>NW_027328136.1:0-600000 GCF_047675955.1 Chlorocebus sabaeus | reverse complement strand
ATCCTTTGCCAATTCCACAAGAACAGCCTTAGCGAAAGGCTTCTTGAAGGGAAAGATGTAACTCTGTGAGATGAATTAACAGAACACAGAGCAGTTTCTCAGAAAGCTTCTTTCCAGTTTTGAAAGGAAGATATTTCCTTTTTCACCATAGCCCTCTATGGGCTTCCAAATATCCCTTTGCCAATTCCACAAGAACAGACTTAGCGAAAGGCTTCTTGAAGGGAAAGATGTAACTCTGTGAGATGAATTAACAGAACACAGAGCAGTTTCTCAGAAAGCTTCTTTCCAGTTTTGAACGGAAGTTATTTCCTTTTTCACCATAGCCCTCTATGGGCTTCCAAATATCCCTTTGCCAACTCCCCAAGAACAGCCTTAGTGAAAGGCTTCTTGAAGGGAAAGATGTAACTCTGTGAGATGAATTAACAGAACACAGAGCAGTTTCTCAGAAAGCTTCTTTCCAGTTTTGAACGGAAGATATTTCCTTTTTCACCATAGCCCTCTATGGGATTCCAAATATCCCTTTGCCAATTCCACAAGAACAGCCTTAGCGAAAGGCTTCTTGAAGGGAAAGATGTAACTCTGTGAGATGAATTAACAGAACACAGAGCAGTTTCTCAGAAAGCTTCTTTCCAGTTTTGAACGGAAGATATTTTCTTTTTCACCATAGCCCTCTATGGGCTTCCAAATATCCCTTTGCCAATTCCACAAGAACAGCCTTAGCGAAAGGCTTCTTGAAGGGAAAGATGTAACTCTGTGAGATGAACAGAACACAGAGCAGTTTCTCAAAAGCTTCTTTCCAGTTTTGAACGGAAGATATTTCCTTTTTCACCATAGCCGTCTATGGGCTTCCAAATATCCTTTGCCAATTCCACAAGAACAGCCTTAGCGAAAGGCTTCTGGAAGGGAAAGATGTAACTCTGTGAGATGAATTAACAGAACACAGAGCAGTTTCTCAGAAAGCTTCTTTCCAGTTTTGAACGGAAGATATTTCCTTTTTCACCATAGCCCTCTATGGGCTTCCAAATATCCCTTTGCCAATTCCACAAGAACAGCCTTAGCTAAAAAGGGAAAGATGTAACTCTGTGAGATGAACTAACAGAACACAGAGCAGTTTCTCAGAAAGCTTCTTTCCAGTTTTGAACGGAAGATATTTCCTTTTTCACCATAGCCCTCTATGGGCTTCCAAATATCCCTTTGCCAATTCCACAAGAACAGCCTTAGCGAAAGGCTTCTTGAAGGGAAAGATGTAACTCTGTGAGATGAATTAACAGAACACAGAGCAGTTTCTCAAAAGCTTCTTTCCAGTTTTGAACGGAAGATATTTCCTTTTTCACCATAGCCGTCTACGGGCTTCCAAATATCCCTTTGCCAATTCCACAAGAACAGCCTTAGCGAAAGGCTTCTTGAAGGGAAAGATGTAACTCTGTGAGATGAATTAACAGCACACAGAGCAGTTTCTCAGAAAGCTTCTTTCCAGTTTTGAACGGAAGATATTTCCTTTTTCACCATAGCCCTCTATGGGCTTCCAAATATCCCTTTGCCAATTCCACAAGAACAGACTTAGCGAAAGGCTTCTTGAAGGGAAAGATGTAACTCTGTGAGATGAATTAACAGAACACAGAGCAGTTTCTCAGAAAGCTTCTTTCCAGTTTTGAACGGAAGTTATTTCCTTTTTCACCATAGCCCTCTATGGGCTTCCAAATATCCCTTTGCCAATTCCCCAAGAACAGCCTTAGTGAAAGGCTTCTTGAAGGGAAAGATGTAACTCTGTGAGATGAATTAACAGAACACAGAGCAGTTTCTCAGAAAGCTTCTTTCCAGTTTTGAACGGAAGTTATTTCCTTTTTCACCATAGCCCTCTATGGGATTCCAAATATCCCTTTGCCAATTCCACAAGAACAGCCTTAGCGAAAGGCTTCTTGAAGGGAAAGATGTAACTCTGTGAGATGAATTAACAGAACACAGAGCAGTTTCTCAGAAAGCTTCTTTCCAGTTTTGAACGGAAGATATTTCCTTTTTCACCATAGCCCTCTATGGGCTTCCAAATATCCCTTTGCCAATTCCACAAGAACAGCCTTAGCGAAAGGCTTCTTGAAGGGAAAGATGTAACTCTGTGAGATGAACAGAACACAGAGCAGTTTCTCAAAAGCTTCTTTCCAGTTTTGAACGGAAGATATTTCCTTTTTCACCATAGCCGTCTATGGGCTTCCAAATATCCTTTGCCAATTCCACAAGAACAGCCTTAGCGAAAGGCTTCTTGAGGGGAAAGATGTAACTCTGTGAGATGAATTAACAGAGCACAGAGCAGTTTCTCAGAAAGCTTCTTTCCAGTTTTGAAAGGAAGATATTTCCTTTTTCACCATAGCCCTCTATGGGCTTCCAAATATCCCTTTGCCAATTCCACAAGAACAGACTTAGCGAAAGGCTTCTTGAAGGGAAAGATGTAACTCTGTGAGATGAATTAACAGAACACAGAGCAGTTTCTCAGAAAGCTTCTTTCCAGTTTTGAACGGAAGTTATTTCCTTTTTCACCATAGCCCTCTATGGGCTTCCAAATATCCCTTTGCCAATTCCCCAAGAACAGCCTTAGTGAAAGGCTTCTTGAAGGGAAAGATGTAACTCTGTTAGATGAATTAACAGAACACAGAGCAGTTTCTCAGAAAGCTTCTTTCCAGTTTTGAACGGAAGATATTTCCTTTTTCACCATAGCCCTCTATGGGATTCCAAATATCCCTTTGCCAATTCCACAAGAACAGCCTTAGCGAAAGGCTTCCTGAAGGGAAAGATGTAACTCTGTGAGATGAATTAACAGAACACAGAGCAGTTTCTCAGAAAGCTTCTTTCCAGTTTTGAACGGAAGATATTTCCTTTTTCACCATAACCCTCTATGGGCTTCCAAATATCCCTTTGCCAATTCCACAAGAACAGCCTTAGCGAAAGGCTTCTTGAAGGGAAAGATGTAACTCTGTGAGATGAACAGAACACAGAGCAGTTTCTCAAAAGCTTCTTTCCAGTTTTGAACGGAAGATATTTCCTTTTTCACCATAGCCGTCTATGGGCTTCCAAATATCCTTTTGCCAATTCCACAAGAACAGCCTTAGCGAAAGGCTTCTTGAAGGGAAAGATGTAACTCTGTGAGATGAATTAATAGAACACAGAGCAGTTTCTCAGAAAGCTTCTTTCCAGTTTTGAACGGAAGATATTTCCTTTTTCACCATAGCCCTCTATGGGCTTCCAAATATCCCTTTGCCAATTCCACAAGAACAGACTTAGCGAAAGGCTTCTTGAAGGGGAAGATGTAACTCTGTGAGATGAATTAACAGAACACAGAGCAGTTTCTCAGAAAGCTTCTTTCCAGTTTTGAACGGAAGATATTTCCTTTTTCACCATAGCCCTCTATGGGCTTCCAAATATCCCTTTGCCAATTCCACAAGAACAGCCTTAGCGAAAGGCTTCTTGAAGGGAAAGATGTAACTCTGTGAGATGAACTAACAGAACACAGAGCAGTTTCTCAGAAAGCTTCTTTCCAGTTTTGAACGGAAGATATTTCCTTTTTCACCATAGCCCTCTATGGGCTTCCAAATATCCCTTTGCCAATTCCACAAGAACAGCCTTAGCGAAAGGCTTCTTGAAGGGAAAGATGTAACTCTGTGAGATGAGTTAACAGAACACAGAGCAGTTTCTCAGAAAGCTTCTTTCCAGTTTTGAACGGAAGATATTTCCTTTTTCACCATAGCCCTCTATGGGCTTCCAAATATCCCTTTGCCAATTCCACAAGAACAGCCTTAGCGAAAGGCTTCTTGAAGGGAAAGATGTAACTCTGTGAGATGAATTAACAGAACACAGAGCAGTTTCTCAAAAGCTTCTTTCAAGTTTTGAACGGAAGATATTTCCTTTTTCACCATAGCCGTCTATGGGCTTCCAAATATCCTTTTGCCAATTCCACAAGAACAGCCTTAGCGAAAGGCTTCTTGAAGGGAAAGATGTAACTCTCTGAGATGAACTAACAGAACACAGAGCAGTTTCTCAGAAAGCTTCTTTCCAGTTTTGAACGGATGATATTTCCTTTTTCACCATAGCCCTCTATGGGCTTCCAAATATCCCTTTGCCAATTCCACAAGAACAGCCTTAGCGAAAGGCTTCTTGAAGGGAAAGATGTAACTCTGTG
The DNA here is from genome assembly GCF_047675955.1 of Chlorocebus sabaeus. Taxonomy (NCBI): domain Eukaryota; kingdom Metazoa; phylum Chordata; class Mammalia; order Primates; family Cercopithecidae; genus Chlorocebus; species Chlorocebus sabaeus. Next base: position 595,832 of record NW_027328136.1, on the reverse strand, counting down.
AGATGAACTAACAGAACACAGAGCAGTTTCTCAGAAAGTTTCTTTCCAGTTTTGAACGGAAGATATTTCCTTTTTCACCATAGCCCTCTATGGGCTTCCAAATATCCCTTTGCCAATTCCACAAGAACAGCCTTAGCGAAAGGCTTCTTGAAGGGAAAGATGTAACTCTGTGAGATGAATTAACAGAACACAGAGCAGTTTCTCAGAAAGCTTCTTACCAGTTTTGAACGGAAGATATTTCCTTTTTCACCATAGCCCTCTATGGGCTTCCAAATATCCCTTTGCCAATTCCACAAGAACAGCCTTAGCGAAAGGCTTCTTGAAGGGAAAGATGTAACTCTGTGAGATGAATTAACAGAACACAGAGCAGTTTCTCAAAAGCTTCTTTCCAGTTTTGAACGGAAGATATTTCCTTTTTCACCATAGCCGTCTATGAGCTTCCAAATATCCTTTTGCCAATTCCACAAGAACAGCCTTAGCGAAAGGCTTCTTGAAGGGAAAGATGTAACTCTCTGAGATGAATTAACAGAACACAGAGCAGTTTCTCAGAAAGCTTCTTTCCAGTTTTGAACGGAAGATATTTCCTTTTTCACCATAGCCCTCTATGGGCTTCCAAATATCCCTTTGCCAATTCCACAAGAACAGACTTAGCGAAAGGCTTCTTGAAGGGAAAGATGTAACTCTGTGAGATGAATTAACAGAACACAGAGCAGTTTCTCAGAAAGCTTCTTTCCAGTTTTGAACGGAAGATATTTCCTTTTTCACCATAGCCCTCTAAGGGCTTCCAAATATCCCTTTGCCAATTCCACAAGAACAGCCTTAGTGAAAGGCTTTTGAAGTGAAAGATGTAACTCTTTGAGTTGAATTAACAGAACACAGAGCAGTTTCTCAGAAAGCTTCTTTCCAGTTTTGAACGGAAGATATTTCCTTTTTCACCATAGCCCTCTATGGGCTTCCAAATATCCCTTTGCCAATTCCACAAGAACAGCCTTAGCGAAAGGCTTCTTGAAGGGAAAGATGTAACTCTGTGAGATGAACTAACAGAACACAGACCAGTCTCTCAGAAAGCTTCTTTCCAGTTTTGAACGGAAGATATTTCCTTTTTCACCATAGCCCTCTATGGGTTTCCAAATATCCCTTTGCCAATTCCACAAGAACAGCCTTAGCGAAAGGCTTCTTGAAGGGAAAGATGTAACTCTGTGAGATGAACTAACAGAACACAGAGCAGTTTCTCAGAAAGCTTCTTTCCAGTTTTGAACGGAAGATATTTCCTTTTTCACCATAGCCCTCTATGGGCTTCCAAATATCCCTTTGCCAATTCCACAAGAACAGCCTTAGCGAAAGGCTTCTTGAAGGGAAAGATGTAACTCTGTGAGATGAATTAACAGAACACAGAGCAGTTTCTCAGAAAGCTTCATTCCAGTTTTGAACGGAAGATATTTCCTTTTTCACCATAGCCCTCTATGGGATTCCAAATATCCCTTTGCCAATTCCACAAGAACAGACTTAGCGAAAGGCTTCTTGAAGGGAAAGATGTAACTCTGTGAGACGAATTAACAGAACACAGAGCAGTTTCTCAGAAAGCTTCTTTCCAGTTTTGAACGGAAGATATTTCCTTTTTCACCATAGCCCTCTATGGGCTTCCAAATATCCCTTTGCCAATTCCACAAGAACAGCCTTAGTGAAAGGCTTCTTGAAGGGAAAGATGTAACTCTGTGAGATGAATTAACAGAACACAGAGCAGTTTCTCAGAAAGCTTCTTTCCAGTTTTGAACGGAATATATTTCCTTTTTCACCATAGCCCTCTATGGGCTTCCAAATATCCCTTTGCCAATTCCACAAGAACAGCCTTAGCGAAAAAGGGAAAGATGTAACTCTGTGAGATGAACTAACAGAACACAGAGCAGTTTCTCAGAAAGCTTCTTTCCAGTTTTGAACGGAAGATATTTCCTTTTTCACCATTGCCCTCTATGGGCTTCCAAATATCCCTTTTCCAATTCCACAAGAACAGCCTTAGCGAAAGGCTTCTTGAAGGGAAAGATGTAACTCTGTGAGATGAATTAACAGAACACGGAACAGTTTCTCAAAAAGCTTGTTTCCAGTTTTGAACGGAAGATATTTCCTTTTTCACCCTAGCCCTCTATGGGCTTCCAAATATACCTTTGCCTATTCCACAAGAACAGTCTTAGCGAAAGGCTTCTTGAAGGGAACGATGTAACTCTGTGAGATGAATTTACAGAACACACAGCAGTTTCTCAGAAAGCTTCTTTCCAGTTTTGAACGGAAGATATTTCCTTTTTCACCATAGCCCTCTATGGGCTTCCAAATATCCCTTTGCCAATTCCACAAGAACAGCCTTAGCGAAAGGCTTCTTGAAGGGAAAGATGTAACTCTGTGAGATGAATTAACAGAACACAGAGCAGTTTCTCAGAAAGCTTCTTTCCAGTTTTGAACGGAAGATATTTCCTTTTTCACCATAGTCCTCTAAGGGCTTCCAAATATCCCTTTGCCAATTCCACAAGAACAGCCTTACCGAAAGGCTTCTGGAAGGGAAAGATGTAACTCTGTGAGATGAACTAACAGAACACAGAGCAGTTTCTCAGAAAGCTTCTTTCCAGTTTTGTACGGAAGATATTTCCTTTTTCACCATAGCCGTCTATGGGCTTCCAAATATCCCTTTGCCAATTCCACAAGAACAGCCTTAGCGAAAGGCTTCTTGAAGGGAAAGATGTAACTCTGTGAGATGAATTAACAGAACACAGAGCAGTTTCTCAGAAAGCTTCTTTCCAGTTTTGAACGGAAGATATTTCCTTTTTCACCATAGCCCTCTATGGGCTTCCAAATATCCCTTTGCCAATTCCACAAGAACAGCCTTAGCGAAAGGCTTCTTGAAGGGAAAGATGTAACTCTGTGAGATGAATTAACAGAACACAGACCAGTTTCTCAGAAAGCTTCTTTCTAGTTTTGAACAGAAGATATTTCCTTTTTCACCATAGAAGTCTATGGGCTTCCAAATATCCCTTTGCCAATTCAACAAGAACAGCCTTAGCGAAAGGCTTCTTGAAGGGAAAGATGTAACTCTGTGAGATGAATTAACAGAACACAGAGCAGTTTCTCAGAAAGCTTCTTTCCAGTTTTGAACGGAAGATATTTCCTTTTTCACCATGGCCATCTATGGGCTTCCAAATATCCCTTTGCCTATTCCACAAGAACAGCCTTAGCGAAAGGCTTCTTGAAGGGAAAGATGTAACTCTGTGAGATGAATTAACAGAACACAGAGCAGTTTCTCAAAAGCTTCTTTCCAGTTTTGAACGGAAGATATTTCCTTTTTCACCATAGCCGTCTATGGGCTTCCAAATATCCCTTTGCCAATTCCACAAGAAGAGCCTTAGCGAAAGGCTTCTTGAAGGGAAAGTTGTAACTCTGTCAGATGAATTAACAGAACACAGAGCAGTTTCTCAGAAAGCTTCTTTCCAGTTTTGAACGGAAGATATTTCCTTTTTCACCATAGCCCTCTATGGGCTTCCAAATATCCCTTTGCCAATTCCACAAGAACAGACTTAGCGAAAGGCTTCTTGAAGGGAAAGATGTAACTCTGTGAGACGAATTAACAGAACACAGAGCAGTTTCTCAGAAAGCTTCTTTCCAGTTTTGAATGGAAGATATTTCCTTTTTCACCATAGCCCTCTATGGGCTTCCAAATATCCCTTTGCCAATTCCACAAGAACAGCCTTAGTGAAAAGCTTCTTGAAGGGAAAGATGTAACTCTGTGAGATGAATTAACAGAACACAGAGCAGTTTCTCAGAAAGCTTCTTTCCAGTTTTGAACGGAAGATATTTCCTTTTTCACCATAGCCCTCTATGGGCTTCCAAATATCCCTTTGCCAATTCCACAAGAACAGCCTTAGCGAAAAAGGGAAACATGAAACTCTGTGAGATGAACTAACAGAACACAGAGCAGTTTCTCAGAAAGCTTCTTTCCAGTTTTGAACGGAAGATATTTCCTTTTTCACCATAGCCGTCTACGGGCTTCCAAATATCCCTTTGCCAATTCCACAAGAACAGCCTTAGCGAAAGGCTTCTTGAAGGGAAAGATGTAACTCTGTGAGATGAATTAACAGAACACAGAGCAGTTTCTCAGAAAGCTTCTTTCCAGTTTTGAACGGAAGATATTTCCTTTTTCACCATAGCCCTCTATGGGCTTCCAAATATCCCTTTGCCAATTCCACAAGAACAGACTTAGCGAAAGGCTTCTTGAAGGGAAAGATGTAACTCTGTGAGATGAATTAACAGAACACAGAGCAGTTTCTCAGAAAGCTTCTTTCCAGTTTTGAACGGAAGATATTTCCTTTTTCACCATAGCCCTCTATGGGATTCCAAATATCCCTTTGCCAATTCCCCAAGAACAGCCTTAGTGAAAGGCTTCTTGAAGGGAAAGATGTAACTCTGTGAGATGAATTAACAGAACACAGAGCAGTTTCTCAGAAAGCTTCTTTCCAGTTTTCAACGGAAGATATTTCCTTTTTCACCATAGCCCTCTATGGGATTCCAAATATCCCTTTGCCAATTCCACAAGAACAGCCTTAGCGAAAGGCTTCTTGAAGGGAAAGATGTAACTCTGTGAGATGAATTAACAGAACACAGAGCAGTTTCTCAGAAAGCTTCTTTCCAGTTTTGAACGGAAGATATTTCCTTTTTCACCATAGCCCTCTGTGGGCTTCCAAATATCCCTTTGCCAATTCCACAAGAACAGCCTTAGCGAAAGGCTTCTTGAAGGGAAAGATGTAACTCTGTGAGATGAATTAACAGAACACAGAGCAGTTTCTCAAAACCTTCTTTCCAGTTTTGAACGGAAGATATTTCCTTTTTCACCATAGCCGTCTATGGGCTTCCAAATATCCTTTGCCAATTCCACAAGAACAGCCTTAGCGAAAGGCTTCTTGAAGGGAAAGATGTAACTCTGTGAGATGAATTAACAGAACACAGAGCAGTTTCTCAGAAACCTTCTTTCCAGTTTTGAAAGGAAGATATTTCCTTTTTCACCATAGCCCTCTATGGGCTTCCAAATATCCCTTTGCCAATTCCACAAGAACAGACTTAGCGAAAGGGTTCTTGAAGGGAAAGATGTAACTCTGTGAGATGAATTAACAGAACACAGAGCAGTTTCTCAGAAAGCTTCTTTCCAGTTTTGAACGGAAGTTATTTCCTTTTTCACCATAGCCCTCTATGGGCTTCCAAATATCCCTTTGCCAATTCCCCAAGAACAGCCTTAGTGAAAGGCTTCTTGAAGGGAAAGATGTAACTCTGTGAGATGAATTAACAGAACACAGAGCAGTTTCTCAGAAAGCTTCTTTCCAGTTTTGAACGGAAGATATTTCCTTTTTCACCATAGCCCTCTATGGGATTCCAAATATCCCTTTGCCAATTCCACAAGAACAGCCTTAGCGAAAGGCTTCTTGAAGGGAAAGATGTAACTCTGTGAGATGAATTAACAGAACACAGAGCAGTTTCTCAGAAAGCTTCTTTCCAGTTTTGAACGGAAGATATTTCCTTTTTCACCATAGCCCTCTATGGGCTTCCAAATATCCCTTTGCCAATTCCACAAGAACAGCCTTAGCGAAAGGCTTCTTGAAGGGAAAGATGTAACTCTGTGAGATGAACAGAACACAGAGCAGTTTCTCAAAAGCTTCTTTCCAGTTTTGAACGGAAGATATTTCCTTTTTACCATAGCCGTCTATGGGCTTCCAAATATCCTTTGCCAATTCCACAAGAACAGCCTTAGCGAAAGGCTTCTTGAAGGGAAAGATGTAACTCTGTGAGATGAATTAACAGAACACAGAGCAGTTTCTCAGAAAGCTTCTTTCCAGTTTTGAACGGAAGATATTTCCTTTTTCACCATAGCCCTCTATGGGCTTCCAAATATCCCTTTGCCAATTCCACAAGAACAGCCTTAGCGAAAAAGGGAAAGATGTAACTCTGTGAGATGAACTAACAGAACACAGAGCAGTTTCTCAGAAAGCTTCTTTCCAGTTTTGAACGGAAGATATTTCCTTTTTCACCATAGCCCTCTATGGGCTTCCAAATATCCCTTTGCCAATTCCACAAGAACAGCCTTAGCGAAAGGCTTCTTGAAGGGAAAGATGTAACTCTGTGAGATGAATTAACAGAACACAGAGCAGTTTCTCAAAAGCTTCTTTCCAGTTTTGAACGGAAGATATTTCCTTTTTCACCATAGCCGTCTACGGGCTTCCAAATATCCCTTTGCCAATTCCACAAGAACAGCCTTAGCGAAAGGCTTCTTGAAGGGAAAGATATAACTCTGTGAGATGAATTAACAGAACACAGAGCAGTTTCTCAGAAAGCTTCTTTCCAGTTTTGAACGGAAGATATTTCCTTTTTCACCATAGCCCTCTATGGGCTTCCAAATATCCCTTTGCCAATTCCACAAGAACAGACTTAGCGAAAGGCTTCTTGAAGGGAAAGATGTAACTCTATGAGATGAATTAACAGAACACAGAGCAGTTTCTCAGAAAGCTTCTTTCCAGTTTTGAACGGAAGATATTTCCTTTTTCACCATATCCCTCTATGGGATTCCAAATATCCCTTTGCCAATTCCCCAAGAACAGCCTTAGTGAAAGGCTTCTTGAAGGGAAATATGTAACTCTGTGAGATGAATTAACAGAACACAGAGCAGTTTCTCAGAAAGCTTCTTTCCAGTTTTGAACGGAAGATATTTCCTTTTTCACCATAGCCCTCTATGGGATTCCAAATATCCCTTTGCCAATTCCACAAGAACAGCCTTAGCGAAAGGCTTCTTGAAGGGAAAGATGTAACTCTGTGAGATGAATTAACAGAACACAGAGCAGTTTCTCAGAAAGCTTCTTTCCAGTTTTGAACGGAAGATATTTCCTTTTTCACCATAACCCTCTATGGGCTTCCAAATATCCCTTTGCCAATTCCACAAGAACAGCCTTAGCGAAAGGCTTCTTGAAGGGAAAGATGTAACTCTGTGAGATGAACAGAACACAGAGCAGTTTCTCAAAAGCTTCTTTCCAGTTTTGAACGGAAGATATTTCCTTTTTCACCATAGCCCTCTATGGGCTTCCAAATATCCCTTTGCCAATTCCACAAGAACAGCCTTAGCGAAAGGCTTCTTGAAGGGAAAGATGTAACTCTGTGAGATGAATTAACAGAACACAGAGCAGTTTCTCAGAAAGCTTCTTTCCAGTTTTGAACGGAAGATATTTCCTTTTTCACCATAGCCCTCTATGGGCTTCCAAATATCCCTTTGCCAATTCCACAAGAACAGCCTTAGCGAAAGGCTTCTTGAAGGGAAAGATGTAACTCTGTGAGATGAATTAACAGAACACAGAGCAGTTTCTCAAAAGCTTCTTTCCAGTTTTGAACGGAAGATATTTCCTTTTTCACCATAGCCGTCTATGGGCTTCCAAATATCCTTTTGCCAATTCCACAAGAACAGCCTTAGCGAAAGGCTTCTTGAAGGGAAAGATGTAACTCTCTGAGATGAATTAACAGAACACAGAGCAGTTTCTCAGAAAGCTTCTTTCCAGTTTTGAACGGAAGATATTTCCTTTTTCACCATAGCCCTCTATGGGCTTCCAAATATCCCTTTGCCAATTCCACAAGAACAGACTTAGCGAAAGGCTTCTTGAAGGGAAAGATGTAACTCTGTGAGATGAATTAACAGAACACAGAGCAGTTTCTCAGAAAGCTTCTTTCCAGTTTTGAACGGAAGATATTTCCTTTTTCACCATAGCCCTCTAAGGGCTTCCAAATATCCCTTTGCCAATTCCACAAGAACAGCCTTAGTGAAAGGCTTCTTGAAGTGAAAGATGTAACTCTGTGAGTTGAATTAACAGAACACAGAGCAGTTTCTCAGAAAGCTTCTTTCCAGTTTTGAACGGAAGATATTTCCTTTTTCACCATAGCCCTCTATGGGCTTCCAAATATCCCTTTGCCAATTCCACAAGAACAGCCTTAGCGAAAGGCTTCTTGAAGGGAAAGATGTAACTCTGTGAGATGAACTAACAGAACACAGAGCAGTCTCTCAGAAAGCTTCTTTCCAGTTTTCAACGGAAGATATTTCCTTTTTCACCATAGCCCTCTATGGGCTTCCAAATATCCCTTTGCCAATTCCACAAGAACAGCCTTAGCGAAAGGCTTCTTGAAGGGAAAGATGTAACTCTGTGAGATGAACTAACAGAACACAGAGCAGTTTCTCAGAAAGCTTCTTTCCAGTTTTGAACGGAAGATATTTCCTTTTTCACCATAGCCCTCTATGGGCTTCCAAATATCCCTTTGCCAATTCCACAAGAACAGCCTTAGCGAAAGGCTTCTTGAAGGGAAAGATGTAACTCTGTGAGATGAATTAACAGAACACAGAGCAGTTTCTCAAAAGCTTCTTTCCAGTTTTGAACGGAAGATATTTCCTTTTTCACCATAGCCGTCTACGTGCTTCCAAATATCCCTTTGCCAATTCCACAAGAACAGCCTTAGCGAAAGGCTTCTTGAAGGGAAAGATGTAACTCTGTGAGATGAATTAACAGAAAACAGAGCAGTTTCTCAGAAAGCTTCTTTCCAATTTTGAACGGAAGATATTTCCTTTTTCACCATAGCCCTCTATGGGCTTCCAAATATCCCTTTGCCAATTCCACAAGAACAGACTTAGCGAAAGGCTTCTTGAAGGGAAAGATGTAACTCTGTGAGATGAATTAACAGAACACAGAGCAGTTTCTCAGAAAGCTTCTTTCCAGTTTTGAACGGAAGTTATTTCCTTTTTCAACATAGCCCTCTTTGGGCTTCCAAATATCCCTTTGCCAATTCCCCAAGAACAGCCTTAGTGAAAGGCTTCTTGAAGGGAAAGATGTAACTCTGTGAGATGAATTAACAGAACACAGAGCAGTTTCTCAGAAAGCTTCTTTCCAGTTTTGAACGGAAGATATTTCCTTTTTCACCATAGCCCTCTATGGGATTCCAAATATCCCTTTGCCAATTCCACAAGAACAGCCTTAGCGAAAGGCTTCTTGAAGGGAAAGATGTAACTCTGTGAGATGAATTAACAGAACACAGAGCAGTTTCTCAGAAAGCTTCTTTCCAGTTTTGAACGGAAGATATTTCCTTTTTCACCATAGCCCTCTATGGGCTTCCAAATATCCCTTTGCCAATTCCACAAGAACAGCCTTAGCGAAAGGCTTCTTGAAGGGAAAGATGTAACTCTGTGAGATGAATTAACAGAACTCAGAGCAGTTTCTCAAAAGCTTCTTTCCAGTTTTGAACGGAAGATATTTCCTTTTTCACCATAGCCCTCTATGGGCTTCCAAATATCCCTTTGCCAATTCCACAAGAACAGACTTAGCGAAAGGCTTCTTGAAGGGGAAGATGTAACTCTGTGAGATGAACTAACAGAACACAGAGCAGTTTCTCAGAAAGCTTCTTTCCAGTTTTGAACGGAAGATATTTCCTTTTTCACCATAGACCTCTATGGGCTTCCAAATATCCCTTTGCCAATTCCACAAGAACAGCCTTAGCGAAAGGCTTCTTGAAGGGAAAGATGTAACTCTGTGAGATGAACTAACAGAACACAGAGCAGTTTCTCAGAAAGCTTCTTTCCAGTTTTGAACGGAAGATATTTCCTTTTTCACCATAGCCCCCTATGGGCTTCCAAATATCCCTTTGCCAATTCCACAAGAAGAGCCTTAGCGAAAGGCTTCTTGAAGGGAAAGATGTAACTCTGTGAGATGAATTAACAGAACACAGAGCAGTTTCTCAGAAAGCTTCTTTCCAGTTTTGACGAAAGATATTTCCTTTTTCACCATAGCCCTCTATGGGCTTCCAAATATCCCTTTGCCAATTCCACAAGAACAGCCTTAGCGAAAGGCTTCTTGAAGGGAAAGATGTAACTCTGTGAGATGAACTAACAGAACACAGAGCAGTTTCTCAGAAACCTTCTTTCCAGTTTTGAACGGAAGATATTTCCTTTTTCACCATAGCCCTCTATGGGCTTCCAAATATCCCTTTGCCAATTCCACAAGAACAGCCATAGCGAAAGGCTTCTTGAAGGGAAAGATGTAACTCTGTGAGATGAATTAACAGAACACAGAACAGTTTCTCAGAAAGCTTCTTTCCAGTTTTGAACGGAAGATATTTCCTTTTTCACCATAGCCCTCTATGGGCTTCCAAATATCCCTTTGCCAATTCCACAAGAACAGCCTTAGCGAAAGGCTTCTTGAAGGGAAAGATGTAACTCTGTGAGATGAATTAACAGAACACAGAGCAGTTTCTCAGAAAGCTTCTTTCCAGTTTTGAACGGAAGATATTTCCTTTTTCACCATAGCCCTCTAAGGGCTTCCAAATATCCCTTTGCCCATTCCACAAGAACAGACTTAGCGAAAGGCTTCTTGAAGGGAAAGATGTAACTCCGTGAGATGAATTAACAGAACACAGAGCAGTTTCACAGAAAGCTTCTTTCCAGTTTTGAACGGAAGATATTTCCTTTTTCACCATAGCCCTCTATGGGCTTCCAAATATCCCTTTGCCAATTCCACAAGAACAGCCTTAGTGAAAGGCTTCTTGAAGAGAAAGATGTAACTCTGTGAGTTGAATTAACAGAACACAGAGCAGTTTCTCAGAAAGCTTCTTACCAGTTTTGAACGGAAGATATTTCCTTTTTCACCATAGCCCTCTATGGGCTTCCAAATATCCCTTTGCCAATTCCACAAGAACAGCCTTAGCGAAAGGCTTCTTGAAGGGAAAGATGTAACTCTGTGAGATGAATTAACAGAACACAGAACAGTTTCTCAGAAAGCTTCTTTCCAGTTTTGAACGGAAGATATTTCCTTTTTCACCATAGCCCTCTATGGGCTTCCAAATATCCCTTTGCCAATTCCACAAGAACAGCCTTAGCGAAAGGCTTCTTGAAGGGAAAGATGTAACTCTGTGAGATGAATTAACAGAACACAGAGCAGTTTCTCAGAAAGCTTCTTTCCAGTTTTGAACGGAAGATATTTCCTTTTTCACCATAGCCCTCTATGGGCTTCCAAATATCCCTTTGCCAATTCCACAAGAACAGCCTTAGCGAAAGGCTTCTTGAAGGGAAAGATGTAACTCTGTGAGATGAATTAACAGAACACAGAGCAGTTTCTCAGAAAGCTTCTTTCTAGTTTTGAACGGAAGATATTTCCTTTTTCACCATAGCCGTTTTTGGGCTTCCAAATATCCCTTTGCCAACTCCACAAGAACAGCCTTAGCGAAAGGCTTCTTGAAGGGAAAGATGTACCTCTGTGAGATGAATTAACAGAACACAGAGCAGTTTCTCAGAAAGCTTCTTTCCAGTTTTGAACGGAAGATATTTCCTTTTTCACCATAGCCCTCTATGGGCTTCCAAATATCCCTTTGCCAATTCCACAAGAACAGACTTAGCGAAAGGCTTCTTGAAGGGAAAGATGTAACTCTGTGAGATGAATTAACAGAACACAGAGCAGTTTCTCAGAAAGCTTCTTTCCAGTTTTGAACGGAAGATATTTCCTTTTTCACCAGAGCCCTCTATGGGCTTCCAAATATCCCTTTGCCAATTCCACAAGAACAGCCTTAGCGAAAGGCTTCTTGAAGGGAAAGATGTAACTCTGTGAGATGAACTAACAGAACAGAGAGCAGTTTCTCAGAAAGCTTCTTTCCAGTTTTGAACGGAAGATATTTCCTTTTTCACCATAGCCCTCTATGGGCTTCCAAATATCCCTTTGCCAATTCCACAAGAACAGCCTTAGCGAAAGGCTTCTTGAAGGGAAAGATGTAACTCTGTGAGATGAATTAACAGAACACAGAGCAGTTTCTCAGAAAGCTTCTTTCCAGTTTTGAACGGAAGATATTTCCTTTTTCACCATAGCCCTCTATGGGCTTCCAAATATCCCTTTGCCAATTCCGCAAGAACAGCCTTACCGAAAGGCTTCTTGAAGGGAAAGATGTAACTCTGTGAGATGAATTAACACAACACAGAGCAGTTTCTCAGAAACCTTCTTTCTAGTTTTGAACGGAAGATATTTCCTTTTTCACCATAGCCCTCTATGGGCGTCCAAATATCCCTTTGCCAATTCCACAAGAACAGCCTTAGCGAAAGGCTTCTTGAAGGGAAAGATGTAACTCTGTGAGATGAATTAACAGAACACAGAGCAGTTTCTCAGAAAGCTTCTTTCCAGTTTTGAACGGAAGATATTTCCTTTTTCACCATAGCCCTCTATGGGCTTCCAAATATCCCTTTGCCAATTCCACAAGAACAGCCTTAGCGAAAGGCTTCTTGAAGGGAAAGATGTAACTCTGTGAGATGAATTAACAGAACACAGAACAGTTTCTCAGAAAGCTTCTTTTCAGTTTTGAACGGAAGATATTTCCTTTTTCACCATAGCCCACTATGGGCTTCCAAATATCCCTTTGCCAATTCCAAAAGAACAGCCTTAGCAAAAGGATTCTTGAAGCGAAAGATGTAACTCTGTGAGATGAACTAACAGAACACAGAGCAGTTTCTCAGAAAGCTTCTTTCCAGTTTTGAACGGAAGATATTTCCTTTTTCACCATAGCCCTCTATGGGCTTCCAAATATCCCTTTGCCAATTCCACAAGAACAGCCTTAGCGAAAGGCTTCTTGAAGGGAAAGATGTAACTCTGTGAGATGAATTAACAGAACACAGAGCAGTTTCTCAAAAGCTTCTTTCCAGTTTTGAACGGAAGATATTTCCTTTTTCACCATAGCCGTCTGCGGGCTTCCAAATATCCCTTTGACAATTCCACAAGAACAGCCTTAGCGAAAGGCTTCTTGAAGGGAAAGATGTAACTCTGTGAGATGAATTAACAGAACACAGAGCAGTTTCTCAGAAAGCTTCTTTCCAATTTTGAACGGAAGATATTTCCTTTTTCACCATAGCCCTCTATGGGCTTCCAAATATCCCTTTGCCAATTCCACAAGAACAGACTTAGCGAAAGGCTTCTTGAAGGGAAAGATGTAACTCTGTGAGATGAATTAACAGAACACAGAGCAGTTTCTCAGAAAGCTTCTTTCCAGTTTTGAACGGAAGATATTTCCTTTTTCACCATAGCCCTCTATGGGCTTCCAAATATCCCTTTGCCAATTCCACAAGAACAGCCTTAGCGAAAGGCTTCTTGAAGGGAAAGATGTACTCTGTGAGATGAACTAACAGAACACAGAGCAGTTTCTCAGAAAGCTTCTTTCCAGTTTTGAACGGAATATATTTCCTTTTTCACCATAGCCCTCTATGGGCTTCCAAATATCCCTTTGCCAATTCCACAAGAACAGCCTTAGCGAAAAAGGGAAAGATGTAACTCTGTGAGATGAACTAACAGAACACAGAGCAGTTTCTCAGAAAGCTTCTTTCCAGTTTTGAACGGAAGATATTTCCTTTTTCACCATTGCCCTCTATGGGCTTCCAAATATCCCTTTTCCAATTCCACAAGAACAGCCTTAGCGAAAGGCTTCTTGAAGGGAAAGATGTAACTCTGTGAGATGAATTAACAGAACACGGAACAGTTTCTCAAAAAGCTTGTTTCCAGTTTTGAACGGAAGATATTTCCTTTTTCACCCTAGCCCTCTATGGGCTTCCAAATATACCTTTGCCTATTCCACAAGAACAGTCTTAGCGAAAGGCTTCTTGAAGGGAACGATGTAACTCTGTGAGATGAATTTACAGAACACACAGCAGTTTCTCAGAAAGCTTCTTTCCAGTTTTGAACGGAAGATATTTCCTTTTTCACCATAGCCCTCTATGGGCTTCCAAATATCCCTTTGCCAATTCCACAAGAACAGCCTTAGCGAAAGGCTTCTTGAAGGGAAAGATGTAACTCTGTGAGATGAATTAACAGAACACAGAGCAGTTTCTCAGAAAGCTTCTTTTCAGTTTTGAACGGAAGATATTTCCTTTTTCACCATAGTCCTCTAAGGGCTTCCAAATATCCCTTTGCCAATTCCACAAGAACAGCCTTACCGAAAGGCTTCTGGAAGGGAAAGATGTAACTCTGTGAGATGAACTAACAGAACACAGAGCAGTTTCTCAGAAAGCTTCTTTCCAGTTTTGTACGGAAGATATTTCCTTTTTCACCATAGCCGTCTATGGGCTTCCAAATATCCCTTTGCCAATTCCACAAGAACAGCCTTAGCGAAAGGCTTCTTGAAGGGAAAGATGTAACTCTGTGAGATGAATTAACAGAACACAGAGCAGTTTCTCAGAAAGCTTCTTTCCAGTTTTGAACGGAAGATATTTCCTTTTTCACCATAGCCCTCTATGGGCTTCCAAATATCCCTTTGCCAATTCCACAAGAACAGCCTTAGCGAAAGGCTTCTTGAAGGGAAAGATGTAACTCTGTGAGATGAATTAACAGAACACAGACCAGTTTCTCAGAAAGCTTCTTTCTAGTTTTGAACAGAAGATATTTCCTTTTTCACCATAGCCGTCTATGGGCTTCCAAATATCCCTTTGCCAATTCCACAAGAACAGCCTTAGCGAAAGGCTTCTTGAAGGGAAAGATGTAACTCTGTGAGATGAATTAACAGAACACAGAGCAGTTTCTCAGAAAGCTTCTTTCCAGTTTTGAACGGAAGATATTTCCTTTTTCACCATGGCCATCTATGGGCTTCCAAATATCCCTTTGCCTATTCCACAAGAACAGCCTTAGCGAAAGGCTTCTTGAAGGGAAAGATGTAACTCTGTGAGATGAATTAACAGAACACAGAGCAGTTTCTCAAAAGCTTCTTTCCAGTTTTGAACGGAAGATATTTCCTTTTTCACCATAGCCGTCTATGGGCTTCCAAATATCCCTTTGCCAATTCCACAAGAAGAGCCTTAGCGAAAGGCTTCTTGAAGGGAAAGTTGTAACTCTGTCAGATGAATTAACAGAACACAGAGCAGTTTCTCAGAAAGCTTCTTTCCAGTTTTGAACGGAAGATATTTCCTTTTTCACCATAGCCCTCTATGGGCTTCCAAATATCCCTTTGCCAATTCCACAAGAACAGACTTAGCGAAAGGCTTCTTGAAGGGAAAGATGTAACTCTGTGAGACGAATTAACAGAACACAGAGCAGTTTCTCAGAAAGCTTCTTTCCAGTTTTGAATGGAAGATATTTCCTTTTTCACCATAGCCCTCTATGGGCTTCCAAATATCCCTTTGCCAATTCCACAAGAACAGCCTTAGTGAAAAGCTTCTTGAAGGGAAAGATGTAACTCTGTGAGATGAATTAACAGAACACAGAGCAGTTTCTCAGAAAGCTTCTTTCCAGTTTTGAACGGAAGATATTTCCTTTTTCACCATAGCCCTCTATGGGCTTCCAAATATCCCTTTGCCAATTCCACAAGAACAGACTTAGCGAAAGGCTTCTTGAAGGGAAAGATGTAACTCTGTGAGATGAATTAACAGAACACAGAGCAGTTTCTCAGAAAGCTTCTTTCCAGTTTTGAACGGAAGATATTTCCTTTTTCACCATAGCCCTCTATGGGATTCCAAATATCCCTTTGCCAATTCCCCAAGAACAGCCTTAGTGAAAGGCTTCTTGAAGGGAAAGATGTAACTCTGTGAGATGAATTAACAGAACACAGAGCAGTTTCTCAGAAAGCTTCTTTCCAGTTTTCAACGGAAGATATTTCCTTTTTCACCATAGCCCTCTATGGGATTCCAAATATCCCTTTGCCAATTCCACAAGAACAGCCTTAGCGAAAGGCTTCTTGAAGGGAAAGATGTAACTCTGTGAGATGAATTAACAGAACACAGAGCAGTTTCTCAGAAAGCTTCTTTCCAGTTTTGAACGGAAGATATTTCCTTTTTCACCATAGCCCTCTGTGGGCTTCCAAATATCCCTTTGCCAATTCCACAAGAACAGCCTTAGCGAAAGGCTTCTTGAAGGGAAAGATGTAACTCTGTGAGATGAATTAACAGAACACAGAGCAGTTTCTCAAAACCTTCTTTCCAGTTTTGAACGGAAGATATTTCCTTTTTCACCATAGCCGTCTATGGGCTTCCAAATATCCTTTGCCAATTCCACAAGAACAGCCTTAGCGAAAGGCTTCTTGAAGGGAAAGATGTAACTCTGTGAGATGAATTAACAGAACACAGAGCAGTTTCTCAGAAACCTTCTTTCCAGTTTTGAAAGGAAGATATTTCCTTTTTCACCATAGCCCTCTATGGGCTTCCAAATATCCCTTTGCCAATTCCACAAGAACAGACTTAGCGAAAGGGTTCTTGAAGGGAAAGATGTAACTCTGTGAGATGAATTAACAGAACACAGAGCAGTTTCTCAGAAAGCTTCTTTCCAGTTTTGAACGGAAGTTATTTCCTTTTTCACCATAGCCCTCTATGGGCTTCCAAATATCCCTTTGCCAATTCCCCAAGAACAGCCTTAGTGAAAGGCTTCTTGAAGGGAAAGATGTAACTCTGTGAGATGAATTAACAGAACACAGAGCAGTTTCTCAGAAAGCTTCTTTCCAGTTTTGAACGGAAGATATTTCCTTTTTCACCATAGCCCTCTATGGGATTCCAAATATCCCTTTGCCAATTCCACAAGAACAGCCTTAGCGAAAGGCTTCTTGAAGGGAAAGATGTAACTCTGTGAGATGAATTAACAGAACACAGAGCAGTTTCTCAGAAAGCTTCTTTCCAGTTTTGAACGGAAGATATTTCCTTTTTCACCATAGCCCTCTATGGGCTTCCAAATATCCCTTTGCCAATTCCACAAGAACAGCCTTAGCGAAAGGCTTCTTGAAGGGAAAGATGTAACTCTGTGAGATGAACAGAACACAGAGCAGTTTCTCAAAAGCTTCTTTCCAGTTTTGAACGGAAGATATTTCCTTTTTACCATAGCCGTCTATGGGCTTCCAAATATCCTTTGCCAATTCCACAAGAACAGCCTTAGCGAAAGGCTTCTTGAAGGGAAAGATGTAACTCTGTGAGATGAATTAACAGAACACAGAGCAGTTTCTCAGAAAGCTTCTTTCCAGTTTTGAACGGAAGATATTTCCTTTTTCACCATAGCCCTCTATGGGCTTCCAAATATCCCTTTGCCAATTCCACAAGAACAGCCTTAGCGAAAAAGGGAAAGATGTAACTCTGTGAGATGAACTAACAGAACACAGAGCAGTTTCTCAGAAAGCTTCTTTCCAGTTTTGAACGGAAGATATTTCCTTTTTCACCATAGCCCTCTATGGGCTTCCAAATATCCCTTTGCCAATTCCACAAGAACAGCCTTAGCGAAAGGCTTCTTGAAGGGAAAGATGTAACTCTGTGAGATGAATTAACAGAACACAGAGCAGTTTCTCAAAAGCTTCTTTCCAGTTTTGAACGGAAGATATTTCCTTTTTCACCATAGCCGTCTACGGGCTTCCAAATATCCCTTTGCCAATTCCACAAGAACAGCCTTAGCGAAAGGCTTCTTGAAGGGAAAGATATAACTCTGTGAGATGAATTAACAGAACACAGAGCAGTTTCTCAGAAAGCTTCTTTCCAGTTTTGAACGGAAGATATTTCCTTTTTCACCATAGCCCTCTATGGGCTTCCAAATATCCCTTTGCCAATTCCACAAGAACAGACTTAGCGAAAGGCTTCTTGAAGGGAAAGATGTAACTCTATGAGATGAATTAACAGAACACAGAGCAGTTTCTCAGAAAGCTTCTTTCCAGTTTTGAACGGAAGATATTTCCTTTTTCACCATATCCCTCTATGGGATTCCAAATATCCCTTTGCCAATTCCCCAAGAACAGCCTTAGTGAAAGGCTTCTTGAAGGGAAAGATGTAACTCTGTCAGATGAATTAACAGAACACAGAGCAGTTTCTCAGAAAGCTTCTTTCCAGTTTTGAACGGAAGATATTTCCTTTTTCACCATAGCCCTCTATGGGATTCCAAATATCCCTTTGCCAATTCCACAAGAACAGCCTTAGCGAAAGGCTTCTTGAAGGGAAAGATGTAACTCTGTGAGATGAATTAACAGAACACAGAGCAGTTTCTCAGAAAGCTTCTTTCCAGTTTTGAACGGAAGATATTTCCTTTTTCACCATAGCCCTCTGTGGGCTTCCAAATATCCCTTTGCCAATTCCACAAGAACAGCCTTAGCGAAAGGCTTCTTGAAGGGAAAGATGTAACTCTGTGAGATGAATTAACAGAACACAGAGCAGTTTCTCAAAAGCTTCTTTCCAGTTTTGAACGGAAGATATTTCCTTTTTCACCATAGCCGTCTATGGGCTTCCAAATATCCTTTGCCAATTCCACAAGAACAGCCTTAGCGAAAGGCTTCTTGAAGGGAAAGATGTAACTCTGTGAGATGAATTAACAGAACACAGAGCAGTTTCTCAGAAAGCTTCTTTCCAGTTTTGAAATGAAGATATTTCCTTTTTCACCATAGCCCTCTATGGGCTTCCAAATATCCCTTTGCCAATTCCACAAGAACAGACTTAGCGAAAGGCTTCTTGAAGGGAAAGATGTAAATCTGTGAGATGAATTAACAGAACACAGAGCAGTTTCTCAGAAAGCTTCTTTCCAGTTTTGAACGGAAGATATTTCCTTTTTCACCATAGCCCTCTATGGGCTTCCAAATATCCCTTTGCCAATTCCCCAAGAACAGCCTTAGTGAAAGGCTTCTTGAAGGGAAAGATGTAACTCTGTGAGATGAATTAACAGAACACAGAGCAGTTTCTCAGAAAGCTTCTTTCCAGTTTTGAACGGAAGATATTTCCTTTTTCACCATAGCCCTCTATGGGATTCCAAATATCCCTTTGCCAATTCCACAAGAACAGCCTTAGCGAAAGGCTTCTTGAAGGGAAAGATGTAACTCTGTGAGATGAATTAACAGAACACAGAGCAGTTTCTCAGAAAGCTTCTTTCCAGTTTTGAACGGAAGATATTTCCTTTTTCACCATAGCCCTCTATGGGCTTCCAAATATCCCTTTGCCAATTCCACAAGAACAGCCTTAGCGAAAGGCTTCTTGAAGGGAAAGATGTAACTCTGTGAGATTAGCAGAACACAGAGCAGTTTCTCAAAAGCTTCTTTCCAGTTTTGAACGGAAGATATTTCCTTTTTCACGATAGCCGTCTATGGGCTTCCAAATATCCTTTGCCAATTCCACAAGAACAGCCTTAGCGAAAGGCTTCTTGAAGGGAAAGATGTAACTCTGTGAGATGAATTAACAGAACACAGAGCAGTTTCTCAGAAAGCTTCTTTCCAGTTTTGAAAGGAAGATATTTCCTTTTTCACCATAGCCCTCTATGGGCTTCCAAATATCCCTTTGCCAATTCCACAAGAACAGACTTAGCGAAAGGCTTCTTGAAGGGAAAGATGTAACTCTGTGAGATGAATTAACAGAACACAGAGCAGTTTCTCAGAAAGCTTCTTTCCAGTTTTGAACGGAAGTTATTTCCTTTTACACCATAGCCGTCTATGGGCTTCCAAATATCCCTTTGCCAATTCCCCAAGAACAGCCTTAGTGAAAGGCTTCTTGAAGGGAAATATGTAACTCTGTGAGATGAATTAACAGAACACAGAGCAGTTTCTCAGAAAGCTTCTTTCCAGTTTTGAACGGAAGATATTTCCTTTTTCACCATAGCCCTCTATGGGATTCCAAATATCCCTTTGCCAATTCCACAAGAACAGCCTTAGCGAAAGGCTTCTTGAAGGGAAAGATGTAACTCTGTGAGATGAATTAACAGAACACAGAGCAGTTTCTCAGAAAGCTTCTTTCCAGTTTTGAACGGAAGATATTTCCTTTTTCACCATAACCCTCTATGGGCTTCCAAATATCCCTTTGCCAATTCCACAAGAACAGCCTTAGCGAAAGGCTTCTTGAAGGGAAAGATGTAACTCTGTGAGATGAACAGAACACAGAGCAGTTTCTCAAAAGCTTCTTTCCAGTTTTGAACGGAAGATATTTCCTTTTTCACCATAGCCCTCTATGAGCTTCCAAATATCCCTTTGCCAATTCCACAAGAACAGCCTTAGCGAAAGGCTTCTTGAAGGGAAAGATGTAACTCTGTGAGATGAATTAACAGAACACAGAGCAGTTTCTCAGAAAGCTTCTTTCCAGTTTTGAACGGAAGATATTTCCTTTTTCACCATAGCCCTCTATGGGCTTGCAAATATCCCTTTGCCAATTCCACAAGAACAGCCTTAGCGAAAGGCTTCTTGAAGGGAAAGATGTAACTCTGTGAGATGAATTAACAGAACACAGAGCAGTTTCTCAAAAGCTTCTTTCCAGTTTTGAACGGAAGATATTTCCTTTTTCACCATAGCCGTCTATGGGCTTCCAAATATCCTTTTGCCAATTCCACAAGAACAGCCTTAGCGAAAGGCTTCTTGAAGGGAAAGATGTAACTCTCTGAGATGAATTAACAGAACACAGAGCAGTTTCTCAGAAAGCTTCTTTCCAGTTTTGAACGGAAGATATTTCCTTTTTCACCATAGCCCTCTATGGGGTTCCAAATATCCCTTTGCCAATTCCACAAGAACAGACTTAGCGAAAGGCTTCTTGAAGGGAAAGATGTAACTCTGTGAGATGAATTAACAGAACACAGAGCAGTTTCTCAGAAAGCTTCTTTCCAGTTTTGAACGGAAGATATTTCCTTTTTCACCATAGCCCTCTAAGGGCTTCCAAATATCCCTTTGCCAATTCCACAAGAACAGCCTTAGTGAAAGGCTTCTTGAAGTGAAAGATGTAACTCTGTGAGTTGAATTAACAGAACACAGAGCAGTTTCTCAGAAAGCTTCTTTCCAGTTTTGAACGGAAGATATTTCCTTTTTCACCATAGCCCTCTATGGGCTTCCAAATATCCCTTTGCCAATTCCACAAGAACAGCCTTAGCGAAAGGCTTCTTGAAGGGAAAGATGTAACTCTGTGAGATGAACTAACAGAACACAGAGCAGTCTCTCAGAAAGCTTCTTTCCAGTTTTGAACGGAAGATATTTCCTTTTTCACCATAGCCCTCTATGGGCTTCCAAATATCCCTTTGCCAATTCCACAAGAACAGCCTTAGCGAAAGGCTTCTTGAAGGGAAAGATGTAACTCTGTGAGATGAACTAACAGAACACAGAGCAGTTTCTCAGAAAGCTTCTTTCCAGTTTTGAACGGAAGATATTTCCTTTTTCACCATAGCCCTCTATGGGCTTCCAAATATCCCTTTGCCAATTCCACAAGAACAGCCTTAGCGAAAGGCTTCTTGAAGGGAAAGATGTAACTCTGTGAGATGAATTAACAGAACACAGAGCAGTTTCTCAAAAGCTTCTTTCCAGTTTTGAACGGAAGATATTTCCTTTTTCACCATAGCCGTCTACGTGCTTCCAAATATCCCTTTGCCAATTCCACAAGAACAGCCTTAGCGAAAGGCTTCTTGAAGGGAAAGATGTAACTCTGTGAGATGAATTAACAGAAAACAGAGCAGTTTCTCAGAAAGCTTCTTTCCAATTTTGAACGGAAGATATTTCCTTTTTCACCATAGCCCTCTATGGGCTTCCAAATATCCCTTTGCCAATTCCACAAGAACAGACTTAGCGAAAGGCTTCTTGAAGGGAAAGATGTAACTCTGTGAGATGAATTAACAGAACACAGAGCAGTTTCTCAGAAAGCTTCTTTCCAGTTTTGAACGGAAGTTATTTCCTTTTTCAACATAGCCCTCTTTGGGCTTCCAAATATCCCTTTGCCAATTCCCCAAGAACAGCCTTAGTGAAAGGCTTCTTGAAGGGAAAGATGTAACTCTGTGAGATGAATTAACAGAACACAGAGCAGTTTCTCAGAAAGCTTCTTTCCAGTTTTGAACGGAAGATATTTCCTTTTTCACCATAGCCCTCTATGGGATTCCAAATATCCCTTTGCCAATTCCACAAGAACAGCCTTAGCGAAAGGCTTCTTGAAGGGAAAGATGTAACTCTGTGAGATGAATTAACAGAACACAGAGCAGTTTCTCAGAAAGCTTCTTTCCAGTTTTGAACGGAAGATATTTCCTTTTTCACCATAGCCCTCTATGGGCTTCCAAATATCCCTTTGCAGATTCCACAAGAACAGCCTTAGCGAAAGGCTTCTTGAAGGGAAAGATGTAACTCTGTGAGATGAATTAACAGAACTCAGAGCAGTTTCTCAAAAGCTTCTTTCCAGTTTTGAACGGAAGATATTTCCTTTTTCACCATAGCCCTCTATGGGCTTCCAAATATCCCTTTGCCAATTCCACAAGAACAGACTTAGCGAAAGGCTTCTTGAAGGGGAAGATGTAACTCTGTGAGATGAATTAACAGAACACAGAGCAGTTTCTCAGAAAGCTTCTTTCCAGTTTTGAACGGAAGATATTTCCTTTTTCACCATAGACCTCTATGGGCTTCCAAATATCCCTTTGCCAATTCCACAAGAACAGCCTTAGCGAAAGGCTTCTTGAAGGGAAAGATGTAACTCTGTGAGATGAATTAACAGAACACAGAGCAGTTACTCAGAAAGCTTCTTTCCAGTTTTGACGAAAGATATTTCCTTTTTCACCATAGCCCTCTATGGGCTTCCAAATATCCCTTTGCCAATTCCACAAGAACAGCCTTAGCGAAAGGCTTCTTGAAGGGAAAGATGTAACTCTGTGAGATGAACTAACAGAACACAGAGCAGTTTCTCAGAAACCTTCTTTCCAGTTTTGAACGGAAGATATTTCCTTTTTCACCATAGCCCTCTATGGGCTTCCAAATATCCCTTTGCCAATTCCACAAGAACAGCCATAGCGAAAGGCTTCTTGAAGGGAAAGATGTAACTCTGTGAGATGAATTAACAGAACACAGAACAGTTTCTCAGAAAGCTTCTTTCCAGTTTTGAACGGAAGATATTTCCTTTTTCACCATAGCCCTCTATGGGCTTCCAAATATCCCTTTGCCAATTCCACAAGAACAGCCTTAGCGAAAGGCTTCTTGAAGGGAAAGATGTAACTCTGTGAGATGAATTAACAGAACACAGAGCAGTTTCTCAGAAAGCTTCTTTCCAGTTTTGAACGGAAGATATTTCCTTTTTCACCATAGCCCTCTAAGGGCTTCCAAATATCCCTTTGCCCATTCCACAAGAACAGACTTAGCGAAAGGCTTCTTGAAGGGAAAGATGTAACTCCGTGAGATGAATTAACAGAACACAGAGCAGTTTCACAGAAAGCTTCTTTCCAGTTTTGAACGGAAGATATTTCCTTTTTCACCATAGCCCTCTATGGGCTTCCAAATATCCCTTTGCCAATTCCACAAGAACAGCCTTAGTGAAAGGCTTCTTGAAGAGAAAGATGTAACTCTGTGAGTTGAATTAACAGAACACAGAGCAGTTTCTCAGAAAGCTTCTTACCAGTTTTGAACGGAAGATATTTCCTTTTTCACCATAGCCCTCTATGGGCTTCCAAATATCCCTTTGCCAATTCCACAAGAACAGCCTTAGCGAAAGGCTTCTTGAAGGGAAAGATGTAACTCTGTGAGATGAATTAACAGAACACAGAACAGTTTCTCAGAAAGCTTCTTTCCAGTTTTGAACGGAAGATATTTCCTTTTTCACCATAGCCCTCTATGGGCTTCCAAATATCCCTTTGCCAATTCCACAAGAACAGCCTTAGCGAAAGGCTTCTTGAAGGGAAAGATGTAACTCTGTGAGATGAATTAACAGAACACAGAGCAGTTTCTCAGAAAGCTTCTTTCCAGTTTTGAACGGAAGATATTTCCTTTTTCACCATAGCCCTCTATGGGCTTCCAAATATCCCTTTGCCAATTCCACAAGAACAGCCTTAGCGAAAGGCTTCTTGAAGGGAAAGATGTAACTCTGTGAGATGAATTAACAGAACACAGAGCAGTTTCTCAGAAAGCTTCTTTCTAGTTTTGAACGGAAGATATTTCCTTTTTCACCATAGCCGTTTTTGGGCTTCCAAATATCCCTTTGCCAACTCCACAAGAACAGCCTTAGCGAAAGGCTTCTTGAAGGGAAAGATGTACCTCTGTGAGATGAATTAACAGAACACAGAGCAGTTTCTCAGAAAGCTTCTTTCCAGTTTTGAACGGAAGATATTTCCTTTTTCACCATAGCCCTCTATGGGCTTCCAAATATCCCTTTGCCAATTCCACAAGAACAGACTTAGCGAAAGGCTTCTTGAAGGGAAAGATGTAACTCTGTGAGATGAATTAACAGAACACAGAGCAGTTTCTCAGAAAGCTTCTTTCCAGTTTTGAACGGAAGATATTTCCTTTTTCACCAGAGCCCTCTATGGGCTTCCAAATATCCCTTTGCCAATTCCACAAGAACAGCCTTAGCGAAAGGCTTCTTGAAGGGAAAGATGTAACTCTGTGAGATGAACTAACAGAACAGAGAGCAGTTTCTCAGAAAGCTTCTTTCCAGTTTTGAACGGAAGATATTTCCTTTTTCACCATAGCCCTCTATGGGCTTCCAAATATCCCTTTGCCAATTCCACAAGAACAGCCTTAGCGAAAGGCTTCTTGAAGGGAAAGATGTAACTCTGTGAGATGAATTAACAGAACACAGAGCAGTTTCTCAGAAAGCTTCTTTCCAGTTTTGAACGGAAGATATTTCCTTTTTCACCATAGCCCTCTATGGGCTTCCAAATATCCCTTTGCCAATTCCGCAAGAACAGCCTTACCGAAAGGCTTCTTGAAGGGAAAGATGTAACTCTGTGAGATGAATTAACACAACACAGAGCAGTTTCTCAGAAACCTTCTTTCTAGTTTTGAACGGAAGATATTTCCTTTTTCACCATAGCCCTCTATGGGCGTCCAAATATCCCTTTGCCAATTCCACAAGAACAGCCTTAGCGAAAGGCTTCTTGAAGGGAAAGATGTAACTCTGTGAGATGAATTAACAGAACACAGAGCAGTTTCTCAGAAAGCTTCTTTCCAGTTTTGAACGGAAGATATTTCCTTTTTCACCATAGCCCTCTATGGGCTTCCAAATATCCCTTTGCCAATTCCACAAGAACAGCCTTAGCGAAAGGCTTCTTGAAGGGAAAGATGTAACTCTGTGAGATGAATTAACAGAACACAGAACAGTTTCTCAGAAAGCTTCTTTTCAGTTTTGAACGGAAGATATTTCCTTTTTCACCATAGCCCACTATGGGCTTCCAAATATCCCTTTGCCAATTCCAAAAGAACAGCCTTAGCAAAAGGCTTCTTGAAGCGAAAGATGTAACTCTGTGAGATGAACTAACAGAACACAGAGCAGTTTCTCAGAAAGCTTCTTTCCAGTTTTGAACGGAAGATATTTCCTTTTTCACCATAGCCCTCTATGGGCTTCCAAATATCCCTTTGCCAATTCCACAAGAACAGCCTTAGCGAAAGGCTTCTTGAAGGGAAAGATGTAACTCTGTGAGATGAATTAACAGAACACAGAGCAGTTTCTCAAAAGCTTCTTTCCAGTTTTGAACGGAAGATATTTCCTTTTTCACCATAGCCGTCTGCGGGCTTCCAAATATCCCTTTGACAATTCCACAAGAACAGCCTTAGCGAAAGGCTTCTTGAAGGGAAAGATGTAACTCTGTGAGATGAATTAACAGAACACAGAGCAGTTTCTCAGAAAGCTTCTTTCCAATTTTGAACGGAAGATATTTCCTTTTTCACCATAGCCCTCTATGGGCTTCCAAATATCCCTTTGCCAATTCCACAAGAACAGACTTAGCGAAAGGCTTCTTGAAGGGAAAGATGTAACTCTGTGAGATGAATTAACAGAACACAGAGCAGTTTCTCAGAAAGCTTCTTTCCAGTTTTGAACGGAAGATATTTCCTTTTTCACCATAGCCCTCTATGGGCTTCCAAATATCCCTTTGCCAATTCCACAAGAACAGCCTTAGCGAAAGGCTTCTTGAAGGGAAAGATGTACTCTGTGAGATGAACTAACAGAACACAGAGCAGTTTCTCAGAAAGCTTCTTTCCAGTTTTGAACGGAAGATATTTCCTTTTTCACCATAGCCCTCTATGGGCTTCCAAATATCCCTTTGCCAATTCCACAAGAACAGCCTTAGCGAAAGGCTTCTTGAAGGGAAAGATGTAACTCTGTGAGATGAACTAACAGAACACAGAGCAGTTTCTCAGAAAGCTTCTTTAGAGTTTTGAACGGAAGATATTTCGTTTTTCACCATAGCCCACTATGGGCTTCCAAATATCCCTTTGCCAATTCCACAAGAACAGCCTTAGCGAAAGGCTTCTTGAAGGGAAAGATGTAACTCTGTGAGATGAATTAACAGAACACTGAACAGTTTCTCAGAAAGCTTCTTTCCAGTTTTGAACGGAAGATATTTCCTTTTTCACCATAGCCCTCTAAGGGCTTCCAAATATCCCTTTGCCAATTCCACAAGAACAGCCTTAGCGAAAGGCTTCTTGAAGGGAAAGATGTAACTCTGTGAGATGAATTAACAGAACACAGAGCAGTTTCTCAGAAAGCTTCTTTCCAGTTTTGAACGGAAGATAATTCCTTTTTCACCATAGCCCTCTATGGGCTTCCAAATATCCCTTTGCCAATTCCACAAGAACAGCCTTAGCGAAAGGCTTCTTGAAGGGAAAGATGTGACTCTGTGAGATGAATTAACAGAACACAGAGCAGTTTCTCAGAAAGCTTCTTTCTAGTTTTGAACGGAAGATATTTCCTTTTTCACCATAGCCGTCTATGGGCTTCCAAATATCCCTTTGCCAATTCCACAAGAACAGCCTTAGCGAAAGGCTTCTTGAAGGGAAAGATGTAACTCTGTTGGAGGAATTAACACAACACAGAGCAGTTTCTCAGAAAGCTTCTTTCCAGTTTTGAACGGAAGATATTTCCTTTTTCACCATAGCCCTCTATTGGCTTCCAAATATCCCTTTACCAATTCCACAAGAACAGCCTTAGCGAAAGGCTTCTTGAAGTGAAAGATGTAACTCTGTGAGATGAATTAACAGAACACAGAACAGTTTCTCAGAAAGTTTCTTTTCAGTTTTGAACGGAAGATATTTCCTTTTTCACCATAGCCCTCTATGGGCTTCCAAATATCCCTTTGCCAATTCCACAAGAACAGCCTTAGCGAAAGGCTTCTTGAAGGGAAAGATGTAACTCTGTGAGATGAATTAACAGAACACAGAGCAGTTTCTCAGAAAGCTTCTTTCTAGTTTTGAACGGAAGATATTTCCTTTTTCACCATAGCCGTCTATGGGCTTCCAAATATCCCTTTGCCAATTCCACAAGAACAGCCTTAGCGAAAGGCTACTTGAAGGGAAAGATGTAAATCTGTGAGATGAATTAACAGAACACAGAGCAGTTTCTCAAAAGCTTCTTTCCAGTTTTGAACGGAAGATATTTCCTTTTTCACCATAGCCGTCTATGGGCTTCCAAATATCCTTTTGCCAATTCCACAAGAACAGCCTTAGCGAAAGGCTTCTTGAAGGGAAAGATGTAACTTTGTGAGATGAATTAACAGAACACAGAGCAGTTTCTCAGAAAGCTTCTTTCCAGTTTTGAACGGAAGATATTTCCTTTTTCACCATAGCCCTCTATGGGCTTCCAAATATCCCTTTGCCAATTCCACGAGAACTGACTTAGCGAAAGGCTTCTTGAAGGGAAAGATGTAACTCTGTGAGATGAATTAACAGAACACAGAGCAGTTTCTCAGAAAGCTTCTTTCCAGCTTTGAACGGAAGATATTTCCTTTTTCACCATAGCCCTCTATGGGCTTCCAAATATCCCTTTGCCAATTCCACAAGAACAGCCTTAGTGAAAGGCTTCTTGAAGGGAAAGATGTAACTCTGTGAGTTGAATTAACAGAACACAGAGCAGTTTCTCAGAAAGCTTCTTTCCAGTTCTGAACATAAGATATTTCCTTTTTCACCATAGCCCTCTATGGGCTTCCAAATATCCCTTTGCCAATTCCACAAGAACAGCCTTAGCGAAAGGCTTCTTGACGAGAAAGATGTAACTCTGTGAGATGAATTAACAGAACACAGAGCAGTTTCTCAGAAAGCTTCTTTCCAGTCTTGAACGGAAGATATTTCCTTTTTCACCATAGCCCTCTATTGGCTTCCAAATATCCCTTTGCCAATTCCACAAGAACAGCCTTAGCGAAAGGCTTCTTGAAGGGAAAGATGTAACTCTGTGAGATGAACTAACAAAACACAGAGCAGTTTCTCAGAAAGCTTCTTTCCAGTTTTGAACGGAAGATAATTCCTTTTTCACCATAGCCCTCTATGGGCTTCCAAATATCCCTTTGCCAATTCCACAAGAACAGCCTTAGCGAAAGGCTTCTTGAAGGGAAAGATGTAACTCTGTGAGATGAATTAACAGAACACAGAGCAGTTTCTCAAAAGCTTCTTTCCAGTTTTGAACGGGATATTTCCTTTTTCACCATAGCCGTCTATGGGCTTCCAAATATCCTTTTGCCAATTCCACAAGAACAGCCTTAGCGAAAGGCTTCTTGAAGGGAAAGATGTAACTCTGTGAGATGAATTAACAGAACACAGTGCAGTTTCTCAGAAAGCTTCTTTCCAGTTTTGAACGGAAGATATTTCCTTTTTCACCATAGCCCTCTATGGGCTTCCAAATATCCCTTTGCCAATTCCACAAGAACAGCCTTAGCGAAAGGCTTCTTGAAGGGAAAGATGTGACTCTGTGAGATGAATTAACAGAACACAGAGCAGTTTCTCAGAAAGCTTCTTTCTAGTTTTGAACGGAAGATATTTCCTTTTTCACCATAGCCGTCTATGGGCTTCCAAATATCCCTTTGCCAATTCCACAAGAACAGCCTTAGCGAAAGGCTTCTTGAAGGGAAAGATGTAACTCTGTTGGAGGAATTAACAGAACACAGAGCAGTTTCTCAGAAAGCTTCTTTCCAGTTTTGAACGGAAGATATTTCCTTTTTCACCATAGTCCTCTATGGGCTTCCAAATATCCCTTTACCAATTCCACAAGAACAGCCTTAGCGAAAGGCTTCTTGAAGTGAAAGATGTAACTCTGTGAGATGAATTAACAGAACACAGAACAGTTTCTCAGAAAGTTTCTTTTCAGTTTTGAACGGAAGATATTTCCTTTTTCACCATAGCCCTCTATGGGCTTCCAAATATCCCTTTGCCAATTCCACAAGAACAGCCTTAGCGAAAGGCTTCTTGAAGGGAAAGATGTAACTCTGTGAGATGAATTAACAGAACACAGAGCAGTTTCTCAGAAAGCTTCTTT
Organism: Chlorocebus sabaeus; assembly: GCF_047675955.1. NCBI lineage: Eukaryota > Metazoa > Chordata > Mammalia > Primates > Cercopithecidae > Chlorocebus > Chlorocebus sabaeus. The sequence continues at coordinate 566,650 of NW_027328136.1, read as the reverse complement.
CTAGTTTTGAACGGAAGATATTTCCTTTTTCACCATAGCCGTCTAGGGGCTTCCAAATATCCCTTTGCCAATTCCACAAGAACAGCCTTAGCGAAAGGCTACTTGAAGGGAAAGATGTAACTCTGTGAGATGAATTAACAGAACACAGAGCAGTTTCTCAAAAGCTTCTTTCCAGTTTTGAACGGAAGATATTTCCTTTTTCACCATAGCCGTCTATGGGCTTCCAAATATCCTTTTGCCAATTCCACAAGAACAGCCTTAGCGAAAGGCTTCTTGAAGGGAAAGATGTAACTCTGTGAGATGAATTAACAGAACACAGAGCAGTTTCTCAGAAAGCTTCTTTCCAGTTTTGAACGGAAGATATTTCCTTTTTCACCATAGCCCTCTATGGGCTTCCAAATATCCCTATGCCAATTCCACGAGAACTGACTTAGCGAAAGGCTTCTTGAAGGGAAAGATGTAACTCTGTGAGATGAATTAACAGAACACAGAGCAGTTTCTCAGAAAGCTTCTTTCCAGCTTTGAACGGAAGATATTTCCTTTTTCACCATAGCCCTCTATGGGCTTCCAAATATCCCTTTGCCAATTCCACAAGAACAGCCTTAGTGAAAGGCTTCTTGAAGGGAAAGATGTAACTCTGTGAGTTGAATTAACAGAACACAGAGCAGTTTCTCAGAAAGCTTCTTTCCAGTTCTGAACATAAGATATTTCCTTTTTCACCATAGCCCTCTATGGGCTTCCAAATATCCCTTTGCCAATTCCACAAGAACAGCCTTAGCGAAAGGCTTCTTGACGAGAAAGATGTAACTCTGTGAGATGAATTAACAGAACACAGAGCAGTTTCTCAGAAAGCTTCTTTCCAGTCTTGAACGGAAGATATTTCCTTTTTCACCATAGCCCTCTATGGGCTTCCAAATATCCCTTTGCCAATTCCACAAGAACAGCCTTAGCGAAAGGCTTCTTGAAGGGAAAGATGTAACTCTGTGAGATGAACTAACAAAACACAGAGCAGTTTCTCAGAAAGCTTCTTTCCAGTTTTGAACGGAAGATAATTCCTTTTTCACCATAGCCCTCTATGGGCTTCCAAATATCCCTTTGCCAATTCCACAAGAACAGCCTTAGCGAAAGGCTTCTTGAAGGGAAAGATGTAACTCTGTGAGATGAATTAACAGAACACAGAGCAGTTTCTCAAAAGCTTCTTTCCAGTTTTGAACGGGATATTTCCTTTTTCAGCATAGCCGTCTATGGGCTTCCAAATATCCTTTTGCCAATTCCACAAGAACAGCCTTAGCGAAAGGCTTCTTGAAGGGAAAGATGTAACTCTGTGAGATGAATTAACAGAACACAGAGCAGTTTCTCAGAAAGCTTCTTTCCAGTTTTGAACGGAAGATATTTCCTTTTTCACCATAGCCCTCTATGGGCTTCCAAATATCCCTTTGCCAATTCCACAAGAACAGCCTTAGCGAAAGGCTTCTTGAAGGGAAAGATGTGACTCTGTGAGATGAATTAACAGAACACAGAGCAGTTTCTCAGAAAGCTTCTTTCTAGTTTTGAACGGAAGATATTTCCTTTTTCACCATAGCCGTCTATGGGCTTCCAAATATCCCTTTGCCAATTCCACAAGAACAGCCTTAGCGAAAGGCTTCTTGAAGGGAAAGATGTAACTCTGTGAGATGAATTAACAGAACACAGAGCAGTTTCTCAAAAGCTTCTTTCCAGTTTTGAACGGGATATTTCCTTTTTCACCATAGCCGTCTATGGGCTTCCAAATATCCTTTTGCCAATTCCACAAGAACAGCCTTAGCGAAAGGCTTCTTGAAGGGAAAGATGTAACTCTGTGAGATGAATTAACAGAACACAGTGCAGTTTCTCAGAAAGCTTCTTTCCAGTTTTGAACGGAAGATATTTCCTTTTTCACCATAGCCCTCTATGGGCTTCCAAATATCCCTTTGCCAATTCCACAAGAACAGCCTTAGCGAAAGGCTTCTTGAAGGGAAAGATGTGACTCTGTGAGATGAATTAACAGAACACAGAGCAGTTTCTCAGAAAGCTTCTTTCTAGTTTTGAACGGAAGATATTTCCTTTTTCACCATAGCCGTCTATGGGCTTCCAAATATCCCTTTGCCAATTCCACAAGAACAGCCTTAGCGAAAGGCTTCTTGAAGGGAAAGATGTAACTCTGTTGGAGGAATTAACAGAACACAGAGCAGTTTCTCAGAAAGCTTCTTTCCAGTTTTGAACGGAAGATATTTCCTTTTTCACCATAGTCCTCTATGGGCTTCCAAATATCCCTTTACCAATTCCACAAGAACAGCCTTAGCGAAAGGCTTCTTGAAGTGAAAGATGTAACTCTGTGAGATGAATTAACAGAACACAGAACAGTTTCTCAGAAAGTTTCTTTTCAGTTTTGAACGGAAGATATTTCCTTTTTCACCATAGCCCTCTATGGGCTTCCAAATATCCCTTTGCCAATTCCACAAGAACAGCCTTAGCGAAAGGCTTCTTGAAGGGAAAGATGTAACTCTGTGAGATGAATTAACAGAACACAGAGCAGTTTCTCAGAAAGCTTCTTTCTAGTTTTGAACGGAAGATATTTCCTTTTTCACCATAGCCGTCTAGGGGCTTCCAAATATCCCTTTGCCAATTCCACAAGAACAGCCTTAGCGAAAGGCTACTTGAAGGGAAAGATGTAACTCTGTGAGATGAATTAACAGAACACAGAGCAGTTTCTCAAAAGCTTCTTTCCAGTTTTGAACGGAAGATATTTCCTTTTTCACCATAGCCGTCTATGGGCTTCCAAATATCCTTTTGCCAATTCCACAAGAACAGCCTTAGCGAAAGGCTTCTTGAAGGGAAAGATGTAACTCTGTGAGATGAATTAACAGAACACAGAGCAGTTTCTCAGAAAGCTTCTTTCCAGTTTTGAACGGAAGATATTTCCTTTTTCACCATAGCCCTCTATGGGCTTCCAAATATCCCTATGCCAATTCCACGAGAACTGACTTAGCGAAAGGCTTCTTGAAGGGAAAGATGTAACTCTGTGAGATGAATTAACAGAACACAGAGCAGTTTCTCAGAAAGCTTCTTTCCAGCTTTGAACGGAAGATATTTCCTTTTTCACCATAGCCCTCTATGGGCTTCCAAATATCCCTTTGCCAATTCCACAAGAACAGCCTTAGTGAAAGGCTTCTTGAAGGGAAAGATGTAACTCTGTGAGTTGAATTAACAGAACACAGAGCAGTTTCTCAGAAAGCTTCTTTCCAGTTCTGAACATAAGATATTTCCTTTTTCACCATAGCCCTCTATGGGCTTCCAAATATCCCTTTGCCAATTCCACAAGAACAGCCTTAGCGAAAGGCTTCTTGACGAGAAAGATGTAACTCTGTGAGATGAATTAACAGAACACAGAGCAGTTTCTCAGAAAGCTTCTTTCCAGTCTTGAACGGAAGATATTTCCTTTTTCACCATAGCCCTCTATGGGCTTCCAAATATCCCTTTGCCAATTCCACAAGAACAGCCTTAGCGAAAGGCTTCTTGAAGGGAAAGATGTAACTCTGTGAGATGAACTAACAAAACACAGAGCAGTTTCTCAGAAAGCTTCTTTCCAGTTTTGAACGGAAGATAATTCCTTTTTCACCATAGCCCTCTATGGGCTTCCAAATATCCCTTTGCCAATTCCACAAGAACAGCCTTAGCGAAAGGCTTCTTGAAGGGAAAGATGTAACTCTGTGAGATGAATTAACAGAACACAGAGCAGTTTCTCAAAAGCTTCTTTCCAGTTTTGAACGGGATATTTCCTTTTTCAGCATAGCCGTCTATGGGCTTCCAAATATCCTTTTGCCAATTCCACAAGAACAGCCTTAGCGAAAGGCTTCTTGAAGGGAAAGATGTAACTCTGTGAGATGAATTAACAGAACACAGAGCAGTTTCTCAGAAAGCTTCTTTCCAGTTTTGAACGGAAGATATTTCCTTTTTCACCATAGCCCTCTATGGGCTTCCAAATATCCCTTTGCCAATTCCACAAGAACAGCCTTAGCGAAAGGCTTCTTGAAGGGAAAGATGTGACTCTGTGAGATGAATTAACAGAACACAGAGCAGTTTCTCAGAAAGCTTCTTTCTAGTTTTGAACGGAAGATATTTCCTTTTTCACCATAGCCGTCTATGGGCTTCCAAATATCCCTTTGCCAATTCCACAAGAACAGCCTTAGCGAAAGGCTTCTTGAAGGGAAAGATGTAACTCTGTTGGAGGAATTAACAGAACACAGAGCAGTTTCTCAGAAAGCTTCTTTCCAGTTTTGAACGGAAGATATTTCCTTTTTCACCATAGCCCTCTATGGGCTTCCAAATATCCCTTTACCAATTCCACAAGAACAGCCTTAGCGAAAGGCTTCTTGAAGTGAAAGATGTAACTCTGTGAGATGAATTAACAGAACACAGAACAGTTTCTCAGAAAGTTTCTTTTCAGTTTTGAACGGAAGATATTTCCTTTTTCACCATAGCCCTCTATGGGCTTCCAAATATCCCTTTGCCAATTCCACAAGAACAGCCTTAGCGAAAGGCTTCTTGAAGGGAAAGATGTAACTCTGTGAGATGAATTAACAGAACACAGAGCAGTTTCTCAGAAAGCTTCTTTCTAGTTTTGAACGGAAGATATTTCCTTTTTCACCATAGCCGTCTAGGGGCTTCCAAATATCCCTTTGCCAATTCCACAAGAACAGCCTTAGCGAAAGGCTACTTGAAGGGAAAGATGTAACTCTGTGAGATGAATTAACAGAACACAGAGCAGTTTCTCAAAAGCTTCTTTCCAGTTTTGAACGGAAGATATTTCCTTTTTCACCATAGCCGTCTATGGGCTTCCAAATATCCTTTTGCCAATTCCACAAGAACAGCCTTAGCGAAAGGCTTCTTGAAGGGAAAGATGTAACTCTGTGAGATGAATTAACAGAACACGGAGCAGTTTCTCAGAAAGCTTCTTTCCAGTTTTGAACGGAAGATATTTCCTTTTTCACCATAGCCCTCTATGGGCTTCCAAATATCCCTTTGCCAATTCCACGAGAACTGACTTAGCGAAAGGCTTCTTGAAGGGAAAGATGTAACTCTGTGAGATGAATTAACAGAACACAGAGCAGTTTCTCAGAAAGCTTCTTTCCAGCTTTGAACGGAAGATATTTCCTTTTTCACCATAGCCCTCTATGGGCTTCCAAATATCCCTTTGCCAATTCCACAAGAACAGCCTTAGTGAAAGGCTTCTTGAAGGGAAAGATGTAACTCTGTGAGTTGAATTAACAGAACACAGAGCAGTTTCTCAGAAAGCTTCTTTCCAGTTCTGAACATAAGATATTTCCTTTTTCACCATAGCCCTCTATGGGCTTCCAAATATCCCTTTGCCAATTCCACAAGAACAGCCTTAGCGAAAGGCTTCTTGACGAGAAAGATGTAACTCTGTGAGATGAATTAACAGAACACAGAGCAGTTTCTCAGAAAGCTTCTTTCCAGTCTTGAACGGAAGATATTTCCTTTTTCACCATAGCCCTCTATTGGCTTCCAAATATCCCTTTGCCAATTCCACAAGAACAGCCTTAGCGAAAGGCTTCTTGAAGGGAAAGATGTAACTCTGTGAGATGAACTAACAAAACACAGAGCAGTTTCTCAGAAAGCTTCTTTCCAGTTTTGAACGGAAGGTAATTCCTTTTTCACCATAGCCCTCTATGGGCTTCCAAATATCCCTTTGCCAATTCCACAAGAACAGCCTTAGCGAAAGGCTTCTTGAAGGGAAAGATGTAACTCTGTGAGATGAATTAACAGAACACAGAGCAGTTTCTCAAAAGCTTCTTTCCAGTTTTGAACGGGATATTTCCTTTTTCACCATAGCCGTCTATGGGCTTCCAAATATCCTTTTGCCAATTCCACAAGAACAGCCTTAGCGAAAGGCTTCTTGAAGGGAAAGATGTAACTCTGTGAGATGAATTAACAGAACACAGAGCAGTTTCTCAGAAAGCTTCTTTCCAGTTTTGAACGGAAGATATTTCCTTTTTCACCATAGCCCTCTATGGGCTTCCAAATATCCCTTTGCCAATTCCACAAGAACAGCCTTAGCGAAAGGCTTCTTGAAGGGAAAGATGTGACTCTGTGAGATGAATTAACAGAACACAGAGCAGTTTCTCAGAAAGCTTCTTTCTAGTTTTGAACGGAAGATATTTCCTTTTTCACCATAGACGTCTATGGGCTTCCAAATATCCCTTTGCCAATTCCACAAGAACAGCCTTAGCGAAAGGCTTCTTGAAGGGAAAGATGTAACTCTGTTGGAGGAATTAACAGAACACAGAGCAGTTTCTCAGAAAGCTTCTTTCCAGTTTTGAACGGAAGATATTTCCTTTTTCACCATAGCCCTCTATGGGCTTCCAAATATCCCTTTACCAATTCCACAAGAACAGCCTTAGCGAAAGGCTTCTTGAAGTGAAAGATGTAACTCTGTGAGATGAATTAACAGAACAAAGAACAGTTTCTCAGAAAGTTTCTTTTCAGTTTTGAACGGAAGATATTTCCTTTTTCACCATAGCCCTCTATGGGCTTCCAAATATCCCTTTGCCAATTCCACAAGAACAGCCTTAGCGAAAGGCTTCTTGAAGGGAAAGATGTAACTCTGTGAGATGAATTAACAGAACACAGAGCAGTTTCTCAGAAAGCTTCTTTCTAGTTTTGAACGGAAGATATTTCCTTTTTCACCATAGCCGTCTATGGGCTTCCAAATATCCCTTTGCCAATTCCACAAGAACAGCCTTAGCGAAAGGCTACTTGAAGGGAAAGATGTAAATCTGTGAGATGAATTAACAGAACACAGAGCAGTTTCTCAAAAGCTTCTTTCCAGTTTTGAACGGAAGATATTTCCTTTTTCACCATAGCCGTCTATGGGCTTCCAAATATCCTTTTGCCAATTCCACAAGAACAGCCTTAGCGAAAGGCTTCTTGAAGGGAAAGATGTAACTCTGTGAGATGAATTAACAGAACACAGAGCAGTTTCTCAGAAAGCTTCTTTCCAGTTTTGAACGGAAGATATTTCCTTTTTCACCATAGCCCTCTATGGGCTTCCAAATATCCCTTTGCCAATTCCACGAGAACTGACTTAGCGAAAGGCTTCTTGAAGGGAAAGATGTAACTCTGTGAGATGAATTAACAGAACACAGAGCAGTTTCTCAGAAAGCTTCTTTCCAGCTTTGAACGGAAGATATTTCCTTTTTCACCATAGCCCTCTATGGGCTTCCAAATATCCCTTTGCCAATTCCACAAGAACAGCCTTAGTGAAAGGCTTCTTGAAGGGAAAGATGTAACTCTGTGAGTTGAATTAACAGAACACAGAGCAGTTTCTCAGAAAGCTTCTTTCCAGTTCTGAACATAAGATATTTCCTTTTTCACCATAGCCCTCTATGGGCTTCCAAATATCTCTTTGCCAATTCCACAAGAACAGCCTTAGCGAAAGGCTTCTTGACGAGAAAGATGTAACTCTGTGAGATGAATTAACAGAACACAGAGCAGTTTCTCAAAAAGCTTCTTTCCAGTCTTGAACGGAAGATATTTCCTTTTTCACCATAGCCCTCTATTGGCTTCCAAATATCCCTTTGCCAATTCCAAAAGAACAGCCTTAGCGAAAGGCTTCTTGAAGGGAAAGATGTAACTCAGTGAGATGAACTAACAAAACACAGAGCAGTTTCTCAGAAAGCTTCTTTCCAGTTTTGAACGGAAGATAATTCCTTTTTCACCATAGCCCTCTATGGGCTTCCAAATATCCCTTTGCCAATTCCACAAGAACAGCCTTAGCGAAAGGCTTCTTGAAGGGAAAGATGTAACTCTGTGAGATGAATTAACAGAACACAGAGCAGTTTCTCAAAAGCTTCTTTCCAGTTTTGAACGGGATATTTCCTTTTTCACCATAGCCGTCTATGGGCTTCCAAATATCCTTTTGCCAATTCCACAAGAACAGCCTTAGCGAAAGGCTTCTTGAAGGGAAAGATGTAACTCTGTGAGATGAATTAACAGAACACAGAGCAGTTTCTCAGAAAGCTTCTTTCCAGTTTTGAACGGAAGATATTTCCTTTTTCACCAGAGCCCTCTATGGGCTTCCAAATATCCCTTTGCCAATTCCACAAGAACAGCCTTAGCGAAAGGCTTCTTGAAGGGAAAGATGTAACTCTGTGAGATGAACTAACAGAACACAGAGCAGTTTCTCAGAAAGCTTCTTTCCAGTTTTGAACGGAAGATATTTCCTTTTTCACCATAGCCCTCTATGGGCTTCCAAATATCCCTTTGCCAATTCCACAAGAACAGCCTTAGCGAAAGGCTTCTTGAAGGGAAAGATGTAACTCTGTGAGATGAATTAACAGAACACAGAGCAGTTTCTCAGAAAGCTTCTTTCCAGTTTTGAACGGAAGATATTTCCTTTTTCACCATAGCCCTCTATGGGCTTCCAAATATCCCTTTGCCAATTCCACAAGAACAGCCTTACCGAAAGGCTTCTTGAAGGGAAAGATGTAACTCTGTGAGATGAATTAACAGAACACAGAGCAGTTTCTCAGAAACCTTCTTTCTAGTTTTGAACGGAAGATATTTCCTTTTTCACCATAGCCCTCTATGGGCGTCCAAATATCCCTTTGCCAATTCCACAAGAACAGCCTTAGCGAAAGGCTTCTTGACGAGAAAGATGTAACTCTGTGAGATGAATTAACAGAACACAGAGCAGTTTCTCAAAAAGCTTCTTTCCAGTCTTGAACGGAAGATATTTCCTTTTTCACCATAGCCCTCTATTGGCTTCCAAATATCCCTTTGCCAATTCCACAAGAACAGCCTTAGCGAAAGGCTTCTTGAAGGGAAAGATGTAACTCTGTGAGATGAACTAACAAAACACAGAGCAGTTTCTCAGAAAGCTTCTTTCCAGTTTTGAACGGAAGATAATTCCTTTTTCACCATAGCCCTCTATGGGCTTCCAAATATCCCTTTGCCAATTCCACAAGAACAGCCTTAGCGAAAGGCTTCTTGAAGGGAAAGATGTAACTCTGTGAGATGAATTAACAGAACACAGAGCAGTTTCTCAGAAAGCTTCTTTCTAGTTTTGAACGGAAGATATTTCCTTTTTCACCATAGCCGTCTATGGGCTTCCAAATATCCCTTTGCCAATTCCACAAGAACAGCCTTAGCAAAAGGCTTCTTGAAGGGAAAGATGTAACTCTGTTGGAGGAATTAACAGAACACAGAGCAGTTTCTCAGAAAGCTTCTTTCCAGTTTTGAACGGAAGATATTTCCTTTTTCACCATAGCCCTCTATGGGCTTCCAAATATCCCTTTACCAATTCCACAAGAACAGCCTTAGCGAAAGGCTTCTTGAAGTGAAAGATGTAACTCTGTGAGATGAATTAACAGAACACAGAACAGTTTCTCAGAAAGTTTCTTTTCAGTTTTGAACGGAAGATATTTCCTTTTTCACCATAGCCCTCTATGGGCTTCCAAATATCCCTTTGCCAATTCCACAAGAACAGCCTTAGCGAAAGGCTTCTTGAAGGGAAAGATGTAACTCTGTGAGATGAATTAACAGAACACAGAGCAGTTTCTCAGAAAGCTTCTTTCTAGTTTTGAACGGAAGATATTTCCTTTTTCACCATAGCCGTTTTTGGGCTTCCAAATATCCCTTTGCCAATTCCACAAGAACAGCCTTAGCGAAAGGCTTCTTGAAGGGAAAGATGTACCTCTGTGAGATGAATTAACAGAACACAGAGCAGTTTCTCAGAAAGCTTCTTTCCAGTTTTGAACGGAAGATATTTCCTTTTTCACCATAGCCCTCTATGGGCTTCCAAATATCCCTTTGCCAATTCCACAAGAACAGACTTAGCGAAAGGCTTCTTGAAGGGAAAGATGTAACTCTGTGAGATGAATTAACAGAACACAGAGCAGTTTCTCAGAAAGCTTCTTTCCAGTTTTGAACGGAAGATATTTCCTTTTTCACCAGAGCCCTCTATGGGCTTCCAAATATCCCTTTGCCAATTCCACAAGAACAGCCTTAGCGAAAGGCTTCTTGAAGGGAAAGATGTAACTCTGTGAGATGAACTAACAGAACACAGAGCAGTTTCTCAGAAAGCTTCTTTCCAGTTTTGAACGGAAGATATTTCCTTTTTCACCATAGCCCTCTATGGGCTTCCAAATATCCCTTTGCCAATTCCACAAGAACAGCCTTAGCGAAAGGCTTCTTGAAGGGAAAGATGTAACTCTGTGAGATGAATTAACAGAACACAGAGCAGTTTCTCAGAAAGCTTCTTTCCAGTTTTGAACGGAAGATATTTCCTTTTTCACCATAGCCCTCTATGGGCTTCCAAATATCCCTTTGCCAATTCAACAAGAACAGCCTTACCGAAAGGCTTCTTGAAGGGAAAGATGTAACTCTGTGAGATGAATTAACAGAACACAGAGCAGTTTCTCAGAAACCTTCTTTCTAGTTTTGAACGGAAGATATTTCCTTTTTCACCATAGCCCTCTATGGGCGTCCAAATATCCCTTTGCCAATTCCACAAGAACAGCCTTAGCGAAAGGCTTCTTGACGAGAAAGATGTAACTCTGTGAGATGAATTAACAGAACACAGAGCAGTTTCTCAAAAAGCTTCTTTCCAGTCTTGAACGGAAGATATTTCCTTTTTCACCATAGCCCTCTATTGGCTTCCAAATATCCCTTTGCCAATTCCACAAGAACAGCCTTAGCGAAAGGCTTCTTGAAGGGAAAGATGTAACTCTGTGAGATGAACTAACAAAACACAGAGCAGTTTCTCAGAAAGCTTCTTTCCAGTTTTGAACGGAAGATAATTCCTTTTTCACCATAGCCCTCTATGGGCTTCCAAATATCCCTTTGCCAATTCCACAAGAACAGCCTTAGCGAAAGGCTTCTTGAAGGGAAAGATGTAACTCTGTGAGATGAATTAACAGAACACAGAGCAGTTTCTCAGAAAGCTTCTTTCTAGTTTTGAACGGAAGATATTTCCTTTTTCACCATAGCCGTCTATGGGCTTCCAAATATCCCTTTGCCAATTCCACAAGAACAGCCTTAGCAAAAGGCTTCTTGAAGGGAAAGATGTAACTCTGTTGGAGGAATTAACAGAACACAGAGCAGTTTCTCAGAAAGCTTCTTTCCAGTTTTGAACGGAAGATATTTCCTTTTTCACCATAGCCCTCTATGGGCTTCCAAATATCCCTTTACCAATTCCACAAGAACAGCCTTAGCGAAAGGCTTCTTGAAGTGAAAGATGTAACTCTGTGAGATGAATTAACAGAACACAGAACAGTTTCTCAGAAAGTTTCTTTTCAGTTTTGAACGGAAGATATTTCCTTTTTCACCATAGCCCTCTATGGTCTTCCAAATATCCCTTTGCCAATTCCACAAGAACAGCCTTAGCGAAAGGCTTCTTGAAGGGAAAGATGTAACTCTGTGAGATGAATTAACAGAACACAGAGCAGTTTCTCAGAAAGCTTCTTTCTAGTTTTGAACGGAAGATATTTCCTTTTTCACCATAGCCGTCTATGGGCTTCCAAATATCCCTTTGCCAATTCCACAAGAACAGCCTTAGCGAAAGGCTACTTGAAGGGAAAGATGTAACTCTGTGAGATGAATTAACAGAACACAGAGCAGTTTCTCAAAAGCTTCTTTCCAGTTTTGAACGGAAGATATTTCCTTTTTCACCATAGCCGTCTATGGGCTTCAAAATATCCTTTTGCCAATTCCACAAGAACAGCCTTAGCGAAAGGCTTCTTGAAGGGAAAGATGTAACTCTGTGAGATGAATTAACAGAACACAGAGCAGTTTCTCAGAAAGCTTCTTTCCAGTTTTGAACGGAAGATATTTCCTTTTTCACCATAGCCCTCTATGGGCTTCCAAATATCCCTTTGCCAATTCCACGAGAACTGAGTTAGCGAAAGGCTTCTTGAAGGGAAAGATGTAACTCTGTGAGATGAATTAACAGAACACAGAGCAGTTTCTCAGAAAGCTTCTTTCCAGCTTTGAACGGAAGATATTTCCTTTTTCACCATAGCCCTCTATGGGCTTCCAAATATCCCTTTGCCAATTCCACAAGAACAGCCTTAGTGAAAGGCTTCTTGAAGGGAAAGATGTAACTCTGTGAGTTGAATTAACAGAACACAGAGCAGTTTCTCAGAAAGCTTCTTTCCAGTTCTGAACATAAGATATTTCCTTTTTCACCATAGCCCTCTATGGGCTTCCAAATATCCCTTTGCCAATTCCACAAGAACAGCCTTAGCGAAAGGCTTCTTGACGAGAAAGATGTAACTCTCTGAGATGAATTAACAGAACACAGAGCAGTTTCTCAAAAAGCTTCTTTCCAGTCTTGAACGGAAGATATTTCCTTTTTCACCATAGCCCTCTATTAGCTTCCAAATATCCCTTTGCCAATTCCACAAGAACAGCCTTAGCGAAAGGCTTCTTGAAGGGAAAGATGTAACTCTGTGAGATGAACTAACAAAACACAGAGCAGTTTCTCAGAAAGCTTCTTTCCAGTTTTGAACGGAAGATAATTCCTTTTTCACCATAGCCCTCTATGGGCTTCCAAATATCCCTTTGCCAATTCCACAAGAACAGCCTTAGCGAAAGGCTTCTTGAAGGGAAAGATGTAACTCTGTGAGATGAATTAACAGAACACAGAGCAGTTTCTCAAAAGCTTCTTTCCAGTTTTGAACGGGATATTTCCTTTTTCACTATAGCCGTCTATGGGCTTCCAAATATCCTTTTGCCAATTCCACAAGAACAGCCTTAGCGAAAGGCTTCTTGAAGGGAAAGATGTAACTCTGTGAGATGAATTAACAGAACACAGAGCAGTTTCTCAGAAAGCTTCTTTCCAGTTTTGAACGGAAGATATTTCCTTTTTCACCATAGCCTCTATGGGCTTCCAAATATCCCTTTGCCAATTCCACAAGAACAGCCTTAGCGAAAGGCTTCTTGAAGGGAAAGATGTGACTCTGTGAGATGAATTAACAGAACACAGAGCAGTTTCTCAGAAAGCTTCTTTCTAGTTTTGAAAGGAAGATATTTCCTTTTTCACCATAGCCCTCTATGGGCTTCCAAATATCCCTTTGCCAATTCCACAAGAACAGCCTTAGCGAAAGGCTTCTTGAAGGGAAAGATGTAACTCTGTGAGATGAACTAACAGAACACACAGCAGTCTCTCAGAAAGCTTCTTTCCAGTTTTGAACGGAAGATATTTCCTTTTTCACCATAGCCCTCTATGGGCTTCCAAATATCCCTTTGCCAATTCCACAAGAACAGCCTTAGCGAAAGGCTTCTTGAAGGGAAAGATGTAACTCTGTGAGATGAACTAACAGAACACAGAGCAGTTTCTCAGAAATCTTCTTTCCAGTTTTGAACGGAAGATATTTCCTTTTTAACCATAGCCCTCTATGGGCTTCCAAATATCCCTTTGCCAATTCCACAAGAACAGCCTTAGCGAAAGGCTTCTTGAAGGGAAAGATGTAACTCTGTGAGATGAATTAACAGAACACAGAGCAGTTTCTCAAAAGCTTCTTTCCAGTTTTGAACGGAAGATATTTCCTTTTTCACCATAGCCGTCTACGGGCTTCCAAATATCCCTTTGCCAATTCCACAAGAACAGCCTTAGCGAAAGGCTTCTTGAAGGGAAAGATGTAACTCTGTGAGATGAATTAACAGAACACAGAGCAGTTTCTCAGAAAGCTTCTTTCCAGTTTTGAACGGAAGATATTTCCTTTTTCACCATAGCCCTCTATGGGCTTCCAAATATCCCTTTGCCAATTCCACAAGAACAGACTTAGCGAAAGGCTTCTTGAAGGGAAAGATGTAACTCTGTGAGATGAATTAACAGAACACAGAGCAGTTTCTCAGAAAGCTTCTTTCCAGTTTTGAACGGAAGTTATTTCCTTTTTCAACATAGCCCTCTATGGGCTTCCAAATATCCCTTTGCCAATTCCCCAAGAACAGCCTTAGTGAAAGGCTTCTTGAAGGGAAAGATGTAACTCTGTGAGATGAATTAACAGAACACAGAGCAGTTTCTCAGAAAGCTTCTTTCCAGTTTTGAACGGAAGATATTTCCTTTTTCACCATAGCCCTCTATGGGCTTCCAAATATCCCTTTGCCAATTCCACAAGAACAGCCTTAGCGAAAGGCTTCTTGAAGGGAAAGATGTAACTCTGTGAGATGAATTAACAGAACACAGAGCAGTTTCTCAGAAAGCTTCTTTCTAGTTTTGAACGGAAGATATTTCCTTTTTCACCATAGCCGTTTTTGGGCTTCCAAATATCCCTTTGCCAATTCCACAAGAACAGCCTTAGCGAAAGGCTTCTTGAAGGGAAAGATGTACCTCTGTGAGATGAATTAACAGAACACAGAGCAGTTTCTCAGAAAGCTTCTTTCCAGTTTTGAACGGAAGATATTTCCTTTTTCACCATAGCCCTCTATGGGCTTCCAAATATCCCTTTGCCAATTCCACAAGAACAGACTTAGCGAAAGGCTTCTTGAAGGGAAAGATGTAACTCTGTGAGATGAATTAACAGAACACAGAGCAGTTTCTCAGAAAGCTTCTTTCCAGTTTTGAACGGAAGATATTTCCTTTTTCACCAGAGCCCTCTATGGGCTTCCAAATATCCCTTTGCCAATTCCACAAGAACAGCCTTAGCGAAAGGCTTCTTGAAGGGAAAGATGTAACTCTGTGAGATGAACTAACAGAACACAGAGCAGTTTCTCAGAAAGCTTCTTTCCAGTTTTGAACGGAAGATATTTCCTTTTTCACCATAGCCCTCTATGGGCTTCCAAATATCCCTTTGCCAATTCCACAAGAACAGCCTTAGCGAAAGGCTTCTTGAAGGGAAAGATGTAACTCTGTGAGATGAATTAACAGAACACAGAGCAGTTTCTCAGAAAGCTTCTTTCCAGTTTTGAACGGAAGATATTTCCTTTTTCACCATAGCCCTCTATGGGCTTCCAAATATCCCTTTGCCAATTCCACAAGAACAGCCTTACCGAAAGGCTTCTTGAAGGGAAAGATGTAACTCTGTGAGATGAATTAACAGAACACAGAGCAGTTTCTCAGAAACCTTCTTTCTAGTTTTGAACGGAAGATATTTCCTTTTTCACCATAGCCCTCTATGGGCGTCCAAATATCCCTTTGCCAATTCCACAAGAACAGCCTTAGCGAAAGGCTTCTTGAAGGGAAAGATGTAACTCTGTGAGATGAATTAACAGAACACAGAGCAGTTTCTCAGAAAGCTTCTTTCCAGTTTTGAACGGAAGATATTTCCTTTTTCACCATAGCCCTCTATGGGCTTCCAAATATCCCTTTGCCAATTCCACAAAAACAGCCTTAGCGAAAGGCTTCTTGAAGGGAAAGATGTAACTCTGTGAGATGAATTAACAGAACACAGAACAGTTTCTCAGAAAGCTTCTTTTCAGTTTTGAACGGAAGATATTTCCTTTTTCACCATAGCCCTCTATGGGCTTCGAAATATCCCTTTGCCAATTCCACAAGAACAGCCTTAGCAAAAGGCTTCTTGAAGCGAAAGATGTAACTCTGTGAGATGAACTAACAGAACACAGAGCAGTTTCTCAGAAAGCTTCTTTCCAGTTTTGAACGGAAGATATTTCCTTTTTCACCATAGCCCTCTATGGGCTTCCAAATATCCCTTTGCCAATTCCACAAGAACAGCCTTAGCGAAAGGCTTCTTGAAGGGAAAGATGTAACTCTGTGAGATGAATTAACAGAACACAGAGCAGTTTCTCAAATGCTTCTTTCCAGTTTTGAACGGAAGATAGTTCCTTTTTCACCATAGCCGTCTGCGGGCTTCCAAATATCCCTTTGCCAATTCCACAAGAACAGCCTTAGCGAAAGGCTTCTTGAAGGGAAAGATGTAACTCTGTGAGATGAATTAACAGAACACAGAGCAGTTTCTCAGAAAGCTTCTTTCCAATTTTGAACGGAAGATATTTCCTTTTTCACCATAGCCCTCTATGGGCTTCCAAATATCCCTTTGCCAATTCCACAAGAACAGACTTAGCGAAAGGCTTCTTGAAGGGAAAGATGTAACTCTGTGAGATGAATTAACAGAACACAGAGCAGTTTCTCAGAAAGCTTCTTTCCAGTTTTGAACGGAAGATATTTCCTTTTTCACCATAGCCCTCTATGGGCTTCCAAATATCCCTTTGCCAATTCCACAAGAACAGCCTTAGCGAAAGGCTTCTTGAAGGGAAAGATGTAACTCTGTGAGATGAATTAACAGAACACAGAGCAGTTTCTCAGAAAGCTTCTTTCCAGTTTTGAACGGAAGATATTTCCTTTTTCACCATAGCCCTCTATGGGCTTCCAAATATCCCTTTGCCAATTCCACAAGAACAGCCTTAGCGAAAGGCTTCTTGAAGGGAAAGATGTAACTCTGTGAGATGAACTAACAGAACACAGAGCAGTTTCTCAGAAACCTTCTTTAGAGTTTTGAACGGAAGATATTTCCTTTTTCACCATAGCCCTCTATGGGCTTCCAAATATCCCTTTGCCAATTCCACAAGAACAGCCTTAGCGAAAGGCTTCTTGAAGGGAAAGATGTAACTCTGTGAGATGAATTAACAGAACACAGAACAGTTTCTCAGAAAGCTTCTTTCCAGTTTTGAACGGAAGATATTTCCTTTTTCACCATAGCCGTCTACGGGCTTCCAAATATCCCTTTGCCAATTCCACAAGAACAGCCTTAGCGAAAGGCTTCTTGAAGGGAAAGATGTAACTCTGTGAGATGAATTAACAGAACACAGAGCAGTTTCTCAGAAAGCTTCTTTCCAGTTTTGAACGGAAGATATTTCCTTTTTCACCATAGCCCTCTATGGGCTTCCAAATATCCCTTTGCCAATTCCACAAGAACAGCCTTAGCGAAAGGCTTCTTGAAGGGAAAGATGTGACTCTGTGAGATGAATTAACAGAACACAGAGCAGTTTCTCAGAAAGCTTCTTTCTAGTTTTGAACGGAAGATATTTCCTTTTTCACCATAGCCGTCTATGGGCTTCCAAATATCCCTTTGCCAATTCCACAAGAACAGCCTTAGCGAAAGGCTTCTTGAAGGGAAAGATGTAACTCTGTTGGAGGAATTAACAGAACACAGAGCAGTTTCTCAGAAAGCTTCTTTCCAGTTTTGAACGGAAGATATTTCCTTTTTCACCATAGCCCTCTATGGGCTTCCAAATATCCCTTTACCAATTCCACAAGAACAGCCTTAGAGAAAGGCTTCTTGAAGTGAAAGATGTAACTCTGTGAGATGAATTAACAGAACACAGAACAGTTTCTCAGAAAGTTTCTTTTCAGTTTTGAACGGAAGATATTTCCTTTTTCACCATAGCCCTCTATGGGCTTCCAAATATCCCTTTGCCAATTCCACAAGAACAGCCTTAGCGAAAGGCTTCTTGAAGGGAAAGATGTAACTCTGTGAGATGAATTAACAGAACACAGAGCAGTTTCTCAGAAAGCTTCTTTCTAGTTTTGAACGGAAGATATTTCCTTTTTCACCATAGCCGTCTATGGGCTTCCAAATATCCCTTTGCCAATTCCACAAGAACAGCCTTAGCGAAAGGCTACTTGAAGGGAAAGATGTAACTCTGTGAGATGAATTAACAGAACACAGAGCAGTTTCTCAAAAGCTTCTTTCCAGTTTTGAACGGAAGATATTTCCTTTTTCACCATAGCCGTCTATGGGCTTCCAAATATCCTTTTGCCAATTCCACAAGAACAGCCTTAGCGAAAGGCTTCTTGAAGGGAAAGATGTAACTCTGTGAGATGAATTAACAGAACACAGAGCAGTTTCTCAGAAAGCTTCTTTCCAGTTTTGAACGGAAGATATTTCCTTTTTCACCATAGCCGTCTATGGGCTTCCAAATATCCCTTTGCCAATTCCACGAGAACTGACTTAGCGAAAGGCTTCTTGAAGGGAAAGATGTAACTCTGTGAGATGAATTAACAGAACACAGAGCAGTTTCTCAGAAAGCTTCTTTCCAGCTTTGAACGGAAGATATTTCCTTTTTCACCATAGCCCTCTATGGGCTTCCAAATATCCCTTTGCCAATTCCACAAGAACAGCCTTAGTGAAAGGCTTCTTGAAGGGAAAGATGTAACTCTGTGAGTTGAATTAACAGAACACAGAGCAGTTTCTCAGAAAGCTTCTTTCCAGTTCTGAACGGAAGATATTTCCTTTTTCACCATAGCCCTCTATGGGCTTCCAAATATCCCTTTGCCAATTCCACAAGAACAGCCTTAGCGAAAGGCTTCTTGACGAGAAAGATGTAACTCTGTGAGATGAATTAACAGAACACAGAGCAGTTTCTCAGAAAGCTTCTTTCCAGTCTTGAACGGAAGATATTTCCTTTTTCACCATAGCCCTCTATTGGCTTCCAAATATCCCTTTGCCAATTCCACAAGAACAGCCTTAGCGAAAGGCTTCTTGAAGGGAAAGATGTAACTCTGTGAGATGAATTAACAGAACACAGAACAGTTTCTCAGAAAGCTTCTTTCCAGTTTTGAACGGAAGATATTTCCTTTTTCACCATAGCCCTCTATGGGCTTCCAAATATCCCTTTGCCAATTCCACAAGAACAGCCTTAGCGAAAGGCTTCTTGAAGGGAAAGATGTAACTCTGTGAGATGAATTAACAGAACACAGAGCAGTTTCTCAGAAAGCTTCTTTCCAGTTTTGAACGGAAGATATTTCCTTTTTCACCATAGCCCTCTAAGGGCTTCCAAATATCCCTTTGCCAATTCCACGAGAACTGACTTAGCGAAAGGCTTCTTGAAGGGAAAGATGTAACTCTGTGAGATGAATTAACAGAACACAGAGCAGTTTCTCAGAAAGCTTCTTTCCAGCTTTGAACGGAAGATATTTCCTTTCTCACCATAGCCCTCTAAGGGCTTCCAAATATCCCTTTGCCAATTCCACAAGAACAGCCTTAGTGAAAGGCTTCTTGAAGGGAAAGATGTAACTCTGTGAGTTGAATTAACAGAACACAGAGCAGTTTCTCAGAAAGCTTCTTTCCAGTTCTGAACGGAAGATATTTCCTTTTTCACCATAGCCCTCTATGGGCTTCCAAATATCCCTTTGCCAATTCCACAAGAACAGCCTTAGCGAAAGGCTTCTTGAAGGGAAAGATGTAACTCTGTGAGATGAATTAACAGAACACAGAGCAGTTTCTCAGAAATCTTCTTTCCAGTTTTGAACGGAAGATATTTCCTTTTTCACCATAGCCCTCTATGGGCTTCCAAATATCCCTTTGCCAATTCCACAAGAACAGCCTTAGCGAAAGGCTTCTTGAAGGGAAAGATGTAACTCTGTGAGATGAACTAACAGAACACAGAGCAGTTTCTCAGAAAGCTTCTTTCCAGTTTTGAACGGAAGATAATTCCTTTTTCACCATAGCCCTCTATGGGCTTCCAAATATCCCTTTGCCAATTCCACAAGAACAGCCTTAGCGAAAGGCTTCTTCAAGGGAAAGATGTAACTCTGTTAGATGAATTAGCAGAACACAGAGCAGTTTCTCAAAAGCTTCTTTCCAGTTTTGAACGGGATATTTCCTTTTTCACCATAGCCGTCTATGGGCTTCCAAATATCCTTTTGCCAATTCCACAAGAACAGCCTTAGCGAAAGGCTTCTTGAAGGGAAAGATGTAACTCTGTGAGATGAATTAACAGAACACAGAGCAGTTTCTCAGAAAGCTTCTTTCCAGTTTTGAACGGAAGATATTTCCTTTTTCACCATTGCCCTCTATGGGCTTCCAAATATCCCTTTGCCAATTCCACAAGAACAGCCTTAGCGAAAGTCTTCTTGAAGGGAAAGATTTAACTCTGTGAGATGAACTAACAGAACACAGAGCAGTTTCTCAGAAAGCTTCTTTCCAGTTTTGAACGGAAGATATTTCCTTTTTCACCATAACCCTCTATGGGCTTCCAAATATCCCTTTGCCAATTCCACAAGAACAGCCTTAGCGAAAGGCTTCTTGAAGGGAAAGATGTAACTCTGTGAGATGAATTAACAGAACACAGAGCAGTTTCTCAGAAAGCTTCTTTCTAGTTTTGAACGGAAGATATTTCCTTTTTCACCATAGCCCTCTATGGGCTTCCAAATATCCCTTTGCCAATTCCACAAGAACAGCCTTAGCGAAAGGCTTTCTGAACGGAAAGATGTAACTCTGTGAGATGAATTAACAGAACACAGAGCAGTTTCTCAGAAAGCTTCTTTCCAGTTTTGAACCGAAGATATTTCCTTTTTCACCATAGCCCTCTATGGGCTTCCAAATATCCCTTTGCCAATTCCACAAGAACAGCCTTAGCGAAAGGCTTCTTGAAGTGAAAGATGTAACTCTGTGAGATGAATTAACAGAACACAGAACAGTTTCTCAGAAAGCTTCTTTTCAGTTTTGAACGGAAGATATTTCCTTTTTCACCATAGCCCTCTATGGGCTTCCAAATATCCCTTTGCCAATTCCACAAGAACAGCCTTAGCGAAAGGCTTCTTGAAGGGAAAGATGTAACTCTGTGAGATGAATTAACAGAACACACAGCAGTTTCTCAGAAAGCTTCTTTCCAGTTTTGAACCGAAGATATTTCCTTTTTCACCATAGCCCTCTATGGGCTTCCAAATATCCCTTTGCCAATTCCACAAGAACAGCCTTAGCGAAAGGCTTCTTGAAGGGAAAGATGTAACTCTGTGAGATGAATTAACAGAACACAGAGCAGTTTCTCAAAAGCTTCTTTCCAGTTTTGAACGGGATATTTCCTTTTTCACCATAGCCGTCTATGGGCTTCCAAATATCCCTTTGCCAATTCCACAAGAACAGCCTTAGCGAAAGGCTTCTTGAAGGGAAAGATGTAACTCTGTGAGATGAATTAACAGAACACAGAGCAGTTTCTCAGAAAGCTTCTTTCCAGTTTTGAACGGAAGATATTTCCTTTTTCACCATAGCCCTCTATGGGCTTCCAAATATCCCTTTGCCAATTCCACAAGAACAGCCTTAGCGAAAGGCTTCTTGAAGGGAAAGATGTAACTCTGTGAGATGAATTAACAGAACACAGAGCAGTTTCTCAAAAGCTTCTTTCCAGTTTTGAACGGGATATTTCCTTTTTCACCATAGCCGTCTATGGGCTTCCAAATATCCTTTTGCCAATTCCACAAGAACAGCCTTAGCGAAAGGCTTCTTGAAGGGAAAGATGTAACTCTGTGAAATGAATTAACAGAACACAGAGCAGTTTCTCAGAAAGCTTCTTTCCAGTTTTGAACGGAAGATATTTCCTTTTTCACCATAGCCATCTATGGGCTTCCAAATATCCCTTTGCCAATTCCACAAGAACAGCCTTAGCGAAAGGCTTCTTGAAGGGAAAGATGTAACTCTGTGAGATGAACTAACAGAACACAGAGCAGTTTCTCAGAAAGCTTCTTTCCAGTTTTGAACGGAAGATATTTCCTTTTTCACCATAGCTGTCTATGGGCTTCCAAATATCCCTTTGCCAATTCCACAAGAACAGCCTTAGCGAAAGGCTTCTTGAAGGGAAAGATGTAACTCTGTGAGATGAATTAACAGAACACAGAGCAGTTTCTCAGAAAGCTACTTTCCAGTTTTGAACGGAAGATATTTCCTTTTTCACCATAGCCCTCTATGGGCTTCCAAATATCCCTTTGCCAATTCCACAAGAACAGCCTTACCGAAAGGCTTCTTGAAGGGAAAGATGTAACTCTGTGAGATGAATTAACAGAACACAGAGCAATTTCTCAGAAAGCTTCTTTCTAGTTTTGAACGGAAGATATTTCCTTTTTCACCATAGCCCTCTATGGGCTTCCAAATATCCCTTTGCGAATTCCACAAGAACAGCCTTAGCGAAAGGCTTCTTGAACGGAAAGATGTAACTCTGTGAGATGAATTAACAGAACACAGAGCAGTTTCTCAGAAAGCTTCTTTCCAGTTTTGAACGGAAGATATTTCCTTTTTCACCATAGCCCTCTATGGGCTTCCAAATATCCCTTTGCCAATTCCACAAGAACAGCCTTAGCGAAAGGCTTCTTGAAGTGAAAGATGTAACTCTGTGATATGAATTAACAGAACACAGAACAGTTTCTCAGAAAGCTTCTTTTCAGTTTTGAACGGAAGATATTTCCTTTTTCACCATAGCCCTCTATGGGCTTCCAAATATCCCTTTGCCAATTCCACAAGAACAGCCTTAGCGAAAGGCTTCTTGAAGGGAAAGATGTAACTCTGTGAGATGAATTAACAGAACACAGAGCAGTTTCTCAGAAAGCTTCTTTCCAGTTTTGAACGGAAGATATTTCCTTTTTCACCATAGCCCTCTATGGGCTTCCAAATATCCCTTTGCCAATTCCACAAGAACAGCCTTAGCGAAAGGCTTCTTGAAGGGAAAGATGTAACTCTGTGAGATGAATTAACAGAACACAGAGCAGTTTCTCAAAAGCTTCTTTCCAGTTTTGAACGGGATATTTCCTTTTTCACCATAGCCGTCTATGGGCTTCCAAATATCCTTTTGCCAATTCCACAAGAAGAGCCTTAGCGAAAGGCTTCTTGAAGGGAAAGATGTAACTCTGTGAAATGAATTAACAGAACACAGAGCAGTTTCTCAGAAAGCTTCTTTCCAGTTTTGAACGGAAGATATTTCCTTTTTCACCATAGCCCTCTATGGGCTTCCAAATATCCCTTTGCCAATTCCACAAGAACAGCCTTAGCGAAAGGCTTCTTGAAGGGAAAGATTTAATTCTGTGAGATGTACTAACAGAACACAGAGCAGTTTCTCAGAAAGCTTCTTTCCAGTTTTGAACGGAAGATATTTCCATTTTCACCATAGCTGTCTATGGGCTTCCAAATATCCCTTTGCCAATTCCACAAGAACAGCCTTAGCGAAAGGCTTCTTGAAGGGAAAGATGTAACTCTGTGAGATGAATTAACAGAACACAGAACAGTTTCTCAGAAAGCTTCTTTCCAGTTTTGAACGGAAGATATTTCCTTTTTCACCATAGCCCTCTATGGGCTTCCAAATATCCCTTTGCCAATTCCACAAGAACAGCCTTAGCGAAAGGCTTCTTGAAGGGAAAGATGTAACTCTGTGAGATGAATTAACAGAACACAGAGCAGTTTCTCAGAAAGCTTCTTTCCAGTTTTGAACGGAAGATATTTCCTTTTTCACCATAGCCCTCTATGGGCTTCCAAATATCCCTTTGCCAATTCCACAAGAACAGCCTTAGCGAAAGGCTTCTTGAAGGGAAAGATGTAACTCTGTGAGATGAATTAACAGAACACAGAGCAGTTTCTCAAAAGCTTCTTTCCAGTTTTGAACGGGATATTTCCTTTTTCACCATAGCCGTCTATGGGCTTCCAAATATCCTTTTGCCAATTCCACAAGAACAGCCTTAGCGAAAGGCTTCTTGAAGGGAAAGATGTAACTCTGTGAAATGAATTAACAGAACACAGAGCAGTTTCTCAGAAAGCTTCTTTCCAGTTTTGAACGGAAGATATTTCCTTTTTCACCATAGCCATCTATGGGCTTCCAAATATCCCTTTGCCAATTCCACAAGAACAGCCTTAGCGAAAGGCTTCTTGAAGGGAAAGATGTAACTCTGTGAGATGAACTAACAGAACACAGAGCAGTTTCTCAGAAAGCTTCTTTCCAGTTTTGAACGGAAGATATTTCCTTTTTCACCATAGCTGTCTATGGGCTTCCAAATATCCCTTTGCCAATTCCACAAGAACAGCCTTAGCGAAAGGCTTCTTGAAGGGAAAGATGTAACTCTGTGAGATGAATTAACAGAACACAGAGCAGTTTCTCAGAAAGCTACTTTCCAGTTTTGAACGGAAGATATTTCCTTTTTCACCATAGCCCTCTATGGGCTTCCAAATATCCCTTTGCCAATTCCACAAGAACAGCCTTACCGAAAGGCTTCTTGAAGGGAAAGATGTAACTCTGTGAGATGAATTAACAGAACACAGAGCAATTTCTCAGAAAGCTTCTTTCTAGTTTTGAACGGAAGATATTTCCTTTTTCACCATAGCCCTCTATGGGCTTCCAAATATCCCTTTGCGAATTCCACAAGAACAGCCTTAGCGAAAGGCTTCTTGAACGGAAAGATGTAACTCTGTGAGATGAATTAACAGAACACAGAGCAGTTTCTCAGAAAGCTTCTTTCCAGTTTTGAACGGAAGATATTTCCTTTTTCACCATAGCCCTCTATGGGCTTCCAAATATCCCTTTGCCAATTCCACAAGAACAGCCTTAGCGAAAGGCTTCTTGAAGTGAAAGATGTAACTCTGTGAGATGAATTAACAGAACACAGAACAGTTTCTCAGAAAGCTTCTTTTCAGTTTTGAACGGAAGATATTTCCTTTTTCACCATAGCCCTCTATGGGCTTCCAAATATCCCTTTGCCAATTCCACAAGAACAGCCTTAGCGAAAGGCTTCTTGAAGGGAAAGATGTAACTCTGTGAGATGAATTAACAGAACACAGAGCAGTTTCTCAGAAAGCTTCTTTCCAGTTTTGAACGGAAGATATTTCCTTTTTCACCATAGCCCTCTATGGGCTTCCAAATATCCCTTTGCCAATTCCACAAGAACAGCCTTAGCGAAAGGCTTCTTGAAGGGAAAGATGTAACTCTGTGAGATGAATTAACAGAACACAGAGCAGTTTCTCAAAAGCTTCTTTCCAGTTTTGAACGGGATATTTCCTTTTTCACCATAGCCGTCTATGGGCTTCCAAATATCCTTTTGCCAATTCCACAAGAAGAGCCTTAGCGAAAGGCTTCTTGAAGGGAAAGATGTAACTCTGTGAAATGAATTAACAGAACACAGAGCAGTTTCTCAGAAAGCTTCTTTCCAGTTTTGAACGGAAGATAATTCCTTTTTCACCATAGCCCTCTATGGGCTTCCAAATATCCCTTTGCCAATTCCACAAGAACAGCCTTAGCGAAAGGCTTCTTGAAGGGAAAGATTTAATTCTGTGAGATGAACTAACAGAACACAGAGCAGTTTCTCAGAAAGCTTCTTTCCAATTTTGAACGGAAGATATTTCCATTTTCACCATAGCTGTCTATGGGCTTCCAAATATCCCTTTGCCAATTCCACAAGAACAGCCTTAGCGAAAGGCTTCTTGAAGGGAAAGATGTAACTCTGTGAGATGAATTAACAGAACACAGAACAGTTTCTCAGAAAGCTTCTTTCCAGTTTTGAACGGAAGATATTTCCTTTTTCACCATAGCCCTCTATGGGCTTCCAAATATCCCTTTGCCAATTCCACAAGAACAGCCTTAGCGAAAGGCTTCTTGAAGGGAAAGATGTAACTCTGTGAGATGAATTAACAGAACACAGAGCAGTTTCTCAGAAAGCTACTTTCCAGTTTTGAACTGAAGATACTTCCTTTTTCACCATAGCCCTCTATGGGCTTCCAAATATCCCTTTGCCAATTCCACAAGAACAGCCTTAGCGAAAGGCTTCTTGAAGGGAAAGATATAACTCTGTGATATGAATTAACAGAACACAGAGCAGTTTCTCAGAAAGCTTCTTTCTAGTTTTGAACGGAAGATATTTCCTTTTTCACCATAGCCCTCTATGGGCTTCCAAATATCCCTTTGCGAATTCCACAAGAACAGCCTTAGCGAAAGGCTTCTTCAACGGAAAGATGTAACTCTGTGAGATGAATTAACAGAACACAGAGCAGTTTCTCAGAAAGCATCTTTCCAGTTTTGAACCGAAGATATTTCCTTTTTCACCATAGCCCTCTATGGGCTTCCAAATATCCCTTTGCCAATTCCACAAGAACAGCCTTAGCGAAAGGCTTCTTGAAGTGAAAGATGTAACTCTGTGAGATGAATTAACAGAACACAGAACAGTTTCTCAGAAAGCTTCTTTTCAGTTTTGAACGGAAGATATTTCCTTTTTCACCATAGCCCTCTATGGGCTTCCAAATATCCCTTTGCCAATTCCACAACAACTGCCTTAGCGAAAGGCTTCTTGAAGGGAAAGATGTAACTCTGTGAGATGAACTAACAGAACACAGAGCAGTTTCTCAGAAAGCTTCTTTCCAGTTTTGAACGGAAGATATTTCCTTTTTCACCATAGCCCTCTATGGGCTTCCAAATATCCCTTTGCCAATTCCACAAGAACAGCCTTAGCGAAAGGCTTCTTGAAGGGAAAGATGTAACTCTGTGAGATGAATTAACAGAACACAGAGCAGTTTCTCAGAAAGCTTCTTTCCAGTTTTGAACGGAAGATATTTCCTTTTTCACCATAGCCCTCTATGGGCTTCCAAATATCCCTTTGCCAATTCCACAAGAACAGCCTTAGCGAAAGGCTTCTTGAAGTGAAAGATGTAACTCTGTGAGATGAATTAACAGAACACAGAACAGTTTCTCAGAAAGCTTCTTTTCAGTTTTGAACGGAAGATATTTCCTTTTTCACCATAGCCCTCTATGGGCTTCCAAATATCCCTTTGCCAATTCCACAAGAACAGCCTTAGCGAAAGGCTTCTTGAAGGGAAAGATGTAACTCTGTGAGATGAATTAACAGAACACAGAGCAGTTTCTCAGAAAGCTTCTTTCCAGTTTTGAACGGAAGATATTTCCTTTTTCACCATAGCCCTCTATGGGCTTCCAAATATCCCTTTGCCAATTCCACAAGAACAGCCTTAGCGAAAGGCTTCTTGAAGGGAAAGATGTAACTCTGTGAGATGAATTAACAGAACACAGAGCAGTTTCTCAAAAGCTTCTTTCCAGTTTTGAACGGGATATTTCCTTTTTCACCATAGCCGTCTATGGGCTTCCAAATATCCTTTTGCCAATTCCACAAGAAGAGCCTTAGCGAAAGGCTTCTTGAAGGGAAAGATGTAACTCTGTTGGAGGAATTAACAGAACACAGAGCAGTTTCTCAGAAAGCTTCTTTCCAGTTTTGAACGGAAGATATTTCCTTTTTCACCATAGCCCTCTATGGGCTTCCAAATATCCCTTTACCAATTCCACAAGAACAGCCTTAGCGAAAGGCTTCTTGAAGTGAAAGATGTAACTCTGTGAGATGAATTAACAGAACACAGAACAGTTTCTCAGAAAGTTTCTTTTCAGTTTTGAACGGAAGATATTTCCTTTTTCACCATAGCCCTCTATGGGCTTCCAAATATCCCTTTGCCAATTCCACAAGAACAGCCTTAGCGAAAGGCTTCTTGAAGGGAAAGATGTAACTCTGTGAGATGAATTAACAGAACACAGAGCAGTTTCTCAGAAAGCTTCTTTCTAGTTTTGAACGGAAGATATTTCCTTTTTCACCATAGCCGTCTATGGGCTTCCAAATATCCCTTTGCCAATTCCACAAGAACAGCCTTAGCGAAAGGCTACTTGAAGGGAAAGATGTAACTCTGTGAGATGAATTAACAGAACACAGAGCAGTTTCTCAAAAGCTTCTTTCCAGTTTTGAACGGAAGATATTTCCTTTTTCACCATAGCCGTCTATGGGCTTCCAAATATCCTTTTGCCAATTCCACAAGAACAGCCTTAGGGAAAGGCTTCTTGAAGGGAAAGATGTAACTCTGTGAGATGAATTAACAGAACACAGAGCAGTTTCTCAGAAAGCTTCTTTCCAGTTTTGAACGGAAGATATTTCCTTTTTCACCATAGCCCTCTATGGGCTTCCAAATATCCCTTTGCCAATTCCACGAGAACTGACTTAGCGAAAGGCTTCTTGAAGGGAAAGATGTAACTCTGTGAGATGAATTAACGGAACACAGAGCAGTTTCTCAGAAAGCTTCTTTCCAGCTTTGAACGGAAGATATTTCCTTTTTCACCATAGCCCTCTATGGGCTTCCAAATATCCCTTTGCCAATTCCACAAGAACAGCCTTAGTGAAAGGCTTCTTGAAAGGAAAGATGTAACTCTGTGAGTTGAATTAACAGAACACAGAGCAGTTTCTCAGAAAGCTTCTTTCCAGTTCTGAACGGAAGGTATTTCCTTTTTCACCATAGCCCTCTATGGGCTTCCAAATATCCCTTTGCCAATTCCACAAGAACAGCCTTAGCGAAAGGCTTCTTGACGAGAAAGATGTAACTCTGTGAGATGAATTAACAGAACACAGAGCAGTTTCTCAGAAAGCTTCTTTCCAGTCTTGAACGGAAGATATTTCCTTTTTCACCATAGCCCTCTATTGGCTTCCAAATATCCCTTTGCCAATTCCACAAGAACAGCCTTAGCGAAAGGCTTCTTGAAGGGAAAGATGTAACTCTGTGAGATGAATTAACAGAACACAGAACAGTTTCTCAGAAAGCTTCTTTCCAGTTTTGAACGGAAGATATTTCCTTTTTCACCATAGCCCTCTATGGGCTTCCAAATATCCCTTTGCCAATTCCCCAAGAACAGCCTTAGCGAAAGGCTTCTTGAAGGGAAAGATGTAACTCTGTGAGATGAATTAACAGAACACAGAGCAGTTTCTCAGAAAGCTTCTTTCCAGTTTTGAACGGAAGATATTTCCTTTTTCACCATAGCCCTCTATGGGCTTCCAAATATCCCTTTGCCAATTCCACGAGAACTGACTTAGCGAAAGGCTTCTTGAAGGGAAAGATGTAACTCTGTGAGATAAATTAACAGAACACAGAGCAGTTTCTCAGAAAGCTTCTTTCCAGCTTTGAACGGAAGATATTTCCTTTCTCACCATAGCCCTCTAAGGGCTTCCAAATATCCCTTTGCCAATTCCACAAGAACAGCCTTAGTGAAAGGCTTCTTGAAGGGAAAGATGTAACTCTGTGAGTTGAATTAACAGAACACAGAGCAGTTTCTCAGAAAGCTTCTTTCCAGTTCTGAGCGGAAGATATTTCCTTTTTCACCATAGCCCTCTATGGGCTTCCAAATATCCCTTTGCCAATTCCACAAGAACAGCCTTAGCGAAAGGCTTCTTGACGAGAAAGATGTAACTCTGTGAGATGAATTAACAGAACACAGAGCAGTTTCTCAGAAAGCTTCTTTCCAGTCTTGAACGGAAGATATTTCCTTTTTCACCATAGCCCTCTATTGGCTTCCAAATATCCCTTTGCCAATTCCACAAGAACAGCCTTAGCGAAAGGCTTCTTGAAGGGAAAGATGTAACTCTGTGAGATGAATTAACAGAACACAGAACAGTTTCTCAGAAAGCTTCTTTCCAGTTTTGAACGGAAGATATTTCCTTTTTCACCATAGCCCTCTATGGGCTTCCAAATATCCCTTTGCCAATTCCACAAGAACAGCCTTAGCGAAAGGCTTCTTGAAGGGAAAGATGTAACTCTGTGAGATGAATTAACAGAACACAGAGCAGTTTCTCAGAAATCTTCTTTCCAGTTTTGAACGGAAGATATTTCCTTTTTCACCATAGCCCTCTATGGGTTTCCAAATATCCCTTTGCCAATTCCACAAGAACAGCCTTAGCGAAAGGCTTCTTGAAGGGAAAGATGTAACTCTGTGAGATGAACTAACAGAACACAGAGCAGTTTCTCAGAAAGCTTCTTTCCAGTTTTGAACGGGATATTTCCTTTTTCACCATAGCCGTCTATGGGCTTCCAAATATCCTTTTGCCAATTCCACAAGAAGAGCCTTAGCGAAAGGCTTCTTGAAGGGAAAGATGTAACTCTGTGAAATGAATTAACAGAACACAGAGCAGTTTCTCAGAAAGCTTCTTTCCAGTTTTGAACGGAAGATATTTCCTTTTTCACCATAGCCCTCTATGGGCTTCCAAATATCCCTTTGCCAATTCCACAAGAACAGCCTTAGCGAAAGGCTTCTTGAAGGGAAAGATTTAATTCTGTGAGATGTACTAACAGAACACAGAGCAGTATCTCAGAAAGCTTCTTTCCAGTTTTGAACGGAAGATATTTCCATTTTCACCATAGCTGTCTATGGGCTTCCAAATATCCCTTTGCCAATTCCACAAGAACAGCCTTAGCGAAAGGCTTCTTGAAGGGAAAGATGTAACTCTGTGAGATGAATTAACAGAACACAGAACAGTTTCTCAGAAAGCTTCTTTCCAGTTTTGAACGGAAGATATTTCCTTTTTCACCGTAGCCCTCTATGGGCTTCCAAATATCCCTTTGCCAATTCCACAAGAACAGCCTTAGCGAAAGGCTTCTTGAAGGGAAAGATGTAACTCTGTGAGATGAATTAACAGAACACAGAGCAGTTTCTCAGAAAGCTTCTTTCCAGTTTTGAACGGAAGATATTTCCTTTTTCACCATAGCCCTCTAAGGGCTTCCAAATATCCCTTTGCCAATTCCACAAGAACAGCCTTAGCGAAAGGCTTCTTGAAGGGAAAGATGTAACTCTGTGAGATGAATTAACAGAACACAGAGCAGTTTCTCAAAAGCTTCTTTCCAGTTTTGAACGGGATATTTCCTTTTTCACCATAGCCGTCTATGGGCTTCCAAATATCCTTTTGCCAATTCCACAAGAACAGCCTTAGCGAAAGGCTTCTTGAAGGGAAAGATGTAACTCTGTGAAATGAATTAACAGAACACAGAGCAGTTTCTCAGAAAGCTTCTTTCCAGTTTTGAACGGAAGATATTTCCTTTTTCACCATAGCCATCTATGGGCTTCCAAATATCCCTTTGCCAATTCCACAAGAACAGCCTTAGCGAAAGGCTTCTTGAAGGGAAAGATGTAACTCTGTGAGATGAACTAACAGAACACAGAGCAGTTTCTCAGAAAGCTTCTTTCCAGTTTTGAACGGAAGATATTTCCTTTTTCACCATAGCTGTCTATGGGCTTCCAAATATCCCTTTACCAATTCCACAAGAACAGCCTTAGCGAAAGGCTTCTTGAAGGGAAAGATGTAACTCTGTGAGATGAATTAACAGAACACAGAGCAGTTTCTCAGAAAGCTACTTTCCAGTTTTGAACGGAAGATATTTCCTTTTTCACCATAGCCCTCTATGGGCTTCCAAATATCCCTTTGCCAATTCCACAAGAACAGCCTTAGCGAAAGGCTTCTTGAAGGGAAAGATGTAACTCTGTGAGATGAATTAACAGAACACAGAGCAGTTTCTCAGAAAGCTTCTTTCCAGTTTTGAACGGAAGATATTTCCTTTTTCACCATAGCCCTCTATGGGCTTCCAAATATCCCTTTGCCAATTCCACAAGAACAGCCTTAGCGAAAGGCTTCTTGAAGGGAAAGATGTAACTCTGTGAGATGAATTAACAGAACACAGAGCAGTTTCTCAAAAGCTTCTTTCCAGTTTTGAACGGGATATTTCCTTTTTCACCATAGCCGTCTATGGGCTTCCAAATATCCTTTTGCCAATTCCACAAGAAGAGCCTTAGCGAAAGGCTTCTTGAAGGGAAAGATGTAACTCTGTTGGAGGAATTAACAGAACACAGAGCAGTTTCTCAGAAAGCTTCTTTCCAGTTTTGAACGGAAGATATTTCCTTTTTCACCATAGCCCTCTATGGGCTTCCAAATATCCCTTTACCAATTCCACAAGAACAGCCTTAGCGAAAGGCTTCTTGAAGTGAAAGATGTAACTCTGTGAGATGAATTAACAGAACACAGAACAGTTTCTCAGAAAGTTTCTTTTCAGTTTTGAACGGAAGATATTTCCTTTTTCACCATAGCCCTCTATGGGCTTCCAAATATCCCTTTGCCAATTCCACAAGAACAGCCTTAGCGAAAGGCTTCTTGAAGGGAAAGATGTAACTCTGTGAGATGAATTAACAGAACACAGAGCAGTTTCTCAGAAAGCTTCTTTCTAGTTTTGAACGGAAGATATTTCCTTTTTCACCATAGCCGTCTATGGGCTTCCAAATATCCCTTTGCCAATTCCACAAGAACAGCCTTAGCGAAAGGCTACTTGAAGGGAAAGATGTAACTCTGTGAGATGAATTAACAGAACACAGAGCAGTTTCTCAAAAGCTTCTTTCCAGTTTTGAACGGAAGATATTTCCTTTTTCACCATAGCCCTCTATGGGCTTCCAAATATCCCTTTGCCAATTCCACGAGAACTGACTTAGCGAAAGGCTTCTTGAAGGGAAAGATGTAACTCTGTGAGATGAATTAACGGAACACAGAGCAGTTTCTCAGAAAGCTTCTTTCCAGCTTTGAACGGAAGATATTTCCTTTTTCACCATAGCCCTCTATGGGCTTCCAAATATCCCTTTGCCAATTCCACAAGAACAGCCTTAGTGAAAGGCTTCTTGAAGGGAAAGATGTAACTCTGTGAGTTGAATTAACAGAACACAGAGCAGTTTCTCAGAAAGCTTCTTTCCAGTTCTGAACGGAAGATATTTCCTTTTTCACCATAGCCCTCTATGGGCTTCCAAATATCCCTTTGCCAATTCCACAAGAACAGCCTTAGCGAAAGGCTTCTTGACGAGAAAGATGTAACTCTGTGAGATGAATTAACAGAACACAGAGCAGTTTCTCAGAAAGCTTCTTTCCAGTCTTGAACGGAAGATATTTCCTTTTTCACCATAGCCCTCTATTGGCTTCCAAATATCCCTTTGCCAATTCCACAAGAACAGCCTTAGCGAAAGGCTTCTTGAAGGGAAAGATGTAACTCTGTGAGATGAATTAACAGAACACAGAACAGTTTCTCAGAAAGCTTCTTTCCAGTTTTGAACGGAAGATATTTCCTTTTTCACCATAGCCCTCTATGGGCTTCCAAATATCCCTTTGCCAATTCCCCAAGAACAGCCTTAGCGAAAGGCTTCTTGAAGGGAAAGATGTAACTCTGTGAGATGAATTAACAGAACACAGAGCAGTTTCTCAGAAAGCTTCTTTCCAGTTTTGAACGGAAGATATTTCCTTTTTCACCATAGCCCTCTATGGGCTTCCAAATATCCCTTTGCCAATTCCACGAGAACTGACTTAGCGAAAGGCTTCTTGAAGGGAAAGATGTAACTCTGTGAGATGAATTAACAGAACACAGAGCAGTTTCTCAGAAAGCTTCTTTCCAGCTTTGAACGGAAGATATTTCCTTTCTCACCATAGCCCTCTAAGGGCTTCCAAATATCCCTTTGCCAATTCCACAAGAACAGCCTTAGTGAAAGGCTTCTTGAAGGGAAAGATGTAACTCTGTGAGTTGAATTAACAGAACACAGAGCAGTTTCTCAGAAAGCTTCTTTCCAGTTCTGAGCGGAAGATATTTCCTTTTTCACCATAGCCCTCTATGGGCTTCCAAATATCCCTTTGCCAATTCCACAAGAACAGCCTTAGCGAAAGGCTTCTTGACGAGAAAGATGTAACTCTGTGAGATGAA
The DNA here is from genome assembly GCF_047675955.1 of Chlorocebus sabaeus. NCBI lineage: Eukaryota > Metazoa > Chordata > Mammalia > Primates > Cercopithecidae > Chlorocebus > Chlorocebus sabaeus. Next base: position 533,378 of record NW_027328136.1, on the reverse strand, counting down.
TTAACAGAACACAGAGCAGTTTCTCAGAAAGCTTCTTTCCAGTCTTGAACGGAAGATATTTCCTTTTTCACCATAGCCCTCTATTGGCTTCCAAATATCCCTTTGCCAATTCCACAAGAACAGCCTTAGCGAAAGGCTTCTTGAAGGGAAAGATGTAACTCTGTGAGATGAATTAACAGAACACAGAACAGTTTCTCAGAAAGCTTCTTTCCAGTTTTGAACGGAAGATATTTCCTTTTTCACCATAGCCCTCTATGGGCTTCCAAATATCCCTTTGCCAATTCCACAAGAACAGCCTTAGCGAAAGGCTTCTTGAAGGGAAAGATGTAACTCTGTGAGATGAATTAACAGAACACAGAGCAGTTTCTCAGAAATCTTCTTTCCAGTTTTGAACGGAAGATATTTCCTTTTTCACCATAGCCCTCTATGGGTTTCCAAATATCCCTTTGCCAATTCCACAAGAACAGCCTTAGCGAAAGGCTTCTTGAAGGGAAAGATGTAACTCTGTGAGATGAACTAACAGAACACAGAGCAGTTTCTCAGAAAGCTTCTTTCCAGTTTTGAACGGAAGATAATTCCTTTTTCACCATAGCCCTCTATGGGCTTCCAAATATCCCTTTGCCAATTCCACAAGAACAGCCTTAGCGAAAGGCTTCTTGAAGGGAAAGATGTAACTCTGTGAGATGAATTAACAGAACACAGAGCAGTTTCTCAAAAGCTTCTTTCCAGTTTTGAACGGGATATTTCCTTTTTCACCATAGCCGTCTATGGGCTTCCAAATATCCTTTTGCCAATTCCACAAGAAGAGCCTTAGCGAAAGGCTTCTTGAAGGGAAAGATGTAACTCTGTGAGATGAATTAACAGAACACAGAGCAGTTTCTCAGAAAGCTTCTTTCCAGTTTTGAACGGAAGATATTTCCTTTTTCACCATTGCCCTCTATGGGCTTCCAAATATCCCTTTGCCAATTCCACAAGAACAGCCTTAGCGAAAGTCTTCTTGAAGGGAAAGATTTAACTCTGTGAGATGAACTAACAGAACACAGAGCAGTTTCTCAGAAAGCTTCTTTCCAGTTTTGAACGGAAGATATTTCCTTTTTCACCATAGCCCTCTATGGGCTTCCAAATATCCCTTTGCCAATTCCACAAGAACAGCCTTAGCGAAAGGCTTCTTGAAGGGAAAGATGTAACTCTGTGAGATGAATTAACAGAACACAGAGCAGTTTCTCAGAAAGCTTCTTTCTAGTTTTGAACGGAAGATATTTCCTTTTTCACCATAGCCCTCTATGGGCTTCCAAATATCCCTTTGCGAATTCCACAAGAACAGCCTTAGCGAAAGGCTTTCTGAACGGAAAGATGTAACTCTGTGAGATGAATTAACAGAACACAGAGCAGTTTCTCAGAAAGCTTCTTTCCAGTTTTGAACCGAAGATATTTCCTTTTTCACCATAGCCCTCTATGGGCTTCCAAATATCCCTTTGCCAATTCCACAAGAACAGCCTTAGCGAAAGGCTTCTTGAAGTGAAAGATGTAACTCTGTGAGATGAATTAACAGAACACAGAACAGTTTCTCAGAAAGCTTCTTTCCAGTTTTGAACGGAAGATATTTCCTTTTTCACCATAGCCCTCTATGGGCTTCCAAATATCCCTTTGCCAATTCCACAAGAACAGCCTTATCGAAAGGCTTCTTGAAGGGAAAGATGTAACTCTGTGAGATGAATTAACAGAACACAGAGCAGTTTCTCAGAAAGCTTCTTTCCAGTTTTGAACCGAAGATATTTCCTTTTTCACCATAGCCCTCTATGGGCTTCCAAATATCCCTTTGCCAATTCCACAAGAACAGCCTTAGCGAAAGGCTTCTTGAAGGGAAAGATGTAACTCTGTGAGATGAATTAACAGAACACAGAGCAGTTTCTCAAAAGCTTCTTTCCAGTTTTGAACGGGATATTTCCTTTTTCACCATAGCCGTCTATGGGCTTCCAAATATCCCTTTGCCAATTCCACAAGAACAGCCTTAGCGAAAGGCTTCTTGAAGGGAAAGATGTAACTCTGTGAGATGAATTAACAGAACACAGAGCAGTTTCTCAGAAAGCTTCTTTCCAGTTTTGAACGGAAGATATTTCCTTTTTCACCATAGCCCTCTATGGGCTTCCAAATATCCCTTTGCCAATTCCACAAGAACAGCCTTAGCGAAAGGCTTCCTGAAGGGAAAGATGTAACTCTGTGAGATGAATTAACAGAACACAGAGCAGTTTCTCAAAAGCTTCTTTCCAGTTTTGAACGGGATATTTCCTTTTTCACCATAGCCGTCTATGGGCTTCCAAATATCCTTTTGCCAATTCCACAAGAACAGCCTTAGCGAAAGGCTTCTTGAAGGGAAAGATGTAACTCTGTGAAATGAATTAACAGAACACAGAGCAGTTTCTCAGAAAGCTTCTTTCCAGTTTTGAACGGAAGATATTTCCTTTTTCACCATAGCCATCTATGGGCTTCCAAATATCCCTTTGCCAATTCCACAAGAACAGCCTTAGCGAAAGGCTTCTTGAAGGGAAAGATGTAACTCTGTGAGATGAACTAACAGAACACAGAGCAGTTTCTCAGAAAGCTTCTTTCCAGTTTTGAACGGAAGATATTTCCTTTTTCACCATAGCTGTCTATGGGCTTCCAAATATCCCTTTGCCAATTCCACAAGAACAGCCTTAGCGAAAGGCTTCTTGAAGGGAAAGATTTAACTCTGTGAGATGAACTAACAGAACACAGAGCAGTTTCTCAGAAAGCTTCTTTCCAGTATTGAACGGAAGATATTTCCTTTTTCACCATAACCCTCTATGGGCTTCCAAATATCCCTTTGCCAATTCCACAAGAACAGCCTTAGCGAAAGGCTTCTTGAAGGGAAAGATGTAACTCTGTGAGATGAATTAACAGAACACAGAGCAGTTTCTCAGAAAGCTTCTTTCTAGTTTTGAACGGAAGATATTTCCTTTTTCACCATAGCCCTCTATGGGCTTCCAAATATCCCTTTGCCAATTCCACAAGAACAGCCTTAGCGAAAGGCTTTCTGAACGGAAAGATGTAACTCTGTGAGATGAATTAACAGAACACAGAGCAGTTTCTCAGAAAGCTTCTTTCCAGTTTTGAACCGAAGATATTTCCTTTTTCACCATAGCCCTCTATGGGCTTCCAAATATCCCTTTGCCAATTCCACAAGAACAGCCTTAGCGAAAGGCTTCTTGAAGTGAAAGATGTAACTCTGTGAGATGAATTAACAGAACACAGAACAGTTTCTCAGAAAGCTTCTTTTCAGTTTTGAACGGAAGATATTTCCTTTTTCACCATAGCCCTCTATGGGCTTCCAAATATCCCTTTGCCAATTCCACAAGAACAGCCTTAGCGAAAGGCTTCTTGAAGGGAAAGATGTAACTCTGTGAGATGAATTAACAGAACACACAGCAGTTTCTCAGAAAGCTTCTTTCCAGTTTTGAACCGAAGATATTTCCTTTTTCACCATAGCCCTCTATGGGCTTCCAAATATCCCTTTGCCAATTCCACAAGAACAGCCTTAGCGAAAGGCTTCTTGAAGGGAAAGATGTAACTCTGTGAGATGAATTAACAGAACACAGAGCAGTTTCTCAAAAGCTTCTTTCCAGTTTTGAACGGGATATTTCCTTTTTCACCATAGCCGTCTATGGGCTTCCAAATATCCCTTTGCCAATTCCACAAGAACAGCCTTAGCGAAAGGCTTCTTGAAGGGAAAGATGTAACTCTGTGAGATGAATTAACAGAACACAGAGCAGTTTCTCAGAAAGCTTCTTTCCAGTTTTGAACGGAAGATATTTCCTTTTTCACCATAGCCCTCTATGGGCTTCCAAATATCCCTTTGCCAATTCCACAAGAACAGCCTTAGCGAAAGGCTTCTTGAAGGGAAAGATGTAACTCTGTGAGATGAATTAACAGAACACAGAGCAGTTTCTCAAAAGCTTCTTTCCAGTTTTGAACGGGATATATCCTTTTTCACCATAGCCGTCTATGGGCTTCCAAATATCCTTTTGCCAATTCCACAAGAACAGCCTTAGCGAAAGGCTTCTTGAAGGGAAAGATGTAACTCTGTGAAATGAATTAACAGAACACAGAGCAGTTTCTCAGAAAGCTTCTTTCCAGTTTTGAACGGAAGATATTTCCTTTTTCACCATAGCCATCTATGGGCTTCCAAATATCCCTTTGCCAATTCCACAAGAACAGCCTTAGCGAAAGGCTTCTTGAAGGGAAAGATGTAACTCTGTGAGATGAACTAACAGAACACAGAGCAGTTTCTCAGAAAGCTTCTTTCCAGTTTTGAACGGAAGATATTTCCTTTTTCACCATAGCTGTCTATGGGCTTCCAAATATCCCTTTGCCAATTCCACAAGAACAGCCTTAGCGAAAGGCTTCTTGAAGGGAAAGATGTAACTCTGTGAGATGAATTAACAGAACACAGAGCAGTTTCTCAGAAAGCTACTTTCCAGTTTTGAACGGAAGATATTTCCTTTTTCACCATAGCCCTCTATGGGCTTCCAAATATCCCTTTGCCAATTCCACAAGAACAGCCTTACCGAAAGGCTTCTTGAAGGGAAAGATGTAACTCTGTGAGATGAATTAACAGAACACAGAGCAATTTCTCAGAAAGCTTCTTTCTAGTTTTGAACGGAAGATATTTCCTTTTTCACCATAGCCCTCTATGGGCTTCCAAATATCCCTTTGCGAATTCCACAAGAACAGCCTTAGCGAAAGGCTTCTTGAACGGAAAGATGTAACTCTGTGAGATGAATTAACAGAACACAGAGCAGTTTCTCAGAAAGCTTCTTTCCAGTTTTGAACGGAAGATATTTCCTTTTTCACCATAGCCCTCTATGGGCTTCCAAATATCCCTTTGCCAATTCCACAAGAACAGCCTTAGCGAAAGGCTTCTTGAAGTGAAAGATGTAACTCTGTGATATGAATTAACAGAACACAGAACAGTTTCTCAGAAAGCTTCTTTTCAGTTTTGAACGGAAGATATTTCCTTTTTCACCATAGCCCTCTATGGGCTTCCAAATATCCCTTTGCCAATTCCACAAGAACAGCCTTAGCGAAAGGCTTCTTGAAGGGAAAGATGTAACTCTGTGAGATGAATTAACAGAACACAGAGCAGTTTCTCAGAAAGCTTCTTTCCAGTTTTGAACGGAAGATATTTCCTTTTTCACCATAGCCCTCTATGGGCTTCCAAATATCCCTTTGCCAATTCCACAAGAACAGCCTTAGCGAAAGGCTTCTTGAAGGGAAAGATGTAACTCTGTGAGATGAATTAACAGAACACAGAGCAGTTTCTCAAAAGCTTCTTTCCAGTTTTGAACGGGATATTTCCTTTTTCACCATAGCCGTCTATGGGCTTCCAAATATCCTTTTGCCAATTCCACAAGAAGAGCCTTAGCGAAAGGCTTCTTGAAGGGAAAGATGTAACTCTGTGAAATGAATTAACAGAACACAGAGCAGTTTCTCAGAAAGCTTCTTTCCAGTTTTGAACGGAAGATATTTCCTTTTTCACCATAGCCCTCTATGGGCTTCCAAATATCCCTTTGCCAATTCCACAAGAACAGCCTTAGCGAAAGGCTTCTTGAAGGGAAAGATTTAATTCTGTGAGATGTACTAACAGAACACAGAGCAGTATCTCAGAAAGCTTCTTTCCAGTTTTGAACGGAAGATATTTCCATTTTCACCATAGCTGTCTATGGGCTTCCAAATATCCCTTTGCCAATTCCACAAGAACAGCCTTAGCGAAAGGCTTCTTGAAGGGAAAGATGTAACTCTGTGAGATGAATTAACAGAACACAGAACAGTTTCTCAGAAAGCTTCTTTCCAGTTTTGAACGGAAGATATTTCCTTTTTCACCGTAGCCCTCTATGGGCTTCCAAATATCCCTTTGCCAATTCCACAAGAACAGCCTTAGCGAAAGGCTTCTTGAAGGGAAAGATGTAACTCTGTGAGATGAATTAACAGAACACAGAGCAGTTTCTCAGAAAGCTTCTTTCCAGTTTTGAACGGAAGATATTTCCTTTTTCACCATAGCCCTCTAAGGGCTTCCAAATATCCCTTTGCCAATTCCACAAGAACAGCCTTAGCGAAAGGCTTCTTGAAGGGAAAGATGTAACTCTGTGAGATGAATTAACAGAACACAGAGCAGTTTCTCAAAAGCTTCTTTCCAGTTTTGAACGGGATATTTCCTTTTTCACCATAGCCGTCTATGGGCTTCCAAATATCCTTTTGCCAATTCCACAAGAACAGCCTTAGCGAAAGGCTTCTTGAAGGGAAAGATGTAACTCTGTGAAATGAATTAACAGAACACAGAGCAGTTTCTCAGAAAGCTTCTTTCCAGTTTTGAACGGAAGATATTTCCTTTTTCACCATAGCCATCTATGGGCTTCCAAATATCCCTTTGCCAATTCCACAAGAACAGCCTTAGCGAAAGGCTTCTTGAAGGGAAAGATGTAACTCTGTGAGATGAACTAACAGAACACAGAGCAGTTTCTCAGAAAGCTTCTTTCCAGTTTTGAACGGAAGATATTTCCTTTTTCACCATAGCTGTCTATGGGCTTCCAAATATCCCTTTACCAATTCCACAAGAACAGCCTTAGCGAAAGGCTTCTTGAAGGGAAAGATGTAACTCTGTGAGATGAATTAACAGAACACAGAGCAGTTTCTCAGAAAGCTACTTTCCAGTTTTGAACGGAAGATATTTCCTTTTTCACCATAGCCCTCTATGGGCTTCCAAATATCCCTTTGCCAATTCCACAAGAACAGCCTTAGCGAAAGGCTTCTTGAAGGGAAAGATGTAACTCTGTGAGATGAATTAACAGAACACAGAGCAGTTTCTCAGAAAGCTTCTTTCCAGTTTTGAACGGAAGATATTTCCTTTTTCACCATAGCCCTCTATGGGCTTCCAAATATCCCTTTGCCAATTCCACAAGAACAGCCTTAGCGAAAGGCTTCTTGAAGGGAAAGATGTAACTCTGTGAGATGAATTAACAGAACACAGAGCAGTTTCTCAAAAGCTTCTTTCCAGTTTTGAACGGGATATTTCCTTTTTCACCATAGCCGTCTATGGGCTTCCAAATATCCTTTTGCCAATTCCACAAGAAGAGCCTTAGCGAAAGGCTTCTTGAAGGGAAAGATGTAACTCTGTTGGAGGAATTAACAGAACACAGAGCAGTTTCTCAGAAAGCTTCTTTCCAGTTTTGAACGGAAGATATTTCCTTTTTCACCATAGCCCTCTATGGGCTTCCAAATATCCCTTTACCAATTCCACAAGAACAGCCTTAGCGAAAGGCTTCTTGAAGTGAAAGATGTAACTCTGTGAGATGAATTAACAGAACACAGAACAGTTTCTCAGAAAGTTTCTTTTCAGTTTTGAACGGAAGATATTTCCTTTTTCACCATAGCCCTCTATGGGCTTCCAAATATCCCTTTGCCAATTCCACAAGAACAGCCTTAGCGAAAGGCTTCTTGAAGGGAAAGATGTAACTCTGTGAGATGAATTAACAGAACACAGAGCAGTTTCTCAGAAAGCTTCTTTCTAGTTTTGAACGGAAGATATTTCCTTTTTCACCATAGCCGTCTATGGGCTTCCAAATATCCCTTTGCCAATTCCACAAGAACAGCCTTAGCGAAAGGCTACTTGAAGGGAAAGATGTAACTCTGTGAGATGAATTAACAGAACACAGAGCAGTTTCTCAAAAGCTTCTTTCCAGTTTTGAACGGAAGATATTTCCTTTTTCACCATAGCCCTCTATGGGCTTCCAAATATCCCTTTGCCAATTCCACGAGAACTGACTTAGCGAAAGGCTTCTTGAAGGGAAAGATGTAACTCTGTGAGATGAATTAACGGAACACAGAGCAGTTTCTCAGAAAGCTTCTTTCCAGCTTTGAACGGAAGATATTTCCTTTTTCACCATAGCCCTCTATGGGCTTCCAAATATCCCTTTGCCAATTCCACAAGAACAGCCTTAGTGAAAGGCTTCTTGAAGGGAAAGATGTAACTCTGTGAGTTGAATTAACAGAACACAGAGCAGTTTCTCAGAAAGCTTCTTTCCAGTTCTGAACGGAAGATATTTCCTTTTTCACCATAGCCCTCTATGGGCTTCCAAATATCCCTTTGCCAATTCCACAAGAACAGCCTTAGCGAAAGGCTTCTTGACGAGAAAGATGTAACTCTGTGAGATGAATTAACAGAACACAGAGCAGTTTCTCAGAAAGCTTCTTTCCAGTCTTGAACGGAAGATATTTCCTTTTTCACCATAGCCCTCTATTGGCTTCCAAATATCCCTTTGCCAATTCCACAAGAACAGCCTTAGCGAAAGGCTTCTTGAAGGGAAAGATGTAACTCTGTGAGATGAATTAACAGAACACAGAACAGTTTCTCAGAAAGCTTCTTTCCAGTTTTGAACGGAAGATATTTCCTTTTTCACCATAGCCCTCTATGGGCTTCCAAATATCCCTTTGCCAATTCCCCAAGAACAGCCTTAGCGAAAGGCTTCTTGAAGGGAAAGATGTAACTCTGTGAGATGAATTAACAGAACACAGAGCAGTTTCTCAGAAAGCTTCTTTCCAGTTTTGAACGGAAGATATTTCCTTTTTCACCATAGCCCTCTATGGGCTTCCAAATATCCCTTTGCCAATTCCACGAGAACTGACTTAGCGAAAGGCTTCTTGAAGGGAAAGATGTAACTCTGTGAGATGAATTAACAGAACACAGAGCAGTTTCTCAGAAAGCTTCTTTCCAGCTTTGAACGGAAGATATTTCCTTTCTCACCATAGCCCTCTAAGGGCTTCCAAATATCCCTTTGCCAATTCCACAAGAACAGCCTTAGTGAAAGGCTTCTTGAAGGGAAAGATGTAACTCTGTGAGTTGAATTAACAGAACACAGAGCAGTTTCTCAGAAAGCTTCTTTCCAGTTCTGAGCGGAAGATATTTCCTTTTTCACCATAGCCCTCTATGGGCTTCCAAATATCCCTTTGCCAATTCCACAAGAACAGCCTTAGCGAAAGGCTTCTTGACGAGAAAGATGTAACTCTGTGAGATGAATTAACAGAACACAGAGCAGTTTCTCAGAAAGCTTCTTTCCAGTCTTGAACGGAAGATATTTCCTTTTTCACCATAGCCCTCTATTGGCTTCCAAATATCCCTTTGCCAATTCCACAAGAACAGCCTTAGCGAAAGGCTTCTTGAAGGGAAAGATGTAACTCTGTGAGATGAATTAACAGAACACAGAACAGTTTCTCAGAAAGCTTCTTTCCAGTTTTGAACGGAAGATATTTCCTTTTTCACCATAGCCCTCTATGGGCTTCCAAATATCCCTTTGCCAATTCCACAAGAACAGCCTTAGCGAAAGGCTTCTTGAAGGGAAAGATGTAACTCTGTGAGATGAATTAACAGAACACAGAGCAGTTTCTCAGAAATCTTCTTTCCAGTTTTGAACGGAAGATATTTCCTTTTTCACCATAGCCCTCTATGGGTTTCCAAATATCCCTTTGCCAATTCCACAAGAACAGCCTTAGCGAAAGGCTTCTTGAAGGGAAAGATGTAACTCTGTGAGATGAACTAACAGAACACAGAGCAGTTTCTCAGAAAGCTTCTTTCCAGTTTTGAACGGAAGATAATTCCTTTTTCACCATAGCCCTCTATGGGCTTCCAAATATCCCTTTGCCAATTCCACAAGAACAGCCTTAGCGAAAGGCTTCTTGAAGGGAAAGATGTAACTCTGTGAGATGAATTAACAGAACACAGAGCAGTTTCTCAAAAGCTTCTTTCCAGTTTTGAACGGGATATTTCCTTTTTCACCATAGCCGTCTATGGGCTTCCAAATATCCTTTTGCCAATTCCACAAGAAGAGCCTTAGCGAAAGGCTTCTTGAAGGGAAAGATGTAACTCTGTGAGATGAATTAACAGAACACAGAGCAGTTTCTCAGAAAGCTTCTTTCCAGTTTTGAACGGAAGATATTTCCTTTTTCACCATTGCCCTCTATGGGCTTCCAAATATCCCTTTGCCAATTCCACAAGAACAGCCTTAGCGAAAGTCTTCTTGAAGGGAAAGATTTAACTCTGTGAGATGAACTAACAGAACACAGAGCAGTTTCTCAGAAAGCTTCTTTCCAGTTTTGAACGGAAGATATTTCCTTTTTCACCATAGCCCTCTATGGGCTTCCAAATATCCCTTTGCCAATTCCACAAGAACAGCCTTAGCGAAAGGCTTCTTGAAGGGAAAGATGTAACTCTGTGAGATGAATTAACAGAACACAGAGCAGTTTCTCAGAAAGCTTCTTTCTAGTTTTGAACGGAAGATTTTCCTTTTTCACCATAGCCCTCTATGGGCTTCCAAATATCCCTTTGCGAATTCCACAAGAACAGCCTTAGCGAAAGGCTTTCTGAACGGAAAGATGTAACTCTGTGAGATGAATTAACAGAACACAGAGCAGTTTCTCAGAAAGCTTCTTTCCAGTTTTGAACCGAAGATATTTCCTTTTTCACCATAGCCCTCTATGGGCTTCCAAATATCCCTTTGCCAATTCCACAAGAACAGCCTTAGCGAAAGGCTTCTTGAAGTGAAAGATGTAACTCTGTGAGATGAATTAACAGAACACAGAACAGTTTCTCAGAAAGCTTCTTTTCAGTTTTGAACGGAAGATATTTCCTTTTTCACCATAGCCCTCTATGGGCTTCCAAATATCCCTTTGCCAATTCCACAAGAACAGCCTTATCGAAAGGCTTCTTGAAGGGAAAGATGTAACTCTGTGAGATGAATTAACAGAACACAGAGCAGTTTCTCAGAAAGCTTCTTTCCAGTTTTGAACCGAAGATATTTCCTTTTTCACCATAGCCCTCTATGGGCTTCCAAATATCCCTTTGCCAATTCCACAAGAACAGCCTTAGCGAAAGGCTTCTTGAAGGGAAAGATGTAACTCTGTGAGATGAATTAACAGAACACAGAGCAGTTTCTCAAAAGCTTCTTTCCAGTTTTGAACGGGATATTTCCTTTTTCACCATAGCCGTCTATGGGCTTCCAAATATCCCTTTGCCAATTCCACAAGAACAGCCTTAGCGAAAGGCTTCTTGAAGGGAAAGATGTAACTCTGTGAGATGAATTAACAGAACACAGAGCAGTTTCTCAGAAAGCTTCTTTCCAGTTTTGAACGGAAGATATTTCCTTTTTCACCATAGCCCTCTATGGGCTTCCAAATATCCCTTTGCCAATTCCACAAGAACAGCCTTAGCGAAAGGCTTCCTGAAGGGAAAGATGTAACTCTGTGAGATGAATTAACAGAACACAGAGCAGTTTCTCAAAAGCTTCTTTCCAGTTTTGAACGGGATATTTCCTTTTTCACCATAGCCGTCTATGGGCTTCCAAATATCCTTTTGCCAATTCCACAAGAACAGCCTTAGCGAAAGGCTTCTTGAAGGGAAAGATGTAACTCTGTGAAATGAATTAACAGAACACAGAGCAGTTTCTCAGAAAGCTTCTTTCCAGTTTTGAACGGAAGATATTTCCTTTTTCACCATAGCCATCTATGGGCTTCCAAATATCCCTTTGCCAATTCCACAAGAACAGCCTTAGCGAAAGGCTTCTTGAAGGGAAAGATGTAACTCTGTGAGATGAACTAACAGAACACAGAGCAGTTTCTCAGAAAGCTTCTTTCCAGTTTTGAACGGAAGATATTTCCTTTTTCACCATAGCTGTCTATGGGCTTCCAAATATCCCTTTGCCAATTCCACAAGAACAGCCTTAGCGAAAGGCTTCTTGAAGGGAAAGATGTAACTCTGTGAGATGAATTAACAGAACACAGAGCAGTTTCTCAGAAAGCTACTTTCCAGTTTTGAACGGAAGATATTTCCTTTTTCACCATAGCCCTCTATGGGCTTCCAAATATCCCTTTGCCAATTCCACAAGAACAGCCTTACCGAAAGGCTTCTTGAAGGGAAAGATGTAACTCTGTGAGATGAATTAACAGAACACAGAGCAATTTCTCAGAAAGCTTCTTTCTAGTTTTGAACGGAAGATATTTCCTTTTTCACCATAGCCCTCTATGGGCTTCCAAATATCCCTTTGCGAATTCCACAAGAACAGCCTTAGCGAAAGGCTTCTTGAACGGAAAGATGTAACTCTGTGAGATGAATTAACAGAACACAGAGCAGTTTCTCAGAAAGCTTCTTTCCAGTTTTGAACGGAAGATATTTCCTTTTTCACCATAGCCCTCTATGGGCTTCCAAATATCCCTTTGCCAATTCCACAAGAACAGCCTTAGCGAAAGGCTTCTTGAAGTGAAAGATGTAACTCTGTGAGATGAATTAACAGAACACAGAACAGTTTCTCAGAAAGCTTCTTTTCAGTTTTGAACGGAAGATATTTCCTTTTTCACCATAGCCCTCTATGGGCTTCCAAATATCCCTTTGCCAATTCCACAAGAACAGCCTTAGCGAAAGGCTTCTTGAAGGGAAAGATGTAACTCTGTGAGATGAATTAACAGAACACAGAGCAGTTTCTCAGAAAGCTTCTTTCCAGTTTTGAACGGAAGATATTTCCTTTTTCACCATAGCCCTCTATGGGCTTCCAAATATCCCTTTGCCAATTCCACAAGAACAGCCTTAGCGAAAGGCTTCTTGAAGGGAAAGATGTAACTCTGTGAGATGAATTAACAGAACACAGAGCAGTTTCTCAAAAGCTTCTTTCCAGTTTTGAACGGGATATTTCCTTTTTCACCATAGCCGTCTATGGGCTTCCAAATATCCTTTTGCCAATTCCACAAGAAGAGCCTTAGCGAAAGGCTTCTTGAAGGGAAAGATGTAACTCTGTGAAATGAATTAACAGAACACAGAGCAGTTTCTCAGAAAGCTTCTTTCCAGTTTTGAACGGAAGATATTTCCTTTTTCACCATAGCCCTCTATGGGCTTCCAAATATCCCTTTGCCAATTCCACAAGAACAGCCTTAGCGAAAGGCTTCTTGAAGGGAAAGATGTAACTCTGTGAGATGAATTAACAGAACACAGAACAGTTTCTCAGAAAGCTTCTTTCCAGTTTTGAACGGAAGATATTTCCTTTTTCACCATAGCCCTCTATGGGCTTCCAAATATCCCTTTGCCAATTCCACAAGAACAGCCTTAGCGAAAGGCTTCTTGAAGGGAAAGATGTAACTCTGTGAGATGAATTAACAGAACACAGAGCAGTTTCTCAGAAATCTTCTTTCCAGTTTTGAACGGAAGATATTTCCTTTTTCACCATAGCCCTCTATGGGTTTCCAAATATCCCTTTGCCAATTCCACAAGAACAGCCTTAGCGAAAGGCTTCTTGAAGGGAAAGATGTAACTCTGTGAGATGAACTAACAGAACACAGAGCAGTTTCTCAGAAAGCTTCTTTCCAGTTTTGAACGGAAGATAATTCCTTTTTCACCATAGCCCTCTATGGGCTTCCAAATATCCCTTTGCCAATTCCACAAGAACAGCCTTAGCGAAAGGCTTCTTGAAGGGAAAGATGTAACTCTGTGAGATGAATTAACAGAACACAGAGCAGTTTCTCAAAAGCTTCTTTCCAGTTTTGAACGGGATATTTCCTTTTTCACCATAGCCGTCTATGGGCTTCCAAATATGTTTTTGCCAATTCCACAAGAAGAGCCTTAGCGAAAGGCTTCTTGAAGGGAAAGATGTAACTCTGTGAGATGAATTAACAGAACACAGAGCAGTTTCTCAGAAAGCTTCTTTCCAGTTTTGAACGGAAGATATTTCCTTTTTCACCATTGCCCTCTATGGGCTTCCAAATATCCCTTTGCCAATTCCACAAGAACAGCCTTAGCGAAAGTCTTCTTGAAGGGAAAGATTTAACTCTGTGAGATGAACTAACAGAACACAGAGCAGTTTCTCAGAAAGCTTCTTTCCAGTTTTGAACGGAAGATATTTCCTTTTTCACCATAGCCCTCTATGGGCTTCCAAATATCCCTTTGCCAATTCCACAAGAACAGCCTTAGCGAAAGGCTTCTTGAAGGGAAAGATGTAACTCTGTGAGATGAATTAACAGAACACAGAGCAGTTTCTCAGAAAGCTTCTTTCTAGTTTTGAACGGAAGATATTTCCTTTTTCACCATAGCCCTCTATGGGCTTCCAAATATCCCTTTGCGAATTCCACAAGAACAGCCTTAGCGAAAGGCTTTCTGAACGGAAAGATGTAACTCTGTGAGATGAATTAACAGAACACAGAGCAGTTTCTCAGAAAGCTTCTTTCCAGTTTTGAACCGAAGATATTTCCTTTTTCACCATAGCCCTCTATGGGCTTCCAAATATCCCTTTGCCAATTCCACAAGAACAGCCTTAGCGAAAGGCTTCTTGAAGTGAAAGATGTAACTCTGTGAGATGAATTAACAGAACACAGAACAGTTTCTCAGAAAGCTTCTTTTCAGTTTTGAACGGAAGATATTTCCTTTTTCACCATAGCCCTCTATGGGCTTCCAAATATCCCTTTGCCAATTCCACAAGAACAGCCTTATCGAAAGGCTTCTTGAAGGGAAAGATGTAACTCTGTGAGATGAATTAACAGAACACAGAGCAGTTTCTCAGAAAGCTTCTTTCCAGTTTTGAACCGAAGATATTTCCTTTTTCACCATAGCCCTCTATGGGCTTCCAAATATCCCTTTGCCAATTCCACAAGAACAGCCTTAGCGAAAGGCTTCTTGAAGGGAAAGATGTAACTCTGTGAGATGAATTAACAGAACACAGAGCAGTTTCTCAAAAGCTTCTTTCCAGTTTTGAACGGGATATTTCCTTTTTCACCATAGCCGTCTATGGGCTTCCAAATATCCCTTTGCCAATTCCACAAGAACAGCCTTAGCGAAAGGCTTCTTGAAGGGAAAGATGTAACTCTGTGAGATGAATTAACAGAACACAGAGCAGTTTCTCAGAAAGCTTCTTTCCAGTTTTGAACGGAAGATATTTCCTTTTTCACCATAGCCCTCTATGGGCTTCCAAATATCCCTTTGCCAATTCCACAAGAACAGCCTTAGCGAAAGGCTTCCTGAAGGGAAAGATGTAACTCTGTGAGATGAATTAACAGAACACAGAGCAGTTTCTCAAAAGCTTCTTTCCAGTTTTGAACGGGATATTTCCTTTTTCACCATAGCCGTCTATGGGCTTCCAAATATCCTTTTGCCAATTCCACAAGAACAGCCTTAGCGAAAGGCTTCTTGAAGGGAAAGATGTAACTCTGTGAAATGAATTAACAGAACACAGAGCAGTTTCTCAGAAAGCTTCTTTCCAGTTTTGAACGGAAGATATTTCCTTTTTCACCATAGCCATCTATGGGCTTCCAAATATCCCTTTGCCAATTCCACAAGAACAGCCTTAGCGAAAGGCTTCTTGAAGGGAAAGATGTAACTCTGTGAGATGAACTAACAGAACACAGAGCAGTTTCTCAGAAAGCTTCTTTCCAGTTTTGAACGGAAGATATTTCCTTTTTCACCATAGCTGTCTATGGGCTTCCAAATATCCCTTTGCCAATTCCACAAGAACAGCCTTAGCGAAAGGCTTCTTGAAGGGAAAGATGTAACTCTGTGAGATGAATTAACAGAACACAGAGCAGTTTCTCAGAAAGCTACTTTCCAGTTTTGAACGGAAGATATTTCCTTTTTCACCATAGCCCTCTATGGGCTTCCAAATATCCCTTTGCCAATTCCACAAGAACAGCCTTACCGAAAGGCTTCTTGAAGGGAAAGATGTAACTCTGTGAGATGAATTAACAGAACACAGAGCAATTTCTCAGAAAGCTTCTTTCTAGTTTTGAACGGAAGATATTTCCTTTTTCACCATAGCCCTCTATGGGCTTCCAAATATCCCTTTGCGAATTCCACAAGAACAGCCTTAGCGAAAGGCTTCTTGAACGGAAAGATGTAACTCTGTGAGATGAATTAACAGAACACAGAGCAGTTTCTCAGAAAGCTTCTTTCCAGTTTTGAACGGAAGATATTTCCTTTTTCACCATAGCCCTCTATGGGCTTCCAAATATCCCTTTGCCAATTCCACAAGAACAGCCTTAGCGAAAGGCTTCTTGAAGTGAAAGATGTAACTCTGTGAGATGAATTAACAGAACACAGAACAGTTTCTCAGAAAGCTTCTTTTCAGTTTTGAACGGAAGATATTTCCTTTTTCACCATAGCCCTCTATGGGCTTCCAAATATCCCTTTGCCAATTCCACAAGAACAGCCTTAGCGAAAGGCTTCTTGAAGGGAAAGATGTAACTCTGTGAGATGAATTAACAGAACACAGAGCAGTTTCTCAGAAAGCTTCTTTCCAGTTTTGAACGGAAGATATTTCCTTTTTCACCATAGCCCTCTATGGGCTTCCAAATATCCCTTTGCCAATTCCACAAGAACAGCCTTAGCGAAAGGCTTCTTGAAGGGAAAGATGTAACTCTGTGAGATGAATTAACAGAACACAGAGCAGTTTCTCAAAAGCTTCTTTCCAGTTTTGAACGGGATATTTCCTTTTTCACCATAGCCGTCTATGGGCTTCCAAATATCCTTTTGCCAATTCCACAAGAAGAGCCTTAGCGAAAGGCTTCTTGAAGGGAAAGATGTAACTCTGTGAAATGAATTAACAGAACACAGAGCAGTTTCTCAGAAAGCTTCTTTCCAGTTTTGAACGGAAGATATTTCCTTTTTCACCATAGCCCTCTATGGGCTTCCAAATATCCCTTTGCCAATTCCACAAGAACAGCCTTAGCGAAAGGCTTCTTGAAGGGAAAGATTTAATTCTGTGAGATGAACTAACAGAACACAGAGCAGTTTCTCAGAAAGCTTCTTTCCAGTTTTGAACGGAAGATATTTCCATTTTCACCATAGCTGTCTATGGGCTTCCAAATATCCCTTTGCCAATTCCACAAGAACAGCCTTAGCGAAAGGCTTCTTGAAGGGAAAGATGTAACTCTGTGAGATGAATTAACAGAACACAGAACAGTTTCTCAGAAAGCTTCTTTCCAGTTTTGAACGGAAGATATTTCCTTTTTCACCATAGCCCTCTATGGGCTTCCAAATATCCCTTTGCCAATTCCACAAGAACAGCCTTAGCGAAAGGCTTCTTGAAGGGAAAGATGTAACTCTGTGAGATGAATTAACAGAACACAGAGCAGTTTCTCAGAAAGCTTCTTTCCAGTTTTGAACGGAAGATATTTCCTTTTTCACCATAGCCCTCTATGGGCTTCCAAATATCCCTTTGCCAATTCCACAAGAACAGCCTTAGCGAAAGGCTTCTTGAAGGGAAAGATGTAACTCTGTGAGATGAATTAACAGAACACAGAGCAGTTTCTCAAAAGCTTCTTTCCAGTTTTGAACGGGATATTTCCTTTTTCACCATAGCCGTCTATGGGCTTCCAAATATCCTTTTGCCAATTCCACAAGAACAGCCTTAGCGAAAGGCTTCTTGAAGGGAAAGATGTAACTCTGTGAAATGAATTAACAGAACACAGAGCAGTTTCTCAGAAAGCTTCTTTCCAGTTTTGAACGGAAGATATTTCCTTTTTCACCATAGCCATCTATGGGCTTCCAAATATCCCTTTGCCAATTCCACAAGAACAGCCTTAGCGAAAGGCTTCTTGAAGGGAAAGATGTAACTCTGTGAGATGAACTAACAGAACACAGAGCAGTTTCTCAGAAAGCTTCTTTCCAGTTTTGAACGGAAGATATTTCCTTTTTCACCATAGCTGTCTATGGGCTTCCAAATATCCCTTTGCCAATTCCACAAGAACAGCCTTAGCGAAAGGCTTCTTGAAGGGAAAGATGTAACTCTGTGAGATGAATTAACAGAACACAGAGCAGTTTCTCAGAAAGCTACTTTCCAGTTTTGAACGGAAGATATTTCCTTTTTCACCATAGCCCTCTATGGGCTTCCAAATATCCCTTTGCCAATTCCACAAGAACAGCCTTACCGAAAGGCTTCTTGAAGGGAAAGATGTAACTCTGTGAGATGAATTAACAGAACACAGAGCAATTTCTCAGAAAGCTTCTTTCTAGTTTTGAACGGAAGATATTTCCTTTTTCACCATAGCCCTCTATGGGCTTCCAAATATCCCTTTGCGAATTCCACAAGAACAGCCTTAGCGAAAGGCTTCTTGAACGGAAAGATGTAACTCTGTGAGATGAATTAACAGAACACAGAGCAGTTTCTCAGAAAGCTTCTTTCCAGTTTTGAACGGAAGATATTTCCTTTTTCACCATAGCCGTCTATGGGCTTCCAAATATCCTTTTGCCAATTCCACAAGAACAGCCTTAGCGAAAGGCTTCTTGAAGGGAAAGATGTAACTCTGTGAAATGAATTAACAGAACACAGAGCAGTTTCTCAGAAAGCTTCTTTCCAGTTTTGAACGGAAGATATTTCCTTTTTCACCATAGCCATCTATGGGCTTCCAAATATCCCTTTGCCAATTCCACAAGAACAGCCTTAGCGAAAGGCTTCTTGAAGGGAAAGATGTAACTCTGTGAGATGAACTAACAGAACACAGAGCAGTTTCTCAGAAAGCTTCTTTCCAGTTTTGAACGGAAGATATTTCCTTTTTCACCATAGCTGTCTATGGGCTTCCAAATATCCCTTTGCCAATTCCACAAGAACAGCCTTAGCGAAAGGCTTCTTGAAGGGAAAGATGTAACTCTGTGAGATGAATTAACAGAACACAGAGCAGTTTCTCAGAAAGCTACTTTCCAGTTTTGAACGGAAGATATTTCCTTTTTCACCATAGCCCTCTATGGGCTTCCAAATATCCCTTTGCCAATTCCACAAGAACAGCCTTACCGAAAGGCTTCTTGAAGGGAAAGATGTAACTCTGTGAGATGAATTAACAGAACACAGAGCAATTTCTCAGAAAGCTTCTTTCTAGTTTTGAACGGAAGATATTTCCTTTTTCACCATAGCCCTCTATGGGCTTCCAAATATCCCTTTGCGAATTCCACAAGAACAGCCTTAGCGAAAGGCTTCTTGAAGGGAAAGATGTAACTCTGTGAGATGAATTAACAGAACACAGAGCAGTTTCTCAGAAAGCTTCTTTCCAGTTTTGAACGGAAGATATTTCCTTTTTCACCATAGCCCTCTATGGGCTTCCAAATATCCCTTTGCCAATTCCACAAGAACAGCCTTAGCGAAAGGCTTCTTGAAGTGAAAGATGTAACTCTGTGAGATGAATTAACAGAACACAGAACAGTTTCTGAGAAAGCTTCTTTTCAGTTTTGAACGGAAGATATTTCCTTTTTCACCATAGCCCTCTATGGGCTTCCAAATATCCCTTTGCCAATTCCACAAGAACAGCCTTAGCGAAAGGCTTCTTGAAGGGAAAGATGTAACTCTGTGAGATGAATTAACAGAACACAGAGCAGTTTCTCAGAAAGCTTCTTTCCAGTTTTGAACGGAAGATATTTCCTTTTTCACCATAGCCCTCTATGGGCTTCCAAATATCCCTTTGCCAATTCCACAAGAACAGCCTTAGCGAAAGGCTTCTTGAAGGGAAAGATGTAACTCTGTGAGATGAATTAACACAACACAGAGCAGTTTCTCAAAAGCTTCTTTCCAGTTTTGAACGGGATATTTCCTTTTTCACCATAGCCGTCTATGGGCTTCCAAATATCCTTTTGCCAATTCCACAAGAAGAGCCTTAGCGAAAGGCTTCTTGAAGGGAAAGATGTAACTCTGTGAAATGAATTAACAGAACACAGAGCAGTTTCTCAGAAAGCTTCTTTCCAGTTTTGAACGGAAGATATTTCCTTTTTCACCATAGCCCTCTATGGGCTTCCAAATATCCCTTTGCCAATTCCACAAGAACAGCCTTAGCGAAAGGCTTCTTGAAGGGAAAGATTTAATTCTGTGAGATGAACTAACAGAACACAGAGCAGTTTCTCAGAAAGCTTCTTTCCAGTTTTGAACGGAAGATATTTCCATTTTCACCATAGCTGTCTATGGGCTTCCAAATATCCCTTTGCCAATTCCACAAGAACAGCCTTAGCGAAAGGCTTCTTGAAGGGAAAGATGTAACTCTGTGAGATGAATTAACAGAACACAGAACAGTTTCTCAGAAAGCTTCTTTCCAGTTTTGAACGGAAGATATTTCCTTTTTCAGCATAGCCCTCTATGGGCTTCCAAATATCCCTTTGCCAATTCCACAAGAACAGCCTTAGCGAAAGGCTTCTTGAAGGGAAAGATGTAACTCTGTGAGATGAATTAACAGAACACAGAGCAGTTTCTCAGAAAGCTTCTTTCCAGTTTTGAACGGAAGATATTTCCTTTTTCACCATAGCCCTCTATGGGCTTCCAAATATCCCTTTGCCAATTCCACAAGAACAGCCTTAGCGAAAGGCTTCTTGAAGGGAAAGATGTAACTCTGTGAGATGAATTAACAGAACACAGAGCAGTTTCTCAAAAGCTTCTTTCCAGTTTTGAACGGGATATTTCCTTTTTCACCATAGCCGTCTATGGGCTTCCAAATATCCTTTTGCCAATTCTACAAGAACAGCCTTAGCGAAAGGCTTCTTAAAGGGAAAGATGTAACTCTGTGAAATGAATTAACAGAACACAGAGCAGTTTCTCAGAAAGCTTCTTTCCAGTTTTGAACGGAAGATATTTCCTTTTTCACCATAGCCATCTATGGGCTTCCAAATATCCCTTTGCCAATTCCACAAGAACAGCCTTAGCGAAAGGCTTCTTGAAGGGAAAGATGTAACTCTGTGAGATGAACTAACAGAACACAGAGCAGTTTCTCAGAAAGCTTCTTTCCAGTTTTGAACGGAAGATATTTCCTTTTTCACCATAGCTGTCTATGGGCTTCCAAATATCCCTTTGCCAATTCCACAAGAACAGTCTTAGCGAAAGGCTTCTTGAACGGAAAGATGTAACTCTGTGAGATGTATTAACAGAACACAGAGCAGTTTCTCAGAAAGCTTCTTTCCAGTTTTGAACGGAAGATATTTCCTTTTTCACCATAGCCCTCTATGGGCTTCCAAATATCCCTTTGCCAATTCCACAAGAACAGCCTTAGCGAAAGGCTTCTTGAAGTGAAAGATGTAACTCTGTGAGATGAATTAACAGAACACAGAACAGTTTCTCAGAAAGCTTCTTTTCAGTTTTGAACGGAAGATATTTCCTTTTTCCCCATAGCCCTCTATGGGCTTCCAAATATCCCTTTGCCAATTCCACAAGAACAGCCTTAGCGAAAGGCTTCTTGAAGGGAAAGATTTAATTCTGTGAGATGAACTAACAGAACACAGAGCAGTTTCTCAGAAAGCTTCTTTCCAATTTTGAACGGAAGATATTTCCATTTTCACCATAGCTGTCTATGGGCTTCCAAATATCCCTTTGCCAATTCCACAAGAACAGCCTTAGCGAAAGGCTTCTTGAAGGGAAAGATGTAACTCTGTGAGATGAATTAACAGAACACAGAACAGTTTCTCAGAAAGCTTCTTTCCAGTTTTGAACGGAAGATATTTCCTTTTTCACCATAGCCCTCTATGGGCTTCCAAATATCCCTTTGCCAATTCCACAAGAACAGCCTTAGCGAAAGGCTTCTTGAAGGGAAAGATGTAACTCTGTGAGATGAACTAACAGAACACAGAGCAGTTTCTCAGAAAGCTTCTTTCCAGTTTTGAACGGAAGATATTTCCTTTTTCACCATAGCTGTCTATGGGCTTCCAAATATCCCTTTGCCAATTCCACAAGAACAGCCTTAGCGAAAGGCTTATTGAAGGGAAAGATGTAACTCTGTGAGATGAATTAACAGAACACAGAGCAGTTTCTCAGAAAGCTACTTTCCAGTTTTGAACGGAAGATATTTCCTTTTTCACCATAGCCCTCTATGGGCTTCCAAATATCCCTTTGCCAATTCCACAAGAACAGCCTTACCGAAAGGCTTCTTGAAGGGAAAGATGTAACTCTGTGAGATGAATTAACAGAACACAGAGCAATTTCTCTGAAAGCTTCTTTCTAGTTTTGAACGGAAGATATTTCCTTTTTCACCATAGCCCTCTATGGGCTTCCAAATATCCCTTTGCGAATTCCACAAGAACAGCCTTAGAGAAAGGCTTCTTGAACGGAAAGATGTAACTCTGTGAGATGAATTAACAGAACACAGAGCAGTTTCTCAGAAAGCTTCTTTCCAGTTTTGAACGGAAGATATTTCCTTTTTCACCATAGCCCTCTATGGGCTTCCAAATATCCCTTTGCCAATTCCACAAGAACAGCCTTAGCGAAAGGCTTCTTGAAGTGAAAGATGTAACTCTGTGAGATGAATTAACAGAACACAGAACAGTTTCTCAGAAAGCTTCTTTTCAGTTTTGAACGGAAGATATTTCCTTTTTCACCATAGCCCTCTATGGGCTTCCAAATATCCCTTTGCCAATTCCACAAGAACAGCCTTAGCGAAAGGCTTCTTGAAGGGAAAGATGTAACTCTGTGAGATGAATTAACAGAACACAGAGCAGTTTCTCAGAAAGCTTCTTTCCAGTTTTGAACGGAAGATATTTCCTTTTTCACCATAGCCCTCTATGGGCTTCCAAATATCCCTTTGCCAATTCCACAAGAACAGCCTTAGCGAAAGGCTTCTTGAAGGGAAAGATGTAACTCTGTGAGATGAATTAACAGAACACAGAGCAGTTTCTCAAAAGCTTCTTTCCAGTTTTGAACGGGATATTTCCTTTTTCACCATAGCCGTCTATGGGCTTCCAAATATCCTTTTGCCAATTCCACAAGAACAGCCTTAGCGAAAGGCTTCTTGAAGGGAAAGATGTAACTCTGTGAAATGAATTAACAGAACACAGAGCAGTTTCTCAGAAAGCTTCTTTCCAGTTTTGAACGGAAGATATTTCCTTTTTCACCATAGCCATCTATGGGCTTCCAAATATCCCTTTGCCAATTCCACAAGAACAGCCTTAGCGAAAGGCTTCTTGAAGGGAAAGATGTAACTCTGTGAGATGAACTAACAGAACACAGAGCAGTTTCTCAGAAAGCTTCTTTCCAGTTTTGAACGGAAGATATTTCCTTTTTCACCATAGCTGTCTATGGGCTTCCAAATATCCCTTTGCCAATTCCACAAGAACAGCCTTAGCGAAAGGCTTCTTGAAGGGAAAGATGTAACTCTGTGAGATGAATTAACAGAACACAGAGCAGTTTCTCAGAAAGCTACTTTCCAGTTTTGAACGGAAGATATTTCCTTTTTCACCATAGCCCTCTATGGGCTTCCAAATATCCCTTTGCCAATTCCACAAGAACAGCCTTACCGAAAGGCTTCTTGAAGGGAAAGATGTAACTCTGTGAGATGAATTAACAGAACACAGAGCAATTTCTCAGAAAGGTTCTTTCTAGTTTTGAACGGAAGATATTTCCTTTTTCACCATAGCCCTCTATGGGCTTCCAAATATCCCTTTGCGAATTCCACAAGAACAGCCTTAGCGAAAGGCTTATTGAAGGGAAAGATGTAACTCTGTGAGATGAATTAACAGAACACAGAGCAGTTTCTCAGAAAGCTTCTTTCCAGTTTTGAACGGAAGATATTTCCTTTTTCACCATAGCCCTCTATGGGCTTCCAAATATCCCTTTGCCAATTCCACAAGAACAGCCTTAGCGAAAGGCTTCTTGAAGTGAAAGATGTAACTCTGTGAGATGAATTAACAGAACACAGAACAGTTTCTCAGAAAGCTTCTTTTCAGTTTTGAACGGAAGATATTTCCTTTTTCACCATAGCCCTCTATGGGCTTCCAAATATCCCTTTGCCAATTCCACAAGAACAGCCTTAGCGAAAGGCTTCTTGAAGGGAAAGATGTAACTCTGTGAGATGAATTAACAGAACACAGAGCAGTTTCTCAGAAAGCTTCTTTCCAGTTTTGAACGGAAGATATTTCCTTTTTCACCATAGCCCTCTATGGGCTTCCAAATATCCCTTTGCCAATTCCACAAGAACAGCCTTAGCGAAAGGCTTCTTGAAGGGAAAGATGTAACTCTGTGAGATGAATTAACAGAACACAGAGCAGTTTCTCAAAAGCTTCTTTCCAGTTTTGAACGGGATATTTCCTTTTTCACCATAGCCGTCTACGGGCTTCCAAATATCCTTTTGCCAATTCCACAAGAAGAGCCTTAGCGAAAGGCTTCTTGAAGGGAAAGATGTAACTCTGTGAAATGAATTAACAGAACACAGAGCAGTTTCTCAGAAAGCTTCTTTCCAGTTTTGAACGGAAGATATTTCCTTTTTCACCATAGCCCTCTATGGGCTTCCAAATATCCCTTTGCCAATTCCACAAGAACAGCCTTAGCGAAAGGCTTCTTGAAGGGAAAGATTTAATTCTGTGAGATGAACTAACAGAACACAGAGCAGTTTCTCAGAAAGCTTCTTTCCAGTTTTGAACGGAAGATATTTCCATTTTCACCATAGCTGTCTATGGGCTTCCAAATATCCCTTTGCCAATTCCACAAGAACAGCCTTAGCGAAAGGCTTCTTGAAGGGAAAGATGTAACTCTGTGAGATGAATTAACAGAACACAGAACAGTTTCTCAGAAAGCTTCTTTCCAGTTTTGAACGGAAGATATTTCCTTTTTCACCATAGCCCTCTATGGGCTTCCAAATATCCCTTTGCCAATTCCACAAGAACAGCCTTAGCGAAAGGCTTCTTGAAGGGAAAGATGTAACTCTGTGAGATGAATTAACAGAACACAGAGCAGTTTCTCAGAAAGCTTCTTTCCAGTTTTGAACGGAAGATATTTCCTTTTTCACCATAGCCCTCTATGGGCTTCCAAATATCCCTTTGCCAATTCCACAAGAACAGCCTTAGCGAAAGGCTTCTTGAAGGGAAAGATGTAACTCTGTGAGATGAATTAACAGAACACAGAGCAGTTTCTCAGAAAGCTTCTTTCCAGTTTTGAACGGAAGATATTTCCTTTTTCACCATAGCCCTCTATGGGCTTCCAAATATCCCTTTGCCAATTCCACAAGAACAGCCTTAGCGAAAGGCTTCTTGAAGGGAAAGATGTAACTCTGTGAGATGAATTAACAGAACACAGAGCAGTTTCTCAAAAGCTTCTTTCCAGTTTTGAACGGGATATTTCCTTTTTCACCATAGCCGTCTACGGGCTTCCAAATATCCTTTTGCCAATTCCACAAGAAGAGCCTTAGCGAAAGGCTTCTTGAAGGGAAAGATGTAACTCTGTGAAATGAATTAACAGAACACAGAGCAGTTTCTCAGAAAGCTTCTTTCCAGTTTTGAACGGAAGATATTTCCTTTTTCACCATAGCCCTCTATGGGCTTCCAAATATCCCTTTGCCAATTCCACAAGAACAGCCTTAGCGAAAGGCTTCTTGAAGGGAAAGATTTAATTCTGTGAGATGAACTAACAGAACACAGAGCAGTTTCTCAGAAAGCTTCTTTCCAGTTTTGAACGGAAGATATTTCCATTTTCACCATAGCTGTCTATGGGCTTCCAAATATCCCTTTGCCAATTCCACAAGAACAGCCTTAGCGAAAGGCTTCTTGAAGGGAAAGATGTAACTCTGTGAGATGAATTAACAGAACACAGAACAGTTTCTCAGAAAGCTTCTTTCCAGTTTTGAACGGAAGATATTTCCTTTTTCACCATAGCCCTCTATGGGCTTCCAAATATCCCTTTGCCAATTCCACAAGAACAGCCTTAGCGAAAGGCTTCTTGAAGGGAAAGATGTAACTCTGTGAGATGAATTAACAGAACACAGAGCAGTTTCTCAGAAAGCTTCTTTCCAGTTTTGAACGGAAGATATTTCCTTTTTCACCATAGCCCTCTATGGGCTTCCAAATATCCCTTTGCCAATTCCACAAGAACAGCCTTAGCGAAAGGCTTCTTGAAGGGAAAGATGTAACTCTGTGAGATGAATTAACAGAACACAGAGCAGTTTCTCAAAAGCTTCTTTCCAGTTTTGAACGGGATGTTTCCTTTTTCACCATAGCCGTCTATGGGCTTCCAAATATCCTTTTGCCAATTCTACAAGAACAGCCTTAGCGAAAGGCTTCTTGAAGGGAAAGATGTAACTCTGTGAAATGAATTAACAGAACACAGAGCAGTTTCTCAGAAAGCTTCTTTCCAGTTTTGAACGGAAGATATTTCCTTTTTCACCATAGCCATCTATGGGCTTCCAAATATCCCTTTGCCAATTCCACAAGAACAGCCTTAGCGAAAGGCTTCTTGAAGGGAAAGATGTAACTCTGTGAGATGAACTAACAGAACACAGAGCAGTTTCTCAGAAAGCTTCTTTCCAGTTTTGAACGGAAGATATTTCCTTTTTCACCATAGCTGTCTATGGGCTTCCAAATATCCCTTTGCCAATTCCACAAGAACAGCCTTAGCGAAAGGCTTCTTGAACGGAAAGATGTAACTCTGTGAGATGAATTAACAGAACACAGAGCAGTTTCTCAGAAAGCTTCTTTCCAGTTTTGAACGGAAGATATTTCCTTTTTCACCATAGCCCTCTGTGGGCTTCCAAATATCCCTTTGCCAATTCCACAAGAACAGCCTTAGCGAAAGGCTTCTTGAAGTGAAAGATGTAACTCTGTGAGATGAATTAACAGAACACAGAACAGTTTCTCAG
This sequence comes from Chlorocebus sabaeus, assembly GCF_047675955.1. Lineage (NCBI taxonomy): Eukaryota > Metazoa > Chordata > Mammalia > Primates > Cercopithecidae > Chlorocebus > Chlorocebus sabaeus. Next base: position 506,762 of record NW_027328136.1, on the reverse strand, counting down.
AAAGCTTCTTTTCAGTTTTGAACGGAAGATATTTCCTTTTTCACCATAGCCCTCTATGGGCTTCCAAATATCCCTTTGCCAATTCCACAAGAACAGCCTTAGCGAAAGGCTTCTTGAAGGGAAAGATTTAATTCTGTGAGATGAACTAACAGAACACAGAGCAGTTTCTCAGAAAGCTTCTTTCCAATTTTGAACGGAAGATATTTCCATTTTCACCATAGCTGTCTATGGGCTTCCAAATATCCCTTTGCCAATTCCACAAGAACAGCCTTAGCGAAAGGCTTCTTGAAGGGAAAGATGTAACTCTGTGAGATGAATTAACAGAACACAGAACAGTTTCTCAGAAAGCTTCTTTCCAGTTTTGAACGGAAGATATTTCCTTTTTCACCATAGCCCTCTATGGGCTTCCAAATATCCCTTTGCCAATTCCACAAGAACAGCCTTAGCGAAAGGCTTCTTGAAGGGAAAGATGTAACTCTGTGAGATGAATTAACAGAACACAGAGCAGTTTCTCAGAAAGCTACTTTCCAGTTTTGAACGGAAGATACTTCCTTTTTCACCATAGCCCTCTATGGGCTTCCAAATATCCCTTTGCCAATTCCACAAGAACAGCCTTAGCGAAAGGCTTCTTGAAGGGAAAGATATAACTCTGTGATATGAATTAACAGAACACAGAGCAGTTTCTCAGAAAGCTTCTTTCTAGTTTTGAACGGAAGATATTTCCTTTTTCACCATAGCCCTCTATGGGCTTCCAAATATCCCTTTGCGAATTCCACAAGAACAGCCTTAGCGAAAGGCTTCTTCAACGGAAAGATGTAACTCTGTGAGATGAATTAACAGAACACAGAGCAGTTTCTCAGAAAGCATCTTTCCAGTTTTGAACCGAAGATATTTCCTTTTTCACCATAGCCCTCTATGGGCTTCCAAATATCCCTTTGCCAATTCCACAAGAACAGCCTTAGCGAAAGGCTTCTTGAAGTGAAAGATGTAACTCTGTGAGATGAATTAACAGAACACAGAACAGTTTCTCAGAAAGCTTCTTTTCAGTTTTGAACGGAAGATATTTCCTTTTTCACCATAGCCCTCTATGGGCTTCCAAATATCCCTTTGCCAATTCCACAACAACTGCCTTAGCGAAAGGCTTCTTGAAGGGAAAGATGTAATTCTGTGAGATGAACTAACAGAACACAGAGCAGTTTCTCAGAAAGCTTCTTTCCAGTTTTGAACGGAAGATATTTCCTTTTTCACCATAGCCCTCTATGGGCTTCCAAATATCCCTTTGCCAATTCCACAAGAACAGCCTTAGCGAAAGGCTTCTTGAAGGGAAAGATGTAACTCTGTGAGATGAATTAACAGAACACAGAACAGTTTCTCAGAAAGCTTCTTTCCAGTTTTGAACGGAAGATATTTCCTTTTTCACCATAGCCCTCTATGGGCTTCCAAATATCCCTTTGCCAATTCCACAAGAACAGCCTTAGCGAAAGGCTTCTTGAAGGGAAAGATGTAACTCTGTGAGATGAATTAACAGAACACAGAGCAGTTTCTCAAAAGCTTCTTTCCAGTTTTGAACGGGATATTTCCTTTTTCACCATAGCCGTCTATGGGCTTCCAAATATCCTTTTGCCAATTCCACAAGAAGAGCCTTAGCGAAAGGCTTCTTGAAGGGAAAGATGTAACTCTGTGAAATGAATTAACAGAACACAGAGCAGTTTCTCAGAAAGCTTCTTTCCAGTTTTGAACGGAAGATATTTCCTTTTTCACCATAGCCCTCTATGGGCTTCCAAATATCCCTTTGCCAATTCCACAAGAACAGCCTTAGCGAAAGGCTTCTTGAAGGGAAAGATTTAATTCTGTGAGATGAACTAACAGAACACAGAGCAGTTTCTCAGAAAGCTTCTTTCCAGTTTTGAACGGAAGATATTTCCATTTTCACCATAGCTGTCTATGGGCTTCCAAATATCCCTTTGCCAATTCCACAAGAACAGCCTTAGCGAAAGGCTTCTTGAAGGGAAAGATGTAACTCTGTGAGATGAATTAACAGAACACAGAACAGTTTCTCAGAAAGCTTCTTTCCAGTTTTGAACGGAAGATATTTCCTTTTTCACCATAGCCCTCTATGGGCTTCCAAATATCCCTTTGCCAATTCCACAAGAACAGCCTTAGCGAAAGGCTTCTTGAAGGGAAAGATGTAACTCTGTGAGATGAATTAACAGAACACAGAGCAGTTTCTCAGAAAGCTTCTTTCCAGTTTTGAACGGAAGATATTTCCTTTTTCACCATAGCCCTCTATGGGCTTCCAAATATCCCTTTGCCAATTCCACAAGAACAGCCTTAGCGAAAGGCTTCTTGAAGGGAAAGATGTAACTCTGTGAGATGAATTAACAGAACACAGAGCAGTTTCTCAGAAAGCTTCTTTCCAGTTTTGAACGGAAGATATTTCCTTTTTCACCATAGCCCTCTATGGGCTTCCAAATATCCCTTTGCCAATTCCACAAGAACAGCCTTAGCGAAAGGCTTCTTGAAGGGAAAGATGTAACTCTGTGAGATGAATTAACAGAACACAGAGCAGTTTCTCAAAAGCTTCTTTCCAGTTTTGAACGGGATATTTCCTTTTTCACCATAGCCGTCTATGGGCTTCCAAATATCCTTTTGCCAATTCTACAAGAACAGCCTTAGCGAAAGGCTTCTTGAAGGGAAAGATGTAACTCTGTGAAATGAATTAACAGAACACAGAGCAGTTTCTCAGAAAGCTTCTTTCCAGTTTTGAACGGAAGATATTTCCTTTTTCACCATAGCCATCTATGGGCTTCCAAATATCCCTTTGCCAATTCCACAAGAACAGCCTTAGCGAAAGGCTTCTTGAAGGGAAAGATGTAACTCTGTGAGATGAACTAACAGAACACAGAGCAGTTTCTCAGAAAGCTTCTTTCCAGTTTTGAACGGAAGATATTTCCTTTTTCACCATAGCTGTCTATGGGCTTCCAAATATCCCTTTGCCAATTCCACAAGAACAGCCTTAGCGAAAGGCTTCTTGAACGGAAAGATGTAACTCTGTGAGATGAATTAACAGAACACAGAGCAGTTTCTCAGAAAGCTTCTTTCCAGTTTTGAACGGAAGATATTTCCTTTTTCACCATAGCCCTCTAGGGGCTTCCAAATATCCCTTTGCCAATTCCACAAGAACAGCCTTAGCGAAAGGCTTCTTGAAGTGAAAGATGTAACTCTGTGAGATGAATTAACAGAACACAGAACAGTTTCTCAGAAAGCTTCTTTTCAGTTTTGAACGGAAGATATTTCCTTTTTCACCATAGCCCTCTATGGGCTTCCAAATATCCCTTTGCCAATTCCACAAGAACAGCCTTAGCGAAAGGCTTCTTGAAGGGAAAGGTTTAATTCTGTGAGATGAACTAACAGAACACAGAGCAGTTTCTCAGAAAGCTTCTTTCCAATTTTGAACGGAAGATATTTCCATTTTCACCATAGCTGTCTATGGGCTTCCAAATATCCCTTTGCCAATTCCACAAGAACAGCCTTAGCGAAAGGCTTCTTGAAGGGAAAGATGTAACTCTGTGAGATGAATTAACAGAACACAGAACAGTTTCTCAGAAAGCTTCTTTCCAGTTTTGAACGGAAGATATTTCCTTTTTCACCATAGCCCTCTATGGGCTTCCAAATATCCCTTTGCCAATTCCACAAGAACAGCCTTAGCGAAAGGCTTCTTGAAGGGAAAGATGTAACTCTGTGAGATGAATTAACAGAACACAGAGCAGTTTCTCAGAAAGCTACTTTCCAGTTTTGAACGGAAGATACTTCCTTTTTCACCATAGCCCTCTATGGGCTTCCAAATATCCCTTTGCCAATTCCACAAGAACAGCCTTAGCGAAAGGCTTCTTGAAGGGAAAGATATAACTCTGTGATATGAATTAACAGAACACAGAGCAGTTTCTCAGAAAGCTTCTTTCTAGTTTTGAACGGAAGATATTTCCTTTTTCACCATAGCCCTCTATGGGCTTCCAAATATCCCTTTGCGAATTCCACAAGAACAGCCTTAGCGAAAGGCTTCTTCAACGGAAAGATGTAACTCTGTGAGATGAATTAACAGAACACAGAGCAGTTTCTCAGAAAGCATCTTTCCAGTTTTGAACCGAAGATATTTCCTTTTTCACCATAGCCCTCTATGGGCTTCCAAATATCCCTTTGCCAATTCCACAAGAACAGCCTTAGGGAAAGGCTTCTTGAAGTGAAAGATGTAACTCTGTGAGATGAATTAACAGAACACAGAACAGTTTCTCAGAAAGCTTCTTTTCAGTTTTGAACGGAAGATATTTCCTTTTTCACCATAGCCCTCTATGGGCTTCCAAATATCCCTTTGCCAATTCCACAACAACTGCCTTAGCGAAAGGCTTCTTGAAGGGAAAGATGTAACTCTGTGAGATGAACTAACAGAACACAGAGCAGTTTCTCAGAAAGCTTCTTTCCAGTTTTGAACGGAAGATATTTCCTTTTTCACCATAGCCCTCTATGGGCTTCCAAATATCCCTTTGCCAATTCCACAAGAACAGCCTTAGCGAAAGGCTTCTTGAAGGGAAAGCTGTAACTCTGTGAGATGAATTAACAGAACACAGAGCAGTTTCTCAGAAAGCTTCTTTCCAGTTTTGAACGGAAGATATTTCCTTTTTCACCATAGCCCTCTATGGGCTTCCAAATATCCCTTTGCCAATTCCACAACAACTGCCTTAGCGAAAGGCTTCTTGAAGGGAAAGATGTAACTCTGTGAGATGAACTAACAGAACACAGAGCAGTTTCTCAGAAAGCTTCTTTCCAGTTTTGAACAGAAGATATTTCCTTTTTCACCATAGCCCTCTATGGGCTTCCAAATATCCCTTTGCCAATTCCACAAGAACAGCCTTAGCGAAAGGCTTCTTGAAGGGAAAGATGTAACTCTGTGAGATGAATTAACAGAACACAGAGCAGTTTCTCAGAAAGCTTCTTTCCAGTTTTGAACGGAAGATATTTCCTTTTTCACCATAGCCCTCTATGGGCTTCCAAATATCCCTTTGCCAATTCCACAAGAACAGCCTTAGCGAAAGGCTTCTTGAAGTGAAAGATGTAACTCTGTGAGATGAATTAACAGAACACAGAACAGTTTCTCAGAAAGCTTCTTTTCAGTTTTGAACAGAAGATATTTCCTTTTTCACCATAGCCCTCTATGGGCTTCCAAATATCCCTTTACCAATTCCACAAGAACAGCCTTAGCGAAAGGCTTCTTGAAGGGAAAGATGTAACTCTGTGAGATGGATTAACAGAACACAGAGCAGTTTCTCAGAAAGCTTCTTTCCAGTTTTGAACGGAAGATATTTCCTTTTTCACCATAGCCCTCTATGGGCTTCCAAATATCCCTTTGCCAATTCCACAAGAACAGCCTTAGCGAAAGGCTTCTTGAAGGGAAAGATGTAACTCTGTGAGATGAATTAACAGAACACAGAGCAGTTTCTCAAAAGCTTCTTTCCAGTTTTGAACGGGATATTTCCTTTTTCACCATAGCCGTCTATGGGCTTCCAAATATCCTTTTGCCAATTCCACAAGAAGAGCCTTAGCGAAAGGCTTCTTGAAGGGAAAGATGTAACTCTGTGAAATGAATTAACAGAACACAGAGCAGTTTCTCAGAAAGCTTCTTTCCAGTTTTGAACGGAAGATATTTCCTTTTACACCATAGCCGTCAATGGGCTTCCAAATATCCCTTTGCCAATTCCACAAGAACAGCCTTAGCGAAAGGCTTCTTGAAGGGAAAGATTTAATTCTGTGAGATGAACTAACAGAACACAGAGCAGTTTCTCAGAAAGCTTCTTTCCAGTTTTGAACGGAAGATATTTCCATTTTCACCATAGCTGTCTATGGGCTTCCAAATATCCCTTTGCCAATTCCACAAGAACAGCCTTAGCGAAAGGCTTCTTGAAGGGAAAGATGTAACTCTGTGAGATGAATTAACAGAACACAGAACAGTTTCTCAGAAAGCTTCTTTCCAGTTTTGAACGGAAGATATTTCCTTTTTCACCATAGCCCTCTATGGGCTTCCAAATATCCCTTTGCCAATTCCACAAGAACAGCCTTAGCGAAAGGCTTCTTGAAGGGAAAGATGTAACTCTGTGAGATGAATTAACAGAACACAGAGCAGTTTCTCAGAAAGCTTCTTTCCAGTTTTGAACGGAAGATATTTCCTTTTTCACCATAGCCCTCTATGGGCTTCCAAATATCCCTTTGCCAATTCCACAAGAACAGCCTTAGCGAAAGGCTTCTTGAAGGGAAAGATGTAACTCTGTGAGATGAATTAACAGAACACAGAACAGTTTCTCAGAAAGCTTCTTTCCAGTTTTGAACGGAAGATATTTCCTTTTTCACCATAGCCCTCTATGGGCTTCCAAATATCCCTTTGCCAATTCCACAAGAACAGCCTTAGCGAAAGGCTTCTTGAAGGGAAAGATGTAACTCTGTGAGATGAATTAACAGAACACAGAGCAGTTTCTCAGAAAGCTACTTTCCAGTTTTGAACGGAAGATACTTCCTTTTTCACCATAGCCCTCTATGGGCTTCCAAATATCCCTTTGCCAATTACACAAGAACAGCCTTAGCGAAAGGCTTCTTGAAGGGAAAGATATAACTCTGTGATATGAATTAACAGAACAAAGAGCAGTTTCTCAGAAAGCTTCTTTCTAGTTTTGAACGGAAGATATTTCCTTTTTCACCATAGCCCTCTATGGGCTTCCAAATATCCCTTTGCGAATTCCACAAGAACAGCATTAGCGAAAGGCTTCTTCAACGGAAAGATGTAACTCTGTGAGATGAATTAACAGAACACAGAGCAGTTTCTCAGAAAGCATCTTTCCAGTTTTGAACCGAAGATATTTCCTTTTTCACCATAGCCCTCTATGGGCTTCCAAATATCCCTTTGCCAATTCCACAAGAACAGCCTTAGCGAAAGGCTTCTTGAAGTGAAAGATGTAACTCTGTGAGATGAATTAACAGAACACAGAACAGTTTCTCAGAAAGCTTCTTTTCAGTTTTGAACGGAAGATATTTCCTTTTTCACCATAGCCCTCTATGGGCTTCCAAATATCCCTTTGCCAATTCCACAACAACTGCCTTAGCGAAAGGCTTCTTGAAGGGAAAGATGTAACTCTGTGAGATGAACTAACAGAACACAGAGCAGTTTCTCAGAAAGCTTCTTTCCAGTTTTGAACGGAAGATATTTCCTTTTTCACCATAGCCCTCTATGGGCTTCCAAATATCCCTTTGCCAATTCCACAAGAACAGCCTTAGCGAAAGGCTTCTTGAAGGGAAAGATGTAACTCTGTGAGATGAATTAACAGAACACAGAGCAGTTTCTCAGAAAGCTTCTTTCCAGTTTTGAACGGAAGATATTTCCTTTTTCACCATAGCCCTCTATGGGCTTCCAAATATCCCTTTGCCAATTCCACAACAACTGCCTTAGCGAAAGGCTTCTTGAAGGGAAAGATGTAACTCTGTGAGATGAACTAACAGAACACAGAGCAGTTTCTCAGAAAGCTTCTTTCCAGTTTTGAACGGAAGATATTTCCTTTTTCATCATAGCCCTCTATGGGCTTCCAAATATCCCTTTGCCAATTCCACAAGAACAGCCTTAGCGAAAGGCTTCTTGAAGGGAAAGATGTAACTCTGTGAGATGAATTAACAGAACACAGAGCAGTTTCTCAGAAAGCTTCTTTCCAGTTTTGAACGGAAGATATTTCCTTTTTCACCATAGCCCTCTATGGGCTTCCAAATATCCCTTTGCCAATTCCACAAGAACAGCCTTAGCGAAAGGCTTCTTGAAGTGAAAGATGTAACTCTGTGAGATGAATTAACAGAACACAGAACAGTTTCTCAGAAAGCTTCTTTTCAGTTTTGAACGGAAGATATTTCCTTTTTCACCATAGCCCTCTATGGGCTTCCAAATATCCCTTTACCAATTCCACAAGAACAGCCTTAGCGAAAGGCTTCTTGAAGGGAAAGATGTAACTCTGTGAGATGGATTAACAGAACACAGAGCAGTTTCTCAGAAAGCTTCTTTCCAGTTTTGAACGGAAGATATTTCCTTTTTCACCATAGCCCTCTATGGGCTTCCAAATATCCCTTTGCCAATTCCACAAGAACAGCCTTAGCGAAAGGCTTCTTGAAGGGAAAGATGTAACTCTGTGAGATGAATTAACAGAACACAGAGCAGTTTCTCAAAAGCTTCTTTCCAGTTTTGAACGGGATATTTCCTTTTTCACCATAGCCGTCTATGGGCTTCCAAATATCCTTTTGCCAATTCCACAAGAAGAGCCTTAGCGAAAGGCTTCTTGAAGGGAAAGATGTAACTCTGTGAAATGAATTAACAGAACACAGAGCAGTTTCTCAGAAAGCTTCTTTCCAGTTTTGAACGGAAGATATTTCCTTTTTCACCATAGCCGTCTACGGGCTTCCAAATATCCCTTTGCCAATTCCACAAGAACAGCCTTAGCGAAAGGCTTCTTGAAGGGAAAGATTTAATTCTGTGAGATGAACTAACAGAACACAGAGCAGTTTCTCAGAAAGCTTCTTTCCAGTTTTGAACGGAAGATATTTCCATTTTCACCATAGCCGTCTATGGGCTTCCAAATATCCCTTTGCCAATTCCACAAGAACAGCCTTAGCGAAAGGCTTCTTGAAGGGAAAGATGTAACTCTGTGAGATGAATTAACAGAACACAGAACAGTTTCTCAGAAAGCTTCTTTCCAGTTTTGAACGGAAGATATTTCCTTTTTCACCATAGCCCTCTATGGGCTTCCAAATATCCCTTTGCCAATTCCACAAGAACAGCCTTAGCGAAAGGCTTCTTGAAGGGAAAGATGTAACTCTGTGAGATGAATTAACAGAACACAGAGCAGTTTCTCAGAAAGCTTCTTTCCAGTTTTGAACGGAAGATATTTCCTTTTTCACCATAGCCCTCTATGGGCTTCCAAATATCCCTTTGCCAATTCCACAAGAACAGCCTTAGCGAAAGGCATCTTGAAGGGAAAGATGTAACTCTGTGAGATGAATTAACAGAACACAGAGCAGTTTCTCAAAAGCTTCTTTCCAGTTTTGAACGGGATATTTCCTTTTTCACCATAGCCGTCTATGGGCTTCCAAATATCCTTTTGCCAATTCCACAAGAACAGCCTTAGCGAAAGGCTTCTTGAAGGGAAAGATGTAACTCTGTGAAATGAATTAACAGAACACAGAGCAGTTTCTCAGAAAGCTTCTTTCCAGTTTTGAACGGAAGATATTTCCTTTTTCACCATAGCCATCTATGGGCTTCCAAATATCCCTTTGCCAATTCCACAAGAACAGCCTTAGCGAAAGGCTTCTTGAAGGGAAAGATGTAACTCTGTGAGATGAACTAACAGAACACAGAGCAGTTTCTCAGAAAGCTTCTTTCCAGTTTTGAACGGAAGATATTTCCTTTTTCACCATAGCTGTCTATGGGCTTCCAAATATCCCTTTGCCAATTCCACAAGAACAGCCTTAGCGAAAGGCTTCTTGAAGGGAAAGATGTAACTCTGTGAGATGAATTAACAGAACACAGAGCAGTTTCTCAGAAAGCTACTTTCCAGTTTTGAACGGAAGATATTTCCTTTTTCACCATAGCCCTCTATGGGCTTCCAAATATCCCTTTGCCAATTCCACAAGAACAGCCTTACCGAAAGGCTTCTTGAAGGGAAAGATGTAACTCTGTGAGATGAATTAACAGAACACAGAGCAATTTCTCAGAAAGCTTCTTTCTAGTTTTGAACGGAAGATATTTCCTTTTTCACCATAGCCCTCTATGGGCCTCCAAATATCCCTTTGCGAATTCCACAAGAACAGCCTTAGCGAAAGGCTTCTTGAAGGGAAAGATGTAACTCTGTGAGATGAATTAACAGAACACAGAGCAGTTTCTCAGAAAGCTTCTTTCCAGTTTTGAACGGAAGATATTTCCTTTTTCACCATAGCCCTCTATGGGCTTCCAAATATCCCTTTGCCAATTCCACAAGAACAGCCTTAGCGAAAGGCTTCTTGAAGTGAAAGATGTAACTCTGTGAGATGAATTAACAGAACACAGAACAGTTTCTCAGAAAGCTTCTTTTCAGTTTTGAACGGAAGATATTTCCTTTTTCACCATAGCCCTCTATGGGCTTCCAAATATCCCTTTGCCAATTCCACAAGAACAGCCTTAGCGAAAGGCTTCTTGAAGGGAAAGATGTAACTCTGTGAGATGAATTAACAGAACACAGAGCAGTTTCTCAGAAAGCTTCTTTCCAGTTTTGAACGGAAGATATTTCCTTTTTCACCATAGCCCTCTATGGGCTTCCAAATATCCCTTTGCCAATTCCACAAGAACAGCCTTAGCGAAAGGCTTCTTGAAGGGAAAGATGTAACTCTGTGAGATGAATTAACAGAACACAGAGCAGTTTCTCAAAAGCTTCTTTCCAGTTTTGAACGGGATATTTCCTTTTTCACCATAGCCGTCTATGGGCTTCCAAATATCCTTTTGCCAATTCCACAAGAAGAGCCTTAGCGAAAGGCTTCTTGAAGGGAAAGATGTAACTCTGTGAGATGAATTAACAGAACACAGAGCAGTTTCTCAGAAAGCTTCTTTCCAGTTTTGAACGGAAGATATTTCCTTTTTCACCATTGCCCTCTATGGGCTTCCAAATATCCCTTTGCCAATTCCACAAGAACAGCCTTAGCGAAAGTCTTCTTGAAGGGAAAGATTTAACTCTGTGAGATGAACTAACAGAACACAGAGCAGTTTCTCAGAAAGCTTCTTTCCAGTTTTGAACGGAAGATATTTCCTTTTTCACCATAGCCCTCTATGGGCTTCCAAATATCCCTTTGCCAATTCCACAAGAACAGCCTTAGCGAAAGGCTTCTTGAAGGGAAAGATGTAACTCTGTGAGATGAATTAACAGAACACAGAGCAGTTTCTCAGAAAGCTTCTTTCTAGTTTTGAACGGAAGATATTTCCTTTTTCACCATAGCCCTCTATGGGCTTCCAAATATCCCTTTGCGAATTCCACAAGAACAGCCTTAGCGAAAGGCTTTCTGAACGGAAAGATGTAACTCTGTGAGATGAATTAACAGAACACAGAGCAGTTTCTCAGAAAGCTTCTTTCCAGTTTTGAACCGAAGATATTTCCTTTTTCACCATAGCCCTCTATGGGCTTCCAAATATCCCTTTGCCAATTCCACAAGAACAGCCTTAGCGAAAGGCTTCTTGAAGTGAAAGATGTAACTCTGTGAGATGAATTAACAGAACACAGAACAGTTTCTCAGAAAGCTTCTTTTCAGTTTTGAACGGAAGATATTTCCTTTTTCACCATAGCCCTCTATGGGCTTCCAAATATCCCTTTGCCAATTCCACAAGAACAGCCTTAGCGAAAGGCTTCTTGAAGGGAAAGATGTAACTCTGTGAGATGAATTAACAGAACACAGAGCAGTTTCTCAGAAAGCTTCTTTCCAGTTTTGAACCGAAGATATTTCCTTTTTCACCATAGCCCTCTATGGTCTTCCAAATATCCCTTTGCCAATTCCACAAGAACAGCCTTAGCGAAAGGCTTCTTGAAGGGAAAGATGTAACTCTGTGAGATGAATTAACAGAACACAGAGCAGTTTCTCAAAAGCTTCTTTCCAGTTTTGAACGGTATATTTCCTTTTTCACCATAGCCGTCTATGGGCTTCCAAATATCCCTTTGCCAATTCCACAAGAACAGCCTTAGCGAAAGGCTTCTTGAAGGGAAAGATGTAACTCTGTGAGATGAATTAACAGAACACAGAGCAGTTTCTCAGAAAGCTTCTTTCCAGTTTTGAACGGAAGATATTTCCTTTTTCACCATAGCCCTCTATGGGCTTCCAAATATCCCTTTGCCAATTCCACAAGAACAGCCTTAGCGAAAGGCTTCCTGAAGGGAAAGATGTAACTCTGTGAGATGAATTAACAGAACACAGAGCAGTTTCTCAAAAGCTTCTTTCCAGTTTTGAACGGGATATTTCCTTTTTCACCATAGCCGTCTATGGGCTTCCAAATATCCTTTTGCCAATTCCACAAGAACAGCCTTAGCGAAAGGCTTCTTGAAGGGAAAGATGTAACTCTGTGAGATGAATTAACAGAACACAGAGCAGTTTCTCAGAAAGCTTCTTTCCAGTTTTGAACGGAAGATATTTCCTTTTTCACCATAGCCCTCTAGGGGCTTCCAAATATCCCTTTGCCAATTCCACAAGAACAGCCTTAGCGAAAGGCTTCTTGAAGTGAAAGATGTAACTCTGTGAGATGAATTAACAGAACACAGAACAGTTTCTCAGAAAGCTTCTTTTCAGTTTTGAACGGAAGATATTTCCTTTTTCACCATAGCCCTCTATGGGCTTCCAAATATCCCTTTGCCAATTCCACAAGAACAGCCTTAGCGAAAGGCTTCTTGAAGGGAAAGGTTTAATTCTGTGAGATGAACTAACAGAACACAGAGCAGTTTCTCAGAAAGCTTCTTTCCAATTTTGAACGGAAGATATTTCCATTTTCACCATAGCTGTCTATGGGCTTCCAAATATCCCTTTGCCAATTCCACAAGAACAGCCTTAGCGAAAGGCTTCTTGAAGGGAAAGATGTAACTCTGTGAGATGAATTAACAGAACACAGAACAGTTTCTCAGAAAGCTTCTTTCCAGTTTTGAACGGAAGATATTTCCTTTTTCACCATAGCCCTCTATGGGCTTCCAAATATCCCTTTGCCAATTCCACAAGAACAGCCTTAGCGAAAGGCTTCTTGAAGGGAAAGATGTAACTCTGTGAGATGAATTAACAGAACACAGAGCAGTTTCTCAGAAAGCTACTTTCCAGTTTTGAACGGAAGATACTTCCTTTTTCACCATAGCCCTCTATGGGCTTCCAAATATCCCTTTGCCAATTCCACAAGAACAGCCTTAGCGAAAGGCTTCTTGAAGTGAAAGATGTAACTCTGTGAGATGAATTAACAGAACACAGAACAGTTTCTCAGAAAGCTTCTTTTCAGTTTTGAACGGAAGATATTTCCTTTTTCACCATAGCCCTCTATGGGCTTCCAAATATCCCTTTGCCAATTCCACAAGAACAGCCTTAGCGAAAGGCTTCTTGAAGGGAAAGGTTTAATTCTGTGAGATGAACTAACAGAACACAGAGCAGTTTCTCAGAAAGCTTCTTTCCAATTTTGAACGGAAGATATTTCCATTTTCACCATAGCTGTCTATGGGCTTCCAAATATCCCTTTGCCAATTCCACAAGAACAGCCTTAGCGAAAGGCTTCTTGAAGGGAAAGATGTAACTCTGTGAGATGAATTAACAGAACACAGAACAGTTTCTCAGAAAGCTTCTTTCCAGTTTTGAACGGAAGATATTTCCTTTTTCACCATAGCCCTCTATGGGCTTCCAAATATCCCTTTGCCAATTCCACAAGAACAGCCTTAGCGAAAGGCTTCTTGAAGGGAAAGATGTAACTCTGTGAGATGAATTAACAGAACACAGAGCAGTTTCTCAGAAAGCTACTTTCCAGTTTTGAACGGAAGATACTTCCTTTTTCACCATAGCCCTCTATGGGCTTCCAAATATCCCTTTGCCAATTCCACAAGAACAGCCTTAGCGAAAGGCTTCTTGAAGGGAAAGATATAACTCTGTGATATGAATTAACAGAACACAGAGCAGTTTCTCAGAAAGCTTCTTTCTAGTTTTGAACGGAAGATATTTCCTTTTTCACCATAGCCCTCTATGGGCTTCCAAATATCCCTTTGCGAATTCCACAAGAACAGCCTTAGCGAAAGGCTTCTTCAACGGAAAGATGTAACTCTGTGAGATGAATTAACAGAACACAGAGCAGTTTCTCAGAAAGCATCTTTCCAGTTTTGAACCGAAGATATTTCCTTTTTCACCATAGCCCTCTATGGGCTTCCAAATATCCCTTTGCCAATTCCACAAGAACAGCCTTAGGGAAAGGCTTCTTGAAGTGAAAGATGTAACTCTGTGAGATGAATTAACAGAACACAGAACAGTTTCTCAGAAAGCTTCTTTTCAGTTTTGAACGGAAGATATTTCCTTTTTCACCATAGCCCTCTATGGGCTTCCAAATATCCCTTTGCCAATTCCACAACAACTGCCTTAGCGAAAGGCTTCTTGAAGGGAAAGATGTAACTCTGTGAGATGAACTAACAGAACACAGAGCAGTTTCTCAGAAAGCTTCTTTCCAGTTTTGAACGGAAGATATTTCCTTTTTCACCATAGCCCTCTATGGGCTTCCAAATATCCCTTTGCCAATTCCACAAGAACAGCCTTAGCGAAAGGCTTCTTGAAGGGAAAGCTGTAACCCTGTGAGATGAATTAACAGAACACAGAGCAGTTTCTCAGAAAGCTTCTTTCCAGTTTTGAACGGAAGATATTTCCTTTTACACCATAGCCGTCAATGGGCTTCCAAATATCCCTTTGCCAATTCCACAAGAACAGCCTTAGCGAAAGGCTTCTTGAAGGGAAAGATTTAATTCTGTGAGATGAACTAACAGAACACAGAGCAGTTTCTCAGAAAGCTTCTTTCCAGTTTTGAACGGAAGATATTTCCATTTTCACCATAGCTGTCTATGGGCTTCCAAATATCCCTTTGCCAATTCCACAAGAACAGCCTTAGCGAAAGGCTTCTTGAAGGGAAAGATGTAACTCTGTGAGATGAATTAACAGAACACAGAACAGTTTCTCAGAAAGCTTCTTTCCAGTTTTGAACGGAAGATATTTCCTTTTTCACCATAGCCCTCTATGGGCTTCCAAATATCCCTTTGCCAATTCCACAAGAACAGCCTTAGCGAAAGGCTTCTTGAAGGGAAAGATGTAACTCTGTGAGATGAATTAACAGAACACAGAGCAGTTTCTCAGAAAGCCTCTTTCCAGTTTTGAACGGAAGATATTTCCTTTTTCACCATAGCCCTCTATGGGCTTCCAAATATCCCTTTGCCAATTCCACAAGAACAGCCTTAGCGAAAGGCTTCCTGAAGGGAAAGATGTAACTCTGTGAGATGAATTAACAGAACACAGAACAGTTTCTCAGAAAGCTTCTTTCCAGTTTTGAACGGAAGATATTTCCTTTTTCACCATAGCCCTCTATGGGCTTCCAAATATCCCTTTGCCAATTCCACAAGAACAGCCTTAGCGAAAGGCTTCTTGAAGGGAAAGATGTAACTCTGTGAGATGAATTAACAGAACACAGAGCAGTTTCTCAGAAAGCTACTTTCCAGTTTTGAACGGAAGATACTTCCTTTTTCACCATAGCCCTCTATGGGCTTCCAAATATCCCTTTGCCAATTCCACAAGAACAGCCTTAGCGAAAGGCTTCTTGAAGGGAAAGATATAACTCTGTGATATGAATTAACAGAACAAAGAGCAGTTTCTCAGAAAGCTTCTTTCTAGTTTTGAACGGAAGATATTTCCTTTTTCACCATAGCCCTCTATGGGCTTCCAAATATCCCTTTGCGAATTCCACAAGAACAGCATTAGCGAAAGGCTTCTTCAACGGAAAGATGTAACTCTGTGAGATGAATTAACAGAACACAGAGCAGTTTCTCAGAAAGC
The DNA here is from genome assembly GCF_047675955.1 of Chlorocebus sabaeus. Taxonomy (NCBI): domain Eukaryota; kingdom Metazoa; phylum Chordata; class Mammalia; order Primates; family Cercopithecidae; genus Chlorocebus; species Chlorocebus sabaeus. The sequence continues at coordinate 491,129 of NW_027328136.1, read as the reverse complement.
ATCTTTCCAGTTTTGAACCGAAGATATTTCCTTTTTCACCATAGCCCTCTATGGGCTTCCAAATATCCCTTTGCCAATTCCACAAGAACAGCCTTAGCGAAAGGCTTCTTGAAGTGAAAGATGTAACTCTGTGAGATGAATTAACAGAACACAGAACAGTTTCTCAGAAAGCTTCTTTTCAGTTTTGAACGGAAGATATTTCCTTTTTCACCATAGCCCTCTATGGGCTTCCAAATATCCCTTTGCCAATTCCACAACAACTGCCTTAGCGAAAGGCTTCTTGAAGGGAAAGATGTAACTCTGTGAGATGAACTAACAGAACACAGAGCAGTTTCTCAGAAAGCTTCTTTCCAGTTTTGAACGGAAGATATTTCCTTTTTCACCATAGCCCTCTATGGGCTTCCAAATATCCCTTTGCCAATTCCACAAGAACAGCCTTAGCGAAAGGCTTCTTGAAGGGAAAGATGTAACTCTGTGAGATGAATTAACAGAACACAGAGCAGTTTCTCAGAAAGCTTCTTTCCAGTTTTGAACGGAAGATATTTCCTTTTTCACCATAGCCCTCTATGGGCTTCCAAATATCCCTTTGCCAATTCCACAACAACTGCCTTAGCGAAAGGCTTCTTGAAGGGAAAGATGTAACTCTGTGAGATGAACTAACAGAACACAGAGCAGTTTCTCAGAAAGCTTCTTTCCAGTTTTGAACGGAAGATATTTCCTTTTTCACCATAGCCCTCTATGGGCTTCCAAATATCCCTTTGCCAATTCCACAAGAACAGCCTTAGCGAAAGGCTTCTTGAAGGGAAAGATGTAACTCTGTGAGATGAATTAACAGAACACAGAGCAGTTTCTCAGAAAGCTTCTTTCCAGTTTTGAACGGAAGATATTTCCTTTTTCACCATAGCCCTCTATGGGCTTCCAAATATCCCTTTGCCAATTCCACAAGAACAGCCTTAGCGAAAGGCTTCTTGAAGTGAAAGATGTAACTCTGTGAGATGAATTAACAGAACACAGAACAGTTTCTCAGAAAGCTTCTTTTCAGTTTTGAACGGAAGATATTTCCTTTTTCACCATAGCCCTCTATGGGCTTCCAAATATCCCTTTACCAATTCCACAAGAACAGCCTTAGCGAAAGGCTTCTTGAAGGGAAAGATGTAACTCTGTGAGATGGATTAACAGAACACAGAGCAGTTTCTCAGAAAGCTTCTTTCCAGTTTTGAACGGAAGATATTTCCTTTTTCACCATAGCCCTCTATGGGCTTCCAAATATCCCTTTGCCAATTCCACAAGAACAGCCTTAGCGAAAGGCTTCTTGAAGGGAAAGATGTAACTCTGTGAGATGAATTAACAGAACACAGAGCAGTTTCTCAAAAGCTTCTTTCCAGTTTTGAACGGGATATTTCCTTTTTCACCATAGCCGTCTATGGGCTTCCAAATATCCTTTTGCCAATTCCACAAGAAGAGCCTTAGCGAAAGGCTTCTTGAAGGGAAAGATGTAACTCTGTGAAATGAATTAACAGAACACAGAGCAGTTTCTCAGAAAGCTTCTTTCCAGTTTTGAACGGAAGATATTTCCTTTTTCACCATAGCCGTCTACGGGCTTCCAAATATCCCTTTGCCAATTCCACAAGAACAGCCTTAGCGAAAGGCTTCTTGAAGGGAAAGATTTAATTCTGTGAGATGAACTAACAGAACACAGAGCAGTTTCTCAGAAAGCTTCTTTCCAGTTTTGAACGGAAGATATTTCCATTTTCACCATAGCCGTCTATGGGCTTCCAAATATCCCTTTGCCAATTCCACAAGAACAGCCTTAGCGAAAGGCTTCTTGAAGGGAAAGATGTAACTCTGTGAGATGAATTAACAGAACACAGAACAGTTTCTCCGAAAGCTTCTTTCCAGTTTTGAACGGAAGATATTTCCTTTTTCACCATAGCCCTCTATGGGCTTCCAAATATCCCTTTGCCAATTCCACAAGAACAGCCTTAGCGAAAGGCTTCTTGAAGGGAAAGATGTAACTCTGTGAGATGAATTAACAGAACACAGAGCAGTTTCTCAGAAAGCTTCTTTCCAGTTTTGAACGGAAGATATTTCCTTTTTCACCATAGCCCTCTATGGGCTTCCAAATATCCCTTTGCCAATTCCACAAGAACAGCCTTAGCGAAAGGCTTCTTGAAGGGAAAGATGTAACTCTGTGAGATGAATTAACAGAACACAGAGCAGTTTCTCAAAAGCTTCTTTCCAGTTTTGAACGGGATATTTCCTTTTTCACCATAGCCGTCTATGGGCTTCCAAATATCCTTTTGCCAATTCCACAAGAACAGCCTTAGCGAAAGGCTTCTTGAAGGGAAAGATGTAACTCTGTGAAATGAATTAACAGAACACAGAGCAGTTTCTCAGAAAGCTTCTTTCCAGTTTTGAACGGAAGATATTTCCTTTTTCACCATAGCCATCTATGGGCTTCCAAATATCCCTTTGCCAATTCCACAAGAACAGCCTTAGCGAAAGGCTTCTTGAAGGGAAAGATGTAACTCTGTGAGATGAACTAACAGAACACAGAGCAGTTTCTCAGAAAGCTTCTTTCCAGTTTTGAACGGAAGATATTTCCTTTTTCACCATAGCTGTCTATGGGCTTCCAAATATCCCTTTGCCAATTCCACAAGAACAGCCTTAGCGAAAGGCTTCTTGAAGGGAAAGATGTAACTCTGTGAGATGAATTAACAGAACACAGAGCAGTTTCTCAGAAAGCTACTTTCCAGTTTTGAACGGAAGATATTTCCTTTTTCACCATAGCCCTCTATGGGCTTCCAAATATCCCTTTGCCAATTCCACAAGAACAGCCTTACCGAAAGGCTTCTTGAAGGGAAAGATGTAACTCTGTGAGATGAATTAACAGAACACAGAGCAATTTCTCAGAAAGCTTCTTTCTAGTTTTGAACGGAAGATATTTCCTTTTTCACCATAGCCCTCTATGGGCTTCCAAATATCCCTTTGCGAATTCCACAAGAACAGCCTTAGCGAAAGGCTTCTTGAAGTGAAAGATGTAACTCTGTGAGATGAATTAACAGAACACAGAGCAGTTTCTCAGAAAGCTTCTTTCCAGTTTTGAACGGAAGATATTTCCTTTTTCACCATAGCCCTCTATGGGCTTCCAAATATCCCTTTGCCAATTCCACAAGAACAGCCTTAGCGAAAGGCTTCTTGAAGTGAAAGATGTAACTCTGTGAGATGAATTAACAGAACACAGAACAGTTTCTCAGAAAGCTTCTTTTCAGTTTTGAACGGAAGATATTTCCTTTTTCACCATAGCCCTCTATGGGCTTCCAAATATCCCTTTGCCAATTCCACAAGAACAGCCTTAGCGAAAGGCTTCTTGAAGGGAAAGATGTAACTCTGTGAGATGAATTAACAGAACACAGAGCAGTTTCTCAGAAAGCTTCTTTCCAGTTTTGAACGGAAGATATTTCCTTTTTCACCATAGCCCTCTATGGGCTTCCAAATATCCCTTTGCCAATTCCACAAGAACAGCCTTAGCGAAAGGCTTCTTGAAGGGAAAGATGTAACTCTGTGAGATGAATTAACAGAACACAGAGCAGTTTCTCAAAAGCTTCTTTCCAGTTTTGAACGGGATATTTCCTTTTTCACCATAGCCGTCTATGGGCTTCCAAATATCCTTTTGCCAATTCCACAAGAAGAGCCTTAGCGAAAGGCTTCTTGAAGGGAAAGATGTAACTCTGTGAGATGAATTAACAGAACACAGAGCAGTTTCTCAGAAAGCTTCTTTCCAGTTTTGAACGGAAGATATTTCCTTTTTCACCATTGCCCTCCATGGGCTTCCAAATATCCCTTTGCCAATTCCACAAGAACAGCCTTAGCGAAAGTCTTCTTGAAGGGAAAGATTTAACTCTGTGAGATGAACTAACAGAACACAGAGCAGTTTCTCAGAAAGCTTCTTTCCAGTTTTGAACGGAAGATATTTCCTTTTTCACCATAGCCCTCTATGGGCTTCCAAATATCCCTTTGCCAATTCCACAAGAACAGCCTTAGCGAAAGGCTTCTTGAAGGGAAAGATGTAACTCTGTGAGATGAATTAACAGAACACAGAGCAGTTTCTCAGAAAGCTTCTTTCTAGTTTTGAACGGAAGATATTTCCTTTTTCACCATAGCCCTCTATGGGCTTCCAAATATCCCTTTGCGAATTCCACAAGAACAGCCTTAGCGAAAGGCTTTCTGAACGGAAAGATGTAACTCTGTGAGATGAATTAACAGAACACAGAGCAGTTTCTCAGAAAGCTTCTTTCCAGTTTTGAACCGAAGATATTTCCTTTTTCACCATAGCCCTCTATGGGCTTCCAAATATCCCTTTGCCAATTCCACAAGAACAGCCTTAGCGAAAGGCTTCTTGAAGTGAAAGATGTAACTCTGTGAGATGAATTAACAGAACACAGAACAGTTTCTCAGAAAGCTTCTTTTCAGTTTTGAACGGAAGATATTTCCTTTTTCACCATAGCCCTCTATGGGCTTCCAAATATCCCTTTGCCAATTCCACAAGAACAGCCTTAGCGAAAGGCTTCTTGAAGGGAAAGATGTAACTCTGTGAGATGAATTAACAGAACACAGAGCAGTTTCTCAGAAAGCTTCTTTCCAGTTTTGAACCGAAGATATTTCCTTTTTCACCATAGCCCTCTATGGGCTTCCAAATATCCCTTTGCCAATTCCACAAGAACAGCCTTAGCGAAAGGCTTCTTGAAGGGAAAGATGTAACTCTGTGAGATGAATTAACAGAACACAGAGCAGTTTCTCAAAAGCTTCTTTCCAGTTTTGAACGGTATATTTCCTTTTTCACCATAGCCGTCTATGGGCTTCCAAATATCCCTTTGCCAATTCCACAAGAACAGCCTTAGCGAAAGGCTTCTTGAAGGGAAAGATGTAACTCTGTGAGATGAATTAACAGAACACAGAGCAGTTTCTCAGAAAGCTTCTTTCCAGTTTTGAACGGAAGATATTTCCTTTTTCACCATAGCCCTCTATGGGCTTCCAAATATCCCTTTGCCAATTCCACAAGAACAGCCTTAGCGAAAGGCTTCCTGAAGGGAAAGATGTAACTCTGTGAGATGAATTAACAGAACACAGAGCAGTTTCTCAAAAGCTTCTTTCCAGTTTTGAACGGGATATTTCCTTTTTCACCATAGCCGTCTATGGGCTTCCAAATATCCTTTTGCCAATTCCACAAGAACAGCCTTAGCGAAAGGCTTCTTGAAGGGAAAGATGTAACTCTGTGAAATGAATTAACAGAACACAGAGCAGTTTCTCAGAAAGCTTCTTTCCAGTTTTGAACGGAAGATATTTCCTTTTTCACCATAGCCATCTATGGGCTTCCAAATATCCCTTTGCCAATTCCACAAGAACAGCCTTAGCGAAAGGCTTCTTGAAGGGAAAGATGTAACTCTGTGAGATGAACTAACAGAACACAGAGCAGTTTCTCAGAAAGCTTCTTTCCAGTTTTGAACGGAAGATATTTCCTTTTTCACCATAGCTGTCTATGGGCTTCCAAATATCCCTTTGCCAATTCCACAAGAACAGCCTTAGCGAAAGGCTTCTTGAAGGGAAAGATGTAACTCTGTGAGATGAATTAACAGAACACAGAGCAGTTTCTCAGAAAGCTACTTTCCAGTTTTGAACGGAAGATATTTCCTTTTTCACCATAGCCCTCTATGGGCTTCCAAATATCCCTTTGCCAATTCCACAAGAACAGCCTTACCGAAAGGCTTCTTGAAGGGAAAGATGTAACTCTGTGAGATGAATTAACAGAACACACAGCAATTTCTCAGAAAGCTTCTTTCTAGTTTTGAACGGAAGATATTTCCTTTTTCACCATAGCCCTCTATGGGCTTCCAAATATCCCTTTGCGAATTCCACAAGAACAGCCTTAGCGAAAGGCTTCTTGAACGGAAAGATGTAACTCTGTGAGATGAATTAACAGAACACAGAGCAGTTTCTCAGAAAGCTTCTTTCCAGTTTTGAACGGAAGATATTTCCTTTTTCACCATAGCCCTCTATGGGCTTCCAAATATCCCTTTGCCAATTCCACAAGAACAGCCTTAGCGAAAGGCTTCTTGAAGTGAAAGATGTAACTCTGTGAGATGAATTAACAGAACACAGAACAGTTTCTCAGAAAGCTTCTTTTCAGTTTTGAACGGAAGATATTTCCTTTTTCACCATAGCCCTCTATGGGCTTCCAAATATCCCTTTGCCAATTCCACAAGAACAGCCTTAGTGAAAGGCTTCTTGAAGGGAAAGATGTAACTCTGTGAGATGAATTAACAGAACACAGAGCAGTTTCTCAGAAAGCTTCTTTCCAGTTTTGAACGGAAGATATTTCCTTTTTCACCATAGCCCTCTATGGGCTTCCAAATATCCCTTTGCCAATTCCACAAGAACAGCCTTAGCGAAAGGCTTCTTGAAGGGAAAGATGTAACTCTGTGAGATGAATTAACAGAACACAGAGCAGTTTCTCAAAAGCTTCTTTCCAGTTTTGAACGGGATATTTCCTTTTTCACCATAGCCGTCTATGGGCTTCCAAATATCCTTTTGCCAATTCCACAAGAAGAGCCTTAGCGAAAGGCTTCTTGAAGGGAAAGATGTAACTCTGTGAAATGAATTAACAGAACACAGAGCAGTTTCTCAGAAAGCTTCTTTCCAGTTTTGAACGGAAGATATTTCCTTTTTCACCATAGCCCTCTATGGGCTTCCAAATATCCCTTTGCCAATTCCACAAGAACAGCCTTAGCGAAAGGCTTCTTGAAGGGAAAGATTTAATTCTGTGAGATGAACTAACAGAACACAGAGCAGTTTCTCAGAAAGCTTCTTTCCAGTTTTGAACGGAAGATATTTCCATTTTCACCATAGCTGTCTATGGGCTTCCAAATATCCCTTTGCCAATTCCACAAGAACAGCCTTAGCGAAAGGCTTCTTGAAGGGAAAGATGTAACTCTGTGAGATGAATTAACAGAACACAGAACAGTTTCTCAGAAAGCTTCTTTCCAGTTTTGAACGGAAGATATTTCCTTTTTCACCATAGCCCTCTATGGGCTTCCAAATATCCCTTTGCCAATTCCACAAGAACAGCCTTAGCGAAAGGCTTCTTGAAGGGAAAGATGTAACTCTGTGAGATGAATTAACAGAACACAGAGCAGTTTCTCAGAAAGCTTCTTTCCAGTTTTGAACGGAAGATATTTCCTTTTTCACCATAGCCCTCTATGGGCTTCCAAATATCCCTTTGCCAATTCCACAAGAACAGCCTTAGCGAAAGGCTTCTTGAAGGGAAAGATGTAACTCTGTGAGATGAATTAACAGAACACAGAGCAGTTTCTCAAAAGCTTCTTTCCAGTTTTGAACGGGATATTTCCTTTTTCACCATAGCCGTCTATGGGCTTCCAAATATCCTTTTGCCAATTCCACAAGAAGAGCCTTAGCGAAAGGCTTCTTGAAGGGAAAGATGTAACTCTGTGAAATGAATTAACAGAACACAGAGCAGTTTCTCAGAAAGCTTCTTTCCAGTTTTGAACGGAAGATATTTCCTTTTTCACCATAGCCATCTATGGGCTTCCAAATATCCCTTTGCCAATTCCACAAGAACAGCCTTAGCGAAAGGCTTCTTGAAGGGAAAGATGTAACTCTGTGAGATGAACTAACAGAACACAGAGCAGTTTCTCAGAAAGCTTCTTTCCAGTTTTGAACGGAAGATATTTCCTTTTTCACCATAGCTGTCTATGGGCTTCCAAATATCCCTTTGCCAATTCCACAAGAACAGCCTTAGCGAAAGGCTTCTTGAAGGGAAAAGATGTAACTCTGTGAGATGAATTAACAGAACACAGAGCAGTTTCTCAGAAAGCTACTTTCCAGTTTTGAACGGAAGATATTTCCTTTTTCACCATAGCCCTCTATGGGCTTCCAAATATCCCTTTGCCAATTCCACAAGAACAGCCTTAGCGAAAGGCTTCTTGAAGGGAAAGATGTAACTCTGTGAGATGAATTAACAGAACACGGAGCAGTTTCTCAGAAAGCTACTTTGCAGTTTTGAACGGAAGATATTTCCTTTTTCACCATAGCCCTCTATGGGCTTCCAAATATCCCTTTGCCAATTCCACAAGAACAGCCTTAGCGAAAGGCTTCTTGAAGGGAAAGATATAACTCTGTGATATGAATTAACAGAACACAGAGCAGTTTCTCAAAAAGCTTCTTTCTAGTTTTGAACGGAAGATATTTCCTTTTTCACCATAGCCCTCTATGGGCTTCCAAATATCCCTTTGCGAATTCCACAAGAACAGCCTTAGCGAAAGGCTTCTTCAACGGAAAGATGTAACTCTGTGAGATGAATTAACAGAACACAGAGCAGTTTCTCAGAAAGCATCTTTCCAGTTTTGAACCGAAGATATTTCCTTTTTCACCATAGCCCTCTATGGGCTTCCAAATATCCCTTTGCCAATTCCACAAGAACAGCCTTAGCGAAAGGCTTCTTGAAGTGAAAGATGTAACTCTGTGAGATGAATTAACAGAACACAGAACAGTTTCTCAGAAAGCTTCTTTTCAGTTTTGAACGGAAGATATTTCCTTTTTCACCATAGCCCTCTATGGGCTTCCAAATATCCCTTTGCCAATTCCACAACAACTGCCTTAGCGAAAGGCTTCTTGAAGGGAAAGATGTAACTCTGTGAGATGAACTAACAGAACACAGAGCAGTTTCTCAGAAAGCTTCTTTCCAGTTTTGAACGGAAGATATTTCCTTTTTCACCATAGCCCTCTATGGGCTTCCAAATATCCCTTTGCCAATTCCACAAGAACAGCCTTAGCGAAAGGCTTCTTGAAGGGAAAGATGTAACTCTGTGAGATGAATTAACAGAACACAGAGCAGTTTCTCAGAAAGCTTCTTTCCAGTTTTGAACGGAAGATATTTCCTTTTTCACCATAGCCCTCTATGGGCTTCCAAATATCCCTTTGCCAATTCCACAAGAACAGCCTTAGCGAAAGGCTTCTTGAAGTGAAAGATGTAACTCTGTGAGATGAATTAACAGAACACAGAACAGTTTCTCAGAAAGCTTCTTTTCAGTTTTGAACGGAAGATATTTCCTTTTTCACCATAGCCCTCTATGGGCTTCCAAATATCCCTTTGCCAATTCCACAAGAACAGCCTTAGCGAAAGGCTTCTTGAAGGGAAAGATGTAACTCTGTGAGATGAATTAACAGAACACAGAGCAGTTTCTCAGAAAGCTTCTTTCCAGTTTTGAACGGAAGATATTTCCTTTTTCACCATAGCCCTCTATGGGCTTCCAAATATCCCTTTGCCAATTCCACAAGAACAGCCTTAGCGAAAGGCTTCTTGAAGGGAAAGATGTAACTCTGTGAGATGAATTAACAGAACACAGAGCAGTTTCTCAAAAGCTTCTTTCCAGTTTTGAACGGGATATTTCCTTTTTCACCATAGCCGTCTATGGGCTTCCAAATATCCTTTTGCCAATTCCACAAGAAGAGCCTTAGCGAAAGGCTTCTTGAAGGGAAAGATGTAACTCTGTGAAATGAATTAACAGAACACAGAGCAGTTTCTCAGAAAGCTTCTTTCCAGTTTTGAACGGAAGATATTTCCTTTTTCACCATAGCCCTCTATGGGCTTCCAAATATCCCTTTGCCAATTCCACAAGAACAGCCTTAGCGAAAGGCTTCTTGAAGGGAAAGATTTAATTCTGTGAGATGAACTAACAGAACACAGAGCAGTTTCTCAGAAAGCTTCTTTCCAGTTTTGAACGGAAGATATTTCCATTTTCACCATAGCTGTCTATGGGCTTCCAAATATCCCTTTGCCAATTCCACAAGAACAGCCTTAGCGAAAGGCTTCTTGAAGGGAAAGATGTAACTCTGTGAGATGAATTAACAGAACACAGAACAGTTTCTCAGAAAGCTTCTTTCCAGTTTTGAACGGAAGATATTTCCTTTTTCACCATAGCCCTCTATGGGCTTCCAAATATCCCTTTGCCAATTCCACAAGAACAGCCTTAGCGAAAGGCTTCTTGAAGGGAAAGATGTAACTCTGTGAGATGAATTAACAGAACACAGAGCAGTTTCTCAGAAAGCTTCTTTCCAGTTTTGAACGGAAGATATTTCCTTTTTCACCATAGCCCTCTATGGGCTTCCAAATATCCCTTTGCCAATTCCACAAGAACAGCCTTAGCGAAAGGCTTCTTGAAGGGAAAGATGTAACTCTGTGAGATGAATTAACAGAACACAGAGCAGTTTCTCAAAAGCTTCTTTCCAGTTTTGAACGGGATATTTCCTTTTTCACCATAGCCGTCTATGGGCTTCCAAATATCCTTTTGCCAATTCCACAAGAAGAGCCTTAGCGAAAGGCTTCTTGAAGGGAAAGATGTAACTCTGTGAAATGAATTAACAGAACACAGAGCAGTTTCTCAGAAAGCTTCTTTCCAGTTTTGAACGGAAGATATTTCCTTTTTCACCATAGCCATCTATGGGCTTCCAAATATCCCTTTGCCAATTCCACAAGAACAGCCTTAGCGAAAGGCTTCTTGAAGGGAAAGATGTAACTCTGTGAGATGAACTAACAGAACACAGAGCAGTTTCTCAGAAAGCTTCTTTCCAGTTTTGAACGGAAGATATTTCCTTTTTCACCATAGCTGTCTATGGGCTTCCAAATATCCCTTTGCCAATTCCACAAGAACAGCCTTAGCGAAAGGCTTCTTGAAGGGAAAGATGTAACTCTGTGAGATGAATTAACAGAACACAGAGCAGTTTCTCAGAAAGCTACTTTCCAGTTTTGAACGGAAGATATTTCCTTTTTCACCATAGCCCTCTATGGGCTTCCAAATATCCCTTTGCCAATTCCACAAGAACAGCCTTAGCGAAAGGCTTCTTGAAGGGAAAGATGTAACTCTGTGAGATGAATTAACAGAACACAGAGCAGTTTCTCAGAAAGCTACTTTCCAGTTTTGAACGGAAGATACTTCCTTTTTCACCAGAGCCCTCTATGGGCTTCCAAATATCCCTTTGCCAATTCCACAAGAACAGCCTTAGCGAAAGGCTTCTTGAAGGGAAAGATATAACTCTGTGATATGAATTAACAGAACACAGAGCAGTTTCTCAGAAAGCTTCTTTCTAGTTTTGAACGGAAGATATTTCCTTTTTCACCATAGCCCTCTATGGGCTTCCAAATATCCCTTTGCGAATTCCACAAGAACAGCCTTAGCGAATGGCTTCTTCAACGGAAAGATGTAACTCTGTGAGATGAATTAACAGAACACAGAGCAGTTTCTCAGAAAGCATCTTTCCAGTTTTGAACCGAACATATTTCCTTTTTCACCATAGCCCTCTATGGGCTTCCAAATATCCCTTTGCCAATTCCACAAGAACAGCCTTAGCGAAAGGCTTCTTGAAGTGAAAGATGTAACTCTGTGAGATGAATTAACAGAACACAGAACAGTTTCTCAGAAAGCTTCTTTTCAGTTTTGAACGGAAGATATTTCCTTTTTCACCATAGCCCTCTATGGGCTTCCAAATATCCCTTTGCCAATTCCACAACAACTGCCTTAGCGAAAGGCTTCTTGAAGGGAAAGATGTAACTCTGTGAGATGAACTAACAGAACACAGAGCAGTTTCTCAGAAAGCTTCTTTCCAGTTTTGAACGGAAGATATTTCCTTTTTCACCATAGCCCTCTATGGGCTTCCAAATATCCCTTTGCCAATTCCACAAGAACAGCCTTAGCGAAAGGCTTCTTGAAGGGAAAGATGTAACTCTGTGAGATGAATTAACAGAACACAGAGCAGTTTCTCAGAAAGCTTCTTTCCAGTTTTGAACGGAAGATATTTCCTTTTTCACCATAGCCCTCTATGGGCTTCCAAATATCCCTTTGCCAATTCCACAAGAACAGCCTTAGCGAAAGGCTTCTTGAAGTGAAAGATGTAACTCTGTGAGATGAATTAACAGAACACAGAACAGTTTCTCAGAAAGCTTCTTTTCAGTTTTGAACGGAAGATATTTCCTTTTTCACCATAGCCCTCTATGGGCTTCCAAATATCCCTTTGCCAATTCCACAAGAACAGCCTTAGCGAAAGGCTTCTTGAAGGGAAAGATGTAACTCTGTGAGATGAATTAACAGAACACAGAGCAGTTTCTCAGAAAGCTTCTTTCCAGTTTTGAACGGAAGATATTTCCTTTTTCACCATAGCCCTCTATGGGCTTCCAAATATCCCTTTGCCAATTCCACAAGAACAGCCTTAGCGAAAGGCTTCTTGAAGGGAAAGATGTAACTCTGTGAGATGAATTAACAGAACACAGAGCAGTTTCTCAAAAGCTTCTTTCCAGTTTTGAACGGGATATTTCCTTTTTCACCATAGCCGTCTATGGGCTTCCAAATATCCTTTTGCCAATTCCACAAGAAGAGCCTTAGCGAAAGGCTTCTTGAAGGGAAAGATGTAACTCTGTGAAATGAATTAACAGAACACAGAGCAGTTTCTCAGAAAGCTTCTTTCCAGTTTTGAACGGAAGGTATTTCCTTTTTCACCATAGCCCTCTATGGGCTTCCAAATATCCCTTTGCCAATTCCACAAGAACAGCCTTAGCGAAAGGCTTCTTGAAGGGAAAGATTTAATTCTGTGAGATGAACTAACAGAACACAGAGCAGTTTCTCAGAAAGCTTCTTTCCAGTTTTGAACGGAAGATATTTCCATTTTCACCATAGCTGTCTATGGGCTTCCAAATATCCCTTTGCCAATTCCACAAGAACAGCCTTAGCGAAAGGCTTCTTGAAGGGAAAGATGTAACTCTGTGAGATGAATTAACAGAACACAGAACAGTTTCTCAGAAAGCTTCTTTCCAGTTTTGAACGGAAGATATTTCCTTTTTCACCATAGCCCTCTATGGGCTTCCAAATATCCCTTTGCCAATTCCACAAGAACAGCCTTAGCGAAAGGCTTCTTGAAGGGAAAGATGTAACTCTGTGAGATGAATTAACAGAACACAGAGCAGTTTCTCAGAAAGCTTCTTTCCAGTTTTGAACGGAAGATATTTCCTTTTTCACCATAGCCCTCTATGGGCTTCCAAATATCCCTTTGCCAATTCCACAAGAACAGCCTTAGCGAAAGGCTTCTTGAAGGGAAAGATGTAACTCTGTGAGATGAATTAACAGAACACAGAGCAGTTTCTCAAAAGCTTCTTTCCAGTTTTGAACGGGATATTTCCTTTTTCACCATAGCCGTCTATGGGCTTCCAAATATCCTTTTGCCAATTCCACAAGAACAGCCTTAGCGAAAGGCTTCTTGAAGGGAAAGATGTAACTCTGTGAAATGAATTAACAGAACACAGAGCAGTTTCTCAGAAAGCTTCTTTCCAGTTTTGAACGGAAGATATTTCCTTTTTCACCATAGCCATCTATGGGCTTCCAAATATCCCTTTGCCAATTCCACAAGAACAGCCTTAGCGAAAGGCTTCTTGAAGGGAAAGATGTAACTCTGTGAGATGAACTAACAGAACACAGAGCAGTTTCTCAGAAAGCTTCTTTCCAGTTTTGAACGGAAGATATTTCCTTTTTCACCATAGCCGTCTATGGGCTTCCAAATATCCCTTTGCCAATTCCACAAGAACAGCCTTAGCGAAAGGCTTCTTGAAGGGAAAGATGTAACTCTGTGAGATGAATTAACAGAACACAGAGCAGTTTCTCAGAAAGCTACTTTCCAGTTTTGAACGGAAGATATTTCCTTTTTCACCATAGCCCTCTATGGGCTTCCAAATATCCCTTTGCCAATTCCACAAGAACAGCCTTAGCGAAAGGCTTCTTGAAGGGAAAGATGTAACTCTGTGAGATGAATTAACAGAACACAGAGCAGTTTCTCAGAAAGCTACTTTCCAGTTTTGAACGGAAGATACTTCCTTTTTCACCATAGCCCTCTATGGGCTTCCAAATATCCCTTTGCCAATTCCACAAGAACAGCCTTAGCGAAAGGCTTCTTGAAGGGAAAGATATAACTCTGTGATATGAATTAACAGAACACAGAGCAGTTTCTCAGAAAGCTTCTTTCTAGTTTTGAACGGAAGATATTTCCTTTTTCACCATAGCCCTCTATGGGCTTCCAAATATCCCTTTGCGAATTCCACAAGAACAGCCTTAGCGAAAGGCTTCTTCAACGGAAAGATGTAACTCTGTGAGATGAATTAACAGAACACAGAGCAGTTTCTCAGAAAGCATCTTTCCAGTTTTGAACCGAACATATTTCCTTTTTCACCAGAGCCCTCTATGGGCTTCCAAATATCCCTTTGCCAATTCCACAAGAACAGCCTTAGCGAAAGGCTTCTTGAAGTGAAAGATGTAACTCTGTGAGATGAATTAACAGAACACAGAACAGTTTCTCAGAAAGCTTCTTTTCAGTTTTGAACGGAAGATATTTCCTTTTTCACCATAGCCCTCTATGGGCTTCCAAATATCCCTTTGCCAATTCCACAACAACTGCCTTAGCGAAAGGCTTCTTGAAGGGAAAGATGTAACTCTGTGAGATGAACTAACAGAACACAGAGCAGTTTCTCAGAAAGCTTCTTTCCAGTTTTGAACGGAAGATATTTCCTTTTTCACCATAGCCCTCTATGGGCTTCCAAATATCCCTTTGCCAATTCCACAAGAACAGCCTTAGCGAAAGGCTTCTTGAAGGGAAAGATGTAACTCTGTGAGATGAATTAACAGAACACAGAGCAGTTTCTCAGAAAGCTTCTTTCCAGTTTTGAACGGAAGATATTTCCTTTTTCACCATAGCCCTCTCTGGGCTTCCAAATATCCCTTTGCCAATTCCACAAGAACAGCCTTAGCGAAAGGCTTCTTGAAGTGAAAGATGTAACTCTGTGAGATGAATTAACAGAACACAGAACAGTTTCTCAGAAAGCTTCTTTTCAGTTTTGAACGGAAGATATTTCCTTTTTCACCATAGCCCTCTATGGGCTTCCAAATATCCCTTTGCCAATTCCACAAGAACAGCCTTAGCGAACGGCTTCTTGAAGGGAAAGATGTAACTCTGTGAGATGAATTAACAGAACACAGAGCAGTTTCTCAGAAAGCTTCTTTCCAGTTTTGAACGGAAGATATTTCCTTTTTCACCATAGCCCTCTATGGGCTTCCAAATATCCCTTTGCCAATTCCACAAGAACAGCCTTAGCGAAAGGCTTCTTGAAGGGAAAGATGTAACTCTGTGAGATGAATTAACAGAACACAGAGCAGTTTCTCAAAAGCTTCTTTCCAGTTTTGAACGGGATATTTCCTTTTTCACCATAGCCGTCTATGGGCTTCCAAATATCCTTTTGCCAATTCCACAAGAAGAGCCTTAGCGAAAGGCTTCTTGAAGGGAAAGATGTAACTCTGTGAAATGAATTAACAGAACACAGAGCAGTTTCTCAGAAAGCTTCTTTCCAGTTTTGAACGGAAGATATTTCCTTTTTCACCATAGCCCTCTATGGGCTTCCAAATATCCCTTTGCCAATTCCACAAGAACAGCCTTAGCGAAAGGCTTCTTGAAGGGAAAGATTTAATTCTGTGAGATGAACTAAGAGAACACAGAGCAGTTTCTCAGAAAGCTTCTTTCCAGTTTTGAACGGAAGATATTTCCATTTTCACCATAGCTGTCTATGGGCTTCCAAATATCCCTTTGCCAATTCCACAAGAACAGCCTTAGCGAAAGGCTTCTTGAAGGGAAAGATGTAACTCTGTGAGATGAATTAACAGAACACAGAACAGTTTCTCAGAAAGCTTCTTTCCAGTTTTGAACGGAAGATATTTCCTTTTTCACCATAGCCCTCTATGGGCTTCCAAATATCCCTTTGCCAATTCCACAAGAACAGCCTTAGCGAAAGGCTTCTTGAAGGGAAATATGTAACTCTGTGAGATGAATTAACAGAACACAGAGCAGTTTCTCAGAAAGCTTCTTTCCAGTTTTGAACGGAAGATATTTCCTTTTTCACCATAGCCCTCTATGGGCTTCCAAATATCCCTTTGCCAATTCCACAAGAACAGCCTTAGCGAAAGGCTTCTTGAAGGGAAAGATGTAACTCTGTGAGATGAATTAACAGAACACAGAGCAGTTTCTCAAAAGCTTCTTTCCAGTTTTGAACGGGATATTTCCTTTTTCACCATAGCCGTCTATGGGCTTCCAAATATCCTTTTGCCAATTCCACAAGAAGAGCCTTAGCGAAAGGCTTCTTGAAGGGAAAGATGTAACTCTGTGAAATGAATTAACAGAACACAGAGCAGTTTCTCAGAAAGCTTCTTTCCAGTTTTGAACGGAAGATATTTCCTTTTTCACCATAGCCATCTATGGGCTTCCAAATATCCCTTTGCCAATTCCACAAGAACAGCCTTAGCGAAAGGCTTCTTGAAGGGAAAGATGTAACTCTGTGAGATGAACTAACAGAACACAGAGCAGTTTCTCAGAAAGCTTCTTTCCAGTTTTGAACGGAAGATATTTCCTTTTTCACCATAGCCGTCTATGGGCTTCCAAATATCCCTTTGCCAATTCCACAAGAACAGCCTTAGCGAAAGGCTTCTTGAAGGGAAAGATGTAACTCTGTGAGATGAATTAACAGAACACAGAGCAGTTTCTCAGAAAGCTACTTTCCAGTTTTGAACGGAAGATATTTCCTTTTTCACCATAGCCCTCTATGGGCTTCCAAATATCCCTTTGCCAATTCCACAAGAACAGCCTTAGCGAAAGGCTTCTTGAAGGGAAAGATGTAACTCTGTGAGATGAATTAACAGAACACAGAGCAGTTTCTCAGAAAGCTACTTTCCAGTTTTGAACGGAAGATACTTCCTTTTTCACCATAGCCCTCTATGGGCTTCCAAATATCCCTTTGCCAATTCCACAAGAACAGCCTTAGCGAAAGGCTTCTTGAAGGGAAAGATATAACTCTGTGATATGAATTAACAGAACACAGAGCAGTTTCTCAGAAAGCTTCTTTCTAGTTTTGAACGGAAGATATTTCCTTTTTCACCATAGCCCTCTATGGGCTTCCAAATATCCCTTTGCGAATTCCACAAGAACAGCCTAAGCGAAAGGCTTCTTGAAGTGAAAGATGTAACTCTGTGAGATGAATTAACAGAACACAGAGCAGTTTCTCAGAAAGCATCTTTCCAGTTTTGAACCGAAGATATTTCCTTTTTCACCATAGAACTCTATGGGCTTCCAAATATCCCTTTGCCAATTCCACAAGAACAGCCTTAGCGAAAGGCTTCTTGAAGTGAAAGATGTAACTCTGTGAGATGAATTAACAGAACACAGAACAGTTTCTCAGAAAGCTTCTTTTCAGTTTTGAACGGAAGATATTTCCTTTTTCACCATAGCCCTCTATGGGCTTCCAAATAATCCTTTGCCAATTCCACAACAACTGCCTTAGCGAAAGGCTTCTTGAAGGGAAAGATGTAACTCTGTGAGATGAACTAACAGAACACAGAGCAGTTTCTCAGAAAGCTTCTTTCCAGTTTTGAACGGAAGATATTTCCTTTTTCACCATAGCCCTCTATGGGCTTCCAAATATCCCTTTGCCAATTCCACAAGAACAGCCTTAGCGAAAGGCTTCTTGAAGGGAAAGATGTAACTCTGTGAGATGAATTAACAGAACACAGAGCAGTTTCTCAGAAAGCTTCTTTCCAGTTTTGAACGGAAGATATTTCCTTTTTCACCATAGCCCTCTATGGGCTTCCAAATATCCCTTTGCCAATTCCACAAGAACAGCCTTAGCGAAAGGCTTCTTGAAGTGAAAGATGTAACTCTGTGAGATGAATTAACAGAACACAGAACAGTTTCTCAGAAAGCTTCTTTTCAGTTTTGAACGGAAGATATTTCCTTTTTCACCATAGCCCTCTATGGGCTTCCAAATATCCCTTTGCCAATTCCACAAGAACAGCCTTAGCGAAAGGCTTCTTGAAGGGAAAGATGTAACTCTGTGAGATGAATTAACAGAACACAGAGCAGTTTCTCAGAAAGCTTCTTTCCAGTTTTGAACGGAAGATATTTCCTTTTTCACCATAGCCCTCTATGGGCTTCCAAATATCCCTTTGCCAATTCCACAAGAACAGCCTTAGCGAAAGGCTTCTTGAAGGGAAAGATGTAACTCTGTGAGATGAATTAACAGAACACAGAGCAGTTTCTCAAAAGCTTCTTTCCAGTTTTGAACGGGAAATTTCCTTTTTCACCATAGCCGTCTATGGGCTTCCAAATATCCTTTTGCCAATTCCACAAGAAGAGCCTTAGCGAAAGGCTTCTTGAAGGGAAAGATGTAACTCTGTGAAATGAATTAACAGAACACAGAGCAGTTTCTCAGAAAGCTTCTTTCCAGTTTTGAACGGAAGATATTTCCTTTTTCACCATAGCCCTCTATGGGCTTCCAAATATCCCTTTGCCAATTCCACAAGAACAGCCTTAGCGAAAGGCTTCTTGAAGGGAAAGATTTAATTCTGTGAGATGAACTAACAGAACACAGAGCAGTTTCTCAGAAAGCTTCTTTCCAGTTTTGAACGGAAGATATTTCCTTTTTCACCATAGCCCTCTATGGGCTTCCAAATATCCCTTTGCCAATTCCACAAGAACAGCCTTAGCGAAAGGCTTCTTGAAGGGAAAGATGTAACTCTGTGAGATGAATTAACAGAACATAGAGCAGTTTCTCAAAAGCTTCTTTCCAGTTTTGAACGGGATATTTCCTTTTTCACCATAGCCGTCTATGGGCTTCCAAATATCCTTTTGCCAATTCCACAAGAACAGCCTTAGCGAAAGGCTTCTTGAAGGGAAAGATGTAACTCTGTGAAATGAATTAACAGAACACAGAGCAGTTTCTCAGAAAGCTTCTTTCCAGTTTTGAACGGAAGATATTTCCTTTTTCACCATAGCCATCTATGGGCTTCCAAATATCCCTTTGCCAATTCCACAAGAACAGCCTTAGCGAAAGGCTTCTTGAAGGGAAAGATGTAACTCTGTGAGATGAACTAACAGAACACAGAGCAGTTTCTCAGAAAGCTTCTTTCCAGTTTTGAACGGAAGATATTTCCTTTTTCACCATAGCCCTCTATGGGCTTCCAAATATCCCTTTGCCAATTCCACAAGAACAGCCTTAGCGAAAGGCTTCTTGAAGGGAAAGATGTAACTCTGTGAGATGAATTAACAGAACACAGAGCAGTTTCTCAAAAGCTTCTTTCCAGTTTTGAACGGGATATTTCCTTTTTCACCATAGCCGTCTATGGGCTTCCAAATATCCTTTTGCCAATTCCACAAGAACAGCCTTAGCGAAAGGCTTCTTGAAGGGAAAGATGTAACTCTGTGAAATGAATTAACAGAACACAGAGCAGTTTCTCAGAAAGCTTCTTTCCAGTTTTGAACGGAAGATATTTCCTTTTTCACCATAGCCATCTATGGGCTTCCAAATATCCCTTTGCCAATTCCACAAGAACAGCCTTAGCGAAAGGCTTCTTGAAGGGAAAGATGTAACTCTGTGAGATGAACTAACAGAACACAGAGCAGTTTCTCAGAAAGCTACTTTCCAGTTTTGAACGGAAGATACTTCCTTTTTCACCATAGCCCTCTATGGGCTTCCAAATATCCCTTTGCCAATTCCACAAGAACAGCCTTAGCGAAAGGCTTCTTGAAGGGAAAGATATAACTCTGTGATATGAATTAACAGAACACAGAGCAGTTTCTCAGAAAGCTTCTTTCTAGTTTTGAACGGAAGATATTTCCTTTTTCACCATAGCCCTCTATGGGCTTCCAAATATCCCTTTGCGAATTCCACAAGAACAGCCTTAGCGAAAGGCTTCTTCAACGGAAAGATGTAACTCTGTGAGATGAATTAACAGAACACAGAGCAGTTTCTCAGAAAGCATCTTTCCAGTTTTGAACCGAACATATTTCCTTTTTCACCATAGCCCTCTATGGGCTTCCAAATATCCCTTTGCCAATTCCACAAGAACAGCCTTAGCGAAAGGCTTCTTGAAGTGAAAGATGTAACTCTGTGAGATGAATTAACAGAACACAGAACAGTTTCTCAGAAAGCTTCTTTTCAGTTTTGAACGGAAGATATTTCCTTTTTCACCATAGCCCTCTATGGGCTTCCAAATATCCCTTTGCCAATTCCACAACAACTGCCTTAGCGAAAGGCTTCTTGAAGGGAAAGATGTAACTCTGTGAGATGAATTAACAGAACACAGAGCAGTTTCTCAGAAAGCTTCTTTCCAGTTTTGAACGGAAGATATTTCCTTTTTCACCATAGCCCTCTATGGGCTTCCAAATATCCCTTTGCCAATTCCACAAGAACAGCCTTAGCGAAAGGCTTCTTGAAGGGAAAGATGTAACTCTGTGAGATGAATTAACAGAACACAGAGCAGTTTCTCAGAAAGCTTCTTTCCAGTTTTGAACGGAAGATATTTCCTTTTTCACCATAGCCCTCTATGGGCTTCCAAATATCCCTTTGCCAATTCCACAAGAACAGCCTTAGCGAAAGGCTTCTTGAAGGGAAAGATGTAACTCTGTGAGATGAATTAACAGAACACAGAGCAGTTTCTCAGAAAGCTTCTTTCTAGTTTTGAACGGAAGATATTTCCTTTTTCACCATAGCCCTCTATGGGCTTCCAAATATCCCTTTGCCAATTCCACAAGAACAGCCTTAGCGAAAGGCTTCTTGAAGGGAAAGATGTAACTCTGTGAGATGAATTAACAGAACACAGAGCAGTTTCTCAGAAAGCTTCTTTCCAGTTTTGAACGGAAGATATTTCCTTTTTCACCATAGCCCTCTATGGGCTTCCAAATATCCCTTTGCCAATTTCACAAGAACAGCCTTAGCGAAAGGCTTCTTGAAGGGAAAGATGTAACTCTGTGAGATGAATTAACAGAACACAGAGCAGTTTCTCAAAAGCTTCTTTCCAGTTTTGAACGGAAGATATTTCCTTTTTCACCATAGCCGTCTATGGGCTTCCAAATATCCTTTTGCCAATTCCACAAGAACAGCCTTAGCGAAAGGCTTCTTGAAGGGAAAGATGTAACTCTGTGAGATGAACTAACAGAACACAGAGCAGTTTCTCAGAAAGCTTCTTTCCAGTTTTGAACGGAAGATATTTCCTTTTTCACCATAGCCCTCTATGGGCTTCCAAATATCCCTTTGCCAATTCCACAAGAACAGCCTTACCGAAAGGCTTCTTGAAGGGAAAGATGTAACTCTGTGAGATGAATTAACAGAACACAGAGCAGTTTCTCAAAAGCTTCTTTCCAGTTTTGAACGGAAGATATTTCCTTTTTCACCATAGCCGTCTATGGGCTTCCAAATATCCCTTTGCCAATTCCACAAGAACAGCCTTAGCGAAAGGCTTCTTGAAGGGAAAGATGTAACTCTGTGAGATGAATTAACAGAACACAGAGCAGTTTCTCAGAAAGCTTCTTTCCAGTTTTGAACGGAAGATATTTCCTTTTTCACCATAGCCCTCTAAGGGCTTCCAATATCCCTTTGCCAATTCCACAAGAACAGACTTAGCGAAAGGCTTCTTGAAGGGAAAGATGTAACTCTGTGAGATGAATTAACAGAACACAGAGCAGTTTCTCAGAAAGCTTCTTTCCAGTTTTGAACGGAAGATATTTCCTTTTTCACCATAGCCCTCTATGGGATTCCAAATATCCCTTTGCCAATTCCCCAAGAACAGCCTTAGTGAAAGGCTTCTTGAAGGGAAAGATGTAACTCTGTGAGATGAATTAACAGAACACAGAGCAGTTTCTCAGAAAGCTTCTTTCCAGTTTTGAACGGAAGATATTTCCTTTTTCACCATAGCCCTCTATGGGCTTCCAAATATCCCTTTGCCAATTCCACAAGAACAGCCTTAGCGAAAGGCTTCTTGAAGGGAAAGATGTAACTCTGTGAGATGAACTAACAGAACACACAGCAGTTTCTCAGAAAGCTTCTTTCCAGTTTTGAACGGAAGATATTTCCTTTTTCACCATAGCCCTCTAAGGGCTTCCAAATATCCCTTTGCCAATTCCACAAGAACAGCCTTAGCGAAACGCTTCTTGAAGGGAAAGATGTAACTCTGTGAGATGAATTAACAGAACCAGAGCAGTTTCTCAGAAAGCTTCTTTCCAGTTTTGAACAGAAGATATTTCCTTTTTCACCATAGCCCTCTATGGGCTTCCAAATATCCCTTTACTAATTCCACAGGAACAGCCTTAGCGAAAGGCTTCTTGAAGGGAAAGATGTAACTCTGTGAGATGAACTAACAGAACACAGAGCAGTTTCTCAGAAAGCTTCTTTCCAGTTTTGAACGGAAGATATTTCCTTTTTCACCATAGCCCTCTATTGGCTTCCAAATATCCCTTTGCCAATTCCCCAAGAACAGCCTTAGCGAAAGGCTTCTTGAAGGGAAAGATGTAACTCTGTGAGATGAATTAACAGAACACAGAACAGTTTCTCAGAAAGCTTCTTTCCAGTTTTGAACGGAAGATATTTCCTTTTTCACCATAGCCCTCTATTGGCTTCCAAATATCCCTTTGCCAATTCCCCAAGAACAGCCTTAGCGAAAGGCTTCTTGAAGGGAAAGATGTAACTCTGTGAGATGAATTAACAGAACACAGAACAGTTTCTCAGAAAGCTTCTTTCCAGTTTTGAACGGAAGATATTTCCTTTTTCACCATAGCCCTCTATGGGCTTCCAAATATCCCTTTGCCAATTCCACAAGAACAGCCTTAGCGAAAGGCTTCTTGAAGGGAAAGATGTAACTCTGTGAGATGAATTAACAGAACACAGAGCTGTTTCTCAGAAAGCTTCTTTCCAGTTTTGAACGGAAGATATTTCCTTTTTCACCATAGCCCTCTATGGGCTTCCAAATATCCCTTTGCCAATTCCACAAGAACAGCCTTAGCGAAAGGCTTCTTGAAGGGAAAGATGTAACTCTGTGAGATGAATTAACAGAACACAGAGCAGTTTCTCAGAAAGCTTCTTTCCAGTTTTGAACGGAAGATATTTCCTTTTTCACCATAGCCGTCTATGGGCTTCCAAATATCCCTTTGCCAATTCCACAAGAACAGCCTTAGCGAAAGGCTTCTTGAAGGGAAAGATGTAACTCTGTGAGATGAATTAACAGAACACAGAGCAGTTTCTCAAAAGCTTCTTTCCAGTTTTGAACGGAAGATATTTCCTTTTTCACCATAGCCGTCTATGGGCTTCCAAATATCCTTTTGCCAATTCCACAAGAACAGCCTTAGCGAAATGCTTCTTGAAGGGAAAGATGTAACTCTGTGAGATGAATTAACAGAACACAGAGTAGTTTCTCAGAAAGCTTCTTTCCAGTTTTGAACGGAAGATATTTCCTTTTTCACCATAGCCCTCTATGGGCTTCCAAATATCCCTTTGCCAATTCCACAAGAACAGCCTTAGCGAAAGGCTTCTTGAAGGGAAAGATGTAACTCTGTGAGATGAACTAACAGAACACAGAGCAGTTTCTCAGAAAGCTTCTTTCCAGTTTTGAACGGAAGATATTTCCTTTTTCACCATAGCCCTCTATGGGCTTCCAAATATCCCTTTGCCAATTCCACAAGAACAGCCTTACCGAAAGGCTTCTTGAAGGGAAAGATGTAACTCTGTGAGATGAATTAACAGAACACAGAGCAGTTTCTCAAAAGCTTCTTTCCAGTTTTGAACGGAAGATATTTCCTTTTTCACCATAGCCGTCTATGGGCTTCCAAATATCCCTTTGCCAATTCCACAAGAACAGCCTTAGCGAAAGGCTTCTTGAAGGGAAAGATGTAACTCTGTGAGATGAATTAACAGAACACAGAGCAGTTTCTCAGAAAGCTTCTTTCCAGTTTTGAACGGAAGATATTTCCTTTTTCACCATAGCCCTCTATGGGCTTCCAAGTATCCCTTTGCCAATTCCACAAGAACAGACTTAGCGAAAGGCTTCTTGAAGGGAAAGATGTAACTCTGTGAGATGAATTAACAGAACACAGAGCAGTTTCTCAGAAAGCTTCTTTCCAGTTTTGAACAGAAGATATTTCCTTTTTCACCATAGCCCTCTATGGGCTTCCAAATATCCCTTTGCCAATTCCACAAGAACAGCCTTAGTGAAAGGCTTCTTGAAGGGAAAGATGTAACTCTGTGAGATGAATTAACAGAACACAGAGCAGTTTCTCAGAAAGCTTCTTTCCAGTTTTGAAAGGAAGATATTTCCTTTTTCACCATAGCCCTCTATGGGCTTCCAAATATCCCTTTGCCAATTCCACAAGAACAGCCTTAGCGAAAGGCTTCTTCAAGGGAAAGATGTAACTCTGTGAGATGAATTAACAGAACACAGAGCAGTTTCTCAGAAAGCGTCTTTCCAGTTTTGAACGGAAGATATTTCCTTTTTCACCATAGCCCTCTATGGGCTTCCAAATATCCCTTTGCCAATTCCACAAGAACAGCCTTAGCGAAAGGCTTCTTGAAGTGAAAGATGTAACTCTGTGAGATGAATTAACAGAACACAGAACAGTTTCTCAGAAAGCTTCTTTCCAGTTTTGAACGGAAGATATTTCCTTTTTCACCATAGCCCTCTATGGGCTTCCAACTATCCCTTTGCCAATTCCACAAGAACAGCCTTAGCGAAAGCCTTCTTGAAGGGAAAGATGTAACTCTGTGAGATGAACTAACAGAACACAGAGCAGTTTCTCAGAAAGCTTCTTTCCAGTTTTGAACGGAAGATATTTCCTTTTTCACCATAGCCCTCTATGGGCTTCCAAATATCCCTTTGCCAATTCCACAAGAACAGCCTTAGCGAAAGGCTTCTTGAAGGGAAAGATGTAACTCTGTGAGATGAATTAACAGAACACAGAACAGTTTCTCAGAAAGCTTCTTTCCAGTTTTGAACGGAAGATATTTCCTTTTTCACCATAGCCCTCTATGGGCTTCCAAATATCCCTTTGCCAATTCCACAAGAACAGCCTTAGCGAAAGGCTTCTTGAAGGGAAAGATGTAACTCTGTGAGATGAATTAACAGAACACAGAGCAGTTTCTCAGAAAGCTTCTTTCCAGTTTTGAACCGAAGATATTTCCTTTTTCACCATAGCCGTCTATGGGCTTCCAAATATCCCTTTGCCAATTCCACAAGAACAGCCTTAGCGAAAGGCTTCTTGAAGGGAAAGATGTAACTCTGTGAGATGAATTAACAGAACACAGAGCAGTTTCTCAGAAAGCTTCTTTCCAGTTTTGAACGGAAGATATTTCCTTTTTCACCATAGCCCTCTATGGGCTTCCAAATATCCCTTTGCGAATTCCACAAGAACAGCCTTAGCGAAAGGCTTCTTGAAGGGAAAGATGTAACTCTGTGAGATGAATTAACAGAACACAGAACAGTTTCTCAGAAAGCTTCTTTCCAGTTTTGAACGGAAGATATTTCCTTTTTCACCATAGCCCTCTATGGGCTTCCAAATATCCCTTTGCCAATTCCACAAGAACAGCCTTAGCGAAAGGCTTC
Organism: Chlorocebus sabaeus; assembly: GCF_047675955.1. Taxonomy (NCBI): domain Eukaryota; kingdom Metazoa; phylum Chordata; class Mammalia; order Primates; family Cercopithecidae; genus Chlorocebus; species Chlorocebus sabaeus. The sequence goes on along the minus strand of NW_027328136.1, from coordinate 465,618 downwards.
TTGAAGGGAAAGATGTAACTCTGTGAGATGAATTAACAGAACACAGAGCAGTTTCTCAGGAATCTTCTTTCCAGTTTTGAACGGAAGATATTTCCTTTTTCACCATAACCCTCTATGGGCTTCCAAATATCCCTTTGCCAATTCCACAAGAACAGCCTTACCGAAAGGCTTCTTGAAGGGAAAGATGTAACTCTGTGAGATGAATTAACAGAACACAGAGCAGTTTCTCAAAAGCTTCTTTCCAGTTTTGAACGGAAGATATTTCCTTTTTCACCATAGCCGTCTATGGGCTTCCAAATATCCTTTTGCCAATTCCACAAGAACAGCCTTAGCGAAATGCTTCTTGAAGGGAAAGATGTAACTCTGTGAGATGAATTAACAGAACACAGAGTAGTTTCTCAGAAAGCTTCTTTCCAGTTTTGAACGGAAGATATTTACTTTTTCACCATAGCCCTCTATGGGCTTCCAAATATCCCTTTGCCAATTCCACAAGAACAGCCTTAGCGAAAGGCTTCTTGAAGGGAAAGATGTAACTCTGTGAGATGAACTAACAGAACACAGAGCAGTTTCTCAGAAAGCTTCTTTCCAGTTTTGAACGGAAGATATTTCCTTTTTCACCATAGCCCTCTATTGGCTTCCAAATATCCCTTGGCCAATTCCCCAAGAACAGCCTTAGCGAAAGGCTTCTTGAAGGGAAAGATGTAACTCTGTGAGATGAATTAACAGAACACAGAACAGTTTCTCAGAAAGCTTCTTTCCAGTTTTGAACGGAAGATATTTCCTTTTTCACCATAGCCCTCTATGGGCTTCCAAATATCCCTTTGCCAATTCCACAAGAACAGCCTTAGCGAAAGGCTTCTTGAAGGGAAAGATGTAACTCTGTGAGATGAATTAACAGAATACAGAGCAGTTTCTCAGAAAGCTTCTTTCCAGTTTTGAACGGAAGATATTTCCTTTTTCACCATAGCCCTCTATGGGCTTCCAAATATCCCTTTGCCAATTCCACAAGAACAGCCTTAGCGAAAGGCTTCTTGAAGGGAAAGATGTAACTCTGTGAGATGAATTAACAGAACACAGAGCAGTTTCTCAGAAAGCTTCTTTCCAGTTTTGAACGGAAGATATTTCCTTTTTCACCATAGCCGTCTATGGGCTTCCAAATATCCCTTTGCCAATTCCACAAGAACAGCCTTAGCGAAAGGCTTCTTGAAGGGAAAGATGTAACTCTGTGAGATGAATTAACAGAACACAGAGCAGTTTCTCAAAAGCTTCTTTCCAGTTTTGAACGGAAGATATTTCCTTTTTCACCATAGCCGTCTATGGGCTTCCAAATATCCTTTTGCCAATTCCACAAGAACAGCCTTAGCGAAATGCTTCTTGAAGGGAAAGATGTAACTCTGTGAGATGAATTAACAGAACACAGAGTAGTTTCTCAGAAAGCTTCTTTCCAGTTTTGAACGGAAGATATTTCCTTTTTCACCATAGCCCTCTATGGGCTTCCAAATATCCCTTTGCCAATTCCACAAGAACAGCCTTAGCGAAAGGCTTCTTGAAGGGAAAGATGTAACTCTGTGAGATGAACTAACAGAACACAGAGTAGTTTCTCAGAAAGCTTCTTTCCAGTTTTGAACGGAAGATATTTCCTTTTTCACCATAGCCCTCTATGGGCTTCCAAATATCCCTTTGCCAATTCCACAAGAACAGCCTTAGCGAAAGGCTTCTTGAAGGGAAAGATGTAACTCTGTGAGATGAATTAACAGAACACAGAGCAGTTTCTCAAAAGCTTCTTTCCAGTTTTGAACGGAAGATATTTCCTTTTTCACCATAGCCCTCTATGGGCTTCCAAATATCCCTGTGCCAATTCCACAAGAACAGCCTTAGCGAAAGGCTTCTTGAAGGGAAAGATGTAACTCTGTGAGATGAATTAACAGAACACAGAGCAGTTTCTCAGAAAGCTTCTTTCCAGTTTTGAACGGAAGATATTTCCTTTTTCACCATAGCCCTCTATGGGCTTCCAAGTATCCCTTTGCCAATTCCACAAGAACAGACTTAGCGAAAGGCTTCTTGAAGGGAAAGATGTAACTCTGTGAGATGAATTAACAGAACACAGAGCAGTTTCTCAGAAAGCTTCTTTCCAGTTTTGAACAGAAGATATTTCCTTTTTCACCATAGCCCTCTATGGGCTTCCAAATATCCCTTTGCCAATTCCACAAGAACAGCCTTAGTGAAAGGCTTCTTGAAGGGAAAGATGTAACTCTGTGAGATGAATTAACAGAACACAGAGCAGTTTCTCAGAAAGCTTTTTTCCAGTTTTGAAAGGAAGATATTTCCTTTTTCACCATAGCCCTCTATGGGCTTCCAAATATCCCTTTGCCAATTCCACAAGAACAGCCTTAGCGAAAGGCTTCTTCAAGGGAAAGATGTAACTCTGTGAGATGAATTAACAGAACACAGAGCAGTTTCTCAGAAAGCGTCTTTCCAGTTTTGAACGGAAGATATTTCCTTTTTCACCATAGCCCTCTATGGGCTTCCAAATATCCCTTTGCCAATTCCACAAGAACAGCCTTAGCGAAAGGCTTCTTGAAGTGAAAGATGTAACTCTGTGAGATGAATTAACAGAACACAGAACAGTTTCTCAGAAAGCTTCTTTCCAGTTTTGAACCGAAGATATTTCCTTTTTCACCATAGCCGTCTATGGGCTTCCAAATATCCCTTTGCCAATTCCACAAGAACAGCCTTAGCGAAAGGCTTCTTGAAGGGAAAGATGTAACTCTGTGAGATGAATTAACAGAACACAGAGCAGTTTCTCAGAAAGCTTCTTTCCAGTTTTGAACGGAAGATATTTCCTTTTTCACCATAGCCCTCTATGGGCTTCCAAATATCCCTTTGCGAATTCCACAAGAACAGCCTTAGCGAAAGGCTTCTTGAAGGGAAAGATGTAACTCTGTGAGATGAATTAACAGAACACAGAACAGTTTCTCAGAAAGCTTCTTTCCAGTTTTGAACGGAAGATATTTCCTTTTTCACCATAGCCCTCTATGGGCTTCCAAATATCCCTTTGCCAATTCCACAAGAACAGCCTTAGCGAAAGGCTTCTTGAAGGGAAAGATGTAACTCTTTGAGATGAATTAACAGAACACAGAGCAGTTTCTCAGAAATCTTCTTTCCAGTTTTGAACGGAAGATATTTCCTTTTTCACCATAGCCCTCTATGGGCTTCCAAATATCCCTTTGCCAATTCCACAAGAACAGCCTTAACGAAAGGCTTCTTGAAGGGAAAGATGTAACTCTGTGAGATGAATTAACAGAACACAGAGCAGTTTCTCAAAAGCTTCTTTCCAGTTTTGAACGGAAGATAATTCCTTTTTCACCATAGCCGTCTATGGGCTTCCAAATATCCCTTTGCCAATTCCACAAGAACAGCCTTAGCGAAAGGCTTCTTGAAGGGAAAGATGTAACTCTGTGAGATGAATTAACAGAACACAGAGCAGTTTCTCAGAAAGCTTCTTTCCAGTTTTGAACAGAAGATTTTTCCTTTTTCACCATAGCCCTCTATGGGCTTCCAAGTATCCCTTTGCCAATTCCACAAGAACAGACTTAGCGAAAGGCTTCTTGAAGGGAAAGATGTAACTCTGTGAGATGAATTAACAGAACACAGAGCAGTTTCTCAGAAAGCTTCTTTCCAGTTTTGAACAGAAGATATTTCCTTTTTCACCATAGCCCTCTATGGGCTTCCAAATATCCCTTTGCCAATTCCACAAGAACAGCCTTAGTGAAAGGCTTCTTGAAGGGAAAGATGTAACTCTGTGAGATGAATTAACAGAACACAGAGCAGTTTCTCAGAAAGCTTCTTTCCAGTTTTGAAAGGAAGATATTTCCTTTTTCACCATAGCCCTCTATGGGCTTCCAAATATCCCTTTGCCAATTCCACAAGAACAGCCTTAGTGAAAGGCTTCTTCAAGGGAAAGATGTAATTCTGTGAGATGAATTAACAGAACACAGAGCAGTTTCTCAGAAAGCGTCTTTCCAGTTTTGAAAGGAAGATATTTCCTTTTTCACCATAGCCCTCTATGGGCTTCCAAATATCCCTTTGCCAATTCCACAAGAACAGCCTTAGCGAAAGGCTTCTTGAAGTGAAAGATGTAACTCTGTGAGATGAATTAACAGAACACAGAACAGTTTCTCAGAAAGCTTCTTTCCAGTTTTGAACGGAAGATATTTCGTTTTTCACCATAGCCCTCTATGGGCTTCCAAATATCCCTTTGCCAATTCCACAAGAACAGCCTTAGCGAAAGGCTTCTTGAAGGGAAAGATGTAACTCTGTGAGATGAACTAACAGAACACAGAGCAGTTTCTCAGAAAGCTTCTTTCCAGTTTTGAACGGAAGATATTTCCTTTTTCACCATAGCCCTCTATGGGCTTCCAAATATCCCTTTGTGAATTCCACAAGAACAGCCTTAGCGAAAGGCTTCTTGAAGGGAAAGATGTAACTCTGTGAGATGAATTAACAGATCACAGAACAGTTTCTCAGAAAGCTTCTTTCCAGTTTTGAACGGAAGATATTTCCTTTTTCACCATAGCCCTCTATGGGCTTCCAAATATCCCTTTGCCAATTCCACAAGAACAGCCTTAGCGAAAGGCTTCTTGAAGGGAAAGATGTATCTCTGTGAGATGAATTAACAGAACACAGAGCAGTTTCTCAGAAATCTTCTTTCCAGTTTTGAACGGAAGATATTTCCTTTTTCACCATAGCCCTCTATGGGCTTCCAAATATCCCTTTGCCAATTCCACAAGAACAGCCTTAGCGAAAGGCTTCTTGACGGGAAAGATGTAACTCTGTGAGATGAATTAACAGAACACAGAGCAGTTTCTCAGAAAGCATCTTTCCAGTTTTGAACGGAAGATATTTCCTTTTTCACCATAGCCGTCTATGGGCTTCCAAATATCCCTTTGCCAATTCCACAAGAACAGCCTTAGCGAAAGGCTTCTTGAAGGGAAAGATGTAACTCTGTGAGATGAATTAACAGAACACAGAGCAGTTTCTCAGAAAGCTTCTTTCCAGTTTTGAACGGAAGATATTTCCTTTTTCACCATAGCCCTCTATGGGCTTCCAAATATCCCTTTGCGAATTCCACAAGAACAGCCTTAGCGAAAGGCTTCTTGAAGGGAAAGATGTAACTCTGTGAGATGAATTAACAGAACACAGAACAGTTTCTCAGAAAGCTTCTTTCCAGTTTTGAACGGAAGATATTTCCTTTTTCACCATAGCCCTCTATGGGCTTCCAAATATCCCTTTGCCAATTCCACAAGAACAGCCTTAGCGAAAGGCTTCTTGAAGGGAAAGATGTAACTCTGTGAGATGAATTAACAGAACACAGAGCAGTTTCTCAGAAAGCTTCTTTCCAGTTTTGAACGGAAGATATTTCCTTTTTCACCATAGCCCTCTATGGGCTTCCAAATATCCCTTTGCCAATTCCACAAGAACAGCCTTAGCGAAAGGCTTCTTGAAGGGAAAGATGTAACTCTGTGAGATGAATTAACAGAACACAGAGCAGTTTCTCAGAAAGCTTCTTTCCAGTTTTGAACGGAAGATATTTCCTTTTTCACCATAGCCCTCTATGGGCTTCTAAATATCCCTTTGGCAATTCCACAAGAACAGCCTTAGCGAAAGGCTTCTTGAAGGGAAAGATGTAACTCTGTGAGATGAATTAACAGAACACAGAGCAGTTTCTCAGAAAGCTTCTTTCCAGTTTTGAACGGAAGATATTTCCTTTTTCACCATAGCCCTCTATGGGCTTCCAAATATCCCTTTGCCAATTCCACAAGAACAGCCTTAGCGAAAGGCTTCTTGAAGGGAAAGATGTAACTCTGTGAGATGAATTAACAGAACACAGAGCAGTTTCTCAGAAAGCTTCTTTCCAGTTTTGAACGGAAGATATTTCCTTTTTCACCATAGCCCTCTAAGGGCTTCCAAATATCCCTTTGCCAATTCCACAAGAACAGCCTTAGCGAAAGGCTTCTTGAAGGGAAAGATGTAACTCTGTGAGATGAATTAACAGAACACAGAGCAGTTTCTCAAAAGCTTCTTTCCAGTTTTGAACGGAAGATATTTCCTTTTTCACCATAGCCGTCTATGGGCTTCCAAATATCCTTTTGCCAATTCCACAAGAACAGCCTTAGCGAAAGGCTTCTTGAAGGGAAAGATGTAACTCTGTGAGATGAATTAACAGAACACAGAGCAGTTTCTCAGAAAGCTTCTTTCCAGTTTTGAACGGAAGATATTTCCTTTTTAACCATAGCCCTCTATGGGCTTCCAAATATCACTTTGCCAATTCCACAAGAACAGCCTTAGCGAAAGGCTTCTTGAAGGGAAAGATGTAACTCTGTGAGATGAACTAACAGAACACAGAGCAGTTTCTCAGAAAGCTTCTTTCCAGTTTTGAACGGAAGATATTTCCTTTTTCACCATAGCCGTCTATGGGCTTCCAAATATCACTTTGCCAATTCCACAAGAACAGCCTTAGCGAAAAGTTTCTTGAAGGGAAAGATGTAACTCTGTGAGATGAATTAACAGAACACAGAACAGTTTCTCAGAAAGCTTCTTTCCAGTTTTCAACGGAAGATATTTCCTTTTTCACCATAGCCCTCTAAGGGCTTCCAAATATCCCTTTGCCAATTCCACAAGAACAGCCTTAGCGAAAGGCTTCTTGAAGGGAAAGATGTAACTCTGTGAGATGAATTAACAGAACACAGAGCAGTTTCTCAGAAAGCTACTTTCCAGTTTTGAACGGAAGATATTTCCTTTTTCACCATAGCCCTCTATGGGCTTCCAAATATCCCTTTGCCAATTCCACAAGAACAGCCTTAGCGAAAGGCTTCTTGAAGGGAAAGATGTAACTCTGTGAGATGAATTAACAGAACACAGAGCAGTTTCTCAGAAAGCTTCTTTCTAGTTTTGAACGGAAGATATTTCCTTTTTCACCATAGCCCTCTATGGGCTTCCAAATATCCCTTTGCCAATTCCACAAGAACAGCCTTAGCGAAGGGCTTCTTGAACGGAAAGATGTAACTCTGTGAGATGAATTAACAGAACACAGAGCAGTTTCTCAGAAAGCTTCTTTCCAGTTTTGAACCGAAGATATTTCCTTTTTCACCATAGCCCTCTATGGGATTCCAAATATCCCTTTGCCAATTCCACAAGAACAGCCTTAGCGAAAGGCTTCTTGAAGTGAAAGATGTAACTCTGTGAGATGAATTAACAAAACACAGAACAGTTTCTCAGAAAGCTTCATTTCAGTTTTGAACGGAAGATATTTCCTTTTTCACCATAGCCCTCTATGGGCTTCCAAATATCCCTTTGCCAATTCCACAAGAACAGCCTTAGCGAAAGGCTTCTTGAAGGGAAAGATGTAACTCTGTGAGATGAACTAACAGAACACAGAGCAGTTTCTCAGAAAGCTTCTTTCCAGTTTTGAACGGAAGATATTTCCTTTTTCCCCATAGCCGTCTATGGGCTTCCAAATATCCCTTTGCCAATGCCACAAGAACAGCCTTAGCGAAAGGCTTCTTGAAGGGAAAGATGTAACTCTGTGAGATGAATTAACAGAACACAGAGCAGTTTCTCAAAAGCTTCTTTCCAGTTTTGAACGGAAGATATTTCCTTTTTCACCATTGCCGTCTATGGGCTTCCAAATATCCCTTTGCCAATGCCACAAGAACAGCCTTAGCGAAAGGCTTCTTGAAGGGAAAGATGTAACTCTGTGAGATGAATTAACAGAACACAGAGCAGTTTCTCAGAAAGCTTCTTTCCAGTTATGAACAGAAGATATTCCCTTTTTCACCATAGCCCTCTATGGGCTTCCAAATATCCCTTTGCCAATTCCACAAGAACAGACTTAGGGAAATGCTTCTTGAAGGGAAGGATGTAACTCTGTGAGATGAATTAACAGAACACAGAGCAGTTTCTCAGAAAGCTTCTTTCCAGTTTTGAACGGAAGATATTTCCTTTTTCACCATAGCCCTCTATGGGCTTCCAAATATCCCTTTGCCAATTCCACAAGAACAGCCTTAGTGAAAGGTTTCTTGAAGGGAAAGATGTAACTCTCTGAGATGAATTAACAGAACACAGAGCAGTTTCTCAGAAAGCTTCTTTCCAGTTTTGAAAGGAAGATATTTCCTTTTTCACCATAGCCCTCTATGGGCTTCCAAATATCCCTTTGCCAATTCCACAAGAACAGCCTTAGCGAAAGGCTTCTTGAAGGGAAAGATGTAACACTGTGAGATGAATTAACAGAACACAGAGCAGTTTCTCAAAAGCTTCTTTCCAGTTTTGAACGGAAGATATTTCCTTTTTCACCATAGCCGTCTACGGGCTTCCAAATATCCCTTTGCCAATTCCACAAGAACAGCCTTAGCGAAAGGCTTCTTGAAGGGAAAGATGTAACTCTGTGAGATGAATTAACAGAACACAGAGCAGTTTCTCAGAAAGCTTCTTTCCAATTTTTAACGGAAGATATTTCCTTTTTCACCATAGCCCTCTATGGGCTTCCAAATATCCCTTTGCCAATTCCACAAGAACAGCCTTAGCGAAAGGCTTCTTGAAGTGAAAGATGTAACTCTGTGAGATGAATTAACAGAACACAGAGCAGTTTCTCAGAAAGCTTCTTTCCAGTTTTGAACGGAAGTTATTTCCTTTTTCACCATAGCCCTCTATGGGCTTCCAAATATCCCTTTGCCAATTCCCCAAGAACAGCCTTAGTGAAAGGCTATTGAAGGGAAAGATGTAACTCTGTGAGTTGAATTAACAGAACACAGAGCAGTTTCTCAGAAAGCTTCTTTCAAGTTTTGAACGGAAGATATTTCCTTTTTCACCATAGCCCTCTATGGGCTTCCAAATATCCCTTTGCCAATTCCACAAGAACAGCCTTAGCGAAAGGCTTCTTGAAGGGAAAGATGTAACTCTGTGAGATGAATTAACAGAACACAGAGCAGTCTCTCAGAAAGCTTCTTTCCAGTTTTGAACGGAAGATATTTCCTTTTTCACCATAGCCCTCTATGGGCTTCCAAATATCCCTTTGCCAATTCCACAAGAAGAGCCTTAGCGAAAGGCTTCTTGAAGGGAAAGATGTAACTCTGTGAGATGAATTAACAGAAACAGAACAGTTTCTCAGAAAGCTTCTTTCCAGTTTTGAACGGAAGATATTTCCTTTTTCACCATAGCCCTCTATGGGATTCCAAATATCCCTTTGCCAATTCCACAAGAACAGCCTTAGCGAAAGGCTTCTTGAAGGGAAAGATGTAACTCTGTGAGATGAATTAACAGAACACAGAGCAGTTTCTCAGAAAGCTTCTTTCTAGTTTTGAACGGAAGATATTTCCTTTTTCACCATAGCCGTCTATGGGCTTCCAAATATCCCTTTGCCAATTCCACAAGAACAGCCTTAGCGAAAGGCTTCTTGAAGGGAAAGATGTAACTCTGTGAGATGAATTAACAGAACACAAAGCAGTTTCTCAGAAAGCTACTTTCCAGTTTTGAACGGAAGATATTTCCTTTTTCACCATAGCCCTCTATGGGCTTCCAAATATCCCTTTGCCAATTCCACAAGAACAGACTTAGCGAAAGGCTTCTTGAAGGGAAGATGTAACTCTGTGAGATGAATTAACAGAACACAGAGCAGTTTCTCAGAAAGCTTCTTTCCAGTTTTGAACCGAAAATATTTCCTTTTTCACCAGAGCCCTCTATGGGCTTCCAAATATCCCTTTGCCAATTCCACAAGAACAGCCTTAGCGAAAGGCTTCTTGAAGGGAAAGATGTAACTCTGTGAGATGAACTAACAGAACACAGAGCAGTTTCTCAGAAAGCTTCTTTCCAGTTTTGAACGGAAGATATTTCCTTTTTCACCATAGCCCTCTATGGGCTTCCAAATATCCCTTTGCCAATTCCACAAGAACAGCCTTAGCGAAAGGCTTCTTGAAGGGAAAGATGTAACTCTGTGAGATGAATTAACAGAACACAGAGCAGTTTCTCAGAAAGCTTCTTTCCAGTTTTGAACGGAAGACATTTCCTTTTTCACCATAGCCCTCTATGGGCTTCCAAATATCCCTTTGCCAATTCCACAAGAACACCCTTACCGAAATGCTTCTTGAAGGGAAAGATGTACCTCTGTGAGATGAATTAACAGAACACAGAGCAGTTTCTCAGAAAGCTTCTTTCCAGTTTTGAACGGAAGATATTTCCTTTTTCACCATAGCCCTCTATGGGCTTCCAAATATCCCTTTGCCAATTCCACAAGAACAGCCTTAGCGAAAGGCTTCTTGAAGGGAAAGATGTAACTCTGTGAGATGAACTAACAGAACACAGAGCAGTTTCTCAGAAAGCTTCTTTCCAGTTTTGAACGGAAGATATTTCCTTTTTCACCATAGCCCTCTATGGGCTTCCAAATATCCCTTTGCCAATTCCACAAGAACAGCCTTAGCGAAAGGCTTCTTGAAGGGAAAGATGTAACTCTGTGAGATGAATTAACAGAACACAGAGCAGTTTCTCAAAAGCTTCTTTCCAGTTTTGAACGGAAGATATTTCCTTTTTCACCATAGACGTCTACGGGCTTCCAAATATCCCTTTGCCAATTCCACAAGAACAGCCTTAGCGAAAGGCTTCTTGAAGGGAAAGATGTAACTCTGTGAGATGAATTAACAGAACACAGAGCAGTTTCTCAGGAAGCTTCTTTCCAATTTTGAACGGAAGATATTTCCTTTTTCACCATAGCCCTCTATGGACTTCCAAATATCCCTTTGCCAATTCCACAAGAACAGCCTTAGCGAAAGGCTTCTTGAAGGGAAAGATGTAACTCTGTGAGATGAATTAACAGAACACAGAGCAGTTTCTCAGAAAGCTTCTTTCCAGTTTTGAACGGAAGTTATTTCCTTTTTCACCATAGCCCTCTATGGGCTTCCAAATATCCCTTTGCCAATTCCCCAAGAACAGCCTTAGCGAAAGGCTTCTTGAAGGGAAAGATGTAACTCTGTGAGATGAATTAACAGAACACAGAGCAGTTTCTCAGAAAGCTTCTTTCCAGTTTTGAACGGAAGATATTTCCTTTTTCACCATAGCCCTCTATGGGCTTCCAAATATCCCTTTGCCAATTCCACAAGAACAGCCTTAGCGAAAGGCTTCTTGAAGTGAAAGATGTAACTCTGTGAGATGAATTAACAGAACACAGAGCAGTTTCTCAGAAAGCTTCTTTCCAGTTTTGAACGGAAGTTATTTCCTTTTTCACCATAGCCCTCTATGGGCTTCCAAATATCCCTTTGCCAATTCCCCAAGAACAGCCTTAGTGAAAGGCTATTGAAGGGAAAGATGTAACTCTGTGAGTTGAATTAACAGAACACAGAGCAGTTTCTCAGAAAGCTTCTTTCAAGTTTTGAACGGAAGATATTTCCTTTTTCACCATAGCCCTCTATGGGCTTCCAAATATCCCTTTGCCAATTCCACAAGAACAGCCTTAGCGAAAGGCTTCTTGAAGGGAAAGATGTAACTCTGTGAGATGAATTAACAGAACACAGAGCAGTCTCTCAGAAAGCTTCTTTCCAGTTTTGAACGGAAGATATTTCCTTTTTCACCATAGCCCTCTATGGGCTTCCAAATATCCCTTTGCCAATTCCACAAGAAGAGCCTTAGCGAAAGGCTTCTTGAAGGGAAAGATGTAACTCTGTGAGATGAATTAACAGAAACAGAACAGTTTCTCAGAAAGCTTCTTTCCAGTTTTGAACGGAAGATATTTCCTTTTTCACCATAGCCCTCTATGGGATTCCAAATATCCCTTTGCCAATTCCACAAGAACAGCCTTAGCGAAAGGCTTCTTGAAGGGAAAGATGTAACTCTGTGAGATGAATTAACAGAACACAGAGCAGTTTCTCAGAAAGCTTCTTTCTAGTTTTGAACGGAAGATATTTCCTTTTTCACCATAGCCGTCTATGGGCTTCCAAATATCCCTTTGCCAATTCCACAAGAACAGCCTTAGCGAAAGGCTTCTTGAAGGGAAAGATGTAACTCTGTGAGATGAATTAACAGAACACAAAGCAGTTTCTCAGAAAGCTACTTTCCAGTTTTGAACGGAAGATATTTCCTTTTTCACCATAGCCCTCTATGGGCTTCCAAATATCCCTTTGCCAATTCCACAAGAACAGACTTAGCGAAAGGCTTCTTGAAGGGAAGATGTAACTCTGTGAGATGAATTAACAGAACACAGAGCAGTTTCTCAGAAAGCTTCTTTCCAGTTTTGAACCGAAGATATTTCCTTTTTCACCAGAGCCCTCTATGGGCTTCCAAATATCCCTTTGCCAATTCCACAAGAACAGCCTTAGCGAAAGGCTTCTTGAAGGGAAAGATGTAACTCTGTGAGATGAACTAACAGAACACAGAGCAGTTTCTCAGAAAGCTTCTTTCCAGTTTTGAACGGAAGATATTTCCTTTTTCACCATAGCCCTCTATGGGCTTCCAAATATCCCTTTGCCAATTCCACAAGAACAGCCTTAGCGAAAGGCTTCTTGAAGGGAAAGATGTAACTCTGTGAGATGAATTAACAGAACACAGAGCAGTTTCTCAGAAAGCTTCTTTCCAGTTTTGAACGGAAGACATTTCCTTTTTCACCATAGCCCTCTATGGGCTTCCAAATATCCCTTTGCCAATTCCACAAGAACACCCTTACCGAAATGCTTCTTGAAGGGAAAGATGTACCTCTGTGAGATGAATTAACAGAACACAGAGCAGTTTCTCAGAAAGCTTCTTTCCAGTTTTGAACGGAAGATATTTCCTTTTTCACCATAGCCCTCTATGGGCTTCCAAATATCCCTTTGCCAATTCCACAAGAACAGCCTTAGCGAAAGGCTTCTTGAAGGGAAAGATGTAACTCTGTGAGATGAACTAACAGAACACAGAGCAGTTTCTCAGAAAGCTTCTTTCCAGTTTTGAACGGAAGATATTTCCTTTTTCACCATAGCCCTCTATGGGCTTCCAAATATCCCTTTGCCAATTCCACAAGAACAGCCTTAGCGAAAGGCTTCTTGAAGGGAAAGATGTAACTCTGTGAGATGAATTAACAGAACACAGAGCAGTTTCTCAAAAGCTTCTTTCCAGTTTTGAACGGAAGATATTTCCTTTTTCACCATAGACGTCTACGGGCTTCCAAATATCCCTTTGCCAATTCCACAAGAACAGCCTTAGCGAAAGGCTTCTTGAAGGGAAAGATGTAACTCTGTGAGATGAATTAACAGAACACAGAGCAGTTTCTCAGGAAGCTTCTTTCCAATTTTGAACGGAAGATATTTCCTTTTTCACCATAGCCCTCTATGGACTTCCAAATATCCCTTTGCCAATTCCACAAGAACAGCCTTAGCGAAAGGCTTCTTGAAGGGAAAGATGTAACTCTGTGAGATGAATTAACAGAACACAGAGCAGTTTCTCAGAAAGCTTCTTTCCAGTTTTGAACGGAAGTTATTTCCTTTTTCACCATAGCCCTCTATGGGCTTCCAAATATCCCTTTGCCAATTCCCCAAGAACAGCCTTAGCGAAAGGCTTCTTGAAGGGAAAGATGTAACTCTGTGAGATGAATTAACAGAACACAGAGCAGTTTCTCAGAAAGCTTCTTTCCAGTTTTGAACGGAAGATATTTCCTTTTTCACCATAGCCCTCTATGGGATTCCAAATATCCCTTTGCCAATTCCACAAGAACAGCCTTAGCGAAAGGCTTCTTGAAGGGAAAGATGTAACTCTGTGAGATGAATTAACAGAACACAGAGCAGTTTCTCAGAAAGCTTCTTTCCAGTTTTGAACGGAAGATATTTCCTTTTTCACCATAGCCCTCTATGGGCTTCCAAATATCCCTTTGCCAATTCCTCAAGAACAGCCTTAGCGAAAGGCTTCTTGAAGGGAAAGATGTAACTCTGTGAGATGAATTAACAGAACACAGAGCAGTTTCTCAAAAGCTTCTTTCCAGTTTTGAACGGAAGATATTTCCTTTTTCACCATAGACGTCTATGGGCTTCCAAATATCCTTTTGCCAATTCCACAAGAACAGCCTTAGCGAAAGGCTTCTTGAACGGAAAGATGTAACTCTGTGAGATGAATTAACAGAACACAGAGCAGTTTCTCAGAAAGCTTCTTTCCAGTTTTGAACGGAAGATATTTCCTTTTTCACCATTGCCGTCTATGGGCTTCCAAATATCCCTTTGCCAATGCCACAAGAACAGCCTTAGCGAAAGGCTTCTTGAAGGGAAAGATGTAACTCTGTGAGATGAATTAACAGAACACAGAGCAGTTTCTCAGAAAGCTTCTTTCCAGTTTTGAACAGAAGATATTCCCTTTTTCACCATAGCCCTCTATGGGCTTCCAAATATCCCTTTGCCAATTCCACAAGAACAGACTTAGGGAAATGCTTCTTGAAGGGAAGGATGTAACTCTGTGAGATGAATTAACAGAACACAGAGCAGTTTCTCAGAAAGCTTCTTTCCAGTTTTGAACGGAAGATATTTCCTTTTTCACCATAGCCCTCTATGGGCTTCCAAATATCCCTTTGCCAATTCCACAAGAACAGCCTTAGTGAAAGGTTTCTTGAAGGGAAAGATGTAACTCTCTGAGATGAATTAACAGAACACAGAGCAGTTTCTCAGAAAGCTTCTTTCCAGTTTTGAAAGGAAGATATTTCCTTTTTCACCATAGCCCTCTATGGGCTTCCAAATATCCCTTTGCCAATTCCACAAGAACAGCCTTAGCGAAAGGCTTCTTGAAGGGAAAGATGTAACACTGTGAGATGAATTAACAGAACACAGAGCAGTTTCTCAAAAGCTTCTTTCCAGTTTTGAACGGAAGATATTTCCTTTTTCACCATAGCCGTCTACGGGCTTCCAAATATCCCTTTGCCAATTCCACAAGAACAGCCTTAGCGAAAGGCTTCTTGAAGGGAAAGATGTAACTCTGTGAGATGAATTAACAGAACACAGAGCAGTTTCTCAGAAAGCTTCTTTCCAATTTTTAACGGAAGATATTTCCTTTTTCACCATAGCCCTCTATGGGCTTCCAAATATCCCTTTGCCAATTCCACAAGAACAGCCTTAGCGAAAGGCTTCTTGAAGTGAAAGATGTAACTCTGTGAGATGAATTAACAGAACACAGAGCAGTTTCTCAGAAAGCTTCTTTCCAGTTTTGAACGGAAGTTATTTCCTTTTTCACCATAGCCCTCTATGGGCTTCCAAATATCCCTTTGCCAATTCCCCAAGAACAGCCTTAGTGAAAGGCTATTGAAGGGAAAGATGTAACTCTGTGAGTTGAATTAACAGAACACAGAGCAGTTTCTCAGAAAGCTTCTTTCAAGTTTTGAACGGAAGATATTTCCTTTTTCACCATAGCCCTCTATGGGCTTCCAAATATCCCTTTGCCAATTCCACAAGAACAGCCTTAGCGAAAGGCTTCTTGAAGGGAAAGATGTAACTCTGTGAGATGAATTAACAGAACACAGAGCAGTCTCTCAGAAAGCTTCTTTCCAGTTTTGAACGGAAGATATTTCCTTTTTCACCATAGCCCTCTATGGGCTTCCAAATATCCCTTTGCCAATTCCACAAGAAGAGCCTTAGCGAAAGGCTTCTTGAAGGGAAAGATGTAACTCTGTGAGATGAATTAACAGAAACAGAACAGTTTCTCAGAAAGCTTCTTTCCAGTTTTGAACGGAAGATATTTCCTTTTTCACCATAGCCCTCTATGGGATTCCAAATATCCCTTTGCCAATTCCACAAGAACAGCCTTAGCGAAAGGCTTCTTGAAGGGAAAGATGTAACTCTGTGAGATGAATTAACAGAACACAGAGCAGTTTCTCAGAAAGCTTCTTTCTAGTTTTGAACGGAAGATATTTCCTTTTTCACCATAGCCGTCTATGGGCTTCCAAATATCCCTTTGCCAATTCCACAAGAACAGCCTTAGCGAAAGGCTTCTTGAAGGGAAAGATGTAACTCTGTGAGATGAATTAACAGAACACAAAGCAGTTTCTCAGAAAGCTACTTTCCAGTTTTGAACGGAAGATATTTCCTTTTTCACCATAGCCCTCTATGGGCTTCCAAATATCCCTTTGCCAATTCCACAAGAACAGACTTAGCGAAAGGCTTCTTGAAGGGAAGATGTAACTCTGTGAGATGAATTAACAGAACACAGAGCAGTTTCTCAGAAAGCTTCTTTCCAGTTTTGAACCGAAGATATTTCCTTTTTCACCAGAGCCCTCTATGGGCTTCCAAATATCCCTTTGCCAATTCCACAAGAACAGCCTTAGCGAAAGGCTTCTTGAAGGGAAAGATGTAACTCTGTGAGATGAACTAACAGAACACAGAGCAGTTTCTCAGAAAGCTTCTTTCCAGTTTTGAACGGAAGATATTTCCTTTTTCACCATAGCCCTCTATGGGCTTCCAAATATCCCTTTGCCAATTCCACAAGAACAGCCTTAGCGAAAGGCTTCTTGAAGGGAAAGATGTAACTCTGTGAGATGAATTAACAGAACACAGAGCAGTTTCTCAGAAAGCTTCTTTCCAGTTTTGAACGGAAGACATTTCCTTTTTCACCATAGCCCTCTATGGGCTTCCAAATATCCCTTTGCCAATTCCACAAGAACACCCTTACCGAAATGCTTCTTGAAGGGAAAGATGTACCTCTGTGAGATGAATTAACAGAACACAGAGCAGTTTCTCAGAAAGCTTCTTTCCAGTTTTGAACGGAAGATATTTCCTTTTTCACCATAGCCCTCTATGGGCTTCCAAATATCCCTTTGCCAATTCCACAAGAACAGCCTTAGCGAAAGGCTTCTTGAAGGGAAAGATGTAACTCTGTGAGATGAACTAACAGAACACAGAGCAGTTTCTCAGAAAGCTTCTTTCCAGTTTTGAACGGAAGATATTTCCTTTTTCACCATAGCCCTCTATGGGCTTCCAAATATCCCTTTGCCAATTCCACAAGAACAGCCTTAGCGAAAGGCTTCTTGAAGGGAAAGATGTAACTCTGTGAGATGAATTAACAGAACACAGAGCAGTTTCTCAAAAGCTTCTTTCCAGTTTTGAACGGAAGATATTTCCTTTTTCACCATAGACGTCTACGGGCTTCCAAATATCCCTTTGCCAATTCCACAAGAACAGCCTTAGCGAAAGGCTTCTTGAAGGGAAAGATGTAACTCTGTGAGATGAATTAACAGAACACAGAGCAGTTTCTCAGGAAGCTTCTTTCCAATTTTGAACGGAAGATATTTCCTTTTTCACCATAGCCCTCTATGGACTTCCAAATATCCCTTTGCCAATTCCACAAGAACAGCCTTAGCGAAAGGCTTCTTGAAGGGAAAGATGTAACTCTGTGAGATGAATTAACAGAACACAGAGCAGTTTCTCAGAAAGCTTCTTTCCAGTTTTGAACGGAAGTTATTTCCTTTTTCACCATAGCCCTCTATGGGCTTCCAAATATCCCTTTGCCAATTCCCCAAGAACAGCCTTAGCGAAAGGCTTCTTGAAGGGAAAGATGTAACTCTGTGAGATGAATTAACAGAACACAGAGCAGTTTCTCAGAAAGCTTCTTTCCAGTTTTGAACGGAAGATATTTCCTTTTTCACCATAGCCCTCTATGGGATTCCAAATATCCCTTTGCCAATTCCACAAGAACAGCCTTAGCGAAAGGCTTCTTGAAGGGAAAGATGTAACTCTGTGAGATGAATTAACAGAACACAGAGCAGTTTCTCAGAAAGCTTCTTTCCAGTTTTGAACGGAAGATATTTCCTTTTTCACCATAGCCCTCTATGGGCTTCCAAATATCCCTTTGCCAATTCCACAAGAACAGCCTTAGCGAAAGGCTTCTTGAAGGGAAAGATGTAACTCTGTGAGATGAATTAACAGAACACAGAGCAGTTTCTCAAAAGCTTCTTTCCAGTTTTGAACGGAAGATATTTCCTTTTTCACCATAGCCGTCTATGGGCTTCCAAATATCCTTTTGCCAATTCCACAAGAACAGCCTTAGCGAAAGGCTTCTTGAACGGAAAGATGTAACTCTGTGAGATGAATTAACAGAACACAGAGCAGTTTCTCAGAAAGCTTCTTTCCAGTTTTGAACGGAAGATATTTCCTTTTTCACCATAGCCCTCTATGGGCTTCCAAATATCCCTTTGCCAATTCCACAAGAACAGACTTAGCGAAAGGCTTCTTGAAGGGAAAGATGTAACTCTGTGAGATGAATTAACAGAACACACAGCAGTTTCTCAGAAAGCTTCTTTCCAGTTTTGAACGGAAGATATTTCCTTTTTCACCATAGACCTCTATGGGCTTCCAAATATCCCTTTGCCAATTCCACAAGAACAGCCTTAGCGAAAGGCTTCTTGAAGGGAAAGATGTAACTCTGTGAGATGAACTAACAGAACACAGAGCAGTTTCTCAGAAAGCTTCTTTCCAGTTTTGAACGGAAGATATTTCCTTTTTCACCATAGCCCTCTATGGGCTTCCAAATATCCCTTTGCCAATTCCACAAGAACAGCCTTAGCGAAAGGCTTCTTGAAGGGAAAGATGTAACTCTGTGAGATGAATTAACAGAACACAGAGCAGTTTCTCAGAAAGCTTCTTTCCAGTTTTGAACGGAAGATATTTCCTTTTTCACCATAGCCCTCTATGGGCTTCCAAATATCCCTTTGCCAATTCCACAAGAACAGCCTTAGCGAAAGGCTTCTTGAAGGGAAAGATGTAACTCTGTGAGATGAATTAACAGAACACAGAGCAGTTTCTCAGAAAGCTTCTTTCCAGTTTTGAACGGAAGATATTTCCTTTTTCACCATAGCCCTCTATGGGCTTCCAAATATCCCTTTGCCAATTCCACAAGAACAGCCATAGCGAAAGGCTTCTTGAAGGGAAAGATGTAACTCTGTGAGATGAATTAACAGAACACAGAGCAGTTTCTCAAAAGCTTCTTTCCAGTTTTGAACGGAAGATATTTCCTTTTTCACCATAGCCGTCTATGGGCTTCCAAATATCCTTTTGCCAATTCCACAAGAACAGCCTTAGCGAAAGGCTTCTTGAAGGGAAAGATGTAACTCTGTGAGATGAATTAACAGAACACAGAGCAGTTTCTCAGAAAGCTTCTTTCCAGTTTTGAACGGAAGATATTTCCTTTTTCACCATAGCCCTCTATGGGCTTCCAAATATCCCTTTGCCAATTCCACAAGAACAGACTTAGCGAAAGGCTTCTTGAAGGGAAAGATGTAACTCTGTGAGATGAATTAACAGAACACAGAGCAGTTTCTCAGAAAGCTTCTTTCCAGTTTTGAACGGAAGATATTTCCTTTTTCACCATAGCCCTCTATGGGCTTCCAAATATCCCTTTGCCAATTCCACAAGAACAGCCTTAGCGAAAGGCTTCTTGAAGGGAAAGATGTAACTCTGTGAGATGAATTAACAGAACACAGAGCAGTTTCTCAGAAAGCTTCTTTCCAGTTTTGAACGGAAGATATTTCCTTTTTCACCATAGCCCTCTATGGGCTTCCAAATATCCCTTTGCCAATTCCACAAGAACAGCCTTAGCGAAAGGCTTCTTGAAGGGAAAGATGTAACTCTGTGAGATGAATTAACAGAACACAGAGCAGTTTCTCAAAAGCTTCTTTCCAGTTTTGAACGGAAGATATTTCCTTTTTCACCATAGCCGTCTATGGGCTTCCAAATATCCTTTTGCCAATTCCACAAGAACAGCCTTAGCGAAAGGCTTCTTGAAGGGAAAGATGTAACTCTGTGAGATGAATTAACAAAACACAGAGCAGTTTCTCAGAAAGCTTCTTTCCAGTTTTGAACGGAAGATATTTCCTTTTTCACCATAGCCCTCTATGGGCTTCCAAATATCCCTTTGCCAATTCCACAAGAACAGCCTTAGTGAAAGGCGTCTTGTAGAGAAAGATTTAACTCTGTGAGATGAACTAACAGAACACAGAGCAGTTTCTCAGAAAGCTTCTTTCCAGTTTTGAACGGAAGATATTTCCTTTTTCACCATAGCTGTCTATGGGCTTCCAAATATCCCTTTGCCAATTCCACAAGAACAGCCTTAGCGAAAGGCTTCTTGAAGGGAAAGATGTAACTCTGTGAGATGAATTAACAGAACACAGAACAGTTTCTCAGAAAGCTTCTTTCCAGTTTTGAACGGAAGATATTTCCTTTTTCACCATATCCCTCTATGGGCTTCCAAATATCCCTTTGCCAATTCCACAAGAACAGCCTTAGCGAAAGGCTTCTTGAAGGGAAAGATGTAACTCTGTGAGATGAATTAACAGAACACAGAGCAGTTTCTCAGAAAGCTTCTTTCCAGTTTTGAACGGAAGATATTTCCTTTTTCACCATAGCCCTCTATGGGCTTCCAAATATCCCTTTGCCAATTCCACAAGAACAGCCTTAGCGAAAGGCTTCTTGAAGGGAAAGATGTAACTCTGTGAGATGAATTAACAGAACACAGAGCAGTTTCTCAAAAGCTTCTTTCCAGTTTTGAACGGAAGATATTTCCTTTTTCACCATAGCCGTCTATGGGCTTCCAAATATCCTTTTGCCAATTCCACAAGAACAGCCTTAGCGAAAGGCTTCTTGAACGGAAAGATGTAACTCTGTGAGATGAATTAACAGAACACAGAGCAGTTTCTCAGAAAGCTTCTTTCCAGTTTTGAACGGAAGATATTTCCTTTTTCACCATAGCCCTCTATGGGCTTCCAAATATCCCTTTGCCAATTCCACAAGAACAGACTTAGCGAAAGGCTTCTTGAAGGGAAAGATGTAACTCTGTGAGATGAATTAACAGAACACACAGCAGTTTCTCAGAAAGCTTCTTTCCAGTTTTGAACGGAAGATATTTCCTTTTTCACCATAGACCTCTATGGGCTTCCAAATATCCCTTTGCCAATTCCACAAGAACAGCCTTAGCGAAAGGCTTCTTGAAGGGAAAGATGTAACTCTGTGAGATGAACTAACAGAACACAGAGCAGTTTCTCAGAAAGCTTCTTTCCAGTTTTGAACGGAAGATATTTCCTTTTTCACCATAGCCCTCTATGGGCTTCCAAATATCCCTTTGCCAATTCCACAAGAACAGCCTTAGCGAAAGGCTTCTTGAAGGGAAAGATGTAACTCTGTGAGATGAATTAACAGAACACAGAGCAGTTTCTCAGAAAGCTTCTTTCCAGTTTTGAACGGAAGATATTTCCTTTTTCACCATAGCCCTCTATGGGCTTCCAAATATCCCTTTGCCAATTCCACAAGAACAGCCTTAGCGAAAGGCTTCTTGAAGGGAAAGATGTAACTCTGTGAGATGAATTAACAGAACACAGAGCAGTTTCTCAGAAAGCTTCTTTCTAGTTTTGAACGGAAGATATTTCCTTTTTCACCATAGCCCTCTATGGGCTTCCAAATATCCCTTTGCCAATTCCACAAGAACAGCCTTAGTGAAAGGCGTCTTGTAGGGAAAGATTTAACTCTGTGAGATGAACTAACAGAACACAGAGCAGTTTCTCAGAAAGCTTCTTTCCAGTTTTGAACGGAAGATATTTCCTTTTTCACCATTGCTGTCTATGGGCTTCCAAATATCCCTTTGCCAATTCCACAAGAACAGCCTTAGCGAAAGGCTTCTTGAAGGGAAAGATGTAACTCTGTGAGATGAATTAACAGAACACAGAACAGTTTCTCAGAAAGCTTCTTTCCAGTTTTGAACGGAAGATATTTCCTTTTTCACCATAGCCCTCTATGGGCTTCCAAATATCCCTTTGCCAATTCCACAAGAACAGCCTTAGCGAAAGGCTTCTTGAAGGGAAAGATGTAACTCTGTGAGATGAATTAACAGAACACAGAGCAGTTTCTCAGAAAGCTACTTTCCAGTTTTGAACGGAAGATATTTCCTTTTTCACCATAGCCCTCTATGGGCTTCCAAATATCCCTTTTCCAATTCCACAAGAACAGCCTTAGCGAAAGGCTTCTTGAAGGGAAAGATGTAACTCTGTGAGATGAATTAACAGAACACAGAGCAGTTTCTCAGAAAGCTTCTTTCTAGTTTTGAACGGAAGATATTTCCTTTTTCACCATAGCCCTCTATGGGCTTCCAAATATGCCTTTGCGAATTCCAAAAGAACAGCCTTAGCGAAAGGCTTCTTGAACGGAAAGATGTAACTCTGTGAGATGAATTAACAGAACACAGAGCAGTTTCTCAGAAAGCTTCTTTCCAGTTTTGAACCGAAGATATTTCCTTTTTCACCATAGCCCTCTATGGGCTTCCAAATATCCCTTTGCCAATTCCACAAGAACAGCCTTAGCAAAAGGCTTCTTGAAGTGAAAGATGTAACTCTGTGAGATGAATTAACAGAACACAGAACAGTTTCTCAGAAAGCTTCTTTTCAGTTTTGAACGGAAGATATTTCCTTTTTCACCATAGCCCTCTATGGGCTTCCAAATATCCCTTTGCCAATTCCACAAGAACAACCTTAGCGAAAGGCTTCTTGAAGGGAAAGATGTAACTCTGTGAGATGAACTAACAGAACACAGAGAAGTTTCTCAGAAAGCTTCTTTCCAGTTTTGAACGGAAGATATTTCCTTTTTCACCATAGCCCTCTATGGGCTTCCAAATATCCCTTTGACAATTCCACAAGAACAGCCTTAGCGAAAGGCTCCTTGAAGGGAAAGATGTAACTCTATGAGATGAATTAACAGAACACAGAGCAGTTTCTCAGAAAGCTTCTTTCCAGTTTTGAACGGAAGATATTTCCTTTTTCACCATAGCCCTCTATGGGCTTCCAAATATCCCTTTGCCAATTCCACAAGAACAGCCTTAGCGAAAGGCTTCTTGAAGGGAAAGATGTAACTCTGTGAGATGAATTAACAGAACACAGAGCCGTTTCTCAGAAAGCTTCTTTCCAGTTTTGAACGGAAGATATTTCCTTTTTCACCATACCCTCTATGGGCTTCCAAATATCCCTTTGCCAATTCCACAAGAACAGCCTTAGCGAAAGGCTTCTTGAAGGGAAAGATGTAACTCTGTGAGATGAATTAACAGAACACAGAGCAGTTTCTCAGAAAGCTTCTTTCCAGTTTTGAACGGAAGATATTTCCTTTTTCACCATAGCCCTCTATGGGCTTCCAAATATCCCTTTGCCAATTCCACAAGAACAGCCTTAGCGAAAGGCTTCTTGAAGGGAAAGATGTAACTCTGTGAGATGAATTAACAGAACATAGAGCAGTTTCTCAGAAAGCTTCTTTCCAGTTTTGAACGGAAGATATTTCCTTTTTCACCATAGCCCTCTATGGGCTTCCAAATATCCCTTTGCCAATTCCACAAGAACAGCCTTAGCGAAAGGCTTCTTGAAGGGAAAGATGTAACTCTGTGAGATGAATTAAGAGAACACAGAGCAGTTTCTCAAAAGCTTCTTTCCAGTTTTCAACGGAAGATATTTCCTTTTTCACCATAGCCGTCTATGGGCTTCCAAATATCCTTTTGCCAATTCCACAAGAACAGCCTTAGCGAAAGGCTTCTTGAAGGGAAAGATGTAACTCTGTGAGATGAATTAACAGAACACAGAGCAGTTTCTCAGAAAGCTTCTTTCCAGTTTTGAACGGAAGATATTTCCTTTTTCACCATAGCCCTCTATGGGCTTCCAAATATCCCTTTGCCAATTCCACAAGAACAGCCTTAGCGAAAGGCTTCTTGAAGGGAAAGATATAACTCTGTGAGATGAACTAACAGAACACAGAGCAGTTTCTCAGAAAGCTTCTTTCCAGTTTTGAACGGAAGTTATTTCCTTTTTCACCGTAGCCGTCTATGGGCTTCCTAATATCCCTTTGCCAATTCCACAAGAACAGCCTTAGGGAAAGGCTTCTTGAAGGGAAAGATGTAACTCTGTGAGATGAATTAACAGAACACAGAACAGTTTCTCAGAAAGCTTCTTTCCAGTTTTGAACGGAAGATATTTCCTTTTTCACCATAGCCCTCTATGGGCTTCCAAATATCCCTTTGCCAATTCCACAAGAACAGCCTTAGTGAAAGGCTTCTTGAAGGGAAAGATGTAACTCTGTGAGTTGAATTAACAGAACACAGAGCAGTTTCTCAGAAAGCTTCTTTTCAGTTTTGAACGGAAGATATTTCCTTTTTCACCATAGCCCTCTATGGGCTTCCAAATATCCCTTTGCCAATTCCACAAGAACAGCCTTAGCGAAAGGCTTCTTGAAGGGAAAGATGTAACTCTGTGAGATGAACTAACAGAACACAGAGCAGTTTCTCAGAAAGCGTCTTTCCAGTTTTGAACGGAAGATATTTCCTTTTTCACCATAGCCCTATATTGGCTTCCAAATATCCCTTTGCCAATTCCACAAGAACAGCCTTAGCGAAAGGCTTCTTGAAGGGAAAAATGTAACTCTGTGAGATGAATTAACAGAACCCAGAACAGTTTCTCAGAAAGCTTCTTTCCAGTTTTGAACCGAAGATATTTCCTTTTTCACCATAGCCCTCTAAGGGCTTCCAAATATCCCTTTGCCAATTCCACAAGAACAGCCATAGCGAAAGGCTTTTTGAAGGGAAAGATGTAACTCTGTGAGATGAATTAACAGAACACAGAGCAGTTTCTCAGAAAGCTTCTTTCCAGTTTTGAACGGAAGATATATCCTTTTTCACCATAGCCCTCTATGGGCTTCCAAATATCCCTTTGCCAATTCCACAAGAACAGCCTTAGCGAAAGGCTTCTTGAAGGGAAAGATTTAACTCTGTGAGATGAACTAACAGAACACAGAGCAGTTTCTCAGAAAGCTTCTTTCCAGTTTTGAACGGAAGATATTTCCTTTTTCACCATAGCTGTCTATGGGCTTCCAAATATCCCTTTGCCAATTCCACAAGAACAGCCTTAGCGAAAGGCTTCTTGAAGGAAAAGATGTAACTCTGTGAGATGAATTAACAGAACACAGAGCAGTTTCTCAGAAAGCTTCTTTCCAGTTTTGAACGGAAGATATTTCCTTTTTCACCATAGCCCTCTATGGGCTTCCAAATATCCCTTTGCCAATTCCACAAGAACAGCCTTAGCGAAAGGCTTCTTGAAGGGAAAGATGAAACTCTGTGAGATGAATTAACAGAACACAGAGCAGTTTCTCAGAAAGCTACTTTCCAGTTTTGAACGGAAGATATTTCCTTTTTCACCATAGCCCTCTATGGGCTTCCAAATATCCCTTTTCCAATTCCACAAGAACAGCCTTAGCGAAAGGCTTCTTGAAGGGAAAGATGTAACTCTGTGAGATGAATTAACAGAACACAGAGCAGTTTCTCAGAAAGCTTCTTTCTAGTTTTGAACGGAAGATATTTCCTTTTTCACCATAGCCCTCTATGGGCTTCCAAATATCCCTTTGCGAATTCCACAAGAACAGCCTTAGCGAAAGGCTTCTTGAACGGAAAGATGTAACTCTGTGAGATGAATTAACAGAACACAGAGCAGTTTCTCAGAAAGCTTCTTTCCAGTTTTGAACCGAAGATATTTCCTTTTTCACCATAGCCCTCTATGGGCTTCCAAATATCCCTTTGCCAATTCCACAAGAACAGCCTTAGCAAAAGGCTTCTTGAAGTGAAAGATGTAACTCTGTGAGATGAATTAACAGAACACAGAACAGTTTCTCAGAAAGCTTCTTTTCAGTTTTGAACGGAAGATATTTCCTTTTTCACCATAGCCCTCTATGGGCTTCCAAATATCCCTTTGCCAATTCCACAAGAACAACCTTAGCGAAAGGCTTCTTGAAGGGAAAGATGTAACTCTGTGAGATGAACTAACAGAACACAGAGAAGTTTCTCAGAAAGCTTCTTTCCAGTTTTGAACGGAAGATATTTCCTTTTTCACCATAGCCCTCTATGGGCTTCCAAATATCCCTTTGCCAATTCCACAAGAACAGCCTTAGCGAAAGGCTTCTTGAAGGGAAAGATGTAACTCTGTGAGATGAATTAACAGAACACAGAGCAGTTTCTCAGAAAGCTTCTTTCCAGTTTTGAACGGAAGATATTTCCTTTTTCACCATAGCCCTCTATGGGCTTCCAAATATCCCTTTGCCAATTCCACAAGAACAGCCTTAGCGAAAGGCTTCTTGAAGGGAAAGATGTAACTCTGTGAGATGAACTAACAGAACACAGAGCAGTTTCTCAGAAAGCGTCTTTCCAGTTTTGAACGGAAGATATTTCCTTTTTCACCATAGCCCTATATTGGCTTCCAAATATCCCTTTGCCAATTCCACAAGAACAGCCTTAGCGAAAGGCTTCTTGAAGGGAAAAATGTAACTCTGTGAGATGAATTAACAGAACCCAGAACAGTTTCTCAGAAAGCTTCTTTCCAGTTTTGAACCGAAGATATTTCCTTTTTCACCATAGCCCTCTAAGGGCTTCCAAATATCCCTTTGCCAATTCCACAAGAACAGCCATAGCGAAAGGCTTTTTGAAGGGAAAGATGTAACTCTGTGAGATGAATTAACAGAACACAGAGCAGTTTCTCAGAAAGCTTCTTTCCAGTTTTGAACGGAAGATATATCCTTTTTCACCATAGCCCTCTATGGGCTTCCAAATATCCCTTTGCCAATTCCACAAGAACAGCCTTAGCGAAAGGCTTCTTGAAGGGAAAGATTTAACTCTGTGAGATGAACTAACAGAACACAGAGCAGTTTCTCAGAAAGCTTCTTTCCAGTTTTGAACGGAAGATATTTCCTTTTTCACCATAGCTGTCTATGGGCTTCCAAATATCCCTTTGCCAATTCCACAAGAACAGCCTTAGCGAAAGGCTTCTTGAAGGAAAAGATGTAACTCTGTGAGATGAATTAACAGAACACAGAGCAGTTTCTCAGAAAGCTTCTTTCCAGTTTTGAACGGAAGATATTTCCTTTTTCACCATAGCCCTCTATGGGCTTCCAAATATCCCTTTGCCAATTCCACAAGAACAGCCTTAGCGAAAGGCTTCTTGAAGGGAAAGATGAAACTCTGTGAGATGAATTAACAGAACACAGAGCAGTTTCTCAGAAAGCTACTTTCCAGTTTTGAACGGAAGATATTTCCTTTTTCACCATAGCCCTCTATGGGCTTCCAAATATCCCTTTTCCAATTCCACAAGAACAGCCTTAGCGAAAGGCTTCTTGAAGGGAAAGATGTAACTCTGTGAGATGAATTAACAGAACACAGAGCAGTTTCTCAGAAAGCTTCTTTCTAGTTTTGAACGGAAGATATTTCCTTTTTCACCATAGCCCTCTATGGGCTTCCAAATATCCCTTTGCGAATTCCACAAGAACAGCCTTAGCGAAAGGCTTCTTGAACGGAAAGATGTAACTCTGTGAGATGAATTAACAGAACACAGAGCAGTTTCTCAGAAAGCTTCTTTCCAGTTTTGAACCGAAGATATTTCCTTTTTCACCATAGCCCTCTATGGGCTTCCAAATATCCCTTTGCCAATTCCACAAGAACAGCCTTAGCAAAAGGCTTCTTGAAGTGAAAGATGTAACTCTGTGAGATGAATTAACAGAACACAGAACAGTTTCTCAGAAAGCTTCTTTTCAGTTTTGAACGGAAGATATTTCCTTTTTCACCATAGCCCTCTATGGGCTTCCAAATATCCCTTTGCCAATTCCACAAGAACAACCTTAGCGAAAGGCTTCTTGAAGGGAAAGATGTAACTCTGTGAGATGAACTAACAGAACACAGAGAAGTTTCTCAGAAAGCTTCTTTCCAGTTTTGAACGGAAGATATTTCCTTTTTCACCATAGCCCTCTATGGGCTTCCAAATATCCCTTTGCCAATTCCACAAGAACAGCCTTAGCGAAAGGCTTCTTGAAGGGAAAGATGTAACTCTGTGAGATGAATTAACAGAACACAGAGCAGTTTCTCAGAAAGCTTCTTTCCAGTTTTGAACGGAAGATATTTCCTTTTTCACCATAGCCCTCTATGGGCTTCCAAATATCCCTTTGCCAATTCCACAAGAACAGCCTTAGCGAAAGGCTTCTTGAAGGGAAAGATGTAACTCTGTGAGATGAATTAACAGAACACAGAGCAGTTTCTCAAAAGCTTCTTTCCAGTTTTGAACGGAAGATATTTCCTTTTTCACCATACCCTCTATGGGCTTCCAAATATCCCTTTGCCAATTCCACAAGAACAGCCTTAGCGAAAGGCTTCTTGAAGGGAAAGATGTAACTCTGTGAGATGAATTAACAGAACACAGAGCAGTTTCTCAGAAAGCTTCTTTCCAGTTTTGAACGGAAGATATTTCCTTTTTCACCATAGCCCACTATGGGCTTCCAAATATCCCTTTGCCAATTCCACAAGAACAGCCTTAGCGAAAGGCTTCTTGAAGGGAAAGATGTAACTCTGTGAGATGAATTAACAGAACACAGAGCAGTTTCTCAGAATGCTTCTTTCCAGTTTTGAACGGAAGATATTTCCTTTTTCACCATAGCCCTCTATGGGCTTCCAAATATCCCTTTGCCAATTCCACAAGAACAGCCTTAGCGAAAGGCTTCTTGAAGGGAAAGATGTAACTCTGTGAGATGAATTAAGAGAACACAGAGCAGTTTCTCAAAAGCTTCTTTCCAGTTTTGAACGGAAGATATTTCCTTTTTCACCATAGCCGTCTATGGGCTTCCAAATATCCTTTTGCCAATTCCACAAGAACAGCCTTAGCGAAAGGCTTCTTGAAGGGAAAGATGTAACTCTGTGAGATGAATTAACAGAACACAGAGCAGTTTCTCAGAAAGCTTCTTTCCAGTTTTGAACGGAAGATATTTCCTTTTTCACCATAGCCCTCTATGGGCTTCCAAATATCCCTTTGCCAATTCCACAAGAACAGCCTTAGCGAAAGGCTTCTTGAAGGGAAAGATGTAACTCTGTGAGATGAACTAACAGAACACAGAGCAGTTTCTCAGAAAGCTTCTTTCCAGTTTTGAACGGAAGATATTTCCTTTTTCACCATAGCCGTCTATGGGCTTCCAAATATCCCTTTGCCAATTCCACAAGAACAGCCTTAGCGAAAGGCTTCTTGAAGGGAAAGATGTAACTCTGTGAGATGAATTAACAGAACACAGAACAGTTTCTCAGAAAGCTTCTTTCCAGTTTTGAACGGAAGATATTTCCTTTTTCACCATAGCCCTCTATGGGCTTCCAAATATCCCTTTGCCAATTCCACAAGAACAGCCTTAGCGAAAGGCTTCTGGAAGGGAAAGATGTAACTCTGTGAGATGAATTAACAGAACACAGAGCAGTTTCTCAGAAAGCTACTTTCCAGTTTTGAACGGAAGATATTTCCTTTTTCACCATAGCCCTCTATGGGCTTCCAAATATCCCTTTGCCAATTCCACAAGAACAGCCTTAGCGAAAGGCTTCTTGAAGGGAAAGATGTAACTCTGTGAGATGAATTAACAGAACACAGAGCAGTTTCTCAGAAAGCTTCTTTCTAGTTTTGAACGGAAGATATTTCCTTTTTCACCATAGCCCTCTATGGGCTTCCAAATATCCCTTTGCCAATTCCACAAGAACAGCCTTAGCGAAAGGCTTCTTGAAGGGAAAGATGTAACTCTGTGAGATGAACTAACAGAACACAGAGCAGTTTCTCAGAAAGCTTCTTTCCAGTTTTGAACGGAAGATATTTCCTTTTTCACCATAGCCGTCTATGGGCTTCCAAATATCCCTTTGAGAATTCCACAAGAACAGCCTTAGCGAAAGGCTTCTTGAAGGGAAAGATGAAACTCTGTGAGATGAATTAACAGAACACAGAACAGTTTCTCAGAAAGCTTCTTTCCAGTTTTGAACGGAAGATATTTCCTTTTTCACCATAGCCCTCTATGGGCTTCCAAATATCCCTTTGCCAATTCCACAAGAACAGCCTTAGCGAAAGGCTTCTTGAAGGGAAACATGTAACTCTGTGAGATGAATTAGCAGAACACAGAGCAGTTTCTCAGAAAGCTACGTTCCAGTTTTGAACGGAAGATATTTCCTTTTTCACCATAGCCCTCTAAGGGCTTCCAAATATCCCTTTGACAATTCCACAAGAACAGCCTTAGCGAAAGGCTTCTTGAAGGGAAAGATGTAACTCTGTGAGATGAATTAACAGAACACAGAGCAGTTTCTCAGAAAGCTTCTTTCTAGTTTTGAACGGAAGATATTTCCTTTTTCACCATAGACCTCTATGGGCTTCCAAATATCCCTTTGCGAATTCCACAAGAACAGACTTAGCGAAAGGCTTCTTGAAGGGAAAGATGTAACTCTGTGAGATGAATTAACAGAACACAGAGCAGTTTCTCAGAAAGCTTCTTTCCAGTTTTGAACGGAAGATATTTCCTTTTTCACCATAGCCCTCTATGGGCTTCCAAATATCCCTTTGCCAATTCCACAAGAACAGCCTTAGTGAAAGGCTTCTTGAAGGGAAAGATGTAACTCTGTGAGATGAATTAACAGAACACAGAGCAGTTTCTCAGAAAGCTTCTTTCCAGTTTTGAAAGGAAGATATTTCCTTTTTCACCGTAGCCCTCTATGGGCTTCAAATATCCCTTTGCCAATTCCACAAGAACAGCCTTAGCGAAAGGCTTCTTGAAGGGAAAGATGTAACACTGTGAGATGAATTAACAGAACACAGAGCAGTTTCTCAAAAGCTTCTTTCCAGTTTTGAACGGAAGATATTTCCTTTTTCACCATAGCCGTCTACGGGCTTCCAAATATCCCTTTGCCAATTCCACAAGAACAGCCTTAGCGAAAGGCTTCTTGAAGGGAAACATGTAACTATGTGAGATGATTTAACAGAACACAGAGCAGTTTCTCAGAAAGCTTCTTTCCAGTTTTGAACGGAAGATATTTCCTTTTTCACCATAGCCCTCTATGGGCTTCCAAATATCCCTTTGCCAATTCCACAAGAACAGCCTTAGCGAAAGGCTTCTTGAAGGGAAAGATGTAACTCTGTGAGATGAATTAACAGAACACAGAGCAGTTTCTCAAAAGCTTCTTTCCAGTTTTGAACGGAAGATATTTCCTTTTTCACCATACCCTCTATGGGCTTCCAAATATCCCTTTGCCAATTCCACAAGAACAGCCTTAGCGAAAGGCTTCTTGAAGGGAAAGATGTAACTCTGTGAGATGAATTAACAGAACACAGAGCAGTTTCTCAGAAAGCTTCTTTCCAGTTTTGAACGGAAGATATTTCCTTTTTCACCATAGCCCTCTATGGGCTTCCAAATATCCCTTTGCCAATTCCACAAGAACAGCCTTAGCGAAAGGCTTCTTGAAGGGAAAGATGTAACTCTGTGAGATGAATTAACAGAACATAGAGCAGTTTCTCAGAAAGCTTCTTTCCAGTTTTGAACGGAAGATATTTCCTTTTTCACCATAGCCCTCTATGGGCTTCCAAATATCCCTTTGCCAATTCCACAAGAACAGCCTTAGCGAAAGGCTTCTTGAAGGGAAAGATGTAACTCTGTGAGATGAATTAAGAGAACACAGAGCAGTTTCTCAAAAGCTTCTTTCCAGTTTTCAACGGAAGATATTTCCTTTTTCACCATAGCCGTCTATGGGCTTCCAAATATCCTTTTGCCAATTCCACAAGAACAGCCTTAGCGAAAGGCTTCTTGAAGGGAAAGATGTAACTCTGTGAGATGAATTAACAGAACACAGAGCAGTTTCTCAGAAAGCTTCTTTCCAGTTTTGAACGGAAGATATTTCCTTTTTCACCATAGCCCTCTATGGGCTTCCAAATATCCCTTTGCCAATTCCACAAGAACAGCCTTAGCGAAAGGCTTCTTGAAGGGAAAGATATAACTCTGTGAGATGAACTAACAGAACACAGAGCAGTTTCTCAGAAAGCTTCTTTCCAGTTTTGAACGGAAGTTATTTCCTTTTTCACCGTAGCCGTCTATGGGCTTCCAAATATCCCTTTGCCAATTCCACAAGAACAGCCTTAGGGAAAGGCTTCTTGAAGGGAAAGATGTAACTCTGTGAGATGAATTAACAGAACACAGAACAGTTTCTCAGAAAGCTTCTTTCCAGTTTTGAACGGAAGATATTTCCTTTTTCACCATAGCCCTCTATGGGCTTCCAAATATCCCTTTGCCAATTCCACAAGAACAGCCTTAGTGAAAGGCTTCTTGAAGGGAAAGATGTAACTCTGTGAGTTGAATTAACAGAACACAGAGCAGTTTCTCAGAAAGCTTCTTTTCAGTTTTGAACGGAAGATATTTCCTTTTTCACCATAGCCCTCTATGGGCTTCCAAATATCCCTTTGCCAATTCCACAAGAACAGCCTTAGCGAAAGGCTTCTTGAAGGGAAAGATGTAACTCTGTGAGATGAACTAACAGAACACAGAGCAGTTTCTCAGAAAGCGTCTTTCCAGTTTTGAACGGAAGATATTTCCTTTTTCACCATAGCCCTATATTGGCTTCCAAATATCCCTTTGCCAATTCCACAAGAACAGCCTTAGCGAAAGGCTTCTTGAAGGGAAAAATGTAACTCTGTGAGATGAATTAACAGAACCCAGAACAGTTTCTCAGAAAGCTTCTTTCCAGTTTTGAACCGAAGATATTTCCTTTTTCACCATAGCCCTCTAAGGGCTTCCAAATATCCCTTTGCCAATTCCACAAGAACAGCCATAGCGAAAGGCTTTTTGAAGGGAAAGATGTAACTCTGTGAGATGAATTAACAGAACACAGAGCAGTTTCTCAGAAAGCTTCTTTCCAGTTTTGAACGGAAGATATATCCTTTTTCACCATAGCCCTCTATGGGCTTCCAAATATCCCTTTGCCAATTCCACAAGAACAGCCTTAGCGAAAGGCTTCTTGAAGGGAAAGATTTAACTCTGTGAGATGAACTAACAGAACACAGAGCAGTTTCTCAGAAAGCTTCTTTCCAGTTTTGAACGGAAGATATTTCCTTTTTCACCATAGCTGTCTATGGGCTTCCAAATATCCCTTTGCCAATTCCACAAGAACAGCCTTAGCGAAAGGCTTCTTGAAGGAAAAGATGTAACTCTGTGAGATGAATTAACAGAACACAGAGCAGTTTCTCAGAAAGCTTCTTTCCAGTTTTGAACGGAAGATATTTCCTTTTTCACCATAGCCCTCTATGGGCTTCCAAATATCCCTTGGCCAATTCCACAAGAACAGCCTTAGCGAAAGGCTTCTTGAAGGGAAAGATGAAACTCTGTGAGATGAATTAACAGAACACAGAGCAGTTTCTCAGAAAGCTACTTTCCAGTTTTGAACGGAAGATATTTCCTTTTTCACCATAGCCCTCTATGGGCTTCCAAATATCCCTTTTCCAATTCCACAAGAACAGCCTTAGCGAAAGGCTTCTTGAAGGGAAAGATGTAACTCTGTGAGATGAATTAACAGAACACAGAGCAGTTTCTCAGAAAGCTTCTTTCTAGTTTTGAACGGAAGATATTTCCTTTTTCACCATAGCCCTCTATGGGCTTCCAAATATCCCTTTGCGAATTCCACAAGAACAGCCTTAGCGAAAGGCTTCTTGAACGGAAAGATGTAACTCTGTGAGATGAATTAACAGAACACAGAGCAGTTTCTCAGAAAGCTTCTTTCCAGTTTTGAACCGAAGATATTTCCTTTTTCACCATAGCCCTCTATGGGCTTCCAAATATCCCTTTGCCAATTCCACAAGAACAGCCTTAGCAAAAGGCTTCTTGAAGTGAAAGATGTAACTCTGTGAGATGAATTAACAGAACACAGAACAGTTTCTCAGAAAGCTTCTTTTCAGTTTTGAACGGAAGATATTTCCTTTTTCACCATAGCCCTCTATGGGCTTCCAAATATCCCTTTGCCAATTCCACAAGAACAACCTTAGCGAAAGGCTTCTTGAAGGGAAAGATGTAACTCTGTGAGATGAACTAACAGAACACAGAGAAGTTTCTCAGAAAGCTTCTTTCCAGTTTTGAACGGAAGATATTTCCTTTTTCACCATAGCCCTCTATGGGCTTCCAAATATCCCTTTGCCAATTCCACAAGAACAACCTTAGCGAAAGGCTTCTTGAAGGGAAAGATGTAACTCTGTGAGATGAACTAACAGAACACAGAGAAGTTTCTCAGAAAGCTTCTTTCCAGTTTTGAACGGAAGATATTTCCTTTTTCACCATAGCCCTCTATGGGCTTCCAAATATCCCTTTGCCAATTCCACAAGAACAGCCTTAGCGAAAGGCTTCTTGAAGGGAAAGATGAAACTCTGTGAGATGAATTAACAGAACACAGAGCAGTTTCTCAGAAAGCTACTTTCCAGTTTTGAACGGAAGATATTTCCTTTTTCACCATAGCCCTCTATGGGCTTCCAAATATCCCTTTTCCAATTCCACAAGAACAGCCTTAGCGAAAGGCTTCTTGAAGGGAAAGATGTAACTCTGTGAGATGAATTAACAGAACACAGAGCAGTTTCTCAGAAAGCTTCTTTCTAGTTTTGAACGGAAGATATTTCCTTTTTCACCATAGCCCTCTATGGGCTTCCAAATATCCCTTTGCGAATTCCACAAGAACAGCCTTAGCGAAAGGCTTCTTGAACGGAAAGATGTAACTCTGTGAGATGAATTAACAGAACACAGAGCAGTTTCTCAGAAAGCTTCTTTCCAGTTTTGAACCGAAGATATTTCCTTTTTCACCATAGCCCTCTATGGGCTTCCAAATATCCCTTTGCCAATTCCACAAGAACAGCCTTAGCAAAAGGCTTCTTGAAGTGAAAGATGTAACTCTGTGAGATGAATTAACAGAACACAGAACAGTTTCTCAGAAAGCTTCTTTTCAGTTTTGAACGGAAGATATTTCCTTTTTCACCATAGCCCTCTATGGGCTTCCAAATATCCCTTTGCCAATTCCACAAGAACAACCTTAGCGAAAGGCTTCTTGAAGGGAAAGATGTAACTCTGTGAGATGAACTAACAGAACACAGAGAAGTTTCTCAGAAAGCTTCTTTCCAGTTTTGAACGGAAGATATTTCCTTTTTCACCATAGCCCTCTATGGGCTTCCAAATATCCCTTTGCCAATTCCACAAGAACAGCCTTAGCGAAAGGCTTCTTGAAGGGAAAGATGTAACTCTGTGAGATGAATTAACAGAACACAGAGCAGTTTCTCAGAAAGCTTCTTTCCAGTTTTGAACGGAAGATATTTCCTTTTTCACCATAGCCCTCTATGGGCTTCCAAATATCCCTTTGCCAATTCCACAAGAACAGCCTTAGCGAAAGGCTTCTTGAAGGGAAAGATGTAACTCTGTGAGATGAATTAACAGAACACAGAGCAGTTTCTCAAAAGCTTCTTTCCAGTTTTGAACGGAAGATATTTCCTTTTTCACCATACCCTCTATGGGCTTCCAAATATCCCTTTGCCAATTCCACAAGAACAGCCTTAGCGAAAGGCTTCTTGAAGGGAAAGATGTAACTCTGTGAGATGAATTAACAGAACACAGAGCAGTTTCTCAGAAAGCTTCTTTCCAGTTTTGAACGGAAGATATTTCCTTTTTCACCATAGCCCACTATGGGCTTCCAAATATCCCTTTGCCAATTCCACAAGAACAGCCTTAGCGAAAGGCTTCTTGAAGGGAAAGATGTAACTCTGTGAGATGAATTAACAGAACACAGAGCAGTTTCTCAGAATGCTTCTTTCCAGTTTTGAACGGAAGATATTTCCTTTTTCACCATAGCCCTCTATGGGCTTCCAAATATCCCTTTGCCAATTCCACAAGAACAGCCTTAGCGAAAGGCTTCTTGAAGGGAAAGATGTAACTCTGTGAGATGAATTAAGAGAACACAGAGCAGTTTCTCAAAAGCTTCTTTCCAGTTTTGAACGGAAGATATTTCCTTTTTCACCATAGCCGTCTATGGGCTTCCAAATATCCTTTTGCCAATTCCACAAGAACAGCCTTAGCGAAAGGCTTCTTGAAGGGAAAGATGTAACTCTGTGAGATGAATTAACAGAACACAGAGCAGTTTCTCAGAAAGCTTCTTTCCAGTTTTGAACGGAAGATATTTCCTTTTTCACCATAGCCCTCTATGGGCTTCCAAATATCCCTTTGCCAATTCCACAAGAACAGCCTTAGCGAAAGGCTTCTTGAAGGGAAAGATGTAACTCTGTGAGATGAACTAACAGAACACAGAGCAGTTTCTCAGAAAGCTTCTTTCCAGTTTTGAACGGAAGATATTTCCTTTTTCACCATAGCCGTCTATGGGCTTCCAAATATCCCTTTGCCAATTCCACAAGAACAGCCTTAGCGAAAGGCTTCTTGAAGGGAAAGATGTAACTCTGTGAGATGAATTAACAGAACACAGAACAGTTTCTCAGAAAGCTTCTTTCCAGTTTTGAACGGAAGATATTTCCTTTTTCACCATAGCCCTCTATGGGCTTCCAAATATCCCTTTGCCAATTCCACAAGAACAGCCTTAGCGAAAGGCTTCTGGAAGGGAAAGATGTAACTCTGTGAGATGAATTAACAGAACACAGAGCAGTTTCTCAGAAAGCTACTTTCCAGTTTTGAACGGAAGATATTTCCTTTTTCACCATAGCCCTCTATGGGCTTCCAAATATCCCTTTGCCAATTCCACAAGAACAGCCTTAGCGAAAGGCTTCTTGAAGGGAAAGATGTAACTCTGTGAGATGAATTAACAGAACACAGAGCAGTTTCTCAGAAAGCTTCTTTCTAGTTTTGAACGGAAGATATTTCCTTTTTCACCATAGCCCTCTATGGGCTTCCAAATATCCCTTTGCCAATTCCACAAGAACAGCCTTAGCGAAAGGCTTCTTGAAGGGAAAGATGTAACTCTGTGAGATGAACTAACAGAACACAGAGCAGTTTCTCAGAAAGCTTCTTTCCAGTTTTGAACGGAAGATATTTCCTTTTTCACCATAGCCGTCTATGGGCTTCCAAATATCCCTTTGCGAATTCCACAAGAACAGCCTTAGCGAAAGGCTTCTTGAAGGGAAAGATGAAACTCTGTGAGATGAATTAACAGAACACAGAACAGTTTCTCAGAAAGCTTCTTTCCAGTTTTGAACGGAAGATATTTCCTTTTTCACCATAGCCCTCTATGGGCTTCCAAATATCCCTTTGCCAATTCCACAAGAACAGCCTTAGCGAAAGGCTTCTTGAAGGGAAACATGTAACTCTGTGAGATGAATTAACAGAACACAGAGCAGTTTCTCAGAAAGCTACGTTCCAGTTTTGAACGGAAGATATTTCCTTTTTCACCATAGCCCTCTAAGGGCTTCCAAATATCCCTTTGACAATTCCACAAGAACAGCCTTAGCGAAAGGCTTCTTGAAGGGAAAGATGTAACTCTGTGAGATGAATTAACAGAACACAGAGCAGTTTCTCAGAAAGCTTCTTTCTAGTTTTGAACGGAAGATATTTCCTTTTTCACCATAGACCTCTATGGGCTTCCAAATATCCCTTTGCGAATTCCACAAGAACAGACTTAGCGAAAGGCTTCTTGAAGGGAAAGATGTAACTCTGTGAGATGAATTAACAGAACACAGAGCAGTTTCTCAGAAAGCTTCTTTCCAGTTTTGAACGGAAGATATTTCCTTTTTCACCATAGCCCTCTATGGGCTTCCAAATATCCCTTTGCCAATTCCACAAGAACAGCCTTAGTGAAAGGCTTCTTGAAGGGAAAGATGTAACTCTGTGAGATGAATTAACAGAACACAGAGCAGTTTCTCAGAAAGCTTCTTTCCAGTTTTGAAAGGAAGATATTTCCTTTTTCACCGTAGCCCTCTATGGGCTTCAAATATCCCTTTGCCAATTCCACAAGAACAGCCTTAGCGAAAGGCTTCTTGAAGGGAAAGATGTAACACTGTGAGATGAATTAACAGAACACAGAGCAGTTTCTCAAAAGCTTCTTTCCAGTTTTGAACGGAAGATATTTCCTTTTTCACCATAGCCGTCTACGGGCTTCCAAATATCCCTTTGCCAATTCCACAAGAACAGCCTTAGCGAAAGGCTTCTTGAAGGGAAAGATGTAACTATGTGAGATGATTTAACAGAACACAGAGCAGTTTCTCAGAAAGCTTATTTCCAGTTTTGAACGGAAGATATTTCCTTTTTCACCATAGCCCTCTATGGGCTCCCAAATATCCCTTTGCCAATTCCACAAGAACAGCCTTAGCGAAAGGCTTCTTGAAGTGAAAGATGTAACTCTGTGAGATGAATTAACAGAACACAGAGCAGTTTCTCAGAAAGCTTCTTTCCAGTTTTGAACGGAAGTTATTTCCTTTTTCCCATAGCCCTCTATGGGCTTCCAAATATCCCTTTGCCAATTCCCCAAGAACAGCCTTAGTGAAAGGCTTCTGGAAGGGAAAGATGTAACTCTGTGAGTTGAATTAACAGAACACAGAGCAGTTTCTCAGAAAGCTTCTTTCCAGTTTTGAACGGAAGATATTTCCTTTTTCACCATAGCCCTCTATGGGCTTCCAAATATCCCTTTGCCAATTCCACAAGAACAGCCTTAGCGAAAGGCTTCTTGAAGGGAAAGATGTAACTCTGTGAGATGAACTAACAGAACACAGAGCCGTCTCTCAGAAAGCTTCTTTCCAGTTTTGAACGGAAGATATTTCCTTTTTCACCATAGCCCTCTATGGGCTTCCAAATATCCCTTTGCCAATTCCACAAGAACAGCCTTAGCGAAAGGCTTCCTGAAGGGAAAGATGTAACTCTGTGAGATGAATTAACAGAACACAGAACAGTTTCTCAGAAAGCTTCTTTCCAGTTTTGAACGGAAGATATTTCCTTTTTCACCATAGCCCTCTGTGGGCTTCCAAATATCCCTTTGCCAATTCCACAAGAACAGCCTTAGCGAAAGGCTTCTTGAAGGGAAAGATGTAACTCTGTGAGATGAATTAACAGAACACAGATCAGATTCTCAGAAAGCTTCTTTCCAGTTTTGAACGGAAGATATTTCCTTTTTCACCATAGCCCTCTATGGGCTTCCAAATATCCCTTTGCCAATTCCACAAGAACAGCCTTAGCGAAAGGCTTCTTGAAGGGAAAGATGTAACTCTGTGAGATGAATTAACAGAACACAGAGCAGTTTCTCAGAAAGATTCTTTCCAGTTTTGAACGGAAGATATTTCCTTTTTCACCATAGCCCTCTATGGGCTTCCAAATATCCCTTTGCCAATTCCACAAGAACAGCCTTAGCGAAAGGCTTCTTGAAGGGAAAGATGTAACTCTGTGAGATGAACTAACAGAACACAGAGCAGTTTCTCAGAAAGCTTCTTTCCAGTTTTGAACGGAACATATTTCCTTTTTCACCATAGCCGTCTATGGGCTTCCAAATATCCCTTTGCCAATTCCACAAGAACAGCCTTAGCGAAAGGCTTCTTGAAGGGAAAGATGTAACTCTGTGAGATGAATTAACAGAACACAGAACAGTTTCTCAGAAAGCTTCTTTCCAGTTTTGAACGGAAGATATTTCCTTTTTCACCATAGCCCTCTATGGGCTTCCAAATATCCCTTTGCCAATTCCACAAGAACAGCCTTAGCGAAAGGCTTCTTGAACGGAAAGATGTAACTCTGTGAGATGAATTAAAAGAACACAGAGCAGTTTCTCAAAAGCTTCTTTCCAGTTTTGAACGGAAGATATTTCCTTTTTCACCATAGCCCTCTATGGGCTTCCAAATATCCCTTTGCCAATTCCACAAGAACAGCCTTAGCGAAAGGCTTCTTGAAGGGAAAGATGAAACTCTGTGAGATGAACTAACAGAACACAGAGCAGTTTCTCAGAAAGCTTCTTTCCAGTTTTGAACGGAAGATATTTCCTATTTCCCCATAGCCGTCTATGGGC
Organism: Chlorocebus sabaeus; assembly: GCF_047675955.1. Lineage (NCBI taxonomy): Eukaryota > Metazoa > Chordata > Mammalia > Primates > Cercopithecidae > Chlorocebus > Chlorocebus sabaeus. The sequence continues at coordinate 425,808 of NW_027328136.1, read as the reverse complement.
TTCCAAATATCCCTTTGCCAATTCCACAAGAACAGCCTTAGCGAAAGGCTTCTTGAAGGGAAAGATGTAACTCTGTGAGATGAATTAACAGAACACAGAGCAGTTTCTCAGAAAGCTTCCTTCCAGTTTTGAACGGAAGATATTTCCTTTTTCACCATAGCCCTCTATGGGCTTCCAAATATCCCTTTGCCAATTCCACAAGAACAGCCTTAGCGAAAGGCTTCTTGAAGGGAAAGATGTAACTCTGTGAGATGAATTAACAGAACACAGAGCAGTTTCTCAAAAGCTTCTTTCCAGTTTTGAACGGAAGGTATTTCCTTTTTCACCATAGCCGTCTATGGGCTTCCAAATATCCTTTTGCCAATTCCACAAGAACAGCCTTAGCGAAAGGCTTCTTGAAGGGAAAGATGTAACTCTGTGAGATGAATTAACAGAACACAGAGCAGTTTCTCAGAAAGCTTCTTTCCAGTTTTGAACGGAAGATATATCCTTTTTCACCATAGCCCTCTATGGGCTTCCAAATATCCCTTTGCCAATTCCACAAGAACAGCCTTAGCGAAAGGCTTCTTGAAGGGAAAGATTTAACTCTGTGAGATGAACTAACAGAACACAGAGCAGTTTCTCAGAAAGCTTCTTTCCAGTTTTGAACGGAAGATATTTCCTTTTTCACCATAGCCGTCTATGGGCTTCCAAATATCCCTTTGCCAATTCCACAAGAACAGCCTTAGCGAAAGGCTTCTTGAAGGAAAAGATGTAACTCTGTGAGATGAATTAACAGAACACAGAGCAGTTTCTCAAAAGCTTCTTTCCAGTTTTGAACGGAAGATATTTCCTTTTTCACCATAGCCCTCTATGGGCTTCCAAATATCCCTTTGCCAATTCCACAAGAACAGCCTTAGCGAAAGGCTTCTTGAAGGGAAAGATGAAACTCTGTGAGATGAATTAACAGAACACAGAGCAGTTTCTCAGAAAGCTACTTTCCAGTTTTGAACGGAAGATATTTCCTTTTTCACCATAGCCCTCTATGGGCTTCCAAATATCCCTTTTCCAATTCCACAAGAACAGCCTTAGCGAAAGGCTTCTTGAAGGGAAAGATGTAACTCTGTGAGATGAATTAACAGAACACAGAGCAGTTTCTCAGAAAGCTTCTTTCTAGTTTTGAACTTAAGATATTTCCTTTTTCACCATAGCCCTCTATGGGCTTCCAAATATCCCTTTGCGAATTCCACAAGAACAGCCTTAGCGAAAGGCTTCTTGAACGGAAAGATGTAACTCTGTGAGATGAATTAACAGAACACAGAGCAGTTTCTCAGAAAGCTTCTTTCCAGTTTTGAACCGAAGATATTTCCTTTTTCACCATAGCCCTCTATGGGCTTCCAAATATCCCTTTGCCAATTCCACAAGAACAGCCTTAGCAAAAGGCTTCTTGAAGTGAAAGATGTAACTCCGTGAGATGAATTAACAGAACACAGAACAGTTTCTCAGAAAGTTTCTTTTCAGTTTTGAACGGAAGATATTTCCTTTTTCACCATAGCCCTCTATGGGCTTCCAAATATCCCTTTGCCAATTCCACAAGAACAACCTTAGCGAAAGGCTTCTTGAAGGGAAAGATGTAACTCTGTGAGATGAACTAACAGAACACAGAGAAGTTTCTCAGAAAGCTTCTTTCCAGTTTTGAACGGAAGATATTTCCTTTTTCACCATAGCCCTCTATGGGCTTCCAAATATCCCTTTGACAATTCCACAAGAACAGCCTTAGCGAAAGGCTTCTTGAAGGGAAAGATGTAACTCTGTGAGATGAATTAACAGAACACAGAGCAGTTTCTCAGAAAGCTTCTTTCCAGTTTTGAACGGAAGATATTTCCTTTTTCACCATAGCCCTCTATGGGCTTCCAAATATCCCTTTGCCAATTCCACAAGAACAGCCTTAGCGAAAGGCTTCTTGAAGGGAAAGATGTAACTCTGTGAGATGAATTAACAGAACACAGAGCAGTTTCTCAGAAAGCTACTTTCCAGTTTTGAACGGAAGATATTTCCTTTTTCACCATAGCCCTCTATGGGCTTCCAAATATCCCTTTGCCAATTCCACAAGAACAGCCTTAGCGAAAGGCTTCTTGAAGGGAAAGATGTAACTCTGTGAGATGAATTAACAGAACACAGAGCAGTTTCTCAGAAAGCTTCTTTCTAGTTTTGAACGGAAGATATTTCCTTTTTCACCATAGCCCTCTATGGGCTTCCAAATATCCCTTTGCCAATTCCACAAGAACAGCCTTAGCGAAAGGCTTCTTGAACGGAAAGATGTAACTCTGTGAGATGAATTAACAGAACACAGAGCAGTTTCTCAGAAAGCTTCTTTCCAGTTTTGAACGGAAGATATTTCCTTTTTCACCATAGCCCTCTATGGGCTTCAAAATATCCCTTTGCCAATTCCACAAGAACAGCCTTAGCGAAAGGCTTCTTGAAGGGAAAGATGTAACTCTGTGAGATGAATTAACAGAACACAGAACAGTTTCTCAAAAGCTTCTTTCCAGTTTTGAACGGAAGATATTTCCTTTTTCACCATAGCCGTCTATGGGCTTCCAAATATCCTTTTGCCAATTCCACAAGAACAGCCTTAGCGAAAGGCTTCTTGAAAGGAAAGATGTAACTCTGTGAGATGAATTAACAGAACACAGAGCAGTTTCTCAGAAAGCTTCTTTCCAGTTTTGAACGGAAGATATTTCCTTTTTCACCATAGCCCTCTATGGGCTTCCAAATATCCCTTTGCCAATTCCACAAGAACAGACTTAGCGAAGGGCTTCTTGAAGGGAAAGATGTAACTCTGTGAGATGAATTAACAGAACACAGAGCAGTTTCTCAGAAAGCTTCTTTCCAGTTTTCAACGGAAGATATTTCCTTTTTCACCATAGCCATCTATGGGCTTCCAAATATCCCTTTGCCAATTCCACAAGAACAGCCTTAGTGAAAGGCTTCTTGAAGGGAAAGATGTAACTCTGTGAGTTGAATTAACAGAACACAGAGCAGTTTCTCAGAAAGCTTCTTTCCAGTTTTGAACGGAAGATATTTCCTTTTTCACCATAGCCCTCTATGGGCTTCCAAATATCCCTTTGCCAATTCCACAAGAACAGCCTTAGCGAAAGGCTTCTTGAAGGGAAAGATGTAACTCTGTGAGATGAACTAACAGAACACAGAGCAGTTTCTCAGAAAGCTTCTTTCCAGTTTTGAACGGAAGATATTTCCTTTTTCACCATAGCCCTCTATTGGCTTCCAAATATCCCTTTGCCAATTCCACAAGAACAGCCTTAGCGAAAGGCTTCTTGAAGGGAAAGATGTAACTCTGTGAGTTGAATTAACAGAACACAGAGCAGTTTCTCAGAAAGCTTCTTTCCAGTTTTGAACGGAAGATATTTCCTTTTTCACCATAGCCCTCTATGGGCTTCCAAATATCCCTTTGCCAATTCCACAAGAACAGCCTTAGCGAAAGGCTTCTTGAAGGGAAAGATGTAACTCTGTGAGATGAACTAACAGAACACAGAGCAGTTTCTCAGAAAGCGTCTTTCCAGTTTTGAACGGAAGATATTTCCTTTTTCACCATAGCCCTATATTGGCTTCCAAATATCACTTTGCCAATTCCACAAGAACAGCCTTAGCGAAAGGCTTCTTGAAGGGAAAGATGTAACTCTGTGAGATGAATTAACAGAACACAGAGCAGTTTCTCAGAAAGCTTCTTTCCAGTTTTGAACGGAAGATATTTCCTTTTTCACCATAGCCCTCTATGGGCTTCCAAATATCCCTTTGCCAATTCCACAAGAACAGCCTTAGCGAAAGGCTTCTTGAAGGGAAAGATGTAACTCTGTGAGATGAATTAACAGAACACAGAACAGTTTCTCAGAGCTTCTTTCCAGTTTTGAACGGAAGATATTTCCTTTTTCACCATAGCCCTCTATGGGCTTCCAAATATCCCTTTGCCAATTCCACAAGAACAGCCTTAGCGAAAGGCTTCTTGAAGGGAAACATGTAACTCTGTGAGATGAATTAACAGAACACAGAGCAGTTTCTCAGAAAGCTACTTTCCAGTTTTGAACGGAAGATATTTCCTTTTTCACCATAGAACTCTATGGGCTTCCAAATATCCCTTTGCCAATTCCACAAGAACAGCCTTAGCGAAAGGCTTCTTGAAGGGAAAGATGTAACTCTGTGAGATGAATTAACAGAACACAGAGCAGTTTCTCAGAAAGCTTCTTTCTAGTTTTGAACGGAAGATATTTCCTTTTTCACCATAGCCCTCTATGGGCTTCCAAATATCCCTTTGCGAATTCCACAAGAACAGACTTAGCGAAAGGCTTCTTGAAGGGAAAGATGTAACTCTGTGAGATGAATTAACAGAACACAGAGCAGTTTCTCAGAAAGCTTCTTTCCAGTTTTGAACGGAAGATATTTCCTTTTTCACCATAGCCCTCTATGGGCTTCCAAATATCCCTTTGCCAATTCCACAAGAACAGCCTTAGTGAAAGGCTTCTTGAAGGGAAAGATGTAACTCTGTGAGATGAATTAACAGAACACAGAGCAGTTTCTCAGAAAGCTTCTTTCCAGTTTTGAAAGGAAGATATTTCCTTTTTCACCATAGCCCTCTATGGGCTTCCAAATATCCCTTTGCCAATTCCACAAGAACAGCCTTAGCGAAAGGCTTCTTGAAGGGAAAGATGTAACACTGTGAGATGAATTAACAGAACACAGAGCAGTTTCTCAAAAGCTTCTTTCCAGTTTTGAACGGAAGATATTTCCTTTTTCACCATAGCCGTCTACGGGCTTCCAAATATCCCTTTGCCAATTCCACAAGAAGAGCCTTAGCGAAAGGCTTCTTGAAGGGAAAGATGTAACTCTGTGAGTTGAATTAACAGAACACAGAGCAGTTTCTCAGAAAGCTTCTTTCCAGTTTTGAACGGAAGATAGTTCCTTTTTCACCATAGCCCTCTATGGGCTTCCAAATATCCCTTTGCCAATTCCACAAGAACAGCCTTAGCGAAAGGCTTCTTGAAGGGAAAGATGTAACTCTGTGAGATGAACTAACAGAACACAGAGCAGTCTCTCAGAAAGCTTCTTTCCAGTTTTGAACCGAAGATATTTCCTTTTTCACCATAGCCCTCTATGGGCTTCCAAATATCCCTTTGCCAATTCCACAAGAACAGCCTTAGCGAAAGGCTTCCTGAAGGGAAAAATGTAACTCTGTGAGATGAATTAACAGAACACAGAACAGTTTCTCAGAAAGCTTCTTTCCAGTTTTGAACGGAAAATATTTCCTTTTTCACCATAGCCCTCTGTGGGCTTCCAAATATCCCTTTGCCAATTCCACAAGAACAGCCTTAGCGAAAGGCTTCTTGAAGGGAAAGATGTAACTCTGTGAGATGAATTAACAGAACACAGAGCAGTTTCTCAGAAAGCTTCTTTCCAGTTTTGAACGGAAGATATTTCCTTTTTCACCATAGCCCTCTATGGGCTTCCAAATATCCCTTTGCCCATTCCACAAGAACAGCCTTAGCGAAAGGCTTCTTGAAGGGAAAGATGTAACTCTGTGAGATGAATTAACAGAACACAGAGCAGTTTCTCAGAAAGCTTCTTTCTAGTTTTGAACGGAAGATATTTCCTTTTTCACCATAGCCGTCTATGGGCTTCCAAATATCCCTTTGCCAATTCCACAAGAACAGCCTTAGCGAAAGGCTTCTTGAAGGGAAAGATGTAACTCTGTGAGATGAATTAACAGAACACAAAGCAGTTTCTCAGAAAGCTTCTTTCCAGTTTTGAACGGAAGATATTTCCTTTTTCACCATAGCCCTCTAAGGGCTTCCAAATATCCCTTTGCCAATTCCACAAGAACAGACTTAGCGAAAGGCTTCTTGAAGGGAAGATGTAACTCTGTGAGATGAATTAACAGAACACAGAGCAGTTTCTCAGAAAGCTTCTTTCCAGTTTTGAACCGAAGATATTTCCTTTTTCACCATAGCCCTCTAAGGGCTTCCAAATATCCCTTTGCCAATTCCACAAGAACAGCCTTAGCGAAAGGCTTCTTGAAGGGAAAGATGTAACTCAGTGAGATGAACTAACAGAACACAGAGCAGTTTCTCAGAAAGCTTCTTTCCAGTTTTGAACGGAAGATATTTCCTTTTTCACCATAGCCCTCTATGGACTTCCAAATATGCCTTTGCCAATTCCACAAGAACAGCCTTAGCGAAAGGCTTCTTGAAGGGAAAGATGTAACTCTGTGAGATGAATTAACAGAACACAGAGCAGTTTCTCAGAAAGCTTCTTTCCAGTTTTGAACGGAAGATATTTCCTTTTTCACCATAGCCCTCTATGGGCTTCCAAATATCCCTTTGCCAATTCCACAAGAACAGCCTTGGCGAAAGGCTTCTTGAAGGGAAAGATGTAACTCTGTGAGATGAATTAACAGAACACAGAGCAGTTTCTCAAAAGCTTCTTTCCAGTTTTGAACGGAAGATATTCATTTTTCACCATTGCCGTCTATGGGCTTCCAAATATCCCTTTGCCAATTCCACAAGAACAGCCTTAGCGAAAGGCTTCTTGAAGGGAAAGATGTAACTCTGTGAGATGAATTAACAGAACACAGAGCAGTTTCTCAGAAAGCTTCTTTCCAGTTTTGAACGGAAGATATTTCCTTTTTCACCATAGCCCTCTATGGGCTTCCAAATATCCCTTTGCCAATTCCACAAGAACAGCCTTAGCGAAAGGCTTCTTGAAGGGAAAGATGTAACTCTGTGAGATGAACTAACAGAACACAGAGCAGTTTCTCAGAAAGCTTCTTTCCAGTTTTGAACGGAAGATATTTCCTTTTTCACCATAGCCCTCTATGGGCTTCCAAATATCCCTTTGCCAATTCCAGAAGAACAGCCTTAGCGAAAGGCTTCTTGAAGGGAAAGATGTAACTCTGTGGGATGAATTAGCAGAACACAGAGCAGTTTCTCAGAAAGCTTCTTTCCAGTTTTCAACGGAAGATATTTCCTTTTTCACATTAGACCTCTATGGGCTTCCAAATATCCCTTTGCCAATTCCACAAGAAAAGCCTTAGCGAAAGGCTTCTTGAAGGGAAAGATGTAACTCTGTGAGATGAATTAACAGAACACAGAGCAGTTTCTCAGAAAGCTTCTTTCCAGTTTTGAACGGAAGATATTTCCTTTTTCACCATAGCCCTCTATGGGCTTCCAAATATCCCTTTGCCAATTCCACAAGAACAGCCTTAGCGAAAGGCTTCTTGAAGGGAAAGATGTAACTCTGTGAGATGAACTAACAGAACACAGAGCAGTTTCTCAGAAAGCTTCTTTCCAGTTTTGAACGAAAGATATTTCCTTTTTCACCATAGCCGTCTATGGGCTTCCAAATATCCCTTTGCCAATTCCACAAGAACAGCCTTAGCGAAAGGCTTCTTGAAGGGAAAGATGTAACTCTGTGAGATGAATTAACAGAACACAGAACAGTTTCTCAGAAAGCTTCTTTCCAGTTTTGAACGGAAGATATTTCCTTTTTCACCATAGCCCTCTATGGGCTTCCAAATATCCCTTTGCCAATTCCACAAGAACAGCCTTAGCGAAAGGCTTCTTGAAGGGAAACATGTAACTCTGTGAGATGAATTAACAGAACACAGAGCAGTTTCTCAGAAAGCTACTTTCCAGTTTTGAACGGAAGATATTTCCTTTTTCACCATAGCCCTCTAAGGGCTTCCAAATATCCCTTTGCCAATTCCACAAGAACAGCCTTAGCGAAAGGCTTCTTGAAGGGAAAGATGTAACTCTGTGAGATGAATTAACAGAACACAGAGCAGTTTCTCAGAAAGCTTCTTTCTAATTTTGAACGGAAGATATTTCCTTTTTCACCATAGCCCTCTATGGGCTTCCAAATATCCCTTTGCGTATTCCACAAGAACAGACTTAGCGAAAGGCTTCTTGAAGGGAAAGATGTAACTCTGTGAGATGAATTAACAGAACACAGAGCAGTCTCTCAGAAAGCTTCTTTCCAGTTTTGAACGGAAGATATTTCCTTTTTCACCATAGCCCTCTATGGGCTTCCAAATATCCCTTTGCCAATTCCACAAGAACAGCCTTAGCGAAAGGCTTCCTGAAGGGAAAAATGTAACTCTGTGAGATGAATTAACAGAACACAGAACAGTTTCTCAGAAAGCTTCTTTCCAGTTTTGAACGGAAGATATTTCCTTTTTCACCATAGCCCTCTGTGGGCTTCCAAATATCCCTTTGCCAATTCCACAAGAACAGCCTTAGCGAAAGGCTTCTTGAAGGGAAAGATGTAACTCTGTGAGATGAATTAACAGAACACAGAGCAGTTTCTCAGAAAGCTTCTTTCCAGTTTTGAACGGAAGATATTTCCTTTTTCACCATAGCCCTCTATGGGCTTCCAAATATCCCTTTGCCAATTCCACAAGAACAGCCTTAGCGAAAGGCTTCTTGAAGGGAAAGATGTAACTCTGTGAGATGAATTAACAGAACACAGAGCAGTTTCTCAGAAAGCTTCTTTCTAGTTTTGAACGGAAGATATTTCCTTTTTCACCATAGCCGTCTATGGGCTTCCAAATATCCCTTTGCCAATTCCACAAGAACAGCCTTAGCGAAAGGCTTCTTGAAGGGAAAGATGTAACTCTGTGAGATGAATTAACAGAACACAGAGCAGTTCCTCAGAAAGCTTCTTTCCAGTTTTGAACGGAAGATATTTCCTTTTTCACCATAGCCCTCTATGGGCTTCCAAATATCCCTTTGCCAATTCCACAAGAACAGACTTAGCGAAAGGCTTCTTGAAGGGAAGATGTAACTCTGTGAGATGAATTAACAGAACAGAGAGCAGTTTCTCAGAAAGCTTCTTTCCAGTTTTGAACCGAAGATATTTCCTTTTTCACCATAGCCCTCTAAGGGCTTCCAAATATCCCTTTGCCAATTCCACAAGAACAGCCTTAGCGAAAGGCTTCTTGAAGGGAAAGATGTAACTCTGTGAGATGAACTAACAGAACACAGAGCAGTTTCTCAGAAAGCTTCTTTCCAGTTTTGAACGGAAGATATTTCCTTTTTCACCATAGCCCTCTATGGGCTTCCAAATATCCCTTTGCCAATTCCACAAGAACACCTTAGCGAAAGGCTTCTTGAAGGGAAAGATGTAACTCTGTGAGATGAATTAACAGAACACAGAGCAGTTTCTCAGAAAGCTTCTTTCCAGTTTTGAACGGAAGATATTTCCTTTTTCACCATAGCCCTCTATGGGCTTCCAAATATCCCTTTGCCAATTCCACAAGAACAGCCTTAGCGAAAGGCTTCTTGAAGGGAAAGATGTAACTCTGTGAGATGAATTAACAGAACACAGAGCAGTTTCTCAAAAGCTTCTTTCCAGTTTTGAACGGAAGATATTTCCTTTTTCACCATTGCCGTCTATGGGCTTCCAAATATCCCTTTGCCAATCCCACAAGAACAGCCTTAGCGAAAGGCTTCTTGAAGGGAAAGATGTAACTCTGTGAGATGAATTAACAGAACACAGAGCAGTTTCTCAGAAAGCTTCTTTCCAGTTTTGAACGGAAGATATTTCCTTTTTCACCATAGCCCTCTATGGGCTTCCAAATATCCCTTTGCCAATTCCACAAGAACAGCCTTAGCGAAAGGCTTCTTGAAGGGAAAGATGTAACTCTGTGAGATGAACTAACAGAACACAGAGCAGTTTCTCAGAAAGCTTCTTTCCAGTTTTGAACGGAAGATATTTCCTTTTTCACCATAGCCCTCCATGGGCTTCCAAATATCCCTTTGCCAATTCCAGAAGAACAGACTTAGCGAAAGGCTTCTTGAAGGGAAAGATGTAACTCTGTGAGATGAATTAACAGAACACAGAGCAGTTTCTCAGAAAGCTTCTTTCCAGTTTTGAACGGAAGATATTTCCTTTTTCACATTAGACTCTAAGGGCTTCCAAATATCCCTTTGCCAATTCCACAAGAAAAGCCTTAGCGAAAGGCTTCTTGAAGGGAAAGATGTAACTCTGTGAGATGAACTAACAGAACACAGAGCAGTTTCTCAGAAAGCTTCTTTCCAGTTTTGAACGGAAGATATTTCCTTTTTCACCATAGCCCTCTATGGGCTTCCAAATATCCCTTTGCCAATTCCACAAGAACAGCCTTAGCGAAAGGCTTCTTGAAGGGAAAGATGTAACTCTGTGAGATGAATTAACAGAACACAGAACAGTTTCTCAGAAAGCTTCCTTTCAGTTTTGAACGGAAGATATTTCCTTTTTCACCATAGCCCTCTATGGGCTTCCAAATATCCCTTTGCCAATTCCACAAGAACAGCCTTAGCGAAAGGCTTCTTGAAGGGAAAGATGTAACTCTGTGAGATGAATTAACAGAACACAGAACAGTTTCTCAGAAAGCTTCTTTCCAGTTTTGAACGGAAGATATTTCCTTTTTCACCATAGCCCTCTATGGGCTTCCAAATATCCCTTTGCCAATTCCACAAGAACAGCCTTAGCGAAAGGCTTCTTGAAGGGAAACATGTAACTCTGTGAGATGAATTAACAGAACACAGAGCAGTTTCTCAGAAAGCTACTTTCCAGTTTTGAACGGAAGATATTTCCTTTTTCACCATACCCCTCTAAGGGCTTCCAAATATCCCTTTGCCAATTCCACAAGAACAGCCTTAGCGAAAGGCTTCTTGAAGGGAAAGATGTAACTCTGTGAGATGAATTAACAGAACACAGAGCAGTTTCTCAGAAAGCTTCTTTCTAATTTTGAACGGAAGATATTTCCTTTTTCACCATAGCCCTCTATGGGCTTCCAAATATCCCTTTGCGAATTCCACAAGAACAGACTTAGCGAAAGGCTTCTTGAAGGGAAAGATGTAACTCTGTGAGATGAATTAACAGAACACAGAGCAGTCTCTCAGAAAGCTTCTTTCCAGTTTTGAACGGAAGATATTTCCTTTTTCAACATAGCCCTCTATGGGCTTCCAAATATCCCTTTGCCAATTCCACAAGAACAGCCTTAGCGAAAGGCTTCCTGAAGGGAAAAATGTAACTCTGTGAGATGAATTAACAGAACACAGAACAGTTTCTCAGAAAGCTTCTTTCCAGTTTTGAACGGAAGATATTTCCTTTTTCACCATAGCCCTCTGTGGGCTTCCAAATATCCCTTTGCCAATTCCACAAGAACAGCCTTAGCGAAAGGCTTCTTGAAGGGAAAGATGTAACTCTGTGAGATGAATTAACAGAACACAGAGCAGTTTCTCAGAAAGCTTCTTTCCAGTTTTGAACGGAAGATATTTCCTTTTTCACCATAGCCCTCTATGGGCTTCCAAATATCCCTTTGCCAATTCCACAAGAACAGCCTTAGCGAAAGGCTTCTTGAAGGGAAAGATGTAACTCTGTGAGATGAATTAACAGAACACAGAGCAGTTTCTCAGAAAGCTTCTTTCCAGTTTTGAACGGAAGATATTTCCTTTTTCACCATAGCCGTCTACGGGCTTCCAAATATCCCTTTGCCAATTCCACAAGAACAGCCTTAGCGAAAGGCTTCTTGAAGGGAAAGATGTAACTCTGTGAGATGAATTAACAGAACACAAAGCAGTTCCTCAGAAAGCTTCTTTCCAGTTTTGAACGGAAGATATTTCCTTTTTCACCATAGCCCTCTATGGGCTTCCAAATATCCCTTTGCCAATTCCACAAGAACAGACTTAGCGAACGGCTTCTTGAAGGGAAGATGTAACTCTGTGAGATGAATTAACAGAACAGAGAGCAGTTTCTCAGAAAGCTTCTTTCCAGTTTTGAACCGAAGATATTTCCTTTTTCACCATAGCCCTCTAAGGGCTTCCAAATATCCCTTTGCCAATTCCACAAGAACAGCCTTAGCGAAAGGCTTCTTGAAGGGAAAGATGTAACTCTGTGAGATGAACTAACAGAACACAGAGCAGTTTCTCAGAAAGCTTCTTTCCAGTTTTGAACGGAAGATATTTCCTTTTTCACCATAGCCCTCTATGGGCTTCCAAATATCCCTTTGCCAATTCCACAAGAAAAGCCTTAGCGAAAGGCTTCTTGAAGGGAAAGATGTAACTCTGTGAGATGAACTAACAGAACACAGAGCAGTTTCTCAGAAAGCTTCTTTCCAGTTTTGAACGGAAGATATTTCCTTTTTCACCATAGCCCTCTATGGGCTTCCAAATATCCCTTTGCCAATTCCACAAGAACAGCCTTAGCGAAAGGCTTCTTGAAGGGAAAGATGTAACTCTGTGAGATGAATTAACAGAACACAGAACAGTTTCTCAGAAAGCTTCCTTTCAGTTTTGAACGGAAGATATTTCCTTTTTCACCATAGCCCTCTATGGGCTTCCAAATATCCCTTTGCCAATTCCACAAGAACAGCCTTAGCGAAAGGCTTCTTGAAGGGAAAGATGTAACTCTGTGAGATGAACTAACAGAACACAGAGCAGTTTCTCAGAAAGCTTCTTTCCAGTTTTGAACGGAAGATATTTCCTTTTTCACCATAGCCCTCTATGGGCTTCCAAATATCCCTTTGCCAATTCCACAAGAACAGCCTTAGCGAAAGGCTTCTTGAAGGGAAAGATGTAACTCTGTGAGATGAATTAACAGAACACAGAGCAGTTTCTCAAAAGCTTCTTTCCAGTTTTGAACGGAAGATATTTCCTTTTTCACCATAGCCGTCTACGGGCTTCCAAATATCCCTTTGCCAATTCCACAAGAACAGCCTTAGCGAAAGGCTTCTTGAAGGGAAAGATGTAACTCTGTGAGATGAATTAACAGAACACAGAGCAGTTTCTCAGAAAGCTTCTTTCCAATTTTGAACGGAAGATATTTCCTTTTTCACCATAGCCCTCTATGGGCTTCCAAATATCCCTTTGCCAATTCCACAAGAACAGACTTAGCGAAAGGCTTCTTGAAGGGAAAGATGTAACTCTGTGAGATGAATTAACAGAACACAGAGCAGTTTCTCAGAAAGCTTCTTTCCAGTTTTGAACGGAAGATATTTCCTTTTTCACCATAGACCTCTAGGGGCTTCCAAATATCCCTTTGCCAATTCCACAAGAACAGCCTTAGCGAAAGGCTTCTTGAAGGGAAAGATGTAACTCTGTGAGATGAATTAACAGAACACAGAGCAGTTTCTCAGAAAGATTCTTTCCAGTTTTGAACGGAAGATATTTCCTTTTTCACCATAGCCCTCTATGGGCTTCCAAATATCCCTTTGCCAATTCCACAAGAACAGCCTTAGCGAAAGGCTTCTTGAAGGGAAAGATGTAACTCTGTGAGATGAATTAACAGAACACAGAGCAGTTTCTCAGAAAGCTTCTTTCCAGTTTTGAACGGAAGATATTTCCTTTTTCACCATAGCCCTCTATGGGCTTCCAAATATCCCTTTGCCAATTCCACAAGAACAGCCTTAGCGAAAGGCTTCTTGAAGGGAAAGATGTAACTCTGTGAGATGAACTAACAGAACACAGAGCAGTTTCTCAGAAAGCTTCTTTCCAGTTTTGAACGGAAGATATTTCCTTTTTCACCATAGCCCTCTAAGGGCTTCCAAATATCCCTTTGCCAATTCCACAAGAACAGCCTTAGCGAAACGCTTCTTGAAGGGAAAGATGTAACTCTGTGAGATGAATTAACAGAACACAGAGCAGTTTCTCAGAAAGCTTCTTTCCAGTTTTGAACGGAAGATATTTCCTTTTTCACCATAGCCCTCTATGGGCTTCCAAATATCCCTTTTCCAATTCCACAAGAACAGCCTTAGCGAAAGGCTTCTTGAAGGGAAAGATGTAACTCTGTGAGATGAATTAACAGAACACAGAGCAGTTTCTCAAAAGCTTCTTTCCAGTTTTGAACGGAAGATATTTCCTTTTTCACCATAGCCGTCTATGGGCTTCCAAATACCCTTTTGCCAATTCCACAAGAACAGCCTTAGCGAAAGGCTTCTTGAAGGGAAAGATGTAACTCTATGAGATGAATTAACAGAACACAGAGCAGTTTCTCAGAAAGCTTCTTTCCAGTTTTGAACGGAAGATATTTCCTTTTTCACCATAGCCCTCTATGGGCTTCCAAATATCCCTTTGCCAATTCCACAAGAACAGACTTAGCGAAAGGCTTCTTGAAGGGAAAGATGTAATTCTGTGAGATGAATTAACAGAACACAGAGCAGTTTCTCAGAAAGCTTCTTTCCAGTTTTGAACGGAAGATATTTCCTTTTTCACCATAGCCCTCTATGGGCTTCCAAATATCCCTTTGCCAATTCCACAAGAACAGCCTTAGCGAAAGGCTTCTTGAAGGGAAAGATTTAACTCTGTGAGATGAACTAACAGAACACAGAGCAGTTTCTCAGAAAGCTTCTTTCCAGTTTTGAACGGAAGATATTTCCTTTTTCACCATAGCTGTCTATGGGCTTCCAAATATCCCTTTGCCAATTCCACAAGAACAGCCTTAGCGAAAGGCTTCTTGAAGGGAAAGATGTAGCTCTGTGAAATGAATTAACAGAACACAGAACAGTTTCTCAGAAAGCTTCTTTCCAGTTTTGAACGGAAGATATTTCCTTTTTCACCATAGCCCTCTATGGGCTTCCAAATATCCCTTTGCCAATTCCACAAGAACAGCCTTAGCGAAAGGCTTCTTGAAGGGAAAGATGTAACTCTGTGAGATGAATTAACAGAACACAGAGCAGTTTCTCAGAAAGCTTCTTTCCAGTTTTGAAAGGAAGATATTTCCTTTTTCACCATAGCCCTCTATGGGCTTCCAAATATCCCTTTGCCAATTCCACAAGAACAGCCTTAGCGAAAGGCTTCTTGAAGGGAAAGATGTAACACTGTGAGATGAATTAACAGAACACAGAGCAGTTTCTCAAAAGCTTCTTTCCAGTTTTGAACGGAAGATATTTCCTTTTTCACCATAGCCGTCTACGGGCTTCCAAATATCCCTTTGCCAATTCCACAAGAACAGCCTTAGCGAAAGGCTTCTTGAAGGGAAAGATGTAACTATGTGAGATGAATTAACAGAACACAGAGCAGTGTCTCAGAAAGCTTCTTTCCAGTTTTGAACGGAGGATATTTCCTTTTTCACCATAGCCCTCTATGGGCTTCCAAATATCCCCTTGCCAATTCCACAAGAACAGCCTTAGCGAAAGGCTTCTTGAAGTGAAAGATGTAACTCTGTGAGATGAATTAACAGAACACAGAACAGTTTCTCAGAAAGCTTCTTTCCAGTTTTGAACGGAAGTTATTTCCTTTTTCACCATAGCCCTCTATGGGCTTCCAAATATCCCTTTGCCAATTCCCCAAGAACAGCCTTAGTGAAAGGCTTCTTGAAGGGAAAGATGTAACTCTGTGAGTTGAATTAACAGAACACAGAAGAGTTTCTCAGAAAGCTTCTTTCCAGTTTTGAACGGAAGATATTTCCTTTTTCACCATAGCCCTCTATGGGCTTCCAAATATCCCTTTGCCAATTCCACAAGAACAGCCTTAGCGAAAGTCTTCTTGAAGGGAAAGATGTAACTCTGTGAGATGAACTAACAGAACACAGAGCAGTCTCTCAGAAAGCTTCTTTCCAGTTTTGAACGGAAGATATTTCCTTTTTCACCATAGCCCTCTATGGGCTTCCAAATATCCCTTTGCCAATTCCACAAGAACAGCCTTAGCGAAAGGCTTCTTGAAGGGAAAGATGTAACTCTGTGAGATGAATTAACAGAACACAGAACAGTTTCTCAGAAAGCTTCTTTCCAGTTTTGAACGGAAGATATTTCCTTTTTCACCATAGCCCTCTATGGGCTTCCAAATATCCATTTGCCAATTCCACAAGAACAGCCTTAGCGAAAGGCTTCTTGAAGGGAAAGATGTAACTCTGTGAGATGAATTAACAGAACACAGAGCAGTTTCTCAGAAAGCTTCTTTCCAGTTTTGAACGGAAGATATTTCCTTTTTCACCATAGCCCTCTATGGGCTTCCAAATATCCCTTTGCCAATTCCACAAGAACAGCCTTAGCGAAAGGCTTCTTGAAGGGAAAGATGTAACTATGTGAGATGAATTAACAGAACACAGAGCAGTGTCTCAGAAAGCTTCTTTCCAGTTTTGAACGGAGGATATTTCCTTTTTCACCATAGCCCTCTATGGGCTTCCAAATATCCCCTTGCCAATTCCACAAGAACAGCCTTAGCGAAAGGCTTCTTGAAGTGAAAGATGTAACTCTGTGAGATGAATTAACAGAACACAGAACAGTTTCTCAGAAAGCTTCTTTCCAGTTTTGAACGGAAGTTATTTCCTTTTTCACCATAGCCCTCTATGGGCTTCCAAATATCCCTTTGCCAATTCCCCAAGAACAGCCTTAGTGAAAGGCTTCTTGAAGGGAAAGATGTAACTCTGTGAGTTGAATTAACAGAACACAGAAGAGTTTCTCAGAAAGCTTCTTTCCAGTTTTGAACGGAAGATATTTCCTTTTTCACCATAGCCCTCTATGGGCTTCCAAATATCCCTTTGCCAATTCCACAAGAACAGCCTTAGCGAAAGTCTTCTTGAAGGGAAAGATGTAACTCTGTGAGATGAACTAACAGAACACAGAGCAGTCTCTCAGAAAGCTTCTTTCCAGTTTTGAACGGAAGATATTTCCTTTTTCACCATAGCCCTCTATGGGCTTCCAAATATCCCTTTGCCAATTCCACAAGAACAGCCTTAGCGAAAGGCTTCTTGAAGGGAAAGATGTAACTCTGTGAGATGAATTAACAGAACACAGAACAGTTTCTCAGAAAGCTTCTTTCCAGTTTTGAACGGAAGATATTTCCTTTTTCACCATAGCCCTCTATGGGCTTCCAAATATCCATTTGCCAATTCCACAAGAACAGCCTTAGCGAAAGGCTTCTTGAAGGGAAAGATGTAACTCTGTGAGATGAATTAACAGAACACAGAGCAGTTTCTCAGAAAGCTTCTTTCCAGTTTTGAACGGAAGATATTTCCTTTTTCACCATAGCCCTCTATGGGCTTCCAAATATCCCTTTGCCAATTCCACAAGAACAGCCTTAGCGAAAGGCTTCTTGAAGGGAAAGATGTAACTCTGTGAGATGAATTAACAGAACACAGAGCAGTTTCTCAGAAACCTTCTTTCTAGTTTTGAACGGAAGATATTTCCTTTTTCACCGTAGCCGTCTATGGGCTTCCAAATATCCCTTTGCCAATTCCACAAGAACAGCCTTAGCGAAAGGCTTCTTGAAGGGAAAGATGTAACTCTGTGAGATGAATTAACAGAACACAAAGCAGTTTCTCAGAAAGCTTCTTTCCAGTTTTGAACGGAAGATATTTCCTTTTTCAACATAGCCCTCTATGGGCTTCCAAATATCCCTTTGCCAATTCCACAAGAACAGACTTAGCGAAAGGCTTCTTGAAGTTAAGATGTAACTCTGTGAGATGAATTAACAGAACACAGAGCAGTTTCTCAGAAAGCTTCTTTCCAGTTTTGAACCAAAGATATTTCCTTTTTCACCAGAGCCCTCTATGGGCTTCCAAATATCCCTTTGCCAATTCCACAAGAACAGCCTTAGCGAAAGGCTTCTTGAAGGGAAAGATGTAACTCTGTGAGATGAACTAACAGAACACAGAGCAGTTTCTCAGAAAGCTTCTTTCCAGTTTTGAACGGAAGATATTTCCTTTTTCACCATAGCCCTCTATGGGCTTCCAAATATCCCTTTGCCAATTCCACAAGAACAGCCTTAGCGAAAGGCTTCTTGAAGGGAAAGATGTAACTCTGTGAGATGAATTAACAGAACACAGAGCAGTTTCTCAGAAAGCTTCTTTCCAGTTTTGAACGGAAGATATTTCCTTTTTCACCATAGCCCTCTATGGGCTTCCAAATATCCCTTTGCCAATTCCACAAGAACAGCCTTAGCGAAAGGCTTCTTGAAGTGAAAGATGTAACTCTGTGAGATGAATTAACAGAACACAGAGCAGTTTCTCAGAAAGCTTCTTTCCAGTTTTGAACGGAAGATATTTCCTTTTTCACCATAGCCCTCTATGGGCTTCCAAATATCCCTTTGCCAATTCCACAAGAACAGCCTTAGCGAAAGGCTTCTTGAAGGGAAAGATGTAACTCTGTGAGATGAATTAACAGAACACAGAGCAGTTTCTCAAAAGCTTCTTTCCAGTTTTGAACGGAAGATATTTCCTTTTTCACCATAGCCGTCTACGGGCCTCCAAATATCCCTTTGCCAATTCCACAAGAACAGCCTTAGCGAAAGGCTTCTTGAAGGGAAAGATGTAACTCTTTGAGATGAATTAACAGAACACAGAGCAGTTTCTCAGAAAGCTTCTTTCCAATTTTGAACGGAAGATATTTCCTTTTTCACCATAGCCCTCTATGGGCTTCCAAATATCCCTTTGCCAATTCCACAAGAACAGACTTAGCGAAAGGCTTCTTGAAGGGAAAGATGTAACTCTGTGAGATGAATTAACAGAACACAGAGCAGTTTCTCAGAAAGCTTCTTTCCAGTTTTGAACGGAAGATATTTCCTTTTTCACCATAGACCTCTATGGGCTTCCAAATATCCCTTTGCCAATTCCACAAGAACAGCCTTAGCGAAAGGCTTCTTGAAGGGAAAGATGTAACTCTGTGAGATGAATTAACAGAACACAGAGCAGTTTCTCAGAAAGCTTCTTTCCAGTTTTGAACGGAAGATATTTCCTTTTTCACCATAGCCCTCTATGGGCTTCCAAATATCCCTTTGCCAATTCCACAAGAACAGACTTAGCGAAAGGCTTCTTGAAGGGAAAGATGTAACTCTGTGAGATGAATTAACAGAACACAGAGCAGTTTCTCAGAAAGCTTCTTTCCAGTTTTGAACGGAAGATATTTCCTTTTTCACCATAGCCCTCTATGGGCTTCCAAATATCCCTTTGCCAATTCCACAAGAACAGCATTAGCGAAAGGCTTCTTGAAGGGAAAGATGTAACTCTGTGAGATGAATTAACAGAACACAGAGCAGTTTCTCAGAAAGCTTCTTTCCAGTTTTGAACGGAAGATATTCCCTTTTTCACCATAGCCCTCTATGGGCTTCCAAATATCCCTTTGCCAATTCCACAAGAACAGCCTTAGCGAAAGGCTTCTTGAAGGGAAAGATGTAACTCTGTGAGATGAATTAACAGAACACAGAGCAGTTTCTCAAAAGCTTCTTTCCAGTTTTGAACGGAAGATATTTCCTTTTTCACCATAGCCGTCTATGGGCTTCCAAATATCCTTTTGCCAATTCCACAAGAACAGCCTTAGCGAAAGGCTTCTTGAAGGGAAAGATGTAACTCTGTGAGATGAATTAACAGAACACAGAGCAGTTTCTCAGAAAGCTTCTTTCAAGTTTTGAACGGAAGATATTTCCTTTTTCACCATAGCCCTCTATGGGCTTCCAAATATCCCTTTGCCAATTCCACAAGAACAGCCTTAGCGAAAGGCTTCTTGAAGGGAAAGATTTAACTCTGTGAGATAAACTAACAGAACACAGAGCAGTTTCTCAGAAAGCTTCTTTCCAGTTTTGAACGGAAGATATTTCCTTTTTCACCATAGCCCTCTATGGGCTTCCAAATATCCCTTTGCCAATTCCACAAGAACAGCCTTAGCGAAAGGCTTCTTGAAGGGAAAGATGTAACTCTGTGAGATGAATTAACAGAACACAGAGCAGTTTCTCAGAAAGCTTCTTTCCAGTTTTGAACGGAAGATATTTCCTTTTTCACCATAGCCCTCTATGGGCTTCCAAATATCCCTTTGCCAATTCCACAAGAACAGCCTTAGCGAAAGGCTTCTTGAAGGGAAAGATGTAACTCTGTGAGATGAACTAACAGAACACAGAGCAGTTTCTCAGAAAGCTTCTTTCCAGTTTTGAACGGAAGATATTTCCTTTTTCACCATAGCCCTCTAAGGGCTTCCAAATATCCCTTTGCCAATTCCACAAGAACAGCCTTAGCGAAACGCTTCTTGAAGGGAAAGATGTAACTCTGTGAGATGAATTAACAGAACACAGAGCAGTTTCTCAGAAAGCTTCTTTCCAGTTTTGAACGGAAGATATTTCCTTTTTCACCATAGCCCTCTATGGGCTTCCAAATATCCCTTTTCCAATTCCACAAGAACAGCCTTAGCGAAAGGCTTCTTGAAGGGAAAGATGTAACTCTGTGAGATGAATTAACAGAACACAGAGCAGTTTCTCAAAAGCTTCTTTCCAGTTTTGAACGGAAGATATTTCCTTTTTCACCATAGCCGTCTATGGGCTTCCAAATACCCTTTTGCCAATTCCACAAGAACAGCCTTAGCGAAAGGCTTCTTGAAGGGAAAGATGTAACTCTATGAGATGAATTAACAGAACACAGAGCAGTTTCTCAGAAAGCTTCTTTCCAGTTTTGAACGGAAGATATTTCCTTTTTCACCATAGCCCTCTATGGGCTTCCAAATATCCCTTTGCCAATTCCACAAGAACAGACTTAGCGAAAGGCTTCTTGAAGGGAAAGATGTAATTCTGTGAGATGAATTAACAGAACACAGAGCAGTTTCTCAGAAAGCTTCTTTCCAGTTTTGAACGGAAGATATTTCCTTTTTCACCATAGCCCTCTATGGGCTTCCAAATATCCCTTTGCCAATTCCACAAGAACAGCCTTAGCGAAAGGCTTCTTGAAGGGAAAGATTTAACTCTGTGAGATGAACTAACAGAACACAGAGCAGTTTCTCAGAAAGCTTCTTTCCAGTTTTGAACGGAAGATATTTCCTTTTTCACCATAGCTGTCTATGGGCTTCCAAATATCCCTTTGCCAATTCCACAAGAACAGCCTTAGCGAAAGGCTTCTTGAAGGGAAAGATGTAGCTCTGTGAGATGAATTAACAGAACACAGAACAGTTTCTCAGAAAGCTTCTTTCCAGTTTTGAACGGAAGATATTTCCTTTTTCACCATAGCCCTCTATGGGCTTCCAAATATCCCTTTGCCAATTCCACAAGAACAGCCTTAGCGAAAGGCTTCTTGAAGGGAAAGATGTAACTCTGTGAGATGAATTAACAGAACACAGAGCAGTTTCTCAGAAAGCTTCTTTCCAGTTTTGAAAGGAAGATATTTCCTTTTTCACCATAGCCCTCTATGGGCTTCCAAATATCCCTTTGCCAATTCCACAAGAACAGCCTTAGCGAAAGGCTTCTTGAAGGGAAAGATGTAACACTGTGAGATGAATTAACAGAACACAGAGCAGTTTCTCAAAAGCTTCTTTCCAGTTTTGAACGGAAGATATTTCCTTTTTCACCATAGCCGTCTACGGGCTTCCAAATATCCCTTTGCCAATTCCACAAGAACAGCCTTAGCGAAAGGCTTCTTGAAGGGAAAGATGTAACTATGTGAGATGAATTAACAGAACACAGAGCAGTGTCTCAGAAAGCTTCTTTCCAGTTTTGAACGGAGGATATTTCCTTTTTCACCATAGCCCTCTATGGGCTTCCAAATATCCCCTTGCCAATTCCACAAGAACAGCCTTAGCGAAAGGCTTCTTGAAGTGAAAGATGTAACTCTGTGAGATGAATTAACAGAACACAGAACAGTTTCTCAGAAAGCTTCTTTCCAGTTTTGAACGGAAGTTATTTCCTTTTTCACCATAGCCCTCTATGGGCTTCCAAATATCCCTTTGCCAATTCCCCAAGAACAGCCTTAGTGAAAGGCTTCTTGAAGGGAAAGATGTAACTCTGTGAGTTGAATTAACAGAACACAGAAGAGTTTCTCAGAAAGCTTCTTTCCAGTTTTGAACGGAAGATATTTCCTTTTTCACCATAGCCCTCTATGGGCTTCCAAATATCCCTTTGCCAATTCCACAAGAACAGCCTTAGCGAAAGTCTTCTTGAAGGGAAAGATGTAACTCTGTGAGATGAACTAACAGAACACAGAGCAGTCTCTCAGAAAGCTTCTTTCCAGTTTTGAACGGAAGATATTTCCTTTTTCACCATAGCCCTCTATGGGCTTCCAAATATCCCTTTGCCAATTCCACAAGAACAGCCTTAGCGAAAGGCTTCTTGAAGGGAAAGATGTAACTCTGTGAGATGAATTAACAGAACACAGAACAGTTTCTCAGAAAGCTTCTTTCCAGTTTTGAACGGAAGATATTTCCTTTTTCACCATAGCCCTCTATGGGCTTCCAAATATCCATTTGCCAATTCCACAAGAACAGCCTTAGCGAAAGGCTTCTTGAAGGGAAAGATGTAACTCTGTGAGATGAATTAACAGAACACAGAGCAGTTTCTCAGAAAGCTTCTTTCCAGTTTTGAACGGAAGATATTTCCTTTTTCACCATAGCCCTCTATGGGCTTCCAAATATCCCTTTGCCAATTCCACAAGAACAGCCTTAGCGAAAGGCTTCTTGAAGGGAAAGATGTAACTATGTGAGATGAATTAACAGAACACAGAGCAGTGTCTCAGAAAGCTTCTTTCCAGTTTTGAACGGAGGATATTTCCTTTTTCACCATAGCCCTCTATGGGCTTCCAAATATCCCCTTGCCAATTCCACAAGAACAGCCTTAGCGAAAGGCTTCTTGAAGTGAAAGATGTAACTCTGTGAGATGAATTAACAGAACACAGAACAGTTTCTCAGAAAGCTTCTTTCCAGTTTTGAACGGAAGTTATTTCCTTTTTCACCATAGCCCTCTATGGGCTTCCAAATATCCCTTTGCCAATTCCCCAAGAACAGCCTTAGTGAAAGGCTTCTTGAAGGGAAAGATGTAACTCTGTGAGTTGAATTAACAGAACACAGAAGAGTTTCTCAGAAAGCTTCTTTCCAGTTTTGAACGGAAGATATTTCCTTTTTCACCATAGCCCTCTATGGGCTTCCAAATATCCCTTTGCCAATTCCACAAGAACAGCCTTAGCGAAAGTCTTCTTGAAGGGAAAGATGTAACTCTGTGAGATGAACTAACAGAACACAGAGCAGTCTCTCAGAAAGCTTCTTTCCAGTTTTGAACGGAAGATATTTCCTTTTTCACCATAGCCCTCTATGGGCTTCCAAATATCCCTTTGCCAATTCCACAAGAACAGCCTTAGCGAAAGGCTTCTTGAAGGGAAAGATGTAACTCTGTGAGATGAATTAACAGAACACAGAACAGTTTCTCAGAAAGCTTCTTTCCAGTTTTGAACGGAAGATATTTCCTTTTTCACCATAGCCCTCTATGGGCTTCCAAATATCCATTTGCCAATTCCACAAGAACAGCCTTAGCGAAAGGCTTCTTGAAGGGAAAGATGTAACTCTGTGAGATGAATTAACAGAACACAGAGCAGTTTCTCAGAAAGCTTCTTTCCAGTTTTGAACGGAAGATATTTCCTTTTTCACCATAGCCCTCTATGGGCTTCCAAATATCCCTTTGCCAATTCCACAAGAACAGCCTTAGCGAAAGGCTTCTTGAAGGGAAAGATGTAACTCTGTGAGATGAATTAACAGAACACAGAGCAGTTTCTCAGAAACCTTCTTTCTAGTTTTGAACGGAAGATATTTCCTTTTTCACCGTAGCCGTCTATGGGCTTCCAAATATCCCTTTGCCAATTCCACAAGAACAGCCTTAGCGAAAGGCTTCTTGAAGGGAAAGATGTAACTCTGTGAGATGAATTAACAGAACACAAAGCAGTTTCTCAGAAAGCTTCTTTCCAGTTTTGAACGGAAGATATTTCCTTTTTCAACATAGCCCTCTATGGGCTTCCAAATATCCCTTTGCCAATTCCACAAGAACAGACTTAGCGAAAGGCTTCTTGAAGTTAAGATGTAACTCTGTGAGATGAATTAACAGAACACAGAGCAGTTTCTCAGAAAGCTTCTTTCCAGTTTTGAACCAAAGATATTTCCTTTTTCACCAGAGCCCTCTATGGGCTTCCAAATATCCCTTTGCCAATTCCACAAGAACAGCCTTAGCGAAAGGCTTCTTGAAGGGAAAGATGTAACTCTGTGAGATGAACTAACAGAACACAGAGCAGTTTCTCAGAAAGCTTCTTTCCAGTTTTGAACGGAAGATATTTCCTTTTTCACCATAGCCCTCTATGGGCTTCCAAATATCCCTTTGCCAATTCCACAAGAACAGCCTTAGCGAAAGGCTTCTTGAAGGGAAAGATGTAACTCTGTGAGATGAATTAACAGAACACAGAGCAGTTTCTCAGAAAGCTTCTTTCCAGTTTTGAACGGAAGATATTTCCTTTTTCACCATAGCCCTCTATGGGCTTCCAAATATCCCTTTGCCAATTCCACAAGAACAGCCTTAGCGAAAGGCTTCTTGAAGTGAAAGATGTAACTCTGTGAGATGAATTAACAGAACACAGAGCAGTTTCTCAGAAAGCTTCTTTCCAGTTTTGAACGGAAGATATTTCCTTTTTCACCATAGCCCTCTATGGGCTTCCAAATATCCCTTTGCCAATTCCACAAGAACAGCCTTAGCGAAAGGCTTCTTGAAGGGAAAGATGTAACTCTGTGAGATGAATTAACAGAACACAGAGCAGTTTCTCAAAAGCTTCTTTCCAGTTTTGAACGGAAGATATTTCCTTTTTCACCATAGCCGTCTACGGGCCTCCAAATATCCCTTTGCCAATTCCACAAGAACAGCCTTAGCGAAAGGCTTCTTGAAGGGAAAGATGTAACTCTTTGAGATGAATTAACAGAACACAGAGCAGTTTCTCAGAAAGCTTCTTTCCAATTTTGAACGGAAGATATTTCCTTTTTCACCATAGCCCTCTATGGGCTTCCAAATATCCCTTTGCCAATTCCACAAGAACAGACTTAGCGAAAGGCTTCTTGAAGGGAAAGATGTAACTCTGTGAGATGAATTAACAGAACACAGAGCAGTTTCTCAGAAAGCTTCTTTCCAGTTTTGAACGGAAGATATTTCCTTTTTCACCATAGACCTCTATGGGCTTCCAAATATCCCTTTGCCAATTCCACAAGAACAGCCTTAGCGAAAGGCTTCTTGAAGGGAAAGATGTAACTCTGTGAGATGAATTAACAGAACACAGAGCAGTTTCTCAGAAAGCTTCTTTCCAGTTTTGAACGGAAGATATTTCCTTTTTCACCATAGCCCTCTATGGGCTTCCAAATATCCCTTTGCCAATTCCACAAGAACAGACTTAGCGAAAGGCTTCTTGAAGGGAAAGATGTAACTCTGTGAGATGAATTAACAGAACACAGAGCAGTTTCTCAGAAAGCTTCTTTCCAGTTTTGAACGGAAGATATTTCCTTTTTCACCATAGCCCTCTATGGGCTTCCAAATATCCCTTTGCCAATTCCACAAGAACAGCATTAGCGAAAGGCTTCTTGAAGGGAAAGATGTAACTCTGTGAGATGAATTAACAGAACACAGAGCAGTTTCTCAGAAAGCTTCTTTCCAGTTTTGAACGGAAGATATTCCCTTTTTCACCATAGCCCTCTATGGGCTTCCAAATATCCCTTTGCCAATTCCACAAGAACAGCCTTAGCGAAAGGCTTCTTGAAGGGAAAGATGTAACTCTGTGAGATGAATTAACAGAACACAGAGCAGTTTCTCAAAAGCTTCTTTCCAGTTTTGAACGGAAGATATTTCCTTTTTCACCATAGCCGTCTATGGGCTTCCAAATATCCTTTTGCCAATTCCACAAGAACAGCCTTAGCGAAAGGCTTCTTGAAGGGAAAGATGTAACTCTGTGAGATGAATTAACAGAACACAGAGCAGTTTCTCAGAAAGCTTCTTTCAAGTTTTGAACGGAAGATATTTCCTTTTTCACCATAGCCCTCTATGGGCTTCCAAATATCCCTTTGCCAATTCCACAAGAACAGCCTTAGCGAAAGGCTTCTTGAAGGGAAAGATTTAACTCTGTGAGATAAACTAACAGAACACAGAGCAGTTTCTCAGAAAGCTTCTTTCCAGTTTTGAACGGAAGATATTTCCTTTTTCACCATAGCCCTCTAAGGGCTTCCAAATATCCCTTTGCCAATTCCACAAGAACAGCCTTAGCGAAACGCTTCTTGAAGGGAAAGATGTAACTCTGTGAGATGAATTAACAGAACACAGAGCAGTTTCTCAGAAAGCTTCTTTCCAGTTTTGAACGGAAGATATTTCCTTTTTCACCATAGCCCTCTATGGGCTTCCAAATATCCCTTTTCCAATTCCACAAGAACAGCCTTAGCGAAAGGCTACTTGAAGGGAAAGATGTAACTCTGTGAGATGAATTAACAGAACACAGAGCAGTTTCTCAAAAGCTTCTTTCCAGTTTTGAACGGAAGATATTTCCTTTTTCACCATAGCCGTCTATGGGCTTCCAAATACCCTTTTGCCAATTCCACAAGAACAGCCTTAGCGAAAGGCTTCTTGAAGGGAAAGATGTAACTCTGTGAGATGAATTAACAGAACACAGAGCAGTTTCTCAGAAAGCTTCTTTCCAGTTTTGAACGGAAGATATTTCCTTTTTCACCATAGCCCTCTATGGGCTTCCAAATATCCCTTTGCCAATTCCACAAGAACAGACTTAGCGAAAGGCTTCTTGAAGGGAAAGATGTAACTCTGTGAGATGAATTAACAGAACACAGAGCAGTTTCTCAGAAAGCTTCTTTCCAGTTTTGAACGGAAGATATTTCCTTTTTCACCATAGCCCTCTATGGGCTTCCAAATATCCCTTTGCCAATTCCACAAGAACAGCATTAGCGAAAGGCTTCTTGAAGGGAAAGATGTAACTCTGTGAGATGAATTAACAGAACACAGAGCAGTTTCTCAGAAAGCTTCTTTCCAGTTTTGAACGGAAGATATTTCCTTTTTCACCATAGCCCTCTATGGGCTTCCAAATATCCCTTTGCCAATTCCACAAGAACAGCCTTAGCGAAAGGCTTCTTGAAGGGAAAGATGTAACTCTGTGAGATGAATTAACAGAACACAGAGCAGTTTCTCAAAAGCTTCTTTCCAGTTTTGAACGGAAGATATTTCCTTTTTCACCATAGCCGTCTATGGGCTTCCAAATATCCTTTTGCCAATTCCACAAGAACAGCCTTAGCGAAAGGCTTCTTGAAGGGAAAGATGTAACTCTGTGAGATGAATTAACAGAACACAGAGCAGTTTCTCAGAAAGCTTCTTTCCAGTTTTGAACGGAAGATATTTCCTTTTTCACCATAGCCCTCTATGGGCTTCCAAATATCCCTTTGCCAATTCCACAAGAACAGCCTTAGCGAAAGGCTTCTTGAAGGGAAAGATTTAACTCTGTGAGATGAACTAACAGAACACAGAGCAGTTTCTCAGAAAGCTTCTTTCCAGTTTTGAACGGAAGATATTTCCTTTTTCACCATAGCCCTCTAAGGGCTTCCAAATATCCCTTTGCCAATTCCACAAGAACAGCCTTAGCGAAACGCTTCTTGAAGGGAAAGATGTAACTCTGTGAGATGAATTAACAGAACACAGAGCAGTTTCTCAGAAAGCTTCTTTCCAGTTTTGAACGGAAGATATTTCCTTTTTCACCATAGCCCTCTATGGGCTTCCAAATATCCCTTTTCCAATTCCACAAGAACAGCCTTAGCGAAAGGCTACTTGAAGGGAAAGATGTAACTCTGTGAGATGAATTAACAGAACACAGAGCAGTTTCTCAAAAGCTTCTTTCCAGTTTTGAACGGAAGATATTTCCTTTTTCACCATAGCCGTCTATGGGCTTCCAAATACCCTTTTGCCAATTCCACAAGAACAGCCTTAGCGAAAGGCTTCTTGAAGGGAAAGATGTAACTCTGTGAGATGAATTAACAGAACACAGAGCAGTTTCTCAGAAAGCTTCTTTCCAGTTTTGAACGGAAGATATTTCCTTTTTCACCATAGCCCTCTATGGGCTTCCAAATATCCCTTTGCCAATTCCACAAGAACAGACTTAGCGAAAGGCTTCTTGAAGGGAAAGATGTAACTCTGTGAGATGAATTAACAGAACACAGAGCAGTTTCTCAGAAAGCTTCTTTCCAGTTTTGAACGGAAGATATTTCCTTTTTCACCATAGCCCTCTATGGGCTTCCAAATATCCCTTTGCCAATTCCACAAGAACAGCATTAGCGAAAGGCTTCTTGAAGGGAAAGATGTAACTCTGTGAGATGAATTAACAGAACACAGAGCAGTTTCTCAGAAAGCTTCTTTCCAGTTTTGAACGGAAGATATTTCCTTTTTCACCATAGCCCTCTATGGGCTTCCAAATATCCCTTTGCCAATTCCACAAGAACAGCCTTAGCGAAAGGCTTCTTGAAGGGAAAGATGTAACTCTGTGAGATGAATTAACAGAACACAGAGCAGTTTCTCAAAAGCTTCTTTCCAGTTTTGAACGGAAGATATTTCCTTTTTCACCATAGCCGTCTATGGGCTTCCAAATATCCTTTTGCCAATTCCACAAGAACAGCCTTAGCAAAAGGCTTCTTGAAGGGAAAGATGTAACTCTGTGAGATGAATTAACAGAACACAGAGCAGTTTCTCAGAAAGCTTCTTTCAAGTTTTGAACGGAAGATATTTCCTTTTTCACCATAGCCCTCTATGGGCTTCCAAATATCCCTTTGCCAATTCCACAAGAACAGCCTTAGCGAAAGGCTTCTTGAAGGGAAAGATTTAACTCTGTGAGATGAACTAACAGAACACAGAGCAGTTTCTCAGAAAGCTTCTTTCCAGTTTTGAACGGAAGATATTTCCTTTTTCACCATAGCCCTCTAAGGGCTTCCAAATATCCCTTTGCCAATTCCACAAGAACAGCCTTAGCGAAACGCTTCTTGAAGGGAAAGATGTAACTCTGTGAGATGAATTAACAGAACACAGAGCAGTTTCTCAGAAAGCTTCTTTCCAGTTTTGAACGGAAGATATTTCCTTTTTCACCATAGCCCTCTATGGGCTTCCAAATATCCCTTTTCCAATTCCACAAGAACAGCCTTAGGGAAAGGCTACTTGAAGGGAAAGATGTAACTCTGTGAGATGAATTAACAGAACACAGAGCAGTTTCTCAAAAGCTTCTTTCCAGTTTTGAACGGAAGATATTTCCTTTTTCACCGTAGCCGTCTATGGGCTTCCAAATACCCTTTTGCCAATTCCACAAGAACAGCCTTAGCGAAAGGCTTCTTGAAGGGAAAGATGTAACTCTGTGAGATGAATTAACAGAACACAGAGCAGTTTCTCAGAAAGCTTCTTTCCAGTTTTGAACGGAAGATATTTCCTTTTTCACCATAGCCCTCTATGGGCTTCCAAATATCCCTTTGCCAATTCCACAAGAACAGACTTAGCGAAAGGCTTCTTGAAGGGAAAGATGTAACTCTGTGAGATGAATTAACAGAACACAGAGCAGTTTCTCAGAAAGCTTCTTTCCAGTTTTGAACGGAAGATATTTCCTTTTTCACCATAGCCCTCTATGGGCTTCCAAATATCCCTTTGCCAATTCCACAAGAACAGCATTAGCGAAAGGCTTCTTGAAGGGAAAGATGTAACTCTGTGAGATGAATTAACAGAACACAGAGCAGTTTCTCAGAAAGCTTCTTTCCAGTTTTGAACGGAAGATATTTCCTTTTTCACCATAGCCCTCTATGGGCTTCCAAATATCCCTTTGCCAATTCCACAAGAACAGCCTTAGCGAAAGGCTTCTTGAAGGGAAAGATGTAACTCTGTGAGATGAATTAACAGAACACAGAGCAGTTTCTCAAAAGCTTCTTTCCAGTTTTGAACGGAAGATATTTCCTTTTTCACCATAGCCGTCTATGGGCTTCCAAATATCCTTTTGCCAATTCCACAAGAACAGCCTTAGCGAAAGGCTTCTTGAAGGGAAAGATGTAACTCTGTGAGATGAATTAACAGAACACAGAGCAGTTTCTCAGAAAGCTTCTTTCAAGTTTTGAACGGAAGATATTTCCTTTTTCACCATAGCCCTCTATGGGCTTCCAAATATCCCTTTGCCAATTCCACAAGAACAGCCTTAGCGAAAGGCTTCTTGAAGGGAAAGATTTAACTCTGTGAGATGAACTAACAGAACACAGAGCAGTTTCTCAGAAAGCTTCTTTCCAGTTTTGAACGGAAGATATTTCCTTTTTCACCATAGCCGTCTACGGGCTTCCAAATATCCCTTTGCCAATTCCACAAGAACAGCCTTAGCGAAAGGCTTCTTGAAGGGAAAGATGTAACTATGTGAGATGAATTAACAGAACACAGAGCAGTTTCTCAGAAAGCTTCTTTCCAGTTTTGAACGGAGGATATTTCCTTTTTCACCATAGCCCTCTATGGGCTTCCAAATATCCCCTTGCCAATTCCACAAGAACAGCCTTAGCGAAAGGCTTCTTGAAGTGAAAGATGTAACTCTGTGAGATGAATTAACAGAACACAGAACAGTTTCTCAGAAAGCTTCTTTCCAGTTTTGAACGGAAGTTATTTCCTTTTTCACCATAGCCCTCTATGGGCTTCCAAATATCCCTTTGCCAATTCCCCAAGAACAGCCTTAGTGAAAGGCTTCTTGAAGGGAAAGATGTAACTCTGTGAGTTGAATTAACAGAACACAGAGCAGTTTCTCAGAAAGCTTCTTTCCAGTTTTGAACGGAAGATATTTCCTTTTTCACCATAGCCCTCTATGGGCTTCCAAATATCCCTTTGCCAATTCCACAAGAACAGCCTTAGCGAAAGGCTTCTTGAAGGGAAAGATGTAACTCTGTGAGATGAACTAACAGAACACAGAGCAGTCTCTCAGAAAGCTTCTTTCCAGTTTTGAACGGAAGATATTTCCTTTTTCACCATAGCCCTCTATGGGCTTCCAAATATCCCTTTGCCAATTCCACAAGAACAGCATTAGCGAAAGGCTTCTTGAAGGGAAAGATGTAACTCTGTGAGATGAATTAACAGAACACAGAGCAGTTTCTCAGAAAGCTTCTTTCCAGTTTTGAACGGAAGATATTTCCTTTTTCACCATAGCCCTCTATGGGCTTCCAAATATCCCTTTGCCAATTCCACAAGAACAGCCTTAGCGAAAGGCTTCTTGAAGGGAAAGATGTAACTCTGTGAGATGAATTAACAGAACACAGAGCAGTTTCTCAAAAGCTTCTTTCCAGTTTTGAACGGAAGATATTTCCTTTTTCACCATAGCCGTCTATGGGCTTCCAAATATCCTTTTGCCAATTCCACAAGAACAGCCTTAGCGAAAGGCTTCTTGAAGGGAAAGATGTAACTCTGTGAGATGAATTAACAGAACACAGAGCAGTTTCTCAGAAAGCTTCTTTCAAGTTTTGAACGGAAGATATTTCCTTTTTCACCATAGCCCTCTATGGGCTTCCAAATATCCCTTTGCCAATTCCACAAGAACAGCCTTAGCGAAAGGCTTCTTGAAGGGAAAGATTTAACTCTGTGAGATGAACTAACAGAACACAGAGCAGTTTCTCAGAAAGCTTCTTTCCAGTTTTGAACGGAAGATATTTCCTTTTTCACCATAGCTGTCTATGGGCTTCCAAATATCCCTTTGCCAATTCCACAAGAACAGCCTTAGCGAAAGGCTTCTTGAAGGGAAAGATGTAACTCTGTGAGATGAATTAACAGAACACAGAACAGTTTCTCAGAAAGCTTCTTTCCAGTTTTGAACGGAAGATATTTCCTTTTTCACCATAGCCCTCTATGGGCTTCCAAATATCCCTTTGCCAATTCCACAAGAACAGCCTTAGCGAAAGGCTTCTTGAAGGGAAAGATGTAACTCTGTGAAATGAATTAAGAGAACACAGAGCAGTTTCTCAGAAAGCTTCTTTCCAGTTTTGAACGGAAGATATTTCCTTTTTCACCATAGCCCTCTATGGGCTTCCAAATATCCCTTTGCCAATTCCACAAGAACAGCCTTAGCGAATGGCTTCTTGAAGGGAAAGACGTAACACTGTGAGATGAATTAACAGAACACAGAGCAGTTTCTCAAAAGCTTCTTTCCAGTTTTGAACGGAAGATATTTCCTTTTTCACCATAGCCGTCTACGGGCTTCCAAATATCCCTTTGCCAATTCCACAAGAACAGCCTTAGCGAAAGGCTTCTTGAAGGGAAAGATGTAACTATGTGAGATGAATTAACAGAACACAGAGCAGTTTCTCAGAAAGCTTCTTTCCAGTTTTGAACGGAGGATATTTCCTTTTTCACCATAGCCCTCTATGGGCTTCCAAATATCCCCTTGCCAATTCCACAAGAACAGCCTTAGCGAAAGGCTTCTTGAAGTGAAAGATGTAACTCTGTGAGATGAATTAAGAGAACACAGAACAGTTTCTCAGAAAGCTTCTTTCCAGTTTTGAACGGAAGTTATTTCCTTTTTCACCATAGCCCTCTATGGGCTTCCAAATATCCCTTTGCCAATTCCCCAAGAACAGCCTTAGTGAAAGGCTTCTTGAAGGGAAAGATGTAACTCTGTGAGTTGAATTAACAGAACACAGAGCAGTTTCTCAGAAAGCTTCTTTCCAGTTTTGAACGGAAGATATTTCCTTTTTCACCATAGCCCTCTATGGGCTTCCAAATATCCCTTTGCCAATTCCACAAGAACAGCCTTAGCGAAAGGCTTCTTGAAGGGAAAGATGTAACTCTGTGAGATGAACTAACAGAACACAGAGCAGTCTCTCAGAAAGCTTCTTTCCAGTTTTGAACGGAAGATATTTCCTTTTTCAACATAGCCCTCTATGGGCTTCCAAATATCCCTTTGCCAATTCCACAAGAACAGCCTTAGCGAAAGGCTTCTTGAAGGGAAAGATGTAACTCTGTGAGATGAATTAACAGAACACAAAGCAGTTTCTCAGAAAGCTTCTTTCCAGTTTTGAACGGAAGATATTTCCTTTTTCAACATAGCCCTCTATGGGCTTCCAAATATCCCTTTGCCAATTCCACAAGAACAGACTTAGCGAAAGGCTTCTTGAAGGGAAGATGTAACTCTGTGAGATGAATTAACAGAACACAGAGCAGTTTCTCAGAAAGCTTCTTTCCAGTTTTGAACCAAAGATATTTCCTTTTTCACCAGAGCCCTCTATGGGCTTCCAAATATCCCTTTGCCAATTCCACAAGAACAGCCTTAGCGAAAGGCTTCTTGAAGGGAAAGATGTAACTCTGTGAGATGAACTAACAGAACACAGAGCAGTTTCTCAGAAAGCTTCTTTCCAGTTTTGAACGGAAGATATTTCCTTTTTCACCATAGCCCTCTATGGGCTTCCAAATATCCCTTTCCCAATTCCACAAGAACAGCCTTAGCGAAAGGCTTCTTGAAGGGAAAGATGTAACTCTGTGAGATGAATTAACAGAACACAGAGCAGTTTCTTAGAAAGCTTCTTTCCAGTTTTGAACGGAAGATATTTCCTTTTTCACCATAGCCCTCTATGGGCTTCCAAATATCCCTTTGCCAATTCCACAAGAACAGCCTTAGCGAAAGGCTTCTTGAAGTGAAAGATGTAACTCTGTGAGATGAATTAACAGAACACAGAGCAGTTTCTCAGAAAGCTTCTTTCCAGTTTTGAACGGAAGTTATTTCCTTTTTCACCATAGCCCTCTATGGGCTTCCAAATATCCCTTTGCCAATTCCACAAGAACAGCCTTAGCGAAAGGCTTCTTGAAGGGAAAGATGTAACTCTGTGAGATGAATTAACAGAACACAGAGCAGTTTCTCAAAAGCTTCTTTCCAGTTTTGAACGGAAGATATTTCCTTTTTCACCATAGCCGTCTATGGGCTTCCAAATATCCTTTTGCCAATTCCACAAGAACAGCCTTAGCGAAAGGCTTCTTGAAGGGAAAGATGTAACTCTGTGAGATGAATTAACAGAACTCAGAGCAGTTTCTCAGAAAGCTTCTTTCCAGTTTTGAACGGAAGATATTTCCTTTTTCACCATAGCCCTCTATGGGCTTCCAAATATCCCTTTGCCAATTCCACAAGAACAGCCTTAGCGAAAGGCTTCTTGAAGGGAAAGATGTAACTCTGTGAGATGAACTAACAGAACACAGAGCAGTTTCTCAGAAAGCTTCTTTCCAGTTTTGAACGGAAGATATTTCCTTTTTCACCATAGCCGTCTATGGGCTTCCAAATATCCCTTTGACAATTCCACAAGAACAGCCTTAGCGAAAGGCTTCTTGAAGGGAAAGATGTAACTCTGTGAGATGAATTAACAGAACACAGAACAGTTTCTCAGAAAGCTTCTTTCCAGTTTTGAACGGAAGATATTTCCTTTTTCACCATAGCCCACTACGGGCTTCCAAATATCCCTTTGCCAATTCCACAAGAACAGCCTTAGCGAAAGGCTTCTTGAAGGGAAAGATGTAACTCTGTGAGATGAATTAACAGAACACAGAGCAGTTTCTCAGAAAGCTACTTTCCAGTTTTGAACGGAAGATATTTCCTTTTTCACCATAGCCCTCTATGGGCTTCCAAATATCCCTTTGCCAATTCCACAAGAACAGCCTTAGCGAAAGGCTTCTTGAAGGGAAAGATGTAACTCTGTGAGATGAATTAAAAGAACACAGAGCAGTTTCTCAAAAGCTTCTTTCCAGTTTTGAACGGAAGATATTTCCTTTTTCACCATAGCCCTCTATGGGCTTCCAAATATCCCTTTGCCAATTCCACAAGAACAGCCTTAGCGAAAGGCTTCTTGAAGGGAAAGATGTAACTCTGTGAGATGAACTAACAGAACACAGAGCAGTTTCTCAGAAAGCTTCTTTCCAGTTTTGAACGGAAGATATTTCCTTTTTCCCCATAGCCGTCTATGGGCTTCCAAATATCCCTTTGCCAATTCCACAAGAACAGCCTTAGCGAAAGGCTTCTTGAAGGGAAAGATGTAACTCTGTGAGATGAATTAACAGAACACAGAGCCGTTTCTCAAAAGCTTCTTTCCAGTTTTGAACGGAAGATATTTCCTTTTTCACCATTGCCGTCTATGGGCTTCCAAATATCCCTTTGCCAATTCCACAAGAACAGCCTTAGCGAAAGGCTTCTTGAAGGGAAAGATGTAACTCTGTGAGATGAATTAACAGAACACAGAGCAGTTTCTCAGAAAGCTTCTTTCCAGTTTTGAACGGAAGATATTTCCTTTTTCACCATAGCCCTCTATGGGCTTCCAAATATCCCTTTGCCAATTCCACAAGAACAGACTTAGCGAAAGGCTTCTTGAAGGGAAAGATGTAACTCTGTGAGATGAATTAACAGAACACAGAGCAGTTTCTCAGAAAGCTTCTTTCCAGTTTTGAACGGAAGATATTTCCTTTTTCACCATAGACCTCTATGGGCTTCCAAATATCCCTTTGCCAATTCCACAAGAACAGCCTTAGCGAAAGGCTTCTTGAAGGGAAAGATGTAACTCTGTGAGATGAACTAACAGAACACAGAGCAGTTTCTCAGAAAGCTTCTTTCCAGTTTTGAACGGAAGATATTTCCTTTTTCACCATAGCCCTCCATGGGCTTCCAAATATCCCTTTGCCAATTCCACAAGAACAGACTTAGCGAAAGGCTTCTGGAAGGGAAAGATGTAACTCTGTGAGATGAATTAACAGAACACAGAGCAGTTTCTCAGAAAGCTTCTTTCCAGTTTTGAACGAAGATATTTCCTTTTTCACATTAGACCTCTATGGGCTTCCAAATATCCCTTTGCCAATTCCACAAGAACAGCCTTAGCGAAAGGCTTCTTGAAGGGAAAGATGTAACTCTGTGAGATGAATTAACAGAACACAGAGCAGTTTCTCAGAAAGCTTCTTTCCAGTTTTGAACGGAAGATATTTCCTTTTTCACCATAGCCCTCTATGGGCTTCCAAATATCCCTTTGCCAATTCCACAAGAACAGCCTTAGCGAAAGGCTTCTTGAAGGGAAAGATGTAACTCTGTGAGATGAATTAACAGAACACAGAGCAGTTTCTCAGAAAGCTTCTTTCTAGTTTTGAACGGAAGATATTTCCTTTTTCACCATAGCCGTCTATGGGCTTCCAAATATCCCTTTGCCAATTCCACAAGAACAGCCTTAGCGAAAGGCTTCTTGAAGGGAAAGATGTAACTCTGTGAGATGAATTAACAGAACACAGAGCAGTTCCTCAGAAAGCTTCTTTCCAGTTTTGAACGGAAGATATTTCCTTTTTCACCATAGCCCTCTATGGGCTTCCAAATATCCCTTTGCCAATTCCACAAGAACAGACTTAGCGAAAGGCTTCTTGAAGGGAAGATGTAACTCTGTGAGATGAATTAACAGAACAGAGAGCAGTTTCTCAGAAAGCTTCTTTCCAGTTTTGAACCGAAGATATTTCCTTTTTCACCATAGCCCTCTAAGGGCTTCCAAATATCCCTTTGCCAATTCCACAAGAACAGCCTTAGCGAAAGGCTTCTTGAAGGGAAAGATGTAACTCTGTGAGATGAACTAACAGAACACAGAGCAGTTTCTCAGAAAGCTTCTTTCCAGTTTTGAACGGAAGATATTTCCTTTTTCACCATAGCCCTCTATGGGCTTCCAAATATCCCTTTGCCAATTCCACAAGAACACCTTAGCGAAAGGCTTCTTGAAGGGAAAGATGTAACTCTGTGAGATGAATTAACAGAACACAGAGCAGTTTCTCAGAAAGCTTCTTTCCAGTTTTGAACGGAAGATATTTCCTTTTTCACCATAGCCCTCTATGGGCTTCCAAATATCCCTTTGCCAATTCCACAAGAACAGCCTTAGCGAAAGGCTTCTTGAAGGGAAAGATGTAACTCTGTGAGATGAATTAACAGAACACAGAGCAGTTTCTCAAAAGCTTCTTTCCAGTTTTGAACGGAAGATATTTCCTTTTTCACCATTGCCGTCTATGGGCTTCCAAATATCCCTTTGCCAATCCCACAAGAACAGCCTTAGCGAAAGGCTTCTTGAAGGGAAAGATGTAACTCTGTGAGATGAATTAACAGAACACAGAGCAGTTTCTCAGAAAGCTTCTTTCCAGTTTTGAACGGAAGATATTTCCTTTTTCACCATAGCCCTCTATGGGCTTCCAAATATCCCTTTGCCAATTCCACAAGAACAGCCTTAGCGAAAGGCTTCTTGAAGGGAAAGATGTAACTCTGTGAGATGAACTAACAGAACACAGAGCAGTTTCTCAGAAAGCTTCTTTCCAGTTTTGAACGGAAGATATTTCCTTTTTCACCATAGCCCTCTATGGGCTTCCAAATATCCCTTTGCCAATTCCAGAAGAACAGACTTAGCGAAAGGCTTCTTGAAGGGAAAGATGTAACTCTGTGAGATGAATTAACAGAACACAGAGCAGTTTCTCAGAAAGCTTCTTTCCAGTTTTGAACGGAAGATATTTCCTTTTTCACATTGGACTCTATGGGCTTCCAAATATCCCTTTGCCAATTCCACAAGAAAAGCCTTAGCGAAAGGCTTCTTGAAGGGAAAGATGTAACTCTGTGAGATGAACTAACAGAACACAGAGCAGTTTCTCAGAAAGCTTCTTTCCAGTTTTGAACGGAAGATATTTCCTTTTTCACCATAGCCCTCTATGGGCTTCCAAATATCCCTTTGCCAATTCCACAAGAACAGCCTTAGCGAAAGGCTTCTTGAAGGGAAAGATGTAACTCTGTGAGATGAATTAACAGAACACAGAACAGTTTCTCAGAAAGCTTCCTTTCAGTTTTGAACGGAAGATATTTCCTTTTTCACCATAGCCCTCTATGGGCTTCCAAATATCCCTTTGCCAATTCCACAAGAACAGCCTTAGCGAAAGGCTTCTTGAAGGGAAAGATGTAACTCTGTGAGATGAATTAACAGAACACAGAACAGTTTCTCAGAAAGCTTCTTTCCAGTTTTGAACGGAAGATATTTCCTTTTTCACCATAGCCCTCTATGGGCTTCCAAATATCCCTTTGCCAATTCCACAAGAACAGCCTTAGCGAAAGGCTTCTTGAAGGGAAACATGTAACTCTGTGAGATGAATTAACAGAACACAGAGCAGTTTCTCAGAAAGCTACTTTCCAGTTTTGAACGGAAGATATTTCCTTTTTCACCATAGCCCTCTAAGGGCTTCCAAATATCCCTTTGCCAATTCCACAAGAACAGCCTTAGCGAAAGGCTTCTTGAAGGGAAAGATGTAACTCTGTGAGATGAATTAACAGAACACAGAGCAGTTTCTCAGAAAGCTTCTTTCTAATTTTGAACGGAAGATATTTCCTTTTTCACCATAGCCCTCTATGGGCTTCCAAATATCCCTTTGCGAATTCCACAAGAACAGACTTAGCGAAAGGCTTCTTGAAGGGAAAGATTTAACTCTGTGAGATGAACTAACAGAACACAGAGCAGTTTCTCAGAAAGCTTCTTTCCAGTTTTGAACGGAAGATATTTCCTTTTTCACCATAGCCCTCTAAGGGCTTCCAAATATCCCTTTGCCAATTCCACAAGAACAGCCTTAGCGAAACGCTTCTTGAAGGGAAAGATGTAACTCTGTGAGATGAATTAACAGAACACAGAGCAGTTTCTCAGAAAGCTTCTTTCCAGTTTTGAACGGAAGATATTTCCTTTTTCACCATAGCCCTCTATGTGCTTCCAAATATCCCTTTTCCAATTCCACAAGAACAGCCTTAGCGAAAGGCTACTTGAAGGGAAAGATGTAACTCTGTGAGATGAATTAACAGAACACAGAGCAGTTTCTCAAAAGCTTCTTTCCAGTTTTGAACGGAAGATATTTCCTTTTTCACCATAGCCGTCTATGGGCTTCCAAATATCCTTTTGCCAATTCCACAAGAACAGCCTTAGCGAAAGGCTTCTTGAAGGGAAAGATGTAACTCTGTGAGATGAATTAACAGAACACAGAGCAGTTTCTCAGAAAGCTTCTTTCAAGTTTTGAACGGAAGATATTTCCTTTTTCACCATAGCCCTCTATGGGCTTCCAAATATCCCTTTGCCAATTCCACAAGAACAGCCTTAGCGAAAGGCTTCTTGAAGGGAAAGATTTAACTCTGTGAGATGAACTAACAGAACACAGAGCAGTTTCTCAGAAAGCTTCTTTCCAGTTTTGAACGGAAGATATTTCCTTTTTCACCATAGCCCTCTAAGGGCTTCCAAATATCCCTTTGCCAATTCCACAAGAACAGCCTTAGCGAAACGCTTCTTGAAGGGAAAGATGTAACTCTGTGAGATGAATTAACAGAACACAGAGCAGTTTCTCAGAAAGCTTCTTTCCAGTTTTGAACGGAAGATATTTCCTTTTTCACCATAGCCCTCTATGGGCTTCCAAATATCCCTTTTCCAATTCCACAAGAACAGCCTTAGCGAAAGGCTACTTGAAGGGAAAGATGTAACTCTGTGAGATGAATTAACAGAACACAGAGCAGTTTCTCAAAAGCTTCTTTCCAGTTTTGAACGGAAGATATTTCCTTTTTCACCATAGCCGTCTATGGGCTTCCAAATACCCTTTTGCCAATTCCACAAGAACAGCCTTAGCGAAAGGCTTCTTGAAGGGAAAGATGTAACTCTGTGAGATGAATTAACAGAACACAGAGCAGTTTCTCAGAAAGCTTCTTTCCAGTTTTGAACGGAAGATATTTCCTTTTTCACCATAGCCCTCTATGGGCTTCCAAATATCCCTTTGCCAATTCCACAAGAACAGACTTAGCGAAAGGCTTCTTGAAGGGAAAGATGTAACTCTGTGAGATGAATTAACAGAACACAGAGCAGTTTCTCAGAAAGCTTCTTTCCAGTTTTGAACGGAAGATATTTCCTTTTTCACCATAGCCCTCTATGGGCTTCCAAATATCCCTTTGCCAATTCCACAAGAACAGCATTAGCGAAAGGCTCCTTGAAGGGAAACATGTAACTCTGTGAGATGAATTAACAGAACACAGAGCAGTTTCTCAGAAAGCTTCTTTCCAGTTTTGAACGGAAG
The DNA here is from genome assembly GCF_047675955.1 of Chlorocebus sabaeus. Taxonomy (NCBI): domain Eukaryota; kingdom Metazoa; phylum Chordata; class Mammalia; order Primates; family Cercopithecidae; genus Chlorocebus; species Chlorocebus sabaeus. Next base: position 385,981 of record NW_027328136.1, on the reverse strand, counting down.
ATATTTCCTTTTTCACCATAGCCCTCTATGGGCTTCCAAATATCCCTTTGCCAATTCCACAAGAACAGCCTTAGCGAAAGGCTTCTTGAAGGGAAAGATGTAACTCTGTGAGATGAATTAACAGAACACAGAGCAGTTTCTCAAAAGCTTCTTTCCAGTTTTGAACGGAAGATATTTCCTTTTTCACCATAGCCGTCTATGGGCTTCCAAATATCCTTTTGCCAATTCCACAAGAACAGCCTTAGCGAAAGGCTTCTTGAAGGGAAAGATGTAACTCTGTGAGATGAATTAACAGAACACAGAGCAGTTTCTCAGAAAGCTTCTTTCAAGTTTTGAACGGAAGATATTTCCTTTTTCACCATAGCCCTCTATGGGCTTCCAAATATCCCTTTGCCAATTCCACAAGAACAGCCTTAGCGAAAGGCTTCTTGAAGGGAAAGATTTAACTCTGTGAGATGAACTAACAGAACACAGAGCAGTTTCTCAGAAAGCTTCTTTCCAGTTTTGAACGGAAGATATTTCCTTTTTCACCATAGCTGTCTATGGGCTTCCAAATATCCCTTTGCCAATTCCACAAGAACAGCCTTAGCGAAAGGCTTCTTGAAGGGAAAGATGTAACTCTGTGAGATGAATTAACAGAACACAGAACAGTTTCTCAGAAAGCTTCTTTCCAGTTTTGAACGGAAGATATTTCCTTTTTCACCATAGCCCTCTATGGGCTTCCAAATATCCCTTTGCCAATTCCACAAGAACAGCCTTAGCGAAAGGCTTCTTGAAGGGAAAGATGTAACTCTGTGAAATGAATTAAGAGAACACAGAGCAGTTTCTCAGAAAGCTTCTTTCCAGTTTTGAACGGAAGATATTTCCTTTTTCACCATAGCCCTCTATGGGCTTCCAAATATCCCTTTGCCAATTCCACAAGAACAGCCTTAGGGAATGGCTTCTTGAAGGGAAAGACGTAACACTGTGAGATGAATTAACAGAACACAGAGCAGTTTCTCAAAAGCTTCTTTCCAGTTTTGAACGGAAGATATTTCCTTTTTCACCATAGCCGTCTACGGGCTTCCAAATATCCCTTTGCCAATTCCACAAGAACAGCCTTAGCGAAAGGCTTCTTGAAGGGAAAGATGTAACTATGTGAGATGAATTAACAGAACACAGAGCAGTTTCTCAGAAAGCTTCTTTCCAGTTTTGAACGGAGGATATTTCCTTTTTCACCATAGCCCTCTATGGGCTTCCAAATATCCCCTTGCCAATTCCACAAGAACAGCCTTAGCGAAAGGCTTCTTGAAGTGAAAGATGTAACTCTGTGAGATGAATTAACAGAACACAGAACAGTTTCTCAGAAAGCTTCTTTCCAGTTTTGAACGGAAGTTATTTCCTTTTTCACCATAGCCCTCTATGGGCTTCCAAATATCCCTTTGCCAATTCCCCAAGAACAGCCTTAGTGAAAGGCTTCTTGAAGGGAAAGATGTAACTCTGTGAGTTGAATTAACAGAACACAGAGCAGTTTCTCAGAAAGCTTCTTTCCAGTTTTGAACGGAAGATATTTCCTTTTTCACCATAGCCCTCTATGGGCTTCCAAATATCCCTTTGCCAATTCCACAAGAACAGCCTTAGCGAAAGGCTTCTTGAAGGGAAAGATGTAACTCTGTGAGATGAACTAACAGAACACAGAGCAGTCTCTCAGAAAGCTTCTTTCCAGTTTTGAACGGAAGATATTTCCTTTTTCACCATAGCCCTCTATGGGCTTCCAAATATCCCTTTGCCAATTCCACAAGAACAGCATTAGCGAAAGGCTTCTTGAAGGGAAAGATGTAACTCTGTGAGATGAATTAACAGAACACAGAGCAGTTTCTCAGAAAGCTTCTTTCCAGTTTTGAACGGAAGATATTTCCTTTTTCACCATAGCCCTCTATGGGCTTCCAAATATCCCTTTGCCAATTCCACAAGAACAGCCTTAGCGAAAGGCTTCTTGAAGGGAAAGATGTAACTCTGTGAGATGAATTAACAGAACACAGAGCAGTTTCTCAAAAGCTTCTTTCCAGTTTTGAACGGAAGATATTTCCTTTTTCACCATAGCCGTCTATGGGCTTCCAAATATCCTTTTGCCAATTCCACAAGAACAGCCTTAGCGAAAGGCTTCTTGAAGGGAAAGATGTAACTCTGTGAGATGAATTAACAGAACACAGAGCAGTTTCTCAGAAAGCTTCTTTCAAGTTTTGAACGGAAGATATTTCCTTTTTCACCATAGCCCTCTATGGGCTTCCAAATATCCCTTTGCCAATTCCACAAGAACAGCCTTAGCGAAAGGCTTCTTGAAGGGAAAGATTTAACTCTGTGAGATGAACTAACAGAACACAGAGCAGTTTCTCAGAAAGCTTCTTTCCAGTTTTGAACGGAAGATATTTCCTTTTTCACCATAGCTGTCTATGGGCTTCCAAATATCCCTTTGCCAATTCCACAAGAACAGCCTTAGCGAAAGGCTTCTTGAAGGGAAAGATGTAACTCTGTGAGATGAATTAACAGAACACAGAACAGTTTCTCAGAAAGCTTCTTTCCAGTTTTGAACGGAAGATATTTCCTTTTTCACCATAGCCCTCTATGGGCTTCCAAATATCCCTTTGCCAATTCCACAAGAACAGCCTTAGCGAAAGGCTTCTTGAAGGGAAAGATGTTACTCTGTGAAATGAATTAAGAGAACACAGAGCAGTTTCTCAGAAAGCTTCTTTCCAGTTTTGAACGGAAGATATTTCCTTTTTCACCATAGCCCTCTATGGGCTTCCAAATATCCCTTTGCCAATTCCCCAAGAACAGCCTTAGTGAAAGGCTTCTTGAAGGGAAAGATGTAACTCTGTGAGTTGAATTAACAGAACACAGAGCAGTTTCTCAGAAAGCTTCTTTCCAGTTTTGAACGGAAGATATTTCCTTTTTCACCATAGCCCTCTATGGGCTTCCAAATATCCCTTTGCCAATTCCACAAGAACAGCCTTAGCGAAAGGCTTCTTGAAGGGAAAGATGTAACTCTGTGAGATGAACTAACAGAACACAGAGCAGTCTCTCAGAAAGCTTCTTTCCAGTTTTGAACGGAAGATATTTCCTTTTTCACCATAGCCCTCTATGGGCTTCCAAATATCCCTTTGCCAATTCCACAAGAACAGCCTTAGCGAAAGGCTTCTTGAAGGGAAAGATGTAACTCTGTGAGATGAATTAACAGAACACAAAGCAGTTTCTCAGAAAGCTTCTTTCCAGTTTTGAACGGAAGATATTTCCTTTTTCAACATAGCCCTCTATGGGCTTCCAAATATCCCTTTGCCAATTCCACAAGAACAGACTTAGCGAAAGGCTTCTTGAAGGGAAGATGTAACTCTGTGAGATGAATTAACAGAACACAGAGCAGTTTCTCAGAAAGCTTCTTTCCAGTTTTGAACCAAAGATATTTCCTTTTTCACCAGAGCCCTCTATGGGCTTCCAAATATCCCTTTGCCAATTCCACAAGAACAGCCTTAGCGAAAGGCTTCTTGAAGGGAAAGATGTAACTCTGTGAGATGAACTAACAGAACACAGAGCAGTTTCTCAGAAAGCTTCTTTCCAGTTTTGAACGGAAGATATTTCCTTTTTCACCATAGCCCTCTATGGGCTTCCAAATATCCCTTTCCCAATTCCACAAGAACAGCCTTAGCGAAAGGCTTCTTGAAGGGAAAGATGTAACTCTGTGAGATGAATTAACAGAACACAGAGCAGTTTCTCAGAAAGCTTCTTTCCAGTTTTGAACGGAAGATATTTCCTTTTTCACCATAGCCCTCTATGGGCTTCCAAATATCCCTTTGCCAATTCCACAAGAACAGCCTTAGCGAAAGGCTTCTTGAAGTGAAAGATGTAACTCTGTGAGATGAATTAACAGAACACAGAGCAGTTTCTCAGAAAGCTTCTTTCCAGTTTTGAACGGAAGATATTTCCTTTTTCACCATAGCCCTCTATGGGCTTCCAAATATCCCTTTGCCAATTCCACAAGAACAGCCTTAGCGAAAGGCTTCTTGAAGGGAAAGATGTAACTCTGTGAGATGAATTAACAGAACACAGAGCAGTTTCTCAAAAGCTTCTTTCCAGTTTTGAACGGAAGATATTTCCTTTTTCACCATAGCCGTCTATGGGCTTCCAAATATCCTTTTGCCAATTCCACAAGAACAGCCTTAGCGAAAGGCTTCTTGAAGGGAAAGATGTAACTCTGTGAGATGAATTAACAGAACTCAGAGCAGTTTCTCAGAAAGCTTCTTTCCAGTTTTGAACGGAAGATATTTCCTTTTTCACCATAGCCCTCTATGGGCTTCCAAATATCCCTTTGCCAATTCCACAAGAACAGCCTTAGCGAAAGGCTTCTTGAAGGGAAAGATGTAACTCTGTGAGATGAACTAACAGAACACAGAGCAGTTTCTCAGAAAGCTTCTTTCCAGTTTTGAACGGAAGATATTTCCTTTTTCACCATAGCCGTCTATGGGCTTCCAAATATCCCTTTGACAATTCCACAAGAACAGCCTTAGCGAAAGGCTTCTTGAAGGGAAAGATGTAACTCTGTGAGATGAATTAACAGAACACAGAACAGTTTCTCAGAAAGCTTCTTTCCAGTTTTGAACGGAAGATATTTCCTTTTTCACCATAGCCCACTACGGGCTTCCATATATCCCTTTGCCAATTCCACAAGAACAGCCTTAGCGAAAGGCTTCTTGAAGGGAAAGATGTAACTCTGTGAGATGAATTAACAGAACACAGAGCAGTTTCTCAGAAAGCTACTTTCCAGTTTTGAACGGAAGATATTTCCTTTTTCACCATAGCCCTCTATGGGCTTCCAAATATCCCTTTGCCAATTCCACAAGAACAGCCTTAGCGAAAGGCTTCTTGAAGGGAAAGATGTAACTCTGTGAGATGAATTAAAAGAACACAGAGCAGTTTCTCAAAAGCTTCTTTCCAGTTTTGAACGGAAGATATTTCCTTTTTCACCATAGCCCTCTATGGGCTTCCAAATTTCCCTTTGCCAATTCCACAAGAACAGCCTTAGCGAAAGGCTTCTTGAAGGGAAAGATTTAACTCTGTGAGATGAACTAACAGAACACAGAGCAGTTTCTCAGAAAGCTTCTTTCCAGTTTTGAACGGAAGATATTTCCTTTTTCCCCATAGCCGTCTATGGGCTTCCAAATATCCCTTTGCCAATTCCACAAGAACAGCCTTAGCGAAAGGCTTCTTGAAGGGAAAGATGTAACTCTGTGAGATGAATTAACAGAACACAGAGCCGTTTCTCAAAAGCTTCTTTCCAGTTTTGAACGGAAGATATTTCCTTTTTCACCATTGCCGTCTATGGGCTTCCAAATATCCCTTTGCCAATTCCACAAGAACAGCCTTAGCGAAAGGCTTCTTGAAGGGAAAGATGTAACTCTGTGAGATGAATTAACAGAACACAGAGCAGTTTCTCAGAAAGCTTCTTTCCAGTTTTGAACGGAAGATATTTCCTTTTTCACCATAGCCCTCTATGGGCTTCCAAATATCCCTTTGCCAATTCCACAAGAACAGACTTAGCGAAAGGCTTCTTGAAGGGAAAGATGTAACTCTGTGAGATGAATTAACAGAACACAGAGCAGTTTCTCAGAAAGCTTCTTTCCAGTTTTGAACGGAAGATATTTCCTTTTTCACCATAGACCTCTATGGGCTTCCAAATATCCCTTTGCCAATTCCACAAGAACAGCCTTAGCGAAAGGCTTCTTGAAGGGAAAGATGTAACTCTGTGAGATGAACTAACAGAACACAGAGCAGTTTCTCAGAAAGCTTCTTTCCAGTTTTGAACGGAAGATATTTCCTTTTTCACCATAGCCCTCTATGGGCTTCCAAATATCCCTTTGCCAATTCCACAAGAACAGACTTAGCGAAAGGCTTCTTGAAGGGAAAGATGTAACTCTGTGAGATGAATTAACAGAACACAGAGCAGTTTCTCAGAAAGCTTCTTTCCAGTTTTGAACGGAAGATATTTCCTTTTTCACATTAGACCTCTATGGGCTTCCAAATATCCCTTTGCCAATTCCACAAGAACAGACTTAGCGAAAGGCTTCTTGAAGGGAAAGATGTAACTCTGTGAGATGAACTAACAGAACACAGAGCAGTTTCTCAGAAAGCTTCTTTCCAGTTTTGAACGGAAGATATTTCCTTTTTCACCATAGCCCTCTATGGGCTTCCAAATATCCCTTTGCCAATTCCACAAGAACAGCCTTAGCGAAAGGCTTCTTGAAGGGAAAGATGTAACTCTGTGAGATAAATTAACAGAACACAGAACAGTTTCTCAGAAAGCTTCTTTTCAGTTTTGAAAGGAAGATATTTCCTTTTTCACCATAGCCCTCTATGGGCTTCCAAATATCCCTTTGCCAATTCCAAAAGAACAGCCTTAGCGAAAGGCTTCTTGAAGGGAAAGATGTAACTCTGTGAGATGAACGAACAGAACACAGAGCAGTTTCTCAGAAAGCTTCTTTCCAGTTTTGAACGGAAGATATTTCCTTTTTCACCATAGCCCTCTATGGGCTTCCAAATATCCCTTTGCCAATTCCACAAGAACAGCCTTAGCGAAAGGCTTCTTGAAGGGAAAGATGTAACTCTGTGAGATGAATTAACAGAACACAGAGCAGTTTCTCAAAAGCTTCTTTCCAGTTTTGAACGGAAGATATTTCCTTTTTCACCATAGCCGTCTACGGGCTTCCAAATATCCCTTTGCCAATTCCACAAGAACAGCCTTAGCGAAAGGCTTCTTGAAGGGAAAGATGTAACTCTGTGAGATGAATTAACAGAACACAGAGCAGTTTCTCAGAAAGCTTCTTTCCAATTTTGAACGGAAGATATTTCATTTTTCACCATAGCCCTCTATGGGCTTCCAAATATCCCTTTGCCAATTCCACAAGAACAGCCTTAGCGAAAGGCTTCTTGAAGGGAAAGATGTAACTCTGTGAGATGAATTAACAGAACACAGAGCAGTTTCTCAGAAAGCTTCTTTCCAGTTTTGAACGGAAGTTATTTCCTTTTTCACCATAGCCCTCTATTGGCTTCCAAATATCCCTTTGCCAATACCCAAGAACAGCCTTAGCGAAAGGCTTCTTGAAGGGAAAGATGTAACTCTGTGAGATGAATTAACAGAACACAGAGCAGTTTCTCAGAAAGCTTCTTTCCAGTTTTGAACGGAAGATATTTCCTTTTTCACCATAGCCCTCTATGGGATTCCAAATATCCCTTTGCCAATGCCACAAGAACAGCCTTAGGGAAAGGCTTCTTGAAGGGAAAGATGTAACTCTGTGAGATGAATTAACAGAACACAGAGCAGTTTCTCAGAAACCTTCTTTCCAGTTTTGAACGGAAGATATTTCCTTTTTCACCATAGCCCTCTATGGGCTTCCAAATATCCCTTTGCCAATTCCACAAGAACAGCCTTAGCGAAAGGCTTCTTGAAGGGAAAGATGTAACTCTGTGAGATGAATTAACAGAACACAGAGCAGTTTCTCAAAAGCTTCTTTCCAGTTTTGAACGGAAGATATTTCCTTTTTCACCAAAGCCGTCTATGGGCTTCCAAATATCCTTTTGCCAATTCCACAAGAACAGCCTTAGCGAAAGGCTTCTTGAACGGAAAGATGTAACTCTGTGAGATGAATTAACAGAACACAGAGCAGTTTCTCAGAAAGCTTCTTTCCAGTTTTGAACGGAAGATATTTCCTTTTTCACCATAACCCTCTATGGGCTTCCAAATATCCCTTTGCCAATTCCACAAGAACAGACATAGCGAAAGGCTTCTTGAAGGGAAAGATGTAACTCTGTGAGATGAATTAACAGAACACAGAGCAGTTTCTCAGAAAGCTTCTTTCCAGTTTTGAACGGAAGATATTTCCTTTTTCACCATAGACCTCTATGGGCTTCCAAATATCCCTTTGCCAATTCCACAAGAACAGCCTTAGCGAAAGGCTTCTTGAAGGGAAAGATGTAACTCTGTGAGATGAACTAACAGAACACAGAGCAGTTTCTCAGAAAGCTTCTTTCCAGTTTTGAACGGAAGATATTTCCTTTTTCACCATAGCCCTCTATGGGCTTCCAAATATCCCTTTGCCAATTCCACAAGAACAGCCTTAGCGAAAGGCTTCTTGAAGGGAAAGATGTAACTCTGTGAGATGAATTAACAGAACACAGAGCAGTTTCTCAGAAAGCTTCTTTCCAGTTTTGAACGGAAGATATTTCCTTTTTCACCATAGCCCTCTATGGGCTTCCAAATATCCCTTTGCCAATTCCACAAGAACAGCCTTAGCGAAAGGCTTCTTGAAGGGAAAGATGTAACTCTGTGAGATGAATTAACAGAACACAGAGCAGTTTCTCAAAAGCTTCTTTCCAGTTTTGAACGGAAGATATTTCCTTTTTCACCATAGCCGTCTATGGGCTTCCAAATATCCTTTTGCCAATTCCACAAGAACAGCCTTAGCGAAAGGCTTCTTGAAGGGAAAGATGTAACTCTGTGAGATGAATTAACAGAACTCAGAGCAGTTTCTCAGAAAGCTTCTTTCCAGTTTTGAACGGAAGATATTTCCTTTTTCACCATAGCCCTCTATGGGCTTCCAAATATCCCTTTGCCAATTCCACAAGAACAGCCTTAGCGAAAGGCTTCTTGAAAGGAAAGATGTAACTCTGTGAGATGAACTAACAGAACACAGAGCAGTTTCTCAGAAAGCTTCTTTCCAGTTTTGAACGGAAGATATTTCCTTTTTCACCATAGCCGTCTATGGGCTTCCAAATATCCCTTTGACAATTCCACAAGAACAGCCTTAGCGAAAGGCTTCTTGAAGGGAAAGATGTAACTCTGTGAGATGAATTAACAGAACACAGAACAGTTTCTCAGAAAGCTTCATTCCAGTTTTGAACGGAAGATATTTCCTTTTTCACCATAGCCCACTACGGGCTTCCAAATATCCCTTTGCCAATTCCACAAGAACAGCCTTAGCGAAAGGCTTCTTGAAGGGAAAGATGTAACTCTGTGAGATGAATTAACAGAACACAGAGCAGTTTCTCAGAAAGCTACTTTCCAGTTTTGAACGGAAGATATTTCCTTTTTCACCATAGCCCTCTATGGGCTTCCAAATATCCCTTTGCCAATTCCACAAGAACAGCCTTAGCGAAAGGCTTCTTGAAGGGAAAGATGTAACTCTGTGAGATGAATTAAAAGAACACAGAGCAGTTTCTCAAAAGCTTCTTTCCAGTTTTGAACGGAAGATATTTCCTTTTTCACCATAGCCCTCTATGGGCTTCCAAATATCCCTTTGCCAATTCCACAAGAACAGCCTTAGCGAAAGGCTTCTTGAAGGGAAAGATGTAACTCTGTGAGATGAACTAACAGAACACAGAGCAGTTTCTCAGAAAGCTTCTTTCCAGTTTTGAACGGAAGATATTTCCTTTTTCCCCATAGCCGTCTATGGGCTTCCAAATATCCCTTTGCCAATTCCACAAGAACAGCCTTAGCGAAAGGCTTCTTGAAGGGAAAGATGTAACTCTGTGAGATGAATTAACAGAACACAGAGCCGTTTCTCAAATGCTTCTTTCCAGTTTTGAACGGAAGATATTTCCTTTTTCACCATTGCCGTCTATGGGCTTCCAAATATCCCTTTGCCAATTCCACAAGAACAGCCTTAGCGAAAGGCTTCTTGAAGGGAAAGATGTAACTCTGTGAGATGAATTAACAGAACACAGAGCAGTTTCTCAGAAAGCTTCTTTCCAGTTTTGAACGGAAGATATTTCCTTTTTCACCATAGCCCTCTATGGGCTTCCAAATATCCCTTTGCCAATTCCACAAGAACAGACTTAGCGAAAGGCTTCTTGAAGGGAAAGATGTAACTCTGTGAGATGAATTAACAGAACACAGAGCAGTTTCTCAGAAAGCTTCTTTCCAGTTTTGAACGGAAGATATTTCCTTTTTCACCATAGACCTCTATGGGCTTCCAAATATCCCTTTGCCAATTCCACAAGAACAGCCTTAGCGAATGGCTTCTTGAAGGGAAAGATGTAACTCTGTGAGATGAACTAACAGAACACAGAGCAGTTTCTCAGAAAGCTTCTTTCCAGTTTTGAACGGAAGATATTTCCTTTTTCACCATAGCCCTCTATGGGCTTCCAAATATCCCTTTGCCAATTCCACAAGAACAGACTTAGCGAAAGGCTTCTTGAAGGGAAAGATGTAACTCTGTGAGATGAATTAACAGAACACAGAGCAGTTTCTCAGAAAGCTTCTTTCCAGTTTTGAACGGAAGATATTTCCTTTTTCACATTAGACCTCTATGGGCTTCCAAATATCCCTTTGCCAATTCCACAAGAACAGACTTAGCGAAAGGCTTCTTGAAGGGAAAGATGTAACTCTGTGAGATGAACTAACAGAACACAGAGCAGTTTCTCAGAAAGCTTCTTTCCAGTTTTGAACGGAAGATATTTCCTTTTTCACCATAGCCCTCTATGGGCTTCCAAATATCCCTTTGCCAATTCCACAAGAACAGCCTTAGCGAAAGGCTTCTTGAAGGGAAAGATGTAACTCTGTGAGATAAATTAACAGAACACAGAACAGTTTCTCAGAAAGCTTCTTTTCAGTTTTGAAAGGAAGATATTTCCTTTTTCACCATAGCCCTCTATGGGCTTCCAAATATCCCTTTGCCAATTCCAAAAGAACAGCCTTAGCGAAAGGCTTCTTGAAGGGAAAGATGTAACTCTGTGAGATGAACGAACAGAACACAGAGCAGTTTCTCAGAAAGCTTCTTTCCAGTTTTGAACGGAAGATATTTCCTTTTTCACCATAGCCCTCTATGGGCTTCCAAATATCCCTTTGCCAATTCCACAAGAACAGCCTTAGCGAAAGGCTTCTTGAAGGGAAAGATGTAACTCTGTGAGATGAATTAACAGAACACAGAGCAGTTTCTCAAAAGCTTCTTTCCAGTTTTGAACGGAAGATATTTCCTTTTTCACCATAGCCGTCTACGGGCTTCCAAATATCCCTTTGCCAATTCCACAAGAACAGCCTTAGCGAAAGGCTTCTTGAAGGGAAAGATGTAACTCTGTGAGATGAATTAACAGAACACAGAGCAGTTTCTCAGAAAGCTTCTTTCCAATTTTGAACGGAAGATATTTCATTTTTCACCATAGCCCTCTATGGGCTTCCAAATATCCCTTTGCCAATTCCACAAGAACAGCCTTAGCGAAAGGCTTCTTGAAGGGAAAGATGTAACTCTGTGAGATGAATTAACAGAACACAGAGCAGTTTCTCAGAAAGCTTCTTTCCAGTTTTGAACGGAAGTTATTTCCTTTTTCACCATAGCCCTCTATTGGCTTCCAAATATCCCTTTGCCAATACCCAAGAACAGCCTTAGCGAAAGGCTTCTTGAAGGGAAAGATGTAACTCTGTGAGATGAATTAACAGAACACAGAGCAGTTTCTCAGAAAGCTTCTTTCCAGTTTTGAACGGAAGATATTTCCTTTTTCACCATAGCCCTCTATGGGATTCCAAATATCCCTTTGCCAATGCCACAAGAACAGCCTTAGGGAAAGGCTTCTTGAAGGGAAAGATGTAACTCTGTGAGATGAATTAACAGAACACAGAGCAGTTTCTCAGAAACCTTCTTTCCAGTTTTGAACGGAAGATATTTCCTTTTTCACCATAGCCCTCTATGGGCTTCCAAATATCCCTTTGCCAATTCCACAAGAACAGCCTTAGCGAAAGGCTTCTTGAAGGGAAAGATGTAACTCTGTGAGATGAATTAACAGAACACAGAGCAGTTTCTCAAAAGCTTCTTTCCAGTTTTGAACGGAAGATATTTCCTTTTTCACCAAAGCCGTCTATGGGCTTCCAAATATCCTTTTGCCAATTCCACAAGAACAGCCTTAGCGAAAGGCTTCTTGAACGGAAAGATGTAACTCTGTGAGATGAATTAACAGAACACAGAGCAGTTTCTCAGAAAGCTTCTTTCCAGTTTTGAACGGAAGATATTTCCTTTTTCACCATAACCCTCTATGGGCTTCCAAATATCCCTTTGCCAATTCCACAAGAACAGACTTAGCGAAAGGCTTCTTGAAGGGAAAGATGTAACTCTGTGAGATGAATTAACAGAACACAGAGCAGTTTCTCAGAAAGCTTCTTTCCAGTTTTGAACGGAAGATATTTCCTTTTTCACCATAGACCTCTATGGGCTTCCAAATATCCCTTTGCCAATTCCACAAGAACAGCCTTAGCGAAAGGCTTCTTGAAGGGAAAGATGTAACTCTGTGAGATGAACTAACAGAACACAGAGCAGTTTCTCAGAAAGCTTCTTTCCAGTTTTGAACGGAATATATTTCCTTTTTCACCATAGCCCTCTATGGGCTTCCAAATATCCCTTTGCCAATTCCACAAGAACAGCCTTAGCGAAAGGCTTCTTGAAGGGAAAGATGTAACTCTGTGAGATGAATTAACAGAACACAGAGCAGTTTCTCAGAAAGCTTCTTTCCAGTTTTGAACGGAAGATATTTCCTTTTTCACCATAGCCCTCTATGGGCTTCCAAATATCCCTTTGCCAATTCCACAAGAACAGCTTTAGCGAAAGGCTTCTTGAAGGGAATGATGTAACTCTGTGAGATGAACTAACAGAACACAGAGCAGTTTCTCAGAAACCTTCTTTCCAGTTTTGAACGGAAGATATTTCCTTTTTCACCATAGCCCTCTATGGGCTTCCAAATATCCCTTTGCCAATTCCACAAGAACAGCCTTAGCGAAAGGCTTCTTGAAGGGAAAGATGTAACTCTGTGAGATGAATTAACAGAACACAGAACAGTTTCTCAGAAGGCTTCTTTCCAGTTTTGAACGAAGATATTTCCTTTTTCACAATAGCCCTCTAAGGGCTTCCAAATATCCCTTTGCCAATTCCACAAGAACAGCCTTAGCGAAAGGCTTATTGAAGGGAAAGATGTAACTCTGTGAGATGAATTAACAGAACACAGAGCAGTTTCTCAGAAAGCTTCTTTCCAGTTTTGAACGGAAGATATTTCCTTTTTCACCATAGCCCTCTATGGGCTTCCAAATATCCCTTCGCCAATTCCACAAGAACAGCCTTAGCGAAAGGCTTCTTGAAGGGAAAGATGTAACTCTGTGAGATGAATTAACAGAACACAGAGCAGTTTCTCAGAAAGCTTCTTTCTAGTTTTGAACGGAAGATATTTCCTTTATCACCATACTCTCTATGGGCTTCCAAATATCCCTTTGCCAATTCCACAAGAACAGCCTTAGCGAAAGGCTTCTTGAAGGGAAAGATGTAACTCTGTGAGATGAACTAACAGAACACAGAGCAGTTTCTCAGAAAGCTTCTTTCCAGTTTTGAACGGAAGATATTTCCTTTTTCACCATAGCCCTCTAAGGGCTTCCAAATATCCCTTTGCCAATTCCACAAGAACAGCCTTAGCGAAACGCTTCTTGAAGGGAAAGATGTAACTCTGTGAGATGAATTAACAGAACACAGAGCAGTTTCTCAGAAAGCTTCTTTCCAGTTTTGAACGGAAGATATTTCCTTTTTCACCATAGCCCTCTATGGGCTTCCAAATATCCCTTTTCCAATTCCACAAGAACAGCCTTAGCGAAAGGCTTCTTGAAGGGAAAGATGTAACTCTGTGAGATGAATTAACAGAACACAGAGCAGTTTCTCAAAAGCTTCTTTACAGTTTTGAACGGAAGATATTTCCTTTTTCACCATAGCCGTCTATGGGCTTCCAAATACCCTTTTGCCAATTCCACAAGAACAGCCTTAGCGAAATGCTTCTTGAAGGGAAAGATGTAACTCTGTGAGATGAATTAACAGAACACGGAGCAGTTTCTCAGAAAGCTTCTTTCCAGTTTTGAACGGAAGATATTTCCTTTTTCACCATAGCCCTCTATGGGCTTCCAAATATCCCTTTGCCAATTCCACAAGAACAGACTTAGCGAAAGGCTTCTTGAAGGGAAAGATGTAACTCTGTGAGATGAATTAACAGAACACAGAGCAGTTTCTCAGAAAGCTTCTTTCCAGTTTTGAACGGAAGATATTTCCTTTTTCACCATAGCCCTCTATGGGCTTCCTAATATCCCTTTGCCAATTCCACAAGAACAGCCTTAGCGAAAGGCTTCTTGAAGGGAAAGATGTAACTCTGTGAGATGAATTAACAGAACACAGAGCAGTTTCTCAGAAAGCTTCTTTCCAGTTTTGAACGGAAGATATTTCCTTTTTCACCATAGCCCTCTATGGGCTTCCAAATATCCCTTTGCCAATTCCACAAGAACAACCTTAGCGAAAGGCTTCTTGAAGGGAAAGATGTAACTCTGTGAGATGAACTAACAGAACACAGAGCAGTTTCTCAGAAAGCTTCTTTCCAGTTTTGAACGGAAGATATTTCCTTTTTCACCATAGCCCTCTATGGGCTTCCAAATATCCCTTTGCCAATTCCACAAGAACAGCCTTAGCGAAAGGCTTCTTGAAGGGAAAGATGTAACTCTGTGAGATGAATTAACAGAACACAGAGCAGTTTCTCAGAAAGCTTCTTTCCACTTTTGAACGGAAGATATTTCCTTTTTCACCATAGCTGTCTATGGGCTTCCAAATATCCCTTTGCCAATTCCACAAGAACAGCCTTAGCGAAAGGCTTCTTGAAGGGAAAGATGTAACTCTGTGAGATGAATTAACAGAACACAGAACAGTTTCTCAGAAAGCTTCTTTCCAGTTTTGAACGGAAGATATTTCCTTTTTCACCATAGCCCTCTATGGGCTTCCAAATATCCCTTTGCCAATTCCACAAGAACAGCCTTAGCGAAAGGCTTCTTGAAGGGAAAGATGTAACTCTGTGAGATGAATTAACAGAACACAGAGCAGTTTCTCAGAAAGCTACTTTCCAGTTTTGAACGGAAGATATTTCCTTTTTCACCATAGCCCTCTATGGGCTTCCAAATATCCCTTTGCCAATTCCACAAGAACAGCCTTAGCGAAAGGCTTCTTGAAGGGCAAGATGTAACTCTGTGAGATGAATTAACAGAACACAGGGCAGTTTCTCAGAAAGCTTCTTTCTAGTTTTGAACGGAAGATATTTCCTTTTTCACCATAGCCCTCTATGGGCTTCCAAATATCCCTTTGCGAATTCCACAAGAACAGCCTTAGCGAAAGGCTTCTTGAACGGAAAGATGTAACTCTGTGAGATGAATTAACAGAACACAGAGCAGTTTCTCAGAAAGCTTCTTTCCAGTTTTGAACCGAAGATATTTCCTTTTTCACCATAGCCCTCTCTACTGGCTTCCAAATATCCCTTTGCCAATTCCACAAGAACAGCCTTAGCGAAAGGCTTCTTGAAGTGAAAGATGTAACTCTGTGAGATGAATTAACAGAACACAGAACAGTTTCTCAGAAAGCTTCTTTTCAGTTTTGAACGGAAGATATTTCCTTTTTCACCATAGCCCTCTATGGGCTTCCAAATATCCCTTTGCCAATTCCACAAGAACAGCCTTAGCGAAAGGCTTCTTAAAGGGAAAGATGTAACTCTGTGAGATGAATTAACAGAACACAGAGCAGTTTCTCAGAAAGCTTCTTTCTAGTTTTGAACGGAAGATATTTCCTTTTTCACCATAGCCTTCTATGGGCTTCCTAATATCCCTTTGCGAATTCCACAAGAACAGTCTTAGCGAAAGGCTTCTTGAACGGAAAGATGTAACTCTGTGAGATGAATTAACAGAACACAGAGCAGTTTCTCAGAAAGCTTCTTTCCAGTTTTGAACCGAAGATATTTCCTTTTTCACCATAGCCCTCTATAGGCTTCCAAATATCCCTTTGCCAATTCCACAAGAACAGCCTTAGCGAAAGGCTTCTTGAAGTGAAAGATGTAACTCTGTGAGATGAATTAACAGAACACAGAACAGTTTCTCAGAAAGCTTCTTTTCAGTTTTGAACGGAAGATATTTCCTTTTTCACCATAGCCCTCTATGGGCTTCCAAATATCCCTTTGCCAATTCCACAAGAACAACCTTAGCGAAAGGCTTCTTGAAGGGAAAGATGTAACTCTTTGAGATGAACTAACAGAACACAGAGCAGTTTCTCAGAAAGCTTCTTTCCAGTTTTGAACGGAAGATATTTCCTTTTTCACCATAGCCCTCTATGGGCTTCCAAATATCCCTTTGCCAATTCCACAAGAACAGCCTTAGCGAAAGGCTTCTTGAAGGGAAAGATGTAACTCTGTGAGATGAATTAACAGAACACAGAGCAGTTTCTCAGAAAGCTTCTTTCCAGTTTTGAACGGAAGATATTTCCTTTTTCACCATAGCTGTCTATGGGCTTCCAAATATCCCTTTGCCAATTCCACAAGAACAGCCTTAGCGAAAGGCTTCTTGAAGGGAAAGATGTAACTCTGTGAGATGAATTAACAGAACACAGAACAGTTTCTCAGAAAGCTTCTTTCCAGTTTTGAACGGAAGATATTTCCTTTTTCACCATAGCCCTCTATGGGCTTCCAAATATCCCTTTGCCAATTCCACAAGAACAGCCTTAGCGAAAGGCTTCTTGAAGGGAAAGATGTAACTCTGTGAGATGAATTAACAGAACACAGAGCAGTTTCTCAGAAAGCTACTTTCCAGTTTTGAACGGAAGATATATAATTTTTCACCATAGCCCTCTATGGGCTTCCAAATATCCCTTTGCCAATTCCACAAGAACAGCCTTAGCGAAAGGCTTCTTGAAGGGAAAGATGTAACTCTGTGAGATGAATTAACAGAACACAGAGCAGTTTCTCAGAAAGCTTCTTTCTAGTTTTGAACGGAAGATATTTCCTTTTTCACCATAGCCCTCTATGGGCTTCCAAATATCACTTTGCGAATTCCACAAGAACAGCCTTAGCGAAAGGCTTCTTGAACGGAAAGATGTAACTCTGTGAGATGAATTAACAGAACACAGAGCAGTTTCTCAGAAAGCTTCTTTCCAGTTTTGAACGGAAGATATTTCCTTTTTCACCATAGCCCTCTATTGGCTTCCAAATATCCCTTTGCCAATTCCACAAGAACAGCCTTAGCGAAAGGTTTCTTGAAGTGAAAGATGTAACTCTGTGAGATGAATTAACAGAACACAGAACAGTTTCTCAGAAAGCTTCTTTTCAGTTTTGAACGGAAGATATTTCCTTTTTCACCATAGTCCTCTATGGGCTTCCAAATATCCCTTTGCCAATTCCACAAGAACAGCCTTAGCGAAAGGCTTCTTGAACGGAAAGATGTAACTCTGTGAGATGAATTAACAGAACACAGAGCAGTTTCTCAGAAAGCTTCTTTCCAGTTTTGAACCGAAGATATTTCCTTTTTCACCATAGCCCTCTATGGGCTTCCAAATATCCCTTTGCCAATTCCACAAGAACAGCCTTAGCGAAAGGCTTCTTGAAGTGAAAGATGTAACTCTGTGAGATGAATTAACAGAACACAGAACAGTTTCTCAGAAAGCTTCTTTTCAGTTTTGAACGGAAAATATTTCCTTTTTCACCATAGCCCTCTATGGGCTTCCAAATATCCCTTTGCCAATTCCACAAGAACAGACTTAGCGAAAGGCTTCTTGAAGGGAAAGATGTAACTCTGTGAGATGAACTAACAGAACACAGAGCAGTTTCTCAGAAAGCTTCTTTCCAGTTTTGAACGGAAGATATTTCCTTTTTCACCATAGCCCTCTATGGGCTTCCAAATATCCCTTTGCCAATTCCACAAGAACAGCCTTAGCGAAAGGCTTCTTGAAGGGAAAGATGTAACTCTGTGAGATGAATTAACAGAACACAGAGCAGTTTCTCAGAAAGCTTCTTTCCAGTTTTGAATGCAAGATATTTCCTTTTTCACCATAGCCCTCTATGGGCTTCCAAATATCCCTTTGCCAATTCCACAAGAACAGCCTTAGCGAAAGGCTTCTTGAAGGGAAAGATGTAACACTGTGAGATGAATTAACAGAACACAGAGCAGTTTCTCAGAAAGCTTCTTTCCAGTTTTGAACGGAAGATATTTCCTTTTTCACCATAGCCCTCTATGGGCTTCCAAATATCCCTTTGCCAATTCCACAAGAACAGCCTTAGCGAAAGGCTTCTTGAAGGGAAAGATGTAACTCCGTGAGATGAATTGACAGACCACAGAGCAGTTTCTCAAAAGCTTCTTTCCAGTTTTGAACGGAAGATATTTCCTTTTTCACCATAGCCGTCTATGGGCTTCCAAATATCCTTTTGCCAATTCCACAAGAACAGCCTTAGCGAAAGGCTTCTTGAAGGGAAAGATGTAACTCTGTGAGATGAATTAACAGAACACAGAGCAGTTTCTCAGAAAGCTTCTTTCCAGTTTTGAACGGAAGATATTTCCTTTTTCACCATAGCCCTCTATGGGCTTCCAAATATCCCTTTGCCAATTCCACAAGAACAGCCTTAGTGAAAGGCTTCTTGAAGGGAAAGATGTAACTCTGTGAGTTGAATTAACAGAACACAGAGCAGTTTCTCAGAAAGCTTCTTTCCAGTTTTGAACGGAAGATATTTCCTTTTTCACCATAGCCCTCTATGGGCTTTCAAATATCCCTTTGCCAATTCCACAAGAACAGCCTTAGCGAAAGGCTTCTTGAAGGGAAAGATGTAACTCTGTGAGATGAATTAACAGAACACAGAGCAGTTTCTCAGAAAGCTTCTTTCCAGTTTTGAACGGAAGATATTTCCTTTTTCACCATAGCTGTCTATGGGCTTCCAAATATCCCTTTGCCAATTCCACAAGAACAGCCTTAGCGAAAGGCTTCTTGAAGGGAAAGATGTAACTCTGTGAGATGAATTAACAGAACACAGAGCAGTTTCTCAGAAAGCTTCTTTCCAGTTTTGAACGGAAGATATTTCCTTTTTCACCATAGCTGTCTATGGGCTTCCAAATATCCCTTTGCCAATTCCACAAGAACAGCCTTAGCGAAAGGCTTATTGAAGGGAAAGATGTAACTCTGTGAGATGAATTAACAGAACACAGAACAGTTTCTCAGAAAGCTTCTTTCCAGTTTTGAACGGAAGATATTTCCTTTTTCACCATAGCCCTCTATGGGCTTCCAAATATCCCTTTGCCAATTCCACAAGAACAGCCTTAGCGAAAGGCTTCTTGAAGGGAAAGATGTAACTCTGTGAGATGAATTAACAGAACACAGAGCAGTTTCTCAGAAAGCTACTTTCCAGTTTTGAACGGAAGATATTTCCTTTTTCACCATAGCCCTCTATGGGCTTCCAAATATCCCTTTGCCAATTCCACAAGAACAGCCTTAGCGAAAGGCTTCTTGAAGGGAAAGATGTAACTCTGTGAGATGAATTAACAGAACACAGAGCAGTTTCTCAGAAAGCTTCTTTCTAGTTTTGAACGGAAGATATTTCCTTTTTCACCATAGCCCTCTATGGGCTTCCAAATATCCCTTTGCGAATTCCACAAGAACAGACTTAGCGAAAGGCTTCTTGAACGGAAAGATGTAACTCTGTGAGATGAATTAACAGAACACAGAACAGTTTCTCAGAAAGCTTCTTTCCAGTTTTGAACCGAAGATATTTCCTTTTTCACCATAGCCCTCTATGGGCTTCCAAATATCCCTTTGCCAATTCCACAAGAACAACCTTAGCGAAAGGCTTCTTGAAGGGAAAGATGTAACTCTGTGAGATGAATTAACAGAACACAGAGCAGTTTCTCAGAAAGCTTCTTTCTAGTTTTGAACGGAAGATATTTCCTTTTTCACCATAGCCCTCTATGGGCTTCCAAATATCCCTTTGCCAATTCCACAAGAACAGCCTTAGCGAAAGGCTTCTTGAAGGGAAAGATGTAACTCTGTGAGATGAATTAACAGAACACAGAGCAGTTTCTCAGAAAGCTTCTTTCCAGTTTTGAACGGAAGATATTCCCTTTTTCACCATAGCCCTCTATGGGCTTCCAAATATCCCTTTGCCAATTCCACAAGAACAGCCTTAGCGAAAGGCTTCTTGAAGGGAAAGATGTAACTCTGTGAGATGAATTAACAGAACACAGAGCAGTTTCTCAAAAGCTTCTTTCCAGTTTTGAACGGAAGATATTTCCTTTTTCAACATAGCCGTCTATGGGCTTCCAAATATCCCTTTGCCAATTCCACAAGAACAGCCTTAGCGAAAGGCTTCTTGAAGGGAAAGATGTAACTCTGTGAGATGAATTAACAGAACACAGAGCAGTTTCTCAGAAAGCTTCTTTCCAGTTTTGAACGGAAGATATTCCCTTTTTCACCATAGCCCTCTATGGGCTTCCAAATATCCCTTTGCCAATTCCACAAGAACAGCCTTAGCGAAAGGCTTCTTGAAGGGAAAGATGTAACTCTGTGAGATGAATTAACAGAACACAGAGCAGTTTCTCAAAAGCTTCTTTCCAGTTTTGAACGGAAGATATTTCCTTTTTCACCATAGCCGTCTATGGGCTTCCAAATATCCCTTTGCCAATTCCACAAGAACAGCCTTAGCGAAAGGCTTCTTGAAGGGAAAGATGTAACTCTGTGAGATGAATTAACAGAACACAGAGCAGTTTCTCAGAAAGCTTCTTTCCAGTTTTGAACGGAAGATATTCCCTTTTTCACCATAGCCCTCTAGGGGCTTCCAAATATCCCTTTGCCAATTCCACAAGAACAGCCTTAGCGAAAGGCTTCTTGAAGGGAAAGATGTAACTCTGTGAGATGAATTAACAGAACACAGAGCAGTTTCTCAAAAGCTTCTTTCCAGTTTTGAACGGAAGATATTTCCTTTTTCACCATAGCCGTCTATGGGCTTCCAAATATCCTTTTGCCAATTCCACAAGAACAGCCTTAGCGAAAGGCTTCTTGAAGGGAAAGATGTAACTCTGTGAGATGAATTAACAGAACACAGAGCAGTTTCTCAGAAAGCTTCTTTCCAGTTTTGAACGGAAGATATTTCCTTTTTCACCATAGCCCTCTATGGGCTTCCAAATATCCCTTTGCCAATTCCACAAGAACAGCCTTAGCGAAAGGCTTCTTGAAGGGAAAGATGTAACTCTGTGAGATGAATTAACAGAACACAGAGCAGTTTCTCAGAAAGCTTCTTTCCAGTTTTGAACGGAAGATATTTCCTTTTTCACCATAGCTCTCTATGGGCTTCCAAATATCCCTTTGCCAATTCCACAAGAACAGCCTTAGTGAAAGGCTTCTTGAAGGGAAAGATGTAACTCTGTGAGATGAACTAACAGAACACAGAGCAGTTTCTCAGAAAGCTTCTTTCCAGTTTTGAACGGAAGATATTTCCTTTTTCACCATAGCTGTCTATGGGCTTCCAAATATCCCTTTGCCAATTCCACAAGAACAGCCTTAGCGAAAGGCTTCTTGAAGGGAAAGATGTAACTCTGTGAGATGAATTAACAGAACACAGAACAGTTTCTCAGAAAGCTTCTTTCCAGTTTTGAACGGAAGATATTTCCTTTTTCACCATAACCCTCTATGGGCTTCCAAATATCCCTTTGCCAATTCCACAAGAACAGCCTTAGCGAAAGGCTTCTTGAAGGGAAAGATGTAACTCTGTGAGATGAATTAACAGAACACAGAGCAGTTTCTCAGAAAGCTACTTTCCAGTTTTGAACGGAAGATATTTCCTTTTTCACCATAGCCCTCTATGGGCTTCCAAATATCCCTTTGCCAATTCCACAACAACAGCCTTAGCGAAAGGCTTCTTAAAGGGAAAGATGTAACTCTGTGAGATGAATTAACAGAACACAGAGCAGTTTCTCAGAAAGCTTCTTTCCAGTTTTGAACGGAAGATATTTCCTTTTTCACCATAGCTGTCTATGGGCTTCCAAATATCCCTTTGCCAATTCCACAAGAACAGCCTTAGCGAAAGGCTTCTTGAAGGGAAAGATGTAACTCTGTGAGATGAATTAACAGAACACAGAACAGTTTCTCAGAAAGCTTCTTTCCAGTTTTGAACGGAAGATATTTCCTTTTTCACCATAGCCCTCTATGGGCTTCCAAATATCCCTTTGCCAATTCCACAAGAACAGCCTTAGCGAAAGGCTTCTTGAAGGGAAAGATGTAACTCTGTGAGATGAATTATCAGAACACAGAGCAGTTTCTCAGAAAGCTACTTTCCAGTTTTGAACGGAAGATATTTCCTTTTTCACCATAGCCCTCTATGGGCTTCCAAATATCCCTTTGCCAATTCCACAAGAACAGCCTTAGCGAAAGGCTTCTTGAAGGGAAAGATGTAACTCTGTGAGATGAATTAACAGAACACAGAGCAGTTTCTCAGAAAGCTTCTTTCTAGTTTTGAACGGAAGATATTTCCTTTTTCACCATAGCCCTCTATGGGCTTCCAAATATCCCTTTGCGAATTCCACAAGAACAGCCTTAGCGTAAGGCTTCTTGAACGGAAAGATGTAACTCTGTGAGATGAATTAACAGAACACAGAGCAGTTTCTCAGAAAGCTTCTTTCCAGTTTTGAACCGAAGATATTTCCTTTTTCACCATAGCCCTCTATGGGCTTCCAAATATTCCTTTGCCAATTCCACAAGAACAGCCTTAGCGAAAGGCTTCTTGAAGTGAAAGACGTAACTCTGTGAGATGAATTAACAGAACACAGAACAGTTTCTCAGAAAGCTTCTTTTCAGTTTTGAACGGAAGATATTTCCTTTTTCACCATAGCCCTCTATGGGCTTCCAAATATCCCTTTGCCAATTCCACAAGAACAACCTTAGCGAAAGGCTTCTTGAAGGGAAAGATGTAACTCTGTGAGATGAACTAACAGAACACAGAGCAGTTTCTCAGAAAGCTTCTTTCCAGTTTTGAACGGAAGATATTTCCTTTTTCACCATAGCCCTCTATGGGCTTCCAAATATCCCTTTGCCAATTCCACAAGAACAGCCTTAGCGAAAGGCTTCTTGAAGGGAAAGATGTAACTCTGTGAGATGAATTAACAGAACACAGAGCAGTTTCTCAGAAAGCTTCTTTCCAGTTTTGAACGGAAGATATTCCCTTTTTCACCATAGCCCTCTATGGGCTTCCAAATATCCCTTTGCCAATTCCACAAGAACAGCCTTAGCGAAAGGCTTCTTGAAGGGAAAGATGTAACTCTGTGAGATGAATTAACAGAACACAGAGCAGTTTCTCAAAAGCTTCTTTCCACTTTTGAACGGAAGATATTTCCTTTTTCACCATAGCCGTCTATGGGCTTCCAAATATCCTTTTGCCAATTCCACAAGAACAGCCTTAGCGAAAGGCTTCTTGTAGGGAAAGATGTAACTCTGTGAGATGAATTAACAGAACACACAGCAGTTTCTCAGAAAGCTTCTTTCCAGTTTTGAACGGAAGATATTTCCTTTTTCACCATAGCCCTCTAGGGGCTTCCAAATATCCCTTTGCCAATTCCAAAAGAACAGCCTTAGCGAAAGGCTTCTTGAAGGGAAAGATTTAACTCTGTGAGATGAACTAACAGAACACAGAGCAGTTTCTCAGAAAGCTTCTTTCCAGTTTTCAACGGAAGATATTTCCTTTTTCACCATAGCTGTCTATGGGCTTCCAAATATCCCTTTGCCAATTCCACAAGAACAGCCTTAGCGAAAGGCTTCTTGAAGGGAAAGATGTAACTCTGTGAGATGAATTAACAGAACACAGAACAGTTTCTCAGAAAGCTTCTTTCCAGTTTTGAACGGAAGATATTTCCTTTTTCACCATAGCCCTCTATGGGCTTCCAAATATCCCTTTGCCAATTCCACAAGAACAGCCTTAGCGAAAGGCTTCTTGAAGGGAAAGATGTAACTCTGTGAGATGAATTAACAGAACACAGAGCAGTTTCTCAGAAAGCTACTTTCCAGTTTTGAACGGAAGATATTTCCTTTTTCACCATAGCCCTCTATGGGCTTCCAAATAGCCCTTTGCCAATTCCACAAGAACAGCCTTAGCGAAAGGCTTCTTGAAGGGAAAGATGTAACTCTGTGAGATGAATTAACAGAACACAGAGCAGTTTCTCAGAAAGCTTCTTTCCAGTTTTGAACGGAAGATATTTCCTTTTTCACCATGGCCCTCTATGGGCTTCCAAATATCCCTTTGCCAATTCCACAAGAACAGCCTTAGCGAAAGGCTTCTTGAAGGGAAAGATTTAACTCTGTGAGATGAACTAACAGAACACAGAGCAGTTTCTCAGAAAGCTTCTTTCCAGTTTTGAACGGAAGATATTTCCTTTTTCACCATAGCTGTCTATGGGCTTCCAAATATCCCTTTGCCAATTCCACAAGAACAGCCTTAGCGAAAGGCTTCTTCTAGGGAAAGATGTAACTCTGTGAGATGAATTAACAGAACACAGAGCAGTTTCTCAGAAAGCTTCTTTCCAGTTTTGAACGGAAGATATTTCCTTTTTCACCATAGCCCTCTATGGGCTTCCAAATATCCCTTTGCCAATTCCACAAGAACAGCCTTAGCGAAAGGCTTCTTGAAGGGAAAGATGTAACTCTGTGAGATGAATTAGCAGAACACAGAGCAGTTTCTCAGAAAGCTACTTTCCAGTTTTGAACGGAAGATATTTCCTTTTTCACCATAGCCCTCTATGGGCTTCCAAATATCCCTTTGCCAATTCCACAAGAACAGCCTTAGCGAAAGGCTTCTTAAAGGGAAAGTTGTGACTCTGTGAGATGAATTAACAGAACACAGAGCAGTTTCTCAGAAAGCTTCTTTCTAGTTTTGAACGGAAGATATTTCCTTTTTCACCATAGCCCTCTATGGGCTTCCTAATATCCCTTTGCGAATTCCACAAGAACAGCCTTAGCGAAAGGCTTCTTGAACGGAAAGATGTAACTCTGTGAGATGAATTAACAGAACACAGAGCAGTTTCTCAGAAAGCTTCTTTCCCGTTTTGAACCGAAGATATTTCCTTTTTCACCATAGCCCTCTATAGGCTTCCAAATATCCCTTTGCCAATTCCACAAGAACAGCCTTAGCGAAAGGCTTCTTGAAGTGAAAGATGTAACTCTGTGAGATGAATTAACAGAACACAGAACAGTTTCTCAGAAAGCTTCTTTTCAGTTTTGAACGGAAGATATTTCCTTTTTCACCATAGCCCTCTATGGGCTTCCAAATATCCCTTTGCCAATTCCACAAGAACAATCTTAGCGAAAGTCTTCTTGAAGGAAAGATGTAACTCTGTGAGATGAACTAACAGAACACAGAGCAGTTTCTCAGAAAGCTTCTTTCCAGTTTTGAACGGAAGATATTTCCTTTTTTCACCATAGCCCTCTATGGGCTTCCAAATATCCCTTTGCCAATTCCACAAGAACAGCCTTAGCGAAAGGCTTCCTTGAAGGGAAAGATGTAACTCTGTGAGATGAATTAACAGAACACAGAGCAGTTTCTCAGAAAGCTTCTTTCCAGTTTTTGAACGGAAGATATTTCCTTTTTCACCATAGCTGTCTATGCTTCAAATATCCCTTTGCCAATTCCACAAGAACAGCCTTAGCGAAAGGCTTCTTGAAGGGAAAGATGTAACTCTGTGAGATGAATTAACAGAACACAGAGCAGTTTCTCAGAAAGCTTCTTTCCAGTTTTGAACGGAAGATATTTCCTTTTTCACCATAGCCCTCTATGGGCTTCCAAATATCCCTTTGCCAATTCCACAAGAACAGCCTTAGCGAAAGGCTTCTTGAAGGGAAAGATGTAACTCTGTGAGATGAATTAACAGAACACAGAGCAGTTTCTCAAAAGCTTCTTTCCAGTTTTGAACGGAAGATATTTCCTTTTTCACCATAGCCGTCTATGGGCTTCCAAATATCCTTTTGCCAATTCCACAAGAACAGCCTTAGCGAAAGGCTTCTTGAAGGGAAAGATGTAACACTGTGAGATGAATTAACAGAACACAGAGCAGTTTCTCAGAAAGCTTCTTTCCAGTTTTGAACGGAAGATATTTCCTTTTTCACCATAGCCCTCTATGGGCTTCCAAATATCCCTTTGCCAATTCCACAAGAACAGCCTTAGCGAAAGGCTTCTTGAAGGGAAAGATGTAACTCTGTGAGATGAATTAACAGAACACAGAGCAGTTTCTCAGAAAGCTTCTTTCCAGTTTTGAACGGAAGATATTTCCTTTTTCACCATAGCCCTCTATGGGCTTCCAAATATCCCTTTGCCAATTCCACAAGAACAGCCTTAGCGAAAGGCTTCTTGAAGTGAAAGATGTAACTCTGTGAGATGAATTAACAGAACACAGAGCAGTTTCTCAGAAAGCTTCTTTTCAGTTTTGAACGGAAGATATTTCCTTTTTCACCATAGCCCTCTATGGGCTTCCAAATATCCCTTTGCCAATTCCACAAGAACAGCCTTAGCGAAAGGCTTCTAGAAGGGAAAGATGTAACTCTGTGAGATGAATTAACAGAACACAGAGCAGTTTCTCGAAAGCTTCTTTCCAGTTTTGAACGGAAGATATTTCCTTTTTCACCATAGCCCTCTATGGGCTTCCAAATATCCCTTTGCCAATTCCACAAGAACAGCCTTAGCGAAAGGCTTCTTGAAGGGAAAGATGTAACTCTGTGAGATGAATTAACAGAACACAGAGCAGTTTCTCAGAAAGCTACTTTCCAGTTTTGAACGGAAGATATTTCCTTTTTCACCATAGCCCTCTATGGGCTTCCAAAGAGCCCTTTGCCAATTCCACAAGAACAGCCTTAGCGAAAGGCTTCTTGAAGGGAAAGGTGTAACTCTGTGAGATGAATTAACAGAACACAGAGCAGTTTCTCAGAAAGCTTCTTTCTAGTTTTGAAGGGAAGATATTTCCTTTTTCACCATAGTCCTCTATGGGCTTCCAAATATCCCTTTGCCAATTCCACAAGAACAGCCTTAGCGAAAGGCTTCTTGAACGGAAAGATGTAACTCTGTGAGATGAATTAACAGAACACAGAGCAGTTTCTCAGAAAGCTTCTTTCCAGTTTTGAACCGAAGATATTTCCTTTTTCACCATAGCCCTCTATGGGCTTCCAAATATCCCTTTGCCAATTCCACAAGAACAGCCTTAGCGAAAGGCTTCTAGAAGTGAAAGATGTAACTCTGTGAGATGAATTAACAGAACACAGAACAGTTTCTCAGAAAGCTTCTTTTCAGTTTTGAACGGAAGATATTTCCTTTTTCACCATAGCCCTCTATGGGCTTCCAAATATCCCTTTGCCAATTCCACAAGAACAGACTTAGCGAAAGGCTTCTTGAAGGGAAAGATGTAACTCTGTGAGATGAACTAACAGAACACAGAGCAGTTTCTCAGAAAGCTTCTTTCCAGTTTTGAACGGAAGATATTTCCTTTTTCACCATAGCCCTCTATGGGCTTCCAAATATCCCTTTGCCAATTCCACAAGAACGGCCTTAGTGAAAGGCTTCTTGAAGGGAAAGATGTAACTCTGTGAGATGAATTAACAGAACACAGAGCAGTTTCTCAGAAAGCTTCTTTCCAGTTTTGAAAGGAAGATATTTCCTTTTTCACCATAGCCCTCTATGGGCTTCCAAATATCCCTTTGCCAATTCCACAAGAACAGCCTTAGCGAAAGGCTTCTTGAAGGGAAAGATGTATCTCTGTGAGATGAATTAACAGAACACAGAGCAGTTTCTCAGAAAGCTTCTTTCCAGTTTTGAACGGAAGATATTTCCTTTTACACCATAGCCCTCTATTGGCTTCCAAATATCCCTTTGCCAATTCCACAAGAACAGCCTTAGCGAAAGGCTTCTTGAAGGGAAATATGTAACTCTGTGAGATGAATTAACAGAACACAGAGCAGTTTCTCAGAAAGCTTCTTTCCAGTTTTGAACGGAAGATATTTACTTTTTCACCATAGCCCTCTATGGGCTTCCAAATATCCCTTTGCCAATTCCACAAGAACAGCCTTAGCGAAAGGCTTCTTGAAGGGAAAGATGTAACACTGTGAGATGAATTAACAGAACACAGAGCAGTTTCTCAGAAAGCTTCTTTCCAGTTTTGAACGGAAGATATTTCCTTTTTCACCATAGCCCTCTATGGGCTTCCAAATATCCCTTTGCCAATTCCACAAGAACAGCCTTAGCGAAAGGCTTCTTGAAGGGAAAGATGTAACTCTGTGAGATGAATTGACAGAACACAGAGCAGTTTCTCAAAAGCTTCTTTCCAGTTTTGAACGGAAGATATTTCCTTTTTCACCATAGCCGTCTATGGGCTTCCAAATATCCCTTTGCCAATTCCACAAGAACAGCCTTAGCGAAAGGCTTCTTGAAGTGAAAGATGTAACTCTGTGAGATGAATTAACAGAACACAGAACAGTTTCTCAGAAAGCTTCTTTTCAGTTTTGAACGGAAGATATTTCCTTTTTCACCATAGCCCTCTAAGGGCTTCCAAATATCCCTTTGCCAATTCCACAAGAACAACCTTAGCGAAAGGCTTCTTGAAGGGAAAGATGTAACTCTGTGAGATGAACTAACAGAACACAGAGCAGTTTCTCAGAAAGCTTCTTTCCAGTTTTGAACGGAAGATATTTCCTTTTTCACCATAGCCCTCTATGGGCTTCCAAATATCCCTTTGCCAATTCCACAAGAACAGCCTTAGCGAAAGGCTTCTTCAAGGGAAAGATGTAACTCTGTGAGATGAATTAACAGAACACAGAGCAGTTTCTCAGAAAGCTTCTTTCCAGTTTTGAACGGAAGATATTTCCTTTTTCACCATAGCCCTCTATGGGCTTCCAAATATCCCTTTGCCAATTCCACAAGAACAGCCTTAGCGAAAGGCTTCTTGAAGGGAAAGATGTAACGCTGTGAGATGAATTAACAGAACACAGAGCAGTTTCTCAAAAGCTTCTTTCCAGTTTTGAACGGAAGATATTTCCTTTTTCACCATAGCCGTCTATGGGCTTCCAAATATCCTTTTGCCAATTCCACAAGAACAGCCTTAGCGAAAGGCTTCTTGAAGGGAAAGATGTAACTCTGTGAGATGAATTAACAGAACACAGAGCAGTTTCTCAGAAAGCTTCTTTCCAGTTTTGAACGGAAGATATTTCCTTTTTCACCATAGCCCTCTATGGGCTTCCAAATATCCCTTTGCCAATTCCACAAGAACAGCCTTAGCGAAAGGCTTCTTGAAGGGAAAGATTTAACTCTGTGAGATGAACTAACAGAACACAGAGCAGTTTCTCAGAAAGCTTCTTTCCAGTTTTGAACGGAAGATATTTCCTTTTTCACCATAGCTGTCTAAGGGCTTCCAAATATCCCTTTGCCAATTCCACAAGAACAGCCTTAGCGAAAGGCTTCTTGAAGGGAAAGATGTAACTCTGTGAGATGAATTAACAGAACACAGAACAGTTTCTCAGAAAGCTTCTTTCCAGTTTTGAACGGAAGATATTTCCTTTTTCACCATAGCCCTCTATGGGCTTCCAAATATCCCTTTGCCAATTCCACAAGAACAGCCTTAGCGAAAGGCTTCTTGAAGGGAAAGATGTAACTCTGTGAGATGAACTAACAGAACACAGAGCAGTTTCTCAGAAAGCTTCTTTCCAGTTTTGAACGGAAGATATTTCCTTTTTCACCATAGCCCTCTATGGGCTTCCAAATATCCCTTTGCCAATTCCGCAAGAACAGCCTTAGTGAAAGGCTTCTTGAAGGGAAAGATGTAACTCTGTGAGATGAATTAACAGAACACAGAGCAGTTTCTCAGAAAGCTTCTTTCCAGTTTTGAAAGGAAGATATTTCCTTTTTCACCATAGCCCTCTATGGGCTTCCAAATATCCCTTTGCCAATTCCACAAGAACAGCCTTAGCGAAAGGCTTCTTGAAGGGAAAGATGTAACTCTGTGAGATGAATTAACAGAACACAGAGCAGTTTCTCAGAAAGCTTCTTTCCAGTTTTGAACGGAAGATATTTCCTTTTTCACCATAGCCCTCTATTGGCTTCCAAATATCCCTTTGCCAATTCCACAAGAACAGCCTTAGCGAAAGGCTTCTTGAAGGGAAAGATGTAACTCTGTGAGATGAAGTAACAGAACACAGAACAGTTTCTCAGAAAGCTTCTTTCCAGTTTTGAACGGAAGATATTTCCTTTTTCACCATAGCCCTCTATGGGCTTCCAAATATCCCTTTGCCAATTCCACAAGAACAGCCTTAGCGAAAGGCTTCTTGAAGGGAAAGATGTAACTCTGTGAGATGAATTAACAGAACACAGAGCAGTTTCTCAGAAAGCTTCTTTCCAGTTTTGAACGGAAGATATTTCCTTTTTCACCATAGCCCTCTATGGGCTTCCAAATATCCCTTTGCCAATTCCACAAGAACAGCCTTAGCGAAAGGCTTCTTGAAGGGAAAGATGTAACACTGTGAGATGAATTAACAGAACACAGAGCAGTTTCTCAGAAAGCTTCTTTCCAGTTTTGAACGGAAGATATTTCCTTTTTCACCATAGCCCTCTATGGGCTTCCAAATATCCCTTTGCCAATTCCACAAGAACAGCCTTAGCGAAAGGCTTCTTCAAGGGAAAGATGTAACTCTGTGAGATGAATTGACAGAACACAGAGCAGTTTCTCAAAAGCTTCTTTCCAGTTTTGAACGGAAGATATTTCCTTTTTCACCATAGCCGTCTATGGGCTTCCAAATATCCTTTTGCCAATTCCACAAGAACAGCCTTAGCGAAAGGCTTCTTGAAGGGAAAGATGTAACTCTGTGAGATGAATTAACAGAACACAGAGCAGTTTCTCAGAAAGCTTCTTTCCAGTTTTGAACGGAAGATATTTCCTTTTTCACCATAGCCCTCTATGGGCTTCCAAATATCCCTTTGCCAATTCCACAAGAACAGCCTTAGTGAAAGGCTTCTTGAAGGGAAAGATGTAACTCTGTGAGTTGAATTAACAGAACACAGAGCAGTTTCTCAGAAAGCTTCTTTCCAGTTTTGAACGGAAGATATTTCCTTTTTCACCATAGCCCTCTATGGGCTTCCAAATATCCCTTTGCCAATTCCACAAGAACAGCCTTAGCGAAAGGATTCTTGAAGGGAAAGATGTAACTCTGTGAGATGAACTAACAGAACACAGAGCAGTTTCTCAGAAAGCTTCTTTCCAGTTTTGAACGGAAGATATTTCCTTTTTCACCATAGCCCTCTATTGGCTTCCAAATATCCCTTTGCCAATTCCACAAGAACAGCCTTAGCGAAAGGCTTCTTGAAGTGAAAGATGTAACTCTGTGAGATGAATTAACAGAACACAGAACAGTTTCTCAGAAAGCTTCTTTTCAGTTTTGAACGGAAGATATTTCCTTTTTCACCATAGCCCTCTATGGGCTTCCAAATATCCCTTTACCAATTCCGCAAGAACAGCCTTAGCGAAAGGCTTCTTGAAGGGAAAGATGTAACTCTGTGAGATGAACTAACAGAACACAGAGCAGTTTCTCAGAAAGCTTCTTTCCAGTTTTGAACGGAAGATATTTCCTTTTTCACCATAGCCCTCTATGGGCTTCCAAATATCCCTTTGCCAATTCCACAAGAACAGCCTTAGCGAAAGGCTTCTTGAAGGGAAAGATGTAACTCTGTGAGATGAATTAACAGAACACAGAGCAGTTTCTCAGAAAGCTTCTTTCCAGTTTTGAACGGAAGATATTTCCTTTTTCACCATAGCCCTCCATGGGCTTCCAAGTATCCCTTTGCCAATTCCACAAGAACAGACTTAGCGAAAGGCTTCTTGAAGGGAAAGATGTAACTCTGTGAGATGAATTAACAGAACACAGAGCAGTTTCTCAGAAAGCTTCTTTCCAGTTTTGAACGGAAGATATTTCCTTTTTCACCATAGCCCTCTATGGGCTTCCAAATATCCCTTTGCCAATTCCACAAGAACAGCCTTAGCGAAAGGCTTCTTGAAGGGAAAGATGTAACTCTGTGAGATGAATTGACAGAACGCAGAGCAGTTTCTCAAAAGCTTCTTTCCAGTTTTGAACGGAAGATATTTCCTTTTTCACCATAGCCGTCTATGGGCTTCCAAATATCCTTTTGCCAATTCCACAAGAACAGCCTTAGCGAAAGGCTTCTTGAAGGGAAAGATGTAACTCTGTGAGATGAATTAACAGAACACAGAGCAGTTTCTCAGAAAGCTTCTTTCCAGTTTTGAACGGAAGATATTTCCTTTTTCACCATAGCGCTCTAAGGGCTTCCAAATATCCCTTTGCCAATTCCACAAGAACAGCCTTAGTGAAAGGCTTCTTGAAGGGAAAGATGTAACTCTGTGAGTTGAATTAACAGAACACAGAGCAGTTTCTCAGAAAGCTTCTTTCCAGTTTTGAACGGAAGATATTTCCTTTTTCACCATAGCCCTCTATGGGCTTCCAAATATCCCTTTGCCAATTCCACAAGAACAGCCTTAGCGAAAGGATTCTTGAAGGGAAAGATGTAACACTGTGAGATGAACTAACAGAACACAGAGCAGTTTCTCAGAAAGCTACTTTCCAGTTTTGAACGGAAGATATTTCCTTTTTCACCATAGCCCTCTATGGGCTTCCAAATATCCCTTTGCCAATTCCACAAGAACAGCCTTAGCGAAAGGCTTCTTGAAGGGAAAGATGTAACTCTGTGAGATGAATTAACAGAACACAGAGCAGTTTCTCAGAAAGCTTCTTTCCAGTTTTGAACGGAAGATATTTCCTTTTTCACCATAGCTGTCTATGGGCTTCCAAATATCCCTTTGCCAATTCCACAAGAACAGCCTTAGCGAAAGGCTTCTTGAAGGGAAAGATGTAACTCTGTGAGATGAATTAACAGAACACAGAACAGTTTCTCAGAAAGCTTCTTTCCAGTTTTGAACGGAAGATATTTCCTTTTTCACCATAGCCCTCTATGGGCTTCCAAATATCCCTTTGCCAATTCCACAAGAACAGCCTTAGCGAAAGGCTTCTTGAAGGGAAAGATGTAACTCTGTGAGATGAATTAACAGAACACAGAGCAGTTTCTCAGAATGCTACTTTCCAGTTTTGAACGGAAGATATTTCCTTTTTCACCATAGCCCTCTATGGGCTTCCAAATATCCCTTTGCCAATTCCACAAGAACAGCCTTAGCGAAAGGCTTCTTGAAGGGAAAGATGTAACTCTGTGAGATGAATTAACAGAACACAGAGCAGTTTCTCAGAAAGCTTCTTTCTAGTTTTGAACGGAAGATATTTCCTTTTTCACCATAGCCCTCTATGGGCTTCCAAATATCCCTTTGCGAATTCCACAAGAACAGCCTTAGCGAAAGGCTTCTTGAACGGAAAGATGTAACTCTGTGAGATGAATTAACAGAACACAGAGCAGTTTCTCAGAAAGCTTCTTTCCAGTTTTGAACCGAAGATATTTCCTTTTTCACCATAGCCCTCTATGGGCTTCCAAATATCCCTTTGCCAATTCCACAAGAACAGCCTTAGCGAAAGGCTTCTTGAAGTGAAAGATGTAACTCTGTGAGATGAATTAACAGAACACAGAACAGTTTCTCAGAAAGCTTCTTTTCAGTTTTGAACGGAAGATATTTCCTTTTTCACCATAGCCCTCTATGGGCTTCCAAATATCCCTTTGCCAATTCCACAAGAACAACCTTAGCGAAAGGCTTCTTGAAGGGAAAGATGTAACTCTGTGAGATGAACTAACAGAACACAGAGCAGTTTCTCATAAAGCTTCTTTCCAGTTTTGAACGGAAGATATTTCCTTTTTCACCATAGCCCTCTATGGGCTTCCAAATATCCCTTTGCCAATTCCACAAGAACAGCCTTAGCGAAAGGCTTCTTGAAGGGAAAGATGTAACTCTGTGAGATGAATTAACAGAACACAGAGCAGTTTCTCAGAAAGCTTCTTTCCAGTTTTGAACGGAAGATATTTCCTTTTTCACCATAGCCCTCTATGGGCTTCCAAATATCCCTTTGCCAATTCCACAAGAACAGCCTTAGCGAAAGGCTTCTTGAAGGGAAAGATGTAACTCTGTGAGATGAATTAACAGAACACAGAGCAGTTTCTCAAAAGCTTCTTTCCAGTTTTGAACGGAAGATATTTCCTTTTTCACCATAGCCCTCTATGGGCTTCCAAATATCCTTTTGCCAATTCCACAAGAACAGCCTTAGCGAAAGGCTTCTTGAAGGGAAAGATGTAACTCTGTGAGATGAATTAACAGAACACAGAGCAGTTTCTCAGAAAGCTTCTTTCCAGTTTTGAACGGAAGATATTTCCTTTTTCACCATAGCCCTCTATTGGCTTCCAAATATCCCTTTGCCAATTCCACAAGAACAGCCTTAGCGAAAGGCTTCTTGAAGGGAAAGATGTAACTCTGTGAGATGAAGTAACAGAACACAGAACAGTTTCTCAGAAAGCTTCTTTCCAGTTTTGAACGGAAGATATTTCCTTTTTCACCATAGCCCTCTATGGGCTTCCAAATATCCCTTTGCCAATTCCACAAGAACAGCCTTAGCGAAAGGCTTCTTGAAGGGAAAGATGTAACTCTGTGAGATGAATTAACAGAACACAGAGCAGTTTCTCAGAAAGCTTCTTTCCAGTTTTGAACGGAAGATATTTCCTTTTTCACCATAGCCCTCTATGGGCTTCCAAATATCCCTTTGCCAATTCCACAAGAACAGCCTTAGCGAAAGGCTTCTTGAAGGGAAAGATGTAACACTGTGAGATGAATTAACAGAACACAGAGCAGTTTCTCAGAAAGCTTCTTTCCAGTTTTGAACGGAAGATATTTCCTTTTTCACCATAGCCCTCTATGGGCTTCCAAATATCCCTTTGCCAATTCCACAAGAACAGCCTTAGCGAAAGGCTTCTTCAAGGGAAAGATGTAACTCTGTGAGATGAATTGACAGAACACAGAGCAGTTTCTCAAAAGCTTCTTTCCAGTTTTGAACGGAAGATATTTCCTTTTTCACCATAGCCGTCTATGGGCTTCCAAATATCCTTTTGCCAATTCCACAAGAACAGCCTTAGCGAAAGGCTTCTTGAAGGGAAAGATGTAACTCTGTGAGATGAATTAACAGAACACCGAGCAGTTTCTCAGAAAGCTTCTTTCCAGTTTTGAACGGAAGATATTTCCTTTTTCACCATAGCCCTCTATGGGCTTCCAAATATCCCTTTGCCAATTCCACAAGAACAGCCTTAGTGAAAGGCTTCTTGAAGGGAAAGATGTAACTCTGTGAGTTGAATTAACAGAACACAGAGCAGTTTCTCAGAAAGCTTCTTTCCAGTTTTGAACGGAAGATATTTCCTTTTTCACCATAGCCCTCTATGGGCTTCCAAATATCCCTTTGCCAATTCCACAAGAACAGCCTTAGCGAAAGGATTCTTGAAGGGAAAGATGTAACTCTGTGAGATGAACTAACAGAACACAGAACAGTTTCTCAGAAAGCTTCTTTTCAGTTTTGAACGGAAGATATTTCCTTTTTCACCATAGCCCTCTATGGGCTTCCAAATATCCCTTTACCAATTCCGCAAGAACAGCCTTAGCGAAAGGCTTCTTGAAGGGAAAGATGTAACTCTGTGAGATGAACTAACAGAACACAGAGCAGTTTCTCAGAAAGCTTCTTTCCAGTTTTGAACGGAAGATATTTCCTTTTTCACCATAGCCCTCTATGGGCTTCCAAATATCCCTTTGCCAATTCCACAAGAACAGCCTTAGCGAAAGGCTTCTTGAAGGGAAAGATGTAACTCTGTGAGATGAATTAACAGAACACAGAGCAGTTTCTCAGAAAGCTTCTTTCCAGTTTTGAACGGAAGATATTTCCTTTTTCACCATAGCCCTCCATGGGCTTCCAAGTATCCCTTTGCCAATTCCACAAGAACAGACTTAGCGAAAGGCTTCTTGAAGGGAAAGATGTAACTCTGTGAGATGAATTAACAGAACACAGAGCAGTTTCTCAGAAAGCTTCTTTCCAGTTTTGAACGGAAGATATTTCCTTTTTCACCATAGCCCTCTATGGGCTTCCAAATATCCCTTTGCCAATTCCACAAGAACAGCCTTAGCGAAAGGCTTCTTGAAGGGAAAGATGTAACTCTGTGAGATGAATTGACAGAACGCAGAGCAGTTTCTCAAAAGCTTCTTTCCAGTTTTGAACGGAAGATATTTCCTTTTTCACCATAGCCGTCTATGGGCTTCCAAATATCCTTTTGCCAATTCCACAAGAACAGCCTTAGCGAAAGGCTTCTTGAAGGGAAAGATGTAACTCTGTGAGATGAATTAACAGAACACAGAGCAGTTTCTCAGAAAGCTTCTTTCCAGTTTTGAACGGAAGATATTTCCTTTTTCACCATAGCGCTCTAAGGGCTTCCAAATATCCCTTTGCCAATTCCACAAGAACAGCCTTAGTGAAAGGCTTCTTGAAGGGAAAGATGTAACTCTGTGAGTTGAATTAACAGAACACAGAGCAGTTTCTCAGAAAGCTTCTTTCCAGTTTTGAACGGAAGATATTTCCTTTTTCACCATAGCCCTCTATGGGCTTCCAAATATCCCTTTGCCAATTCCACAAGAACAGCCTTAGCGAAAGGATTCTTGAAGGGAAAGATGTAACACTGTGAGATGAACTAACAGAACACAGAGCAGTTTCTCAGAAAGCTACTTTCCAGTTTTGAACGGAAGATATTTCCTTTTTCACCATAGCCCTCTATGGGCTTCCAAATATCCCTTTGCCAATTCCACAAGAACAGCCTTAGCGAAAGGCTTCTTGAAGGGAAAGATGTAACTCTGTGAGATGAATTAACAGAACACAGAGCAGTTTCTCAGAAAGCTTCTTTCCAGTTTTGAACGGAAGATATTTCCTTTTTCACCATAGCTGTCTATGGGCTTCCAAATATCCCTTTGCCAATTCCACAAGAACAGCCTTAGCGAAAGGCTTCTTGAAGGGAAAGATGTAACTCTGTGAGATGAATTAACAGAACACAGAACAGTTTCTCAGAAAGCTTCTTTCCAGTTTTGAACGGAAGATATTTCCTTTTTCACCATAGCCCTCTATGGGCTTCCAAATATCCCTTTGCCAATTCCACAAGAACAGCCTTAGCGAAAGGCTTCTTGAAGGGAAAGATGTAACTCTGTGAGATGAATTAACAGAACACAGAGCAGTTTCTCAGAATGCTACTTTCCAGTTTTGAACGGAAGATATTTCCTTTTTCACCATAGCCCTCTATGGGCTTCCAAATATCCCTTTGCCAATTCCACAAGAACAGCCTTAGCGAAAGGCTTCTTGAAGGGAAAGATGTAACTCTGTGAGATGAATTAACAGAACACAGAGCAGTTTCTCAGAAAGCTTCTTTCTAGTTTTGAACGGAAGATATTTCCTTTTTCACCATAGCCCTCTATGGGCTTCCAAATATCCCTTTGCGAATTCCACAAGAACAGCCTTAGCGAAAGGCTTCTTGAACGGAAAGATGTAACTCTGTGAGATGAATTAACAGAACACAGAGCAGTTTCTCAGAAAGCTTCTTTCCAGTTTTGAACCGAAGATATTTCCTTTTTCACCATAGCCCTCTATGGGCTTCCAAATATCCCTTTGCCAATTCCACAAGAACAGCCTTAGCGAAAGGCTTCTTGAAGGGAAAGATGTAACTCTGTGAGATGAATTAACAGAACACAGAACAGTTTCTCAGAAAGCTTCTTTTCAGTTTTGAACGGAAGATATTTCCTTTTTCACCATAGCCCTCTATGGGCTTCCAAATATCCCTTTGCCAATTCCACAAGAACAACCTTAGCGAAAGGCTTCTTGAAGGGAAAGATGTAACTCTGTGAGATGAACTAACAGAACACAGAGCAGTTTCTCATAAAGCTTCTTTCCAGTTTTGAACGGAAGATATTTCCTTTTTCACCATAGCCCTCTATGGGCTTCCAAATATCCCTTTGCCAATTCCACAAGAACAGCCTTAGCGAAAGGCTTCTTGAAGGGAAAGATGTAACTCTGTGAGATGAATTAACAGAACACAGAGCAGTTTCTCAGAAAGCTTCTTTCCAGTTTTGAACGGAAGATATTTCCTTTTTCACCATAGCCCTCTATGGGCTTCCAAATATCCCTTTGCCAATTCCACAAGAACAGCCTTAGCGAAAGGCTTCTTGAAGGGAAAGATGTAACTCTGTGAGATGAATTAACAGAACACAGAGCAGTTTCTCAAAAGCTTCTTTCCAGTTTTGAACGGAAGATATTTCCTTTTTCACCATAGCCCTCTATGGGCTTCCAAATATCCTTTTGCCAATTCCACAAGAACAGCCTTAGCGAAAGGCTTCTTGAAGGGAAAGATGTAACTCTGTGAGATGAATTAACAGAACACAGAGCAGTTTCTCAGAAAGCTTCTTTCCAGTTTTGAACGGAAGATATTTCCTTTTTCACCATAGCCCTCTATGGGCTTCCAAATATCCCTTTGCCAATTCCACAAGAACAGCCTTAGCGAAAGGCTTCTTGAAGGGAAAGATTTAACTCTGTGAGATGAACTAACAGAACACAGAGCAGTTTCTCAGAAAGCTTCTTTCCAGTTTTGAACGGAAGATATTTCCTTTTTCACCATAGCTGTCTAAGGGCTTCCAAATATCCCTTTGCCAATTCCACAAGAACAGCCTTAGCGAAAGGCTTCTTGAAGGGAAAGATGTAACTCTGTGAGATGAATTAACAGAACACAGAGCAGTCTCTCAGAAAGCTTCTTTCCAGTTTTGAACGGAAGATATTTCCTTTTTCACCATAGCCCTCTATTGGCTTCCAAATATCCCTTTGCCAATTCCACAAGAACAGCCTTAGCGAAAGGCTTCTTGAAGGGAAATATGTAACTCTGTGAGATGAATTAACAGAACACAGAACAGTTTCTCAGAAAGCTTCTTTCCAGTTTTGAACGGAAGATATTTCCTTTTTCACCATAGCCCTCTATGGGCTTCCAAATATCCCTTTGCCAATTCCACAAGAACAGCCTTAGCGAAAGGCTTCTTGAAGGGAAAGATGTAACTCTGTGAGATGAATTAACAGAACACAGAGCAGTTTCTCAGAAAGCTTCTTTCCAGTTTTGAACGGAAGATATTTCCTTTTTCACCATAGCCCTCTATGGGCTTCCAAATATCCCTTTGCCAATTCCACAAGAACAGCCTTAGCGAAAGGCTTCTTGAAGGGAAAGATGTAACACTGTGAGATGAATTAACAGAACACAGAGCAGTTTCTCAGAAAGCTTCTTTCCAGTTTTGAACGGAAGATATTTCCTTTTTCACCATAGCCCTCTATGGGCTTCCAAATATCCCTTTGCCAATTCCACAAGAACAGCCTTAGCGAAAGGCTTCTTGAAGGGAAAGATGTAACTCTGTGAGATGAATTGACAGAACACAGAGCAGTTTCTCAAAAGCTTCTTTCCAGTTTTGAACGGAAGATATTTCCTTTTTCACCATAGCCGTCTATGGGCTTCCAAATATCCTTTTGCCAATTCCACAAGAACAGCCTTAGCGAAAGGCTTCTTGAAGGGAAAGATGTAACTCTGTGAGATGAATTAACAGAACACAGAGCAGTTTCTCAGAAAGCTTCTTTCCAGTTTTGAACGGAAGATATTTCCTTTTTCACCATAGCCCTCTATGGGCTTCCAAATATCCCTTTGCCAATTCCACAAGAACAGCCTTAGTGAAAGGCTTCTTGAAGGGAAAGATGTAACTCTGTGAGTTGAATTAACAGAACACAGAGCAGTTTCTCAGAAAGCTTCTTTCCAGTTTTGAACGGAAGATATTTCCTTTTTCACCATAGCCCTCTATGGGCTTCCAAATATCCCTTTGCCAATTCCACAAGAACAGCCTTAGCGAAAGGATTCTTGAAGGGAAAGATGTAACTCTGTGAGATGAACTAACAGAACACAGAGCAGTTTCTCAGAAAGCTTCTTTCCAGTTTTGAACGGAAGATATTTCCTTTTTCACCATAGCCCTCTATGGGCTTCCAAATATCCCTTTGCGAATTCCACAAGAACAGCCTTAGCGAAAGGCTTCTTGAACGGAAAGATGTAACTCTGTGAGATGAATTAACAGAACACAGAGCAGTTTCTCAGAAAGCTTCTTTCCAGTTTTGAACCGAAGATATTTCCTTTTTCACCATAGCCCTCTATGGGCTTCCAAA
Organism: Chlorocebus sabaeus; assembly: GCF_047675955.1. NCBI lineage: Eukaryota > Metazoa > Chordata > Mammalia > Primates > Cercopithecidae > Chlorocebus > Chlorocebus sabaeus. The sequence continues at coordinate 345,899 of NW_027328136.1, read as the reverse complement.
TATCCCTTTGCCAATTCCACAAGAACAGCCTTAGCGAAAGGCTTCTTGAAGTGAAAGATGTAACTCTGTGAGATGAATTAACAGAACACAGAACAGTTTCTCAGAAAGCTTCTTTTCAGTTTTGAACGGAAGATATTTCCTTTTTCACCATAGCCCTCTATGGGCTTCCAAATATCCCTTTGCCAATTCCACAAGAACAACCTTAGCGAAAGGCTTCTTGAAGGGAAAGATGTAACTCTGTGAGATGAACTAACAGAACACAGAGCAGTTTCTCAGAAAGCTTCTTTCCAGTTTTGAACGGAAGATATTTCCTTTTTCACCATAGCCCTCTATGGGCTTCCAAATATCCCTTTGCCAATTCCACAAGAACAGCCTTAGCGAAAGGCTTCTTGAAGGGAAAGATGTAACTCTGTGAGATGAATTAACAGAACACAGAGCAGTTTCTCAGAAAGCTTCTTTCCAGTTTTGAACGGAAGATATTTCCTTTTTCACCATAGCCCTCTATGGGCTTCCAAATATCCCTTTGCCAATTCCACAAGAACAGCCTTAGGGAAAGGCTTCTTGAAGGGAAAGATGTAACTCTGTGAGATGAATTAACAGAACACAGAGCAGTTTCTCAAAAGCTTCTTTCCAGTTTTGAACGGAAGATATTTCCTTTTTCACCATAGCCGACTATGGGCTTCCAAATATCCTTTTGCCAATTCCACAAGAACAGCCTTAGCGAAAGGCTTCTTGAAGGGAAAGATGTAACTCTGTGAGATGAATTAACAGAACACAGAGCAGTTTCTCAGAAAGCTTCTTTCCAGTTTTGAACGGAAGATATTTCCTTTTTCACCATAGCCCTCTATGGGCTTCCAAATATCCCTTTGCCAATTCCACAAGAACAGCCTTAGCGAAAGGCTTCTTGAAGGGAAAGATTTAACTCTGTGAGATGAACTAACAGAACACAGAGCAGTTTCTCAGAAAGCTTCTTTCCAGTTTTGAACGGAAGATATTTCCTTTTTCACCATAGCTGTCTAAGGGCTTCCAAATATCCCTTTGCCAATTCCACAAGAACAGCCTTAGCGAAAGGCTTCTTGAAGGGAAAGATGTAACTCTGTGAGATGAATTAACAGAACACAGAGCAGTCTCTCAGAAAGCTTCTTTCCAGTTTTGAACGGAAGATATTTCCTTTTTCACCATAGCCCTCTATGGGATTCCAAATATCCCTTTGCCAATTCCACAAGAACAGCCTTAGCGAAAGGCTTCTTGAAGTGAAAGATGTAACTCTGTGAGATGAATTAACAGAACACAGAACAGTTTCTCAGAAAGCTTCTTTTCAGTTTTGAACGGAAGATATTTCCTTTTTCACCATAGCCCTCTATGGGCTTCCAAATATCCCTTTACCAATTACGCAAGAACAGCCTTAGCGAAAGGCTTCTTGAAGGGAAAGATGTAACTCTGTGAGATGAACTAATAGAACACAGAGCAGTTTCTCAGAAAGCTTCTTTCCAGTTTTGAACGGAAGATATTTCCTTTTTCACCATAGCCCTCTATGGGCTTCCAAATATCCCTTTGCCAATTCCACAAGAACAGCCTTACCGAAAGGCTTCTTGAAGGGAAAGATGTAACTCTGTGAGATGAATTAACAGAACACAGAGCAGTTTCTCAAAAGCTTCTTTCCAGTTTTGAACGGAAGATATTTCCTTTTTCACCGTAGCCGTCTATGGGCTTCCAAATATCCCTTTGCCAATTCCACAAGAACAGCCTTAGCGAAAGGCTTCTTGAAGGGAAAGATGTAACTCTGTGAGATGAATTAACAGAACACAGAGCAGTTTCTCAGAAAGCTTCTTTCCAGTTTTGAACGGAAGATATTTCCTTTTTCACCATAGCCCTCTATGGGCTTCCAAGTATCCCTTTGCCAATTCCACAAGAACAGACTTAGCGAAAGGCTTCTTGAAGGGAAAGATGTAACTCTGTGAGATGAATTAACAGAACACAGAGCAGTTTCTCAGAAAGTCTTTCCAGTTTTGAACGGAAGATATTTCCTTTTTCACCATAGCCCTCTATGGGCTTCCAAATATCCCTTTGCCAATTCCACAAGAACAGCCTTAGTGAAAGGCTTCTTGAAGGGAAAGATGTAACTCTGTGAGATGAATTAACAGAACACAGAGCAGTTTCTCAGAAAGCTTCTTTCCAGTTTTGAAAGGAAGATATTTCCTTTTTCACCATAGCCCTCTATGGGCTTCCAAATATCCCTTTGCCAATTCCACAAGAACAGCCTTAGCGAAAGGCTTCTTCAAGGGAAAGATGTAACTCTGTGAGATGAATTAACAGAACACAGAGCAGTTTCTCAGAAAGCGTCTTTCCAGTTTTGAACGGAAGATATTTCCTTTTTCACCATAGCCCTCTATGGGCTTCCAAATATCCCTTTGCCAATTCCACAAGAACAGCCTTAGCGAAAGACTTCTTGAAGGGAAAGATGTAACTCTGTGAGATGAATTAACAGAACACAGAGCAGTTTCTCAGAAAGCTTCTTTCCAGTTTTGAACGGAAGATATTTCCTTTTTCACCATAGCCCTCTATTGGCTTCCAAATATCCCTTTACCAATTCCACAAGAACAGCCTTAGCGAAAGGCTTCTTGAAGGGAAATATGTAACTCTGTGAGATGAATTAACAGAACACAGAACAGTTTCTCAGAAAGCTTCTTTCCAGTTTTGAACGGAAGATATTTTCTTTTTCACCATAGCCCTCTATGGGCTTCCAAATATCCCTTTGCCAATTCCACAAGAACAGCCTTAGCGAAAGGCTTCTTGAAGGGAAAGATGTAACTCTGTGAGATGAATTAACAGAACACAGAGCAGTTTCTCAGAAAGCTTCTATCCAGTTTTGAACGGAAGATATTTCCTTTTTCACCATAGCCCTCTATGGGCTTCCAAATATCCCTTTGCCAATTCCACAAGAACAGCCTTAGCGAAAGGCTTCTTGAAGGGAAAGATGTAACTCTGTGAGATGAATTAACAGAACACAGAGCAGTTTCTCAGAAAGCTTCTTTCCAGTTTTGAACGGAAGATATTTCCTTTTTCACCATAGCCCTCTATGGGCTTCCAAATATCCCTTTGCCAATTCCACAAGAACAGCCTTAGCGAAAGGCTTCTTGAAGGGAAAGATGTAACTCTGTGAGATGAATTAACAGAACACAGAGCAGTTTCTCAAAAGCTTCTTTCCAGTTTTGAACGGAAGATATTTCCTTTTTCACCATAGCCGTCTATGGGCTTCCAAATATCCTTTTGCCAATTCCACAAGAACAGCCTTAGCGAAAGGCTTCTTGAAGGGAAAGATGTAACTCTGTGAGATGAATTAACAGAACACAGAGCAGTTTCTCAGAAAGCTTCTTTCCAGTTTTGAACGGAAGATATTTCCTTTTTCACCATAGCCCTCTATTGGCTTCCAAATATCCCTTTGCCAATTCCACAAGAACAGCCTTAGAGAAAGGCTTCTTGAAGGGAAAGATGTAACTCTGTGAGATGAACTAACAGAACACAGAGCAGTTTCTCAGAAAGCTTCTTTCCAGTTTTGAACGGAAGATATTTCCTTTTTCACCATAGCCGTCTATGGGCTTCCAAATATCCCTTTGCCAATTGCACAAGAACAGCCTTAGCGAAAGGCTTCTTGAAGGGAAAGATGTAACTCTGTGAGATGAATTAACAGAACACAGAACAGTTTCTCAGAAAGCTTCTTTCCAGTTTTGAACGGAAGATATTTCCTTTTTCACCATAGCCCTCTATGGGCTTCCAAATATCCCTTTGCCAATTCCACAAGAACAGCCTTAGCGAAAGGCTTCTTGAAGGGAAAGATGTAACTCTGTGAGATGAATTAACAGAACACAGAGCAGTTTCTCAAAAGCTTCTTTCCAGTTTTGAACGGAAGATATTTCCTTTTTCACCATAGCCGTCTATGGGCTTCCAAATATCCCTTTGCCAATTCCACAAGAACAGCCTTAGCGAAAGGCTTCTTGAAGGGAAAGATGTAACTCTTTGATATGAATTAACAGAACACAGAGCAGTTTCTCAGAAAGCTTCTTTCCAGTTTTGAACGGAAGATATTTCCTTTTTCACCATAGCCCTCTATGGGCTTCCAAATATCCCTTTGCCAATTCCACAAGAACAGACTTAGCGAAAGGCTTCTTGAAGGGAAAGATGTAACTCTGTGAGACGAATTAACAGAACACAGAGCAGTTTCTCAGAAAGCTTCTTTCCAGTTTTGAACGGAAGATATTTCCTTTTTCACCATAGGCCTCTATGGGCTTCCAAATATCCCTTTGCCAATTCCACAAGAACAGCCTTAGGGAAAGGCTTCTTGAAGGGAAAGATGTAACTCTGTGAGATGAATTAACAGAACACAGAGCAGTTTCTCAGAAAGCTTCTTTCCAGTTTTGAACGGAAGATATTTCCTTTTTCACCATAGCCCTCTATGGGCTTCCAAATATCCCTTTGCCAATTCCACAAGAACAGCCTTAGCGAAAGGCTTCTTGAAGGGAAAGATGTAACTCTGTGAGATGAATTAACAGAACACAGAGCAGTTTCTCAGAAAGCTTCTTTCCAGTTTTGAACGGAAGATATTTCCTTTTTCACCATAGCCCTCTATTGGCTTCCAAATATCCCTTTGCCAATTCCACAAGAACAGCCTTAGAGAAAGGCTTCTTGAAGGGAAAGATGTAACTCTGTGAGATGAACTAACAGAACACAGAGCAGTTTCTCAGAAAGCTTCTTTCCAGTTTTGAACGGAAGATATTTCCTTTTTCACCATAGCCGTCTATGGGCTTCCAAATATCCCTTTGCCAATTGCACAAGAACAGCCTTAGCGAAAGGCTTCTTGAAGGGAAAGATGTAACTCTGTGAGATGAATTAACAGAACACAGAACAGTTTCTCAGAAAGCTTCTTTCCAGTTTTGAACGGAAGATATTTCCTTTTTCACCATAGCCCTCTATGGGCTTCCAAATATCCCTTTGCCAATTCCACAAGAACAGCCTTAGCGAAAGGCTTCTTGAAGGGAAAGATGTAACTCTGTGAGATGAATTAACAGAACACAGAGCAGTTTCTCAAAAGCTTCTTTCCAGTTTTGAACGGAAGATATTTCCTTTTTCACCATAGCCGTCTATGGGCTTCCAAATATCCCTTTGCCAATTCCACAAGAACAGCCTTAGCGAAAGGCTTCTTGAAGGGAAAGATGTAACTCTGTGAGATGAATTAACAGAACACAGAGCAGTTTCTCAGAAAGCTTCTTTCCAGTTTTGAACGGAAGATATTTCCTTTTTCACCATAGCCCTCTATGGGCTTCCAAATATCCCTTTGCCAATTCCACAAGAACAGACTTAGCGAAAGGCTTCTTGAAGGGAAAGATGTAACTCTGTGAGACGAATTAACAGAACACAGAGCAGTTTCTCAGAAAGCTTCTTTCCAGTTTTGAACGGAAGATATTTCCTTTTTCACCATAGGCCTCTATGGGCTTCCAAATATCCCTTTGCCAATTCCACAAGAACAGCCTTAGGGAAAGGCTTCTTGAAGGGAAAGATGTAACTCTGTGAGATGAATTAACAGAACACAGAGCAGTTTCTCAGAAAGCTTCTTTCCAGTTTTGAACGGAAGATATTTCCTTTTTCACCATAGCCCTCTATGGGCTTCCAAATATCCCTTTGCCAATTCCACAAGAACAGCCTTAGCGAAAGGCTTCTTCAAGGGAAAGATGTAACTCTGTGAGATGAATTAACAGAACACAGAGCAGTTTCTCAGAAAGCGTCTTTCCAGTTTTGAACGGAAGATATTTCCTTTTTCACCATAGCCCTCTATGGGCTTCCAAATATCCCTTTGCCAATTCCACAAGAACAGCCATAGCGAAAGGCTTCTTGAAGTGAAAGATGTAACTCTGTGAGATGAATTAACAGAACACAGAACAGTTTCTCAGAAAGCTTCTTTCCAGTTTTGAACGGAAGATATTTCCTTTTTCACCATAGCCCTCTATGGGCTTCCAAATATCCCTTTGCCAATTCCCCAAGAACAGCCTTAGTGAAAGGCTTCTTGAAGGGAAAGATGTAACTCTGTGAGATGAATTAACAGAACACAGAGCAGTTTCTCAGAAAGCTTCTTTCCAGTTTTGAAAGGAAGATATTTCCTTTTTCACCATAGCCCTCTATGGGCTTCCAAATATCCCTTTGCCAATTCCACAAGAACAGCCTTAGCGAAAGGCTTCTTCAAGGGAAAGATGTAACTCTGTGAGATGAATTAACAGAACACGGAGCAGTTTCTCAGAAAGCGTCTTTCCAGTTTTGAACGGAAGATATTTCCTTTTTCACCATAGCCCTCTATGGGCTTCCAAATATCCCTTTGCCAATTCCACAAGAACAGCCTTAGCGAAAGGCTTCTTGAATGGAAAGATGTAACTCTGTGAGATGAATTAACAGAACACAGAGCAGTTTCTCAGAAAGCTTCTTTCCAGTTTTGAACGGAAGATATTTCCTTTTTCACCATAGCCCTCTATTGGCTTCCAAATATCCCTTTGCCAATTCCACAAGAACAGCCTTAGCGAAAGGCTTCTTGAAGGGAAATATGTAACTCTGTGAGATGAATTAACAGAACACAGAACAGTTTCTCAGAAAGCTTCTTTCCAGTTTTGAACGGAAGATATTTCCTTTTTCACCATAGCCCTCTATGGGCTTCCAAATATCCCTTTGCCAATTCCACAAGAACAGCCTTACCGAAAGGCTTCTTGAAGGGAAAGATGTAACTCTGTGAGATGAATTAACAGAACACAGAGCAGTTTCTCAGAAAGCTTCTTTCCAGTTTTGAACGGAAGATATTTCCTTTTTCACCATAGCCCTCTATGGGCTTCTAAATATCCCTTTGCCAATTCCACAAGAACAGCCTTAGCGAAAGGCTTCTTGAAGGGAAAGATGTAACTCTGTGAGATGAATTAACAGAACACAGAGCAGTTTCTCAGAAACCTTCTTTCCAGTTTTGAACGGAAGATATTTCCTTTTTCACCATAGCCCTCTATGGGCTTCCAAATATCCCTTTGCCAATTCCACAAGAACAGCCTTAGCGAAAGGCTTCTTGAAGGGAAAGATGTAACTCTGTGAGATGAATTAACAGAACACAGAGCAGTTTCTCAGAAACCTTCTTTCCAGTTTTGAACGGAAGATATTTCCTTTTTCACCATAGCCCTCTATGGGCTTCCAAATATCCCTTTGCCAATTCCACAAGAACAGCCTTAGCGAAAGGCTTCTTGAAGGGAAAGATGTAACTCTGTGAGATGAATTAACAGAACACAGAGCAGTTTCTCAAAAGCTTCTTTCCAGTTTTGAACGGAAGATATTTCCTTTTTCACCATAGCCGTCTATGGGCTTCCAAATATCCTTTTGCCAATTCCACAAGAACAGCCTTAGCGAAAGGCTTCTTGAAGGGAAAGATGTAACTCTGTGAGATGAATTAACAGAACACAGACCAGTTTCTCAGAAAGCTTCTTTCCAGTTTTGAACGGAAGATATTTCCTTTTTCACCATAGCCCTCTATGGGCTTCCAAATATCCCTTTCCCAATTCCACAAGAACAGACTTAGCGAAAGGTTTCTTCAAGGGAAAGATGTAACTCTGTGAGATGAATTAACAGAACACAGAGCAGTTTCTCAGAAAGCTTCTTTCCAGTTTTGAACGGAAGATATTTCCTTTTTCACCATAGCCCTCTATGGGCTTCCAAATATCCCTTTCCCAATTCCACAAGAACAGACTTAGCGAAAGGTTTCTTCAAGGGAAAGATGTAACTCTGTGAGATGAATTAACAGAACACAGAGCAGTTTCTCAGAAAGCTTCTTTCCAGTTTTGAACGGAAGATATTTCCTTTTTCACCATAGCCCTCTATGGGCTTCCAAATATCCCTTTGCCAATTCCACAAGAACAGCCTTAGTGAAAGGCTTCTTGAAGGGAAAGATGTAACTCTGTGAGTTGAATTAACAGAACACAGAGCGGTTTCTCAGAAAGCTTCTTTCCAGTTTTGAACGGAAGATATTTCCTTTTTCACCATAGCCCTCTATGTGCTTCCAAATATCCCTTTGCCAATTCCACAAGAACAGCCTTAGCGAAAGGCTTCTTGAAGGGAAAGATGTAACTCTGTGAGATGAATTAACAGAACACAGAGCAGTTTCTCAGAAAGCTTCTTTCCAGTTTTGAACGGAAGATATTTCCTTTTTCACCATAGCCCTCTATGGGCTTCCAAATATCCCTTTGCCAATTCCACAAGAACAGACTTAGCGAAAGGCTTCTTGAAGGGAAAGATGTAACTCTGTGAGATGAATTAACAGAACACAGAGCAGTTTCTCAGAAAGCTTCTTTCTAGTTTTGAAGGGAAGATATTTCCTTTTTCACCATAGTCCTCTATGGGCTTCCAAATATCCCTTTGCGAATTCCACAAGAACAGCCTTAGCGAAAGGCTTCTTGAACGGAAAGATGTAACTCTGTGAGATGAATTAACAGAACACAGAGCAGTTTCTCAGAAAGCTTCTTTCCAGTTTTGAACGGAAGATATTTCCTTTTTCACCATAGCCCTCTATGGGCTTCCAAATATCCCTTTGCCAATTCCACAAGAACAGCCTTAGTGAAAGGCTTCTTGAAGGGAAAGATGTAACTCTGTGAGTTGAATTAACAGAACACAGAGCGGTTTCTCAGAAAGCTTCTTTCCAGTTTTGAACGGAAGATATTTCCTTTTTCACCATAGCCCTCTATGTGCTTCCAAATATCCCTTTGCCAATTCCACAAGAACAGCCTTAGCGAAAGGCTTCTTGAAGGGAAAGATGTAACTCTGTGAGATGAATTAACAGAACACAGAGCAGTTTCTCAGAAAGCTTCTTTCCAGTTTTGAACGGAAGATATTTCCTTTTTCACCATAGCCCTCTATGGGCTTCCAAATATCCCTTTGCCAATTCCACAAGAACAGACTTAGCGAAAGGCTTCTTGAAGGGAAAGATGTAACTCTGTGAGATGAATTAACAGAACACAGAGCAGTTTCTCAGAAAGCTTCTTTCTAGTTTTGAACGGAAGATATTTCCTTTTTCACCATAGCCCTCTATGGGCTTCCAAATATCCCTTTGCCAATTCCACAAGAACAGCCTTAGCGAAAGGCTTCTTCAAGGGAAAGATGTAACTCTGTGAGATGAATTAACAGAACACAGAGCAGTTTCTCAGAAAGCGTCTTTCCAGTTTTGAACGGAAGATATTTCCTTTTTCACCATAGCCCTCTATGGGCTTCCAAATATCCCTTTGCCAATTCCACAAGAACAGCCTTAGCGAAAGGCTTCTTGAAGTGAAAGATGTAACTCTGTGAGATGAATTAACAGAACACAGAACAGTTTCTCAGAAAGCTTCTTTCAAGTTATGAACGGAAGATATTTCCTTTTTCACCATAGCCCTCTATGGGCTTCCAAATATCCCTTTGCCAATTCCCCAAGAACAGCCTTAGTGAAAGGCTTCTTGAAGGGAAAGATGTAACTCTGTGAGATGAATTAACAGAACACAGAGCAGTTTCTCAGAAAGCTTCTTTCCAGTTTTGAAAGGAAGATATTTCCTTTTTCACCATAGCCCTCTATGGGCTTACAAATATCCCTTTGCCAATTCCACAAGAACAGCCTTAGCGAAAGGCTTCTTCAAGGGAAAGATGTAACTCTGTGAGATGAATTAACAGAACACAGAGCAGTTTCTCAGAAAGCGTCTTTCCAGTTTTGAACGGAAGATATTTCCTTTTTCACCATAGCCCTCTATGGGCTGCCAAATATCCCTTTGCCAATTCCACAAGAACAGCCTTAGCGAAAGGCTTCTTGAATGGAAAGATGTAACTCTGTGAGATGAATTAACAGAACACAGAGCAGTTTCTCAGAAAGCTTCTTTCCAGTTTTGAACGGAAGATATTTCCTTTTTCACCATAGCCCTCTATTGGCTTCCAAATATCCCTTTGCCAATTCCACAAGAACAGCCTTAGCGAAAGGCTTCTTGAAGGGAAATATGTAACTCTGTGAGATGAATTAACAGAACACAGAACAGTTTCTCAGAAAGCTTCTTTCCAGTTTTGAACGGAAGATATTTCCTTTTTCACCATAGCCCTCTATGGGCTTCCAAATATCCCTTTGCCAATTCCACAAGAACAGCCTTACCGAAAGGCTTCTTGAAGGGAAAGATGTAACTCTGTGAGATGAATTAACAGAACACAGAGCAGTTTCTCAGAAAGCTTCTTTCCAGTTTTGAACGGAAGATATTTCCTTTTTCACCATAGCCCTCTATGGGCTTCCAAATATCCCTTTGCCAATTCCACAAGAACAGCCTTAGCGAAAGGCTTCTTGAAGGGAAAGATGTAACTCTGTGAGATGAATTAACAGAACACAGAGCAGTTTCTCAGAAAGCTTCTTTCCAGTTTTGAACGGAAGATATTTCCTTTTTCACCATAGCCCTCTATGGGCTTCTAAATATCCCTTTGCCAATTCCACAAGAACAGCCTTAGCGAAAGGCTTCTTGAAGGGAAAGATGTAACTCTGTGAGATGAATTAACAGAACACAGAGCAGTTTCTCAGAAACCTTCTTTCCAGTTTTGAACGGAAGATATTTCCTTTTTCACCATAGCCCTCTATGGGCTTCCAAATATCCCTTTGCCAATTCCACAAGAACAGCCTTAGCGAAAGGCTTCTTGAAGGGAAAGATGTAACTCTGTGAGATGAATTAACAGAACACAGAGCAGTTTCTCAAAAGCTTCTTTCCAGTTTTGAACGGAAGATATTTCCTTTTTCACCATAGCCGTCTATGGGCTTCCAAATATCCTTTTGCCAATTCCACAAGAACAGCCTTAGCGAAAGGCTTCTTGAAGGGAAAGATGTAACTCTGTGAGATGAATTAACAGAACACAGAGCAGTTTCTCAGAAAGCTTCTTTCCAGTTTTGAACGGAAGATATTTCCTTTTTCACCATAGCCCTCTATGGGCTTCCAAATATCCCTTTCGCAATTCCACAAGAACAGACTTAGCGAAAGGTTTCTTCAAGGGAAAGATGTAACTCTGTGAGATGAATTAACAGAACACAGAGCAGTTTCTCAGAAAGCTTCTTTCCAGTTTTGAACGGAAGATATTTCCTTTTTCACCATAGCCCTCTATGGGCTTCCAAATATCCCTTTGCCAATTCCACAAGAACAGCCTTAGTGAAAGGCTTCTTGAAGGGAAAGATGTAACTCTGTGAGTTGAATTAACAGAACACAGAGCGGTTTCTCAGAAAGCTTCTTTCCAGTTTTGAACGGAAGATATTTCCTTTTTCACCATAGCCCTCTATGTGCTTCCAAATATCCCTTTGCCAATTCCACAAGAACAGCCTTAGCGAAAGGCTTCTTGAAGGGAAAGATGTAACTCTGTGAGATGAATTAACAGAACACAGAGCAGTTTCTCAGAAAGCTTCTTTCCAGTTTTGAACGGAAGATATTTCCTTTTTCACCATAGCCCTCTATGGGCTTCCAAATATCCCTTTGCCAATTCCACAAGAACAGACTTAGCGAAAGGCTTCTTGAAGGGAAAGATGTAACTCTGTGAGATGAATTAACAGAACACAGAGCAGTTTCTCAGAAAGCTTCTTTCCAGTTTTGAACGGAAGATATTTCCTTTTTCACCATAGCCGTCTATGGGCTTCCAAATATCCCTTTGCCAATTGCACAAGAACAGCCTTAGCGAAAGGCTTCTTGAAGGGAAAGATGTAACTCTGTGAGATGAATTAACAGAACACAGAGCAGTTTCTCAGAAAGCTTCTTTCCAGTTTTGAACCGAAGATATTTCCTTTTTCACCATAGCCCTCTATGGGCTTCCAAATATCCCTGTGCCAATTCCACAAGAACAGCCTTAGCGAAAGGCTTCTTGAAGTGAAAGATGTAACTCTGTGAGATGAATTAACAGAACACAGAACAGTTTCTCAGAAAGCTTCTTTTCAGTTTTGAACGGAAGATATTTCCTTTTTCACCATAGCCCTCTATGGGCTTCCAAATATCCCTTTGCCAATTCCACAAGAACAGCCTTAGCGAAAGGCTTCTTGAAGGGAAAGATGTAACTCTGTGAGATGAATTAACAGAACACAGAGCAGTTTCTCAGAAAGCTTCTATCCAGTTTTGAACGGAAGATATTTCCTTTTTCACCATAGCCCTCTATGGGCTTCCAAATATCCCTTTGCCAATTCCACAAGAACAGCCTTAGCGAAAGGCTTCTTGAAGGGAAAGATGTAACTCTGTGAGATGAATTAACAGAACACAGAGCAGTTTCTCAGAAAGCTTCTTTCCAGTTTTGAACGGAAGATATTTCCTTTTTCACCATAGCCCTCTATGGGCTTCCAAATATCCCTTTGCCAATTCCACAAGAACAGCCTTAGCGAAAGGCTTCTAGAAGGGAAAGATGTAACTCTGTGAGATGAATTAACAGAACACAGAGCAGTTTCTCAAAAGCTTCTTTCCAGTTTTGAACGGAAGATATTTCCTTTTTCACCATAGCCGTCTATGGGCTTCCAAATATCCTTTTGCCAATTCCACAAGAACAGCCTTAGCGAAAGGCTTCTTGAAGGGAAAGATGTAACTCTGTGAGATGAATTAACAGAACACAGAGCAGTTTCTCAGAAAGCTTCTTTCCAGTTTTGAACGGAAGATATTTCCTTTTTCACCATAGCCCTCTATTGGCTTCCAAATATCCCTTTGCCAATTCCACAAGAACAGCCTTAGCGAAAGGCTTCTTGAAGGGAAAGATGTAACTCTGTGAGATGAACTAACAGAACACAGAGCAGTTTCTCAGAAAGCTTCTTTCCAGTTTTGAACGGAAGATATTTCCTTTTTCACCATAGCCGTCTATGGGCTTCCAAATATCCCTTTGCCAATTGCACAAGAACAGCCTTAGCGAAAGGCTTCTTGAAGGGAAAGATGTAACTCTGTGAGATGAATTAACAGAACACAGAACAGTTTCTCAGAAAGCTTCTTTCCAGTTTTGAACGGAAGATATTTCCTTTTTCACCATAGCCCTCTACGGGCTTCCAAATATCCCTTTGCCAATTCCACAAGAACAGCCTTAGCGAAAGGCTTCTTGAAGGGAAAGATGTAACTCTGTGAGATGAATTAACAGAACACAGAGCAGTTTCTCAGAAAGCTACTTTCCAGTTTTGAACGGAAGATATTTCCTTTTTCACCATAGCCCTCTATGGGCTTCCAAATATCCCTTTGCCAATTCCACAAGAACGGCCTTAGCGAAAGGCTTCTTGAAGGGAAAGATGTAACTCTGTGAGATGAATTAACAGAACACAGAGCAGTTTCTCAGAAAGCTTCTTTCTAGTTTTGAAGGGAAGATATTTCCTTTTTCACCATAGCCCTCTATGGGCTTCCAAATATCCCTTTGCGAATTCCACAAGAACAGCCTTAGCGAAAGGCTTCTTGAACGGAAAGATGTAACTCTGTGAGATGAATTAACAGAACACAGAGCAGTTTCTCAGAAAGCTTCTTTCCAGTTTTGAACCGAAGATATTTCCTTTTTCACCATAGCCCTCTATTGGCTTCCAAATATCCCTTTGCCAATTCCACAAGAACAGCCTTAGCGAAAGGCTTCTTGAAGTGAAAGATGTAACTCTGTTAGATGAATTAACAGAACACAGAACAGTTTCTCAGAAAGCTTCTTTTCAGTTTTGAACGGAAGATATTTCCTTTTTCACCATAGCCCTCTATGGGCTTCCAAATATCCCTTTGCCAATTCCACAAGAACAGCCTTAGCGAAAGGCTTCTTGAAGGGAAAGATGTAACTCTGTGAGATGAACTAACAGAACACAGAGCAGTTTCTCAGAAAGCTTCTTTCCAGTTTTGAACGGAAGATATTTCCTTTTTCACCATAGCCCTCTATGGGCTTCCAAATATCCCTTTGCCAATTCCACAAGAACAGCCTTACCGAAAGGCTTCTTGAAGGGAAAGATGTAACTCTGTGAGATGAATTAACAGAACACAGAGCAGTTTCTCAGAAAGCTTCTTTCTAGTTTTGAAGGGAAGATATTTCCTTTTTCACCATAGTCCTCTATGGGCTTCCAAATATCCCTTTGCGAATTCCACAAGAACAGCCTTAGCGAAAGGCTTCTTGAACGGAAAGATGTAACTCTGTGAGATGAATTAACAGAACACAGAGCAGTTTCTCAGAAAGCTTCTTTCCAGTTTTGAACGGAAGATATTTCCTTTTTCACCATAGCCCTCTATGGGCTTCCAAATATCCCTTTGCCAATTCCACAAGAACAGCCTTAGTGAAAGGCTTCTTGAAGGGAAAGATGTAACTCTGTGAGTTGAATTAACAGAACACAGAGCGGTTTCTCAGAAAGCTTCTTTCCAGTTTTGAACGGAAGATATTTCCTTTTTCACCATAGCCCTCTATGTGCTTCCAAATATCCCTTTGCCAATTCCACAAGAACAGCCTTAGCGAAAGGCTTCTTGAAGGGAAAGATGTAACTCTGTGAGATGAATTAACAGAACACAGAGCAGTTTCTCAGAAAGCTTCTTTCCAGTTTTGAACGGAAGATATTTCCTTTTTCACCATAGCCCTCTATGGGCTTCCAAATATCCCTTTGCCAATTCCACAAGAACAGACTTAGCGAAAGGCTTCTTGAAGGGAAAGATGTAACTCTGTGAGATGAATTAACAGAACACAGAGCAGTTTCTCAGAAAGCTTCTTTCTAGTTTTGAACGGAAGATATTTCCTTTTTCACCATAGCCCTCTATGGGCTTCCAAATATCCCTTTGCCAATTCCACAAGAACAGCCTTAGCGAAAGGCTTCTTCAAGGGAAAGATGTAACTCTGTGAGATGAATTAACAGAACACAGAGCAGTTTCTCAGAAAGCGTCTTTCCAGTTTTGAACGGAAGATATTTCCTTTTTCACCATAGCCCTCTATGGGCTTCCAAATATCCCTTTGCCAATTCCACAAGAACAGCCTTAGCGAAAGGCTTCTTGAAGTGAAAGATGTAACTCTGTGAGATGAATTAACAGAACACAGAACAGTTTCTCAGAAAGCTTCTTTCAAGTTATGAACGGAAGATATTTCCTTTTTCACCATAGCCCTCTATGGGCTTCCAAATATCCCTTTGCCAATTCCCCAAGAACAGCCTTAGTGAAAGGCTTCTTGAAGGGAAAGATGTAACTCTGTGAGATGAATTAACAGAACACAGAGCAGTTTCTCAGAAAGCTTCTTTCCAGTTTTGAAAGGAAGATATTTCCTTTTTCACCATAGCCCTCTATGGGCTTACAAATATCCCTTTGCCAATTCCACAAGAACAGCCTTAGCGAAAGGCTTCTTCAAGGGAAAGATGTAACTCTGTGAGATGAATTAACAGAACACAGAGCAGTTTCTCAGAAAGCGTCTTTCCAGTTTTGAACGGAAGATATTTCCTTTTTCACCATAGCCCTCTATGGGCTGCCAAATATCCCTTTGCCAATTCCACAAGAACAGCCTTAGCGAAAGGCTTCTTGAATGGAAAGATGTAACTCTGTGAGATGAATTAACAGAACACAGAGCAGTTTCTCAGAAAGCTTCTTTCCAGTTTTGAACGGAAGATATTTCCTTTTTCACCATAGCCCTCTATTGGCTTCCAAATATCCCTTTGCCAATTCCACAAGAACAGCCTTAGCGAAAGGCTTCTTGAAGGGAAATATGTAACTCTGTGAGATGAATTAACAGAACACAGAACAGTTTCTCAGAAAGCTTCTTTCCAGTTTTGAACGGAAGATATTTCCTTTTTCACCATAGCCCTCTATGGGCTTCCAAATATCCCTTTGCCAATTCCACAAGAACAGCCTTACCGAAAGGCTTCTTGAAGGGAAAGATGTAACTCTGTGAGAAGAATTAACAGAACACAGAGGAGTTTCTCAGAAAGCTTCTTTCCAGTTTTGAACGGAAGATATTTCCTTTTTCACCATAGCCCTCTATGGGCTTCCAAATATCCCTTTGCCAATTCCACAAGAACAGCCTTAGCGAAAGGCTTCTTGAAGGGAAAGATGTAACTCTGTGAGATGAATTAACAGAACACAGAGCAGTTTCTCAGAAAGCTTCTTTCCAGTTTTGAACGGAAGATATTTCCTTTTTCACCATAGCCCTCTATGGGCTTCTAAATATCCCTTTGCCAATTCCACAAGAACAGCCTTAGCGAAAGGCTTCTTGAAGGGAAAGATGTAACTCTGTGAGATGAATTAACAGAACACAGAGCAGTTTCTCAGAAACCTTCTTTCCAGTTTTGAACGGAAGATATTTCCTTTTTCACCATAGCCCTCTATGGGCTTCCAAATATCCCTTTGCCAATTCCACAAGAACAGCCTTAGCGAAAGGCTTCTTGAAGGGAAAGATGTAACTCTGTGAGATGAATTAACAGAACACAGAGCAGTTTCTCAAAAGCTTCTTTCCAGTTTTGAACGGAAGATATTTCCTTTTTCACCATAGCCGTCTATGGGCTTCCAAATATCCTTTTGCCAATTCCACAAGAACAGCCTTAGCGAAAGGCTTCTTGAAGGGAAAGATGTAACTCTGTGAGATGAATTAACAGAACACAGAGCAGTTTCTCAGAAAGCTTCTTTCCAGTTTTGAACGGAAGATATTTCCTTTTTCACCATAGCCCTCTATGGGCTTCCAAATATCCCTTTCGCAATTCCACAAGAACAGACTTAGCGAAAGGTTTCTTCAAGGGAAAGATGTAACTCTGTGAGATGAATTAACAGAACACAGAGCAGTTTCTCAGAAAGCTTCTTTCCAGTTTTGAACGGAAGATATTTCCTTTTTCACCATAGCCCTCTATGGGCTTCCAAATATCCCTTTGCCAATTCCACAAGAACAGCCTTAGTGAAAGGCTTCTTGAAGGGAAAGATGTAACTCTGTGAGTTGAATTAACAGAACACAGAGCGGTTTCTCAGAAAGCTTCTTTCCAGTTTTGAACGGAAGATATTTCCTTTTTCACCATAGCCCTCTATGTGCTTCCAAATATCCCTTTGCCAATTCCACAAGAACAGCCTTAGCGAAAGGCTTCTTGAAGGGAAAGATGTAACTCTGTGAGATGAATTAACAGAACACAGAGCAGTTTCTCAGAAAGCTTCTTTCCAGTTTTGAACGGAAGATATTTCCTTTTTCACCATAGCCCTCTATGGGCTTCCAAATATCCCTTTGCCAATTCCACAAGAACAGACTTAGCGAAAGGCTTCTTGAAGGGAAAGATGTAACTCTGTGAGATGAATTAACAGAACACAGAGCAGTTTCTCAGAAAGCTTCTTTCCAGTTTTGAACGGAAGATATTTCCTTTTTCACCATAGCCGTCTATGGGCTTCCAAATATCCCTTTGCCAATTGCACAAGAACAGCCTTAGCGAAAGGCTTCTTGAAGGGAAAGATGTAACTCTGTGAGATGAATTAACAGAACACAGAGCAGTTTCTCAGAAAGCTTCTTTCCAGTTTTGAACCGAAGATATTTCCTTTTTCACCATAGCCCTCTATGGGCTTCCAAATATCCCTGTGCCAATTCCACAAGAACAGCCTTAGCGAAAGGCTTCTTGAAGTGAAAGATGTAACTCTGTGAGATGAATTAACAGAACACAGAACAGTTTCTCAGAAAGCTTCTTTTCAGTTTTGAACGGAAGATATTTCCTTTTTCACCATAGCCCTCTATGGGCTTCCAAATATCCCTTTGCCAATTCCACAAGAACAGCCTTAGCGAAAGGCTTCTTGAAGGGAAAGATGTAACTCTGTGAGATGAATTAACAGAACACAGAGCAGTTTCTCAGAAAGCTTCTATCCAGTTTTGAACGGAAGATATTTCCTTTTTCACCATAGCCCTCTATGGGCTTCCAAATATCCCTTTGCCAATTCCACAAGAACAGCCTTAGCGAAAGGCTTCTTGAAGGGAAAGATGTAACTCTGTGAGATGAATTAACAGAACACAGAGCAGTTTCTCAGAAAGCTTCTTTCCAGTTTTGAACGGAAGATATTTCCTTTTTCACCATAGCCCTCTATGGGCTTCCAAATATCCCTTTGCCAATTCCACAAGAACAGCCTTAGCG
Source organism: Chlorocebus sabaeus (assembly GCF_047675955.1). Classification (NCBI taxonomy): domain Eukaryota; kingdom Metazoa; phylum Chordata; class Mammalia; order Primates; family Cercopithecidae; genus Chlorocebus; species Chlorocebus sabaeus. The sequence goes on along the minus strand of NW_027328136.1, from coordinate 327,814 downwards.
AAAGGCTTCTAGAAGGGAAAGATGTAACTCTGTGAGATGAATTAACAGAACACAGAGCAGTTTCTCAAAAGCTTCTTTCCAGTTTTGAACGGAAGATATTTCCTTTTTCACCACAGCCGTCTATGGGCTTCCAAATATCCTTTTGCCAATTCCACAAGAACAGCCTTAGCGAAAGGCTTCTTGAAGGGAAAGATGTAACTCTGTGAGATGAATTAACAGAACACAGAGCAGTTTCTCAGAAAGCTTCTTTCCAGTTTTGAACGGAAGATATTTCCTTTTTCACCATAGCCCTCTATTGGCTTCCAAATATCCCTTTGCCAATTCCACAAGAACAGCCTTAGCGAAAGGCTTCTTGAAGGGAAAGATGTAACTCTGTGAGATGAACTAACAGAACACAGAGCAGTTTCTCAGAAAGCTTCTTTCCAGTTTTGAACGGAAGATATTTCCTTTTTCACCATAGCCGTCTATGGGCTTCCAAATATCCCTTTGCCAATTGCACAAGAACAGCCTTAGCGAAAGGCTTCTTGAAGGGAAAGATGTAACTCTGTGAGATGAATTAACAGAACACAGAACAGTTTCTCAGAAAGCTTCTTTCCAGTTTTGAACGGAAGATATTTCCTTTTTCACCATAGCCCTCTACGGGCTTCCAAATATCCCTTTGCCAATTCCACAAGAACAGCCTTAGCGAAAGGCTTCTTGAAGGGAAAGATGTAACTCTGTGAGATGAATTAACAGAACACAGAGCAGTTTCTCAGAAAGCTACCTTCCAGTTTTGAACGGAAGATATTTCCTTTTTCACCATAGCCCTCTATGGGCTTCCAAATATCCCTTTGCCAATTCCACAAGAACGGCCTTAGCGAAAGGCTTCTTGAAGGGAAAGATGTAACTCTGTGAGATGAATTAACAGAACACAGAGCAGTTTCTCAGAAAGCTTCTTTCTAGTTTTGAAGGGAAGATATTTCCTTTTTCACCATAGCCCTCTATGGGCTTCCAAATATCCCTTTGCGAATTCCACAAGAACAGCCTTAGCGAAAGGCTTCTTGAACGGAAAGATGTAACTCTGTGAGATGAATTAACAGAACACAGAGCAGTTTCTCAGAAAGCTTCTTTCCAGTTTTGAACCGAAGATATTTCCTTTTTCACCATAGCCCTCTATTGGCTTCCAAATATCCCTTTGCCAATTCCACAAGAACAGCCTTAGCGAAAGGCTTCTTGAAGTGAAAGATGTAACTCTGTTAGATGAATTAACAGAACACAGAACAGTTTCTCAGAAAGCTTCTTTTCAGTTTTGAACGGAAGATATTTCCTTTTTCACCATAGCCCTCTATGGGCTTCCAAATATCCCTTTGCCAATTCCACAAGAACAGCCTTAGCGAAAGGCTTCTTGAAGGGAAAGATGTAACTCTGTGAGATGAACTAACAGAACACAGAGCAGTTTCTCAGAAAGCTTCTTTCCAGTTTTGAACGGAAGATATTTCCTTTTTCACCATAGCCCTCTATGGGCTTCCAAATATCCCTTTGCCAATTCCACAAGAACAGCCTTACCGAAAGGCTTCTTGAAGGGAAAGATGTAACTCTGTGAGATGAATTAACAGAACACTGAGCAGTTTCTCGAAAGCTTCTTTCTAGTTTTGAACGGAAGATATTTCCTTTTTCACCATAGCCCTCTATGGGCTTCCAAATATCCCTTTGCCAATTCCACAAGAACAGCCTTAGCGAAAGGCTTCTTGAAGGGAAAGATGTAACTCTGTGAGATGAATTAACAGAACACAGAGCAGTTTCTCAGAAAGCTACTTTCCAGTTTTGAACGGAAGATATTTCCTTTTTCACCATAGCCCTCTATGGGCTTCCAAATATCCCTTTGCCAATTCCACAAGAACAGCCTTAGCGAAAGGCTTCTTGAAGGCAAAGATGTAACTCTGTGAGATGAATTAACAGAACACAGAGCAGTTTCTCAGAAAGCTTCTTTCTAGTTTTGAAGGGAAGATATTTCCTTTTTCACCATAGTCCTCTATGGGCTTCCAAATATCCCTTTGCGAATTCCACAAGAACAGCCTTAGCGAAAGGCTTCTTGAACGGAAAGATGTAACTCTGTGAGATGAATTAACAGAACACAGAGCAGTTTCTCAGAAAGCTTCTTTCCAGTTTTGAACCGAAGATATTTCCTTTTTCACCATAGCCCTCTATGGGCTTCCAAATATCCATTTGCCAATTCCACAAGAACAGCCTTAGCGAAAGGCTTCTTGAAGTGAAAGATGTAACTCTGTGAGATGAATTAACAGAACACAGAACAGTTTCTCAGAAAGCTTCCTTTCAGTTTTGAACGGAAGATATTTCCTTTTTCACCATAGCCCTCTATGGGCTTCCAAATATCCCTTTGCCAATTCCACAAGAACAGACTTAGCGAAAGGCTTCTTGAAGGGAAAGATGTAACTCTGTGAGATGAACTAACAGAACACAGAGCAGTTTCTCAGAAAGCTTCTTTCCAGTTTTGAACGGAAGATATTTCCTTTTTCACCATAGCCCTCTATGGGCTTCCAAATATCCCTTTGCCAATTCCACAAGAACAGCCTTAGCGAAAGGCTTCTTGAAGGGAAAGATGTAACTCTGTGAGATGAACTAACAGAACACAGAGCAGTTTCTCAGAAAGCTTCTTTCCAGTTTTGAACGGAAGATATTTCCTTTTTCACCACAGCCCTCTATGGGCTTCCAAATATCCCTTTGCCAATTCCACAAGAACAGCCTTAGCGAAAGGCTTCTTGAAGGGAAAGATGTAACTCTGTGAGATGAACTAACAGAACACAGAGCAGTTTCTCAGAAAGCTTCTTTCCAGTTTTGAACGGAAGATATTTCCTTTTTCACCACAGCCCTCTATGGGCTTCCAAATATCCCTTTGCCAATTCCACAAGAACAGCCTTACCGAAAGGCTTCTTGAAGGGAAAGATGTAACTCTGTGAGATGAATTAACAGAACACAGAGCAGTTTCTCAAAAGCTTCTTTCCAGTTTTGAACGGAAGATATTTCCTTTTTCACCATAGCCCTCTATGGGCTTCCAAATATCCCTTTGCCAATTCCACAAGAACAGACTTAGCGAAAGGCTTCTTGAAGGGAAAGATGTAACTCTGTGAGACGAATTAACAGAACACAGAGCAGTTTCTCAGAAAGCTTCTTTCCAGTTTTGAACGGAAGATATTTCCTTTTTCACCATAGGCCTCTATGGGCTTCCAAATATCCCTTTGCCAATTCCACAAGAACAGCCTTAGGGAAAGGCTTCTTGAAGGGAAAGATGTAACTCTGTGAGATGAATTAACAGAACACAGAGCAGTTTCTCAGAAAGCTTCTTTCCAGTTTTGAACGGAAGATATTTCCTTTTTCACCATAGCCCTCTATGGGCTTCCAAATATCCCTTTGCCAATTCCACAAGAACAGCCTTAGCGAAAGGCTTCTTCAAGGGGAAGATGTAACTCTGTGAGATGAATTAACAGAACACAGAGCAGTTTCTCAGAAAGCGTCTTTCCAGTTTTGAACGGAAGATATTTCCTTTTTCACCATAGCCCTCTATGGGCTTCCAAATATCCCTTTGCCAATTCCACAAGAACAGCCTTAGCGAAAGGCTTCTTGAAGTGAAAGATGTAACTCTGTGAGATGAATTAACAGAACACAGAACAGTTTCTCAGAAAGCTTCTTTCCAGTTTTGAACGGAAGATATTTCCTTTTTCACCATAGCCCTCTATGGGCTTCCAAATATCCCTTTGCCAATTCCCCAAGAACAGCCTTAGTGAAAGGCTTCTTGAAGGGAAAGATGTAACTCTGTGAGATGAATTAACAGAACACAGAGCAGTTTCTCAGAAAGCTTCTTTCCAGTTTTGAAAGGAAGATATTTCCTTTTTCACCATAGCCCTCTATGGGCTTCCAAATATCCCTTTGCCAATTCCACAAGAACAGCCTTAGCGAAAGGCTTCTTGAAGGGAAAGATGTAACTCTGTGAGATGAATTAACAGAACACAGAGCAGTTTCTCAGAAAGCGTCTTTCCAGTTTTGAACGGAAGATATTTCCTTTTTCACCATAGCCGTCTATGGGGTTCCAAATATCCCTTTGCCAATTCCACAAGAACAGCCTTAGCGAAAGGCTTCTTGAAGGGAAAGATGTAACTCTGTGAGATGAATTAACAGAACACAGAGCAGTTTCTCAGAAAGCTTCTTTCCAGTTTTGAACGGAAGATATTTCCTTTTTCACCATAGCCCTCTATTGGCTTCCAAATATCCCTTTGCCAATTCCACAAGAACAGCCTTAGCGAAAGGCTTCTTGAAGGGAAATATGTAACTCTGTGAGATGAATTAACAGAACACAGAACAGTTTCTCAGAAAGCTTCTTTCCAGTTTTGAACGGAAGATATTTCCTTTTTCACCATAGCCCTCTATGGGCTTCCAAATATCCCTTTGCCAATTCCACAAGAACAGCCTTACCGAAAGGCTTCTTGAAGGGAAAGATGTAACTCTGTGAGATGAATTAACAGAACACAGAGCAGTTTCTCAGAAAGCTTCTTTCCAGTTTTGAACGGAAGATATTTCCTTTTTCACCATAGCCCTCTATGGGCTTCCAAATATCCCTTTGCCAATTCCACAAGAACAGCCTTAGCGAAAGGCTTCTTGAAGGGAAAGATGTAACTCTGTGAGATGAATTAACAGAACACAGAGCAGTTTCTCAGAAAGCTTCTTTCCAGTTTTGAACGGAAGATATTTCCTTTTTCACCATAGCCCTCTATTGGCTTCCAAATATCCCTTTGCCAATTCCACAAGAACAGCCTTAGCGAAAGGCTTCTTGAAGGGAAATATGTAACTCTGTGAGATGAATTAACAGAACACAGAACAGTTTCTCAGAAAGCTTCTTTCCAGTTTTGAACGGAAGATATTTTCTTTTTCACCATAGCCCTCTATGGGCTTCCAAATATCCCTTTGCCAATTCCACAAGAACAGCCTTAGCGAAAGGCTTCTTGAAGGGAAAGATGTAACTCTGTGAGATGAATTAACAGAACACAGAGCAGTTTCTCAGAAAGCTTCTTTCCAGTTTTGAACGGAAGATATTTCCTTTTTCACCATAGCCCTCTATGGGCTTCCAAATATCCCTTTGCCAATTCCACAAGAACAGCCTTAGCGAAAGGCTTCTTGAAGGGAAAGATCTAACTCTGTGAGATGAATTAACAGAACACAGAGCAGCTTCTCAAAAGCTTCTTTCCAGTTTTGAACGGAAGATATTTCCTTTTTCACCATAGCCCTCTATGGGCTTCCAAATATCCTTTTGCCAATTCCACAAGAACAGACTTAGCGAAAGGCTTCTTGAAGGGAAAGATGTAACTCTGTGAGATGAATTAACAGAACACAGAGCAGTTTCTCAGAAAGCTTCTTTCCAGTTTTGAACGGAAGATATTTCCTTTTTCACCATAGCCCTCTATGGGCTTCCAAATATCCCTTTGCCAATTCCACAAGAACAGCCATAGTGAAAGGCTTCTTGAAGGGAAAGATGTAACTCTGTGAGTTGAATTAACAGAACACAGAGCAGTTTCTCAGAAAGCTTCTTTCCAATTTTGAACGGAAGATATTTCCTTTTTCACTATAGCCCTCTATGGGCTTCCAAATATCCCTTTGCCAATTCCACAAGAACAGCCTTAGCGAAAGGCTTCTTGAAGGGAAAGATGTAACTCTGTGAGATGAACTAACAGAACACAGAGCAGTTTCTCAGAAAGCTTCTTTCCAGTTTTGAACGGAAGATATTTCCTTTTTCACCATAGCCCTCTATCGGCTTCCAAATATCTCTTTGCCAATTCCACAAGAACAGCCTTAGCGAAAGGCTTCTTGAAGGGAAATATGTAACTCTGTGAGATGAATTAACAGAACACAGAACAGTTTCTCAGAAAGCTTCTTTCCAGTTTTGAACGGAAGATATTTCCTTTTTCACCATAGCCCTCTATGGGCTTCCAAATATCCCTTTGCCAATTCCAAGAGAACAGCCTTAGCGAAAGGCTTCTTGAAGGGAAAGATGTAACTCTGTGAGATGAATTAACAGAACACAGAGCAGTTTCTCAGAAAGCTTCTATCCAGTTTTGAACGGAAGATATTTCCTTTTTCACCATAGCCGTCTATGGGCTTCCAAATATCCCTTTGCCAATTCCACAAGAACAGCCTTAGCGAAAGGCTTCTTGAAGGGAAAGATGTAACTCTGTGAGATGAATTAACAGAACACAGAGCAGTTTCTCAGAAAGCTTCTTTCCAGTTTTGAACGGAAGATATTTCCTTTTTCACCATAGCCCTCTATGGGCTTCCAAATATCCCTTTGCCAATTCCACAAGAACAGCCTTAGCGAAAGGCTTCTTGAAGGGAAAGATGTAACTCTGTGAGATGAATTAACAGAACACAGAGCAGTTTCTCAAAAGCTTCTTTCCAGTTTTGAACGGAAGATATTTCCTTTTTCACCATAGCCGTCTATGGGCTTCCAAATATCCTTTTGCCAATTCCACAAGAACAGCCTTAGCGAAAGGCTTCTTGAAGGGAAAGATGTAACTCTGTGAGATGAATTAACAGAACACAGAGCAGTTTCTCAGAAAGCTTCTTTCCAGTTTTGAACGGAAGATATTTCCTTTTTCACCATAGCCCTCTATTGGCTTCCAAATATCCCTTTGCCAATTCCACAAGAACAGCCTTAGCGAAAGGCTTCTTGAAGGGAAAGATGTAACTCTGTGAGATGAATTAACAGAACACAGAACAGTTTCTCAGAAAGCTTCTTTCCAGTTTTGAACGGAAGATATTTCCTTTTTCACCATAGCCCTCTACGGGCTTCCAAATATCCCTTTGCCAATTCCACAAGAACAGCCTTAGCGAAAGGCTTCTTGAAGGGAAAGATGTAACTCTGTGAGATGAATTAACAGAACACAGAGCAGTTTCTCAGAAAGCTACTTTCCAGTTTTGAACGGAAGATATTTCCTTTTTCACCATAGCCCTCTATGGGCTTCCAAATATCCCTTTGCCAATTCCACAAGAACAGCCTTAGCGAAAGGCTTCTTGAAGGGAAAGATGTAACTCTGTGAGATGAATTAACAGAACACAGAGCAGTTTCTCAGAAAGCTTCTTTCTAGTTTTGAAGGGAAGATATTTCCTTTTTCACCATAGCCCTCTATGGGCTTCCAAATATCCCTTTGCGAATTCCACAAGAACAGCCTTAGCGAAAGGCTTCTTGAACGGAAAGATGTAACTCTGTGAGATGAATTAACAGAACACAGAGCAGTTTCTCAGAAAGCTTCTTTCCAGTTTTGAACGGAAGATATTTCCTTTTTCACCATAGCCCTCTATTGGCTTCCAAATATCCCTTTGCCAATTCCACAAGAACAGCCTTAGCGAAAGGCTTCTTGAAGTGAAAGATGTAACTCTGTGAGATGAATTAACAGAACACAGAACAGTTTCTCAGAAAGCTTCTTTTCAGTTTTGAACGGAAGATATTTCCTTTTTCACCATAGCCCTCTATGGGCTTCCAAATATCCCTTTGCCAATTCCACAAGAACAGCCTTAGCGAAAGGCTTCTTGAAGGGAAAGATGTAACTCTGTGAGATGAACTAACAGAACACAGAGCAGTTTCTCAGAAAGCTTCTTTCCAGTTTTGAACGGAAGATATTTCCTTTTTCACCATAGCCCTCTATGGGCTTCCAAATATCCCTTTGCCAATTCCACAAGAACAGCCTTACCGAAAGGCTTCTTGAAGGGAAAGATGTAACTCTGTGAGATGAATTAACAGAACACAGAGCAGTTTCTCGAAAGCTTCTTTCCAGTTTTGAACGGAAGATATTTCCTTTTTCACCATAGCCCTCTATGGGCTTCCAAATATCCCTTTGCCAATTCCACAAGAACAGCCTTAGCGAAAGGCTTCTTGAAGGGAAAGATGTAACTCTGTGAGATGAATTAACAGAACACAGAGCAGTTTCTCAGAAAGCTACTTTCCAGTTTTGAACGGAAGATATTTCCTTTTTCACCATAGCCCTCTATGGGCTTCCAAATATCCCTTTGCCAATTCCACAAGAACAGCCTTAGCGAAAGGCTTCTTGAAGGGAAAGATGTAACTCTGTGAGATGAATTAACAGAACACAGAGCAGTTTCTCAGAAAGCTTCTTTCTAGTTTTGAAGGGAAGATATTTCCTTTTTCACCATAGTCCTCTATGGGCTTCCAAATATCCCTTTGCGAATTCCACAAGAACAGCCTTAGCGAAAGGCTTCTTGAACGGAAAGATGTAACTCTGTGAGATGAATTAACAGAACACAGAGCAGTTTCTCAGAAAGCTTCTTTCCAGTTTTGAACCGAAGATATTTCCTTTTTCACCATAGCCCTCTATGGGCTTCCAAATATCCCTTTGCCAATTCCACAAGAACAGCCTTAGCGAAAGGCTTCTTGAAGTGAAAGATGTAACTCTGTGAGATGAATTAACAGAACACAGAACAGTTTCTCAGAAAGCTTCCTTTCAGTTTTGAACGGAAGATATTTCCTTTTTCACCATAGCCCTCTATGGGCTTCCAAATATCCCTTTGCCAATTCCACAAGAACAGACTTAGCGAAAGGCTTCTTGAAGGGAAAGATGTAACTCTGTGAGATGAATTAACAGAACACAGAGCAGTTTCTCAGAAAGCTTCTTTCCAGTTTTGAACGGAAGATATTTCCTTTTTCACCATAGCCCTCTATGGGCTTCCAAATATCCCTTTGCCAATTCCACAAGAACAGCCTTAGCGAAAGGCTTCTTGAAGGGAAAGATGTAACTCTGTGAGATGAACTAACAGAACACAGAGCAGTTTCTCAGAAAGCTTCTTTCCAGTTTTGAACGGAAGATATTTCCTTTTTCAACACAGCCCTCTATGGGCTTCCAAATATCCCTTTGCAAATTCCACAAGAACAGCCTTACAGAAAGGCTTCTTGAAGGGAAAGATGTAACTCTGTGAGATGAATTAACAGAACACAGAGCAGTTTCTCAAAAGCTTCTTTCCAGTTTTCAACGGAAGATATTTCCTTTTTCACCATAGCCGTCTATGGGCTTCCAAATATCCCTTTGCCAATTCCACAAGAACAGCCTTAGCGAAAGGCTTCTTGAAGGGAAAGATGTAACTGTGTGAGATGAATTAATAGAACACAGAGCAGTTTGTCAGAAAGCTTCTTTCCAGTTTTGAATGGAAGATATTTCCTTTTTCACCATAGCCCTCTATGGGCTTCCAAATATCCCTTTGCCAATTCCACAAGAACAGACTTAGCGAAAGGCTTCTTGAAGGGAAAGATGTAACTCTGTGAGACGAATTAACAGAACACAGAGCAGTTTCTCAGAAAGCTTCTTTCCAGTTTTGAACGGAAGATATTTCCTTTTTCACCATAGGCCTCTATGGGCTTCCAAATATCCCTTTGCCAATTCCACAAGAACAGCCTTAGGGAAAGGCTTCTTGAAGGGAAAGATGTAACTCTGTGAGATGAATTAACAGAACACAGAGCAGTTTCTCAGAAAGCTTCTTTCCAGTTTTGAACGGAAGATATTTCCTTTTTCACCATAGCCCTCTATGGGCTTCCAAATATCCCTTTGCCAATTCCACAAGAACAGCCTTAGCGAAAGGCTTCTTCAAGGGAAAGATGTAACTCTGTGAGAAGAATTAACAGAACACAGAGCAGTTTCTCAGAAAGCGTCTTTCCAGTTTTGAACGGAAGATATTTCCTTTTTCACCATAGCCCTCTATGGGCTTCCAAATATCCCTTTGCCAATTCCACAAGAACAGCCTTAGCGAAAGGCTTCTTGAAGTGAAAGATGTAACTCTGTGAGATGAATTAACAGAACACAGAGCAGTTTCTCAGAAAGCTTCTTTCCAGTTTTGAACGGAAGATATTTCCTTTTTCACCATAGCCCTCTATGGGCTTCTAAATATCCCTTTGCCAATTCCACAAGAACAGCCTTAGCGAAAGGCTTCTTGAAGGGAAAGATGTAACTCTGTGAGATGAATTAACAGAACACAGAGCAGTTTCTCAGAAACCTTCTTTCCAGTTTTGAACGGAAGATATTTCCTTTTTCACCATAGCCCTCTATGTGCTTCCAAATATCCCTTTGCCAATTCCACAAGAACAGCCTTAGCGAAAGGCTTCTTGAAGGGAAAGATGTAACTCTGTGAGATGAATTAACAGAACACAGAGCAGTTTCTCAGAAAGCTTCTTTCCAGTTTTGAACGGAAGATATTTCCTTTTTCACCATAGCCCTCTATGGGCTTCCAAATATCCCTTTGCCAATTCCACAAGAACAGACTTAGCGAAAGGCTTCTTGAAGGGAAAGATGTAACTCTGTGAGATGAATTAACAGAACACAGAGCAGTTTCTCAGAAAGCTTCTTTCCAGTTTTGAACGGAAGATATTTCCTTTTTCACCATAGCCCTCTATGGGCTTCCAAATATCCCTTTGCCAATTCCACAAGAACAGACTTAGCGAAAGGCTTCTTGAAGGGAAAGATGTAACTCTGTGAGATGAATTAACAGAACACAGAGCAGTTTCTCAGAAAGCTTCTTTCCAGTTTTGAACGGAAGATATTTCCTTTTTCACCATAGCCCTCTATGGGCTTCCAAATATCCCTGTGCCAATTCCACAAGAACAGCCTTAGCGAAAGGCTTCTTGAAGTGAAAGATGTAACTCTGAGAGATGAATTAACAGAACACAGAACAGTTTCTCACAAAGCTTCTTTTCAGTTTTGAACGGAAGATATTTCCTTTTTCACCATAGCCCTCTATGGGCTTCCAAATATCCCTTTGCCAATTCCACAAGAACAGCCTTAGCGAAAGGCTTCTTGAAGGGAAAGATGTAACTCTGTGAGATGAACTAACAGAACACAGAGCAGTTTCTCAGAAAGCTTCTTTCCAGTTTTGAACGGAAGATATTTCCTTTTTCACCACAGCCCTCTATGGGCTTCCAAATATCCCTTTGCCAATTCCACAAGAACAGCCTTACCGAAAGGCTTCTTGAAGGGAAAGATGTAACTCTGTGAGATGAATTAACAGAACACAGAGCAGTTTCTCAAAAGCTTCTTTCCAGTTTTGAACGGAAGATATTTCCTTTTTCACCATAGCCGTCTATGGGCTTCCAAATATCCCTTTGCCAATTCCACAAGAACAGCCTTAGCGAAAGACTTCTTGAAGGGAAAGATGTAACTCTGTGAGATGAATTAACAGAACACAGAGCAGTTTCTCAGAAAGCTTCTTTCCAGTTTTGAACGGAAGATATTTCCTTTTTCACCATAGCCCTCTATGGGCTTCCAAATATCCCTTTGCCAATTCCACAAGAACAGACTTAGCGAAAGGCTTCTTGAAGGGAAAGATGTAACTCTGTGAGACGAATTAACAGAACACAGAGCAGTTTCTCAGAAAGCTTCTTTCCAGTTTTGAACGGAAGATATTTCCTTTTTCACCATAGGCCTCTATGGGCTTCCAAATATCCCTTTGCCAATTCCACAAGAACAGCCTTAGTGAAAGGCTTCTTGAAGGGAAAGATGTAACTCTGTGAGATGAATTAACAGAACACAGAGCAGTTTCTCAGAAAGCTTCTTTCCAGTTTTGAACGGAAGATATTTCCTTTTTCACCATAGCCCTCTATGGGCTTCCAAATATCCCTTTGCCAATTCCACAAGAACAGCCTTAGCGAAAGGCTTCTTCAAGGGAAAGATGTAACTCTGTGAGATGAATTAACAGAACACAGAGCAGTTTCTCAGAAAGCGTCTTTCCAGTTTTGAACGGAAGATATTTCCTTTTTCACCATAGCCCTCTATGGGCTTCCAAATATCCCTTTGCCAATTCCACAAGAACAGCCTTAGCGAAAGGCTTCTTGAAGTGAAAGATGTAACTCTGTGAGATGAATTAACAGAACACAGAACAGTTTCTCAGAAAGCTTCTTTCCAGTTTTGAACGGAAGATATTTCCTTTTTCACCATAGCCCTCTATGGGCTTCCAAATATCCCTTTTCCAATTCCCCAAGAACAGCCTTAGTGAAAGGCTTCTTGAAGGGAAAGATGTAACTCTGTGAGATGAATTAACAGAACACAGAGCAGTTTCTCAGAAAGCTTCTTTCCAGTTTTGAAAGGAAGATATTTCCTTTTTCACCATAGCCCTCTATGGGCTTCCAAATATCCCTTTGCCAATTCCACAAGAACAGCCTTAGCGAAAGGCTTCTTCAAGGGAAAGATGTAACTCTGTGAGATGAATTAACAGAACACAGAGCAGTTTCTCAGAAAGCTTCTTTCCAGTTTTGAACGGAAGATATTTCCTTTTTCACCATAGCCCTCTATTGGCTTCCAAATATCCCTTTGCCAATTCCACAAGAACAGCCTTAGCGAAAGGCTTCTTGAAGGGAAATATGTAACTCTGTGAGATGAATTAACAGAACACAGAACAGTTTCTCAGAAAGCTTCTTTCCAGTTTTGAACGGAAGATATTTCCTTTTTCACCATAGCTGTCTATGGGCTTCCAAATATCCCTTTGCCAATTCCACAAGAACAGCCTTAGCGAAAGGCTTCTTGAAGGGAAAGATGTAACTCTGTGAGATGAATTAACAGAACACAGAACAGTTTCTCAGAAAGCTTCTTTCCAGTTTTGAACGGAAGATATTTCCTTTTTCACCATAGCCCTCTATGGGCTTCCAAATATCCCTTTGCCAATTCCACAAGAACAGCCTTAGCGAAAGGCTTCTTGAAGGGAAAGATGTAACTCTGTGAGATGAATTAACAGAACACAGAGCAGTTTCTCAGAAAGCTACTTTCCAGTTTTGAACGGAAGATATTTCCTTTTTCACCATAGCCCTCTATGGGCTTCCAAATATCCCTTTGCCAATTCCACAAGAACAGCCTTAGCGAAAGGCTTCTTGAAGGGAAAGATGTAACTCTGTGAGATGAATTAACAGAACACAGAGCAGTTTCTCAGAAAGCTTCTTTCTAGTTTTGAACGGAAGATATTTCCTTTTTCACCATAGCCCTCTATGGGCTTCCAAATATCCCTTTGCGAATTCCACAAGAACAGCCTTAGCGAAAGGCTTCTTGAACGGAAAGATGTAACTCTGTGAGATGAATTAACAGAACACAGAGCAGTTTCTCAGAAAGCTTCTTTCCAGTTTTGAACCGAAGATATTTCCTTTTTCAGCATAGCCCTCTATGGGCTTCCAAATATCCCTTTGCCAATTCCACAAGAACAGCCTTAGCGAAAGGCTTCTTGAAGTGAAAGATGTAACTCTGTGAGATGAATTAACAGAACACAGAACAGTTTCTCAGAAAGCTTCTTTTCAGTTTTGAACGGAAGATATTTCCTTTTTCACCATAGCCCTCTAAGGGCTTCCAAATATCCCTTTGCCAATTCCACAAGAACAACCTTAGCGAAAGGCTTCTTGAAGGGAAAGATGTAACTCTGTGAGATGAACTAACAGAACACAGAGCAGTTTCTCAGAAAGCTTCTTTCCAGTTTTGAACGGAAGATATTTCCTTTTTCACCATAGCCCTCTATGGGCTTCCAAATATCCCTTTGCCAATTCCACAAGAACAGCCTTAGCGAAAGGCTTCTTGAAGGGAAAGATGTAACTCTGTGAGATGAATTAACAGAACACAGAGCAGTTTCTCAGAAAGCTTCTTTCCAGTTTTGAACGGAAGATATTCCCTTTTTCACCATAGCCCTCTATGGGCTTCCAAATATCCCTTTGCCAATTCCACAAGAACAGCCTTAGCGAAAGGCTTCTTGAAGGGAAAGATGTAACTCTGTGAGATGAATTAACAGAACACAGAGCAGTTTCTCAAAAGCTTCTTTCCAGTTTTGAACGGAAGATATTTCCTTTTTCCCCATAGCCGTCTATGGGCTTCCAAATATCCTTTTGCCAATTCCAAAAGAACAGCCTTAGCGAAAGGCTTCTTGAAGGGAAAGATGTAACTCTGTGAGATGAATTAACAGAACACAGAGCAGTTTCTCAGAAAGCTTCTTTCCAGTTTTGAACGGAAGATATTTCCTTTTTCACCATAGCCCTCTATGGGCTTCCAAATATCCCTTTGCCAATTCCACAAGAACAGCCTTAGCGAAAGGCTTCTTGAAGGGAAAGATTTAACTCTGTGAGATGAACTAACAGAACACAGAGCAGTTTCTCAGAAAGCTTCTTTCCAGTTTTGAACGGAAGATATTTCCTTTTTCACCATAGCTGTCTATGGGCTTCCAAATATCCCTTTGCCAATTCCACAAGAACAGCCTTAGCGAAAGGCTTCTTGAAGGGAAAGATGTAACTCTGTGAGATGAATTAACAGAACACAGAACAGTTTCTCAGAAAGCTTCTTTCCAGTTTTGAACGGAAGATATTTCCTTTTTCACCATAGCCCTCTATGGGCTTCCAAATATCCCTTTGCCAATTCCACAAGAACAGCCTTAGCGAAAGGCTTCTTAAAGGGAAAGATGTAACTCTGTGAGATGAATTAACAGAACACAGAGCAGTTTCTCAGAAAGCTTCTTTCTAGTTTTGAACGGAAGATATTTCCTTTTACACCATAGCCCTCTATGGGCTTCCTAATATCCCTTTGCGAATTCCACAAGAACAGCCTTAGCGAAAGGCTTCTTGAAGGGAAAGATGTAACTCTGTGAGATGAATTAACAGAACACAGAGCAGTTTCTCAGAAAGCTTCTTTCCAGTTTTGAACCGAAGATATTTCCTTTTTCACCATAGCCCTCTATGGGCTTCCAAATATCCCTTTGCCAATTCCACAAGAACAGCCTTAGCGAAAGGCTTCTTGAAGTGAAAGATGTAACTCTGTGAGATGAATTAACAGAACACAGAACAGTTTCTCAGAAAGCTTCTTTTCAGTTTTGAACGGAAGATATTTCCTTTTTCACCATAGCCCTCTATGGGCTTCCAAATATCCCTTTGCCAATTCCACAAGAACAACCTTAGCGAAAGGCTTCTTGAAGGGAAAGATGTAACTCTGTGAGATGAACTAACAGAACACAGAGCAGTTTCTCAGAAAGCTTCTTTCCAGTTTTGAACGGAAGATATTTCCTTTTTCACCATAGCCCTCTATGGGCTTCCAAATATCCCTTTACCAATTCCACAAGAACAGCCTTAGCGAAAGGCTTCTTGAAGGGAAAGATGTAACTCTGTGAGATGAATTAACAGAACACAGAGCAGTTTCTCAGAAAGCTTCTTTCCAGTTTTGAACGGAAGATATTTCCTTTTTCACCATAGCTGTCTATGGGCTTCCAAATATCCCTTTGCCAATTCCACAAGAACAGCCTTAGCGAAAGGCTTCATGAAGGGAAAGATGTAACTCTGTGAGATGAATTAACAGAACACAGAACAGTTTCTCAGAAAGCTTCTTTCCAGTTTTGAACGGAAGATATTTCCTTTTTCACCATAGCCCTCTATGGGCTTCCAAATATCCCTTTGCCAATTCCACAAGAACAGCCTTAGCGAAAGGCTTCTTGAAGGGAAAGATGTAACTCTGTGAGATGAATTAACAGAACACAGAGCAGTTTCTCAGAAAGCTTCTTTCCAGTTTTGAACGGAAGATATTTCCTTTTTCACCATAGCCCTCTATGGGCTTCCAAATATCCCTTTGCCAATTCCACAAGAACAGCCTTAGCGAAAGGCTTCTTGAAGGGAAAGATTTAACTCTGTGAGATGAACTAACAGAACACAGAGCAGTTTCTCAGAAAGCTTCTTTCCAGTTTTGAACCGAAGATATTTCCTTTTTCACCATAGCTGTCTATGGGCTTCCAAATATCCCTTTGCCAATTCCACAAGAACAGCCTTAGCGAAAGGCTTCTTGAAGGGAAAGATGTAACTATGTGAGATGAATTAACAGAACACAGAACAGTTTCTCAGAAAGCTTCTTTCCAGTTTTGAACGGAAGATATTTCCTTTTTCACCATAGCCCTCTATGGGCTTCCAAATATCCCTTTGCCAATTCCACAAGAACAGCCTTAGCGAAAGGCTTCTTGAAGGGAAAGATGTAACTCTGTGAGATGAATTAACAGAACACAGAGCAGTTTCTCAGAAAGCTACTTTCCAGTTTTGAACGGAAGATATTTCCTTTTTCACCATAGCCCTCTATGGGCTTCCAAATATCCCTTTGCCAATTCCACAAGAACAGCCTTAGCGAAAGGCTTCTTGAAGGGAAAGATGTAACTCTGTGAGATGAATTAACAGAACACAGAGCAGTTTCTCAGAAAGCTTCTTTCCAGTTTTGAACGGAAGTTATTTCCTTTTTCACCATAGCCCTCTATGGGCTTCCAAATATCCCTTTGCCAATTCCACAAGAACAGCCTTAGCGAAAGGCTTCTTGAAGGGAAAGATGTAACTCTGTGAGATGAATTAACAGAACACAGAGCAGTTTCTCAAAAGCTTCTTTCCAGTTTTGAACGGAAGATATTTCCTTTTTCACCATAGCCGTCTATGGGCTTCCAAATATCCTTTTGCCAATTCCACAAGAACAGCCTTAGCGAAAGGCTTCTTGAAGGGAAAGATGTAACTCTGTGAGATGAATTAACAGAACACAGAGCAGTTTCTCAGAAAGCTTCTTTCCAGTTTTGAACGGAAGATATTTCCTTTTTCACCATAGCCCTCTATGGGCTTCCAAATATCCCTTTGCCAATTCCACAAGAACAGCCTTAGCGAAAGGCTTCTTGAAGGGAAAGATTTAACTCTGTGAGATGAACTAACAGAACACAGAGCAGTTTCTCAGAAAGCTTCTTTCCAGTTTTGAACGGAAGATATTTCCTTTTTCACCATAGCCCTCTATGGGCTTCCAAATATCCCTTTGCCAATTCCACAAGAACAGCCTTAGCGAAAGGCTTCTTGAAGGGAAAGATGTAACTCTGTGAGATGAATTAACAGAACACAGAGCAGTTTCTCAGAAAGCTTCTTTCCAGTTTTGAACGGAAGATATTTCCTTTTTCACCATAGCTCTCTCTGGGCTTCCAAATATCCCTTTGCCAATTCCACAAGAACAGCCTTAGCGAAAGGCTTCTTGAAGGGAAAGATGTAACTCTGTGAGATGAATTAACAGAACACAGAGCAGTTTCTCAGAAAGCTTCTTTCTAGTTTTGAACGGAAGATATTTCCTTTTTCACCATAGCCCTCTATGGGCTTCCAAATATCCCTTTGCCAATTCCACAAGAACAGCCTTAGCGAAAGGCTTCTTGAAGGGAAAGATGTAACTCTGTGAGATGAATTAACAGAACACAGAGCAGTTTCTCAGAAAGCTTCTTTCCAGTTTTGAACGGAAGATATTTCCTTTTTCACCATAGCCCTCTATGGGCTTCCAAATATCCCTTTGCCAATTCCACAAGAACAGCCTTAGCGAAAGGCTTCTTGAAGTGAAAGATGTAACTCTGTGAGATGAATTAACAGAACACAGAACAGTTTCTCAGAAAGCTTCTTTTCAGTTTTGAACGGAAGATATTTCCTTTTTCACCATAGCCCTCTATGGGCTTCCAAATATCCCTTTGCCAATTCCACAAGAACAGCCTTAGCGACAGGCTTCTTGAAGGGAAAGATGTAACTCTGTGAGAAGAACTAACAGAACACAGAGCAGTTTCTCAGAAAGCTTCTTTCCAGTTTTGAACGGAAGATATTTCCTTTTTCACCATAGCCCTCTAAGGGCTTCCAAATATCCCTTTGCCAATTCCACAAGAACAGCCTTAGCGAAACGCTTCTTGAAGGGAAAGATGTAACTCTGTGAGATGAATTAACAGAACACAGAGCAGTTTCTCAGAAAGCTTCTTTCCAGTTTTGAACGGAAATTATTTCCTTTTTCACCATAGCCCTCTATGGGCTTCCAAATATCCCTTTGCCAATTCCACAAGAACAGCCTTAGTGAAAGGCTTCTTGAAGGGAAAGATGTAACTCTGTGAGATGAATTAACAGAACACAGAGCTGTTTCTCAAAAGCTTCTTTCCAGTTTTGAACGGAAGATATTTCCTTTTTCACCATAGCCGTCTATGGGCTTCCAAATATCCTTTTGCCAATTCCACAAGAACAGCCTTAGCGAAAGGCTTCTTGAAGGGAAAGATATAACTCTGTGAGATGAATTAACAGAACACAGAGCAGTTTCTTAGAAAGCTTCTTTCCAGTTTTGAACGGAAGATATTTCCTTTTTCACCATAGCCCTCTATTGGCTTCCAAATATCCCTTTGCCAATTCCACAAGAACAGCCTTAGCGAAAGGCTTCTTGAAGTGAAAGATGTATCTCTGTGAGATGAATTAACAGAACACAGAACAGTTTCTCAGAAAGCTTCTTTTCAGTTTTGAACGGAAGATATTTCCTTTTTCACCATAGCCCTCTATGGGCTTCCAAATATCCCTTTGCCAATTCCACAAGAACAGCCTTAGCGAAAGGCTTCTAGAAGGGAAAGATGTAACTCTGTGAGATGAATTAACAGAACAGAGAGCAGTTTCTCGAAAGCTTCTTTCCAGTTTTGAACGGAATATATTTCCTTTTTCACCATAGCCCTCTATGGGCTTCCAAATATCCCTTTGCCAATTCCACAAGAACAGCCTTAGCGAAAGGCTTCTTGAAGGGAAAGATGTAACTCTGTGAGATGAATTAACAGAACACAGAGCAGTTTCTCAGAAAGCTACTTTCCAGTTTTGAACGGAAAGTATTTCCTTTTTCACCATAGCCCTCTATGGGCTTCCAAATATTCCTTTGCCAATTCCACAAGAACAGCCTTAGCGAAAGGCTTCTTGAAGGGAAAGATGTAACTCTGTGAGATGAATTAACAGAACACAGAGCAGTTTCTCAGAAAGCTTCTTTCTAGTTTTGAAGGGAAGATATTTCCTTTTTCACCATAGTCCTCTATGGGCTTCCAAATATCCCTTTGCCAATTCCACAAGAACAGCCTTAGCGAAAGGCTTCTTGAACGGAAAGATGTAACTCTGTGAGATGAATTAACAGAACACAGAGCAGTTTCTCAGAAAGTTCTTTCCAGTTTTGAACCGAAGATATTTCCTTTTTCACCATAGCCCTCTATGGGCTTCCAAATATCCCTTTGCCAATTCCACAAGAACAGCCTTAGCGAAAGGCTTCTTGAAGTGAAAGATGTAACTCTGTGAGATGAATTAACAGAACACAGAACAGTTTCTCAGAAAGCTTCTTTTCAGTTTTGAACGGAAGATATTTCCTTTTTCACCATAGCCCTCTATGGGCTTCCAAATATCCCTTTGCCAATTCCACAAGAACAGCCTTAGCGAAAGGCTGATAGAAGGGAAAGATGTAACTCTGTGAGATGAATTAACAGAACACAGAGCAGTTTCTCGAAAGCTTCTTTCCAGTTTGGAACGGAAGATATTTCCTTTTTCACCATAGCCCTCTATGGGCTTCCAAATATCCCTTTGCCAATTCCACAAGAACAGCCTTAGCGAAAGGCTTCTTGAAGGGAAAGATGTAACTCTGTGAGATGAATTAACAGAACACAGAGCAGTTTCTCAGAAAGCTTCTTTCTAGTTTTGAAGGGAAGATATTTCCTTTTTCCCCATAGTCCTCTATGGGCTTCCAAATATCCCTTTGCCAATTCCACAAGAACAGCCTTAGCGAAAGGCTTCTTGAACGGAAAGATGTAACTCTGTGAGATGAATTAACAGAACACAGAGCAGTTTCTCAGAAAGCTTCTTTCCAGTTTTGAACCGAAGATATTTCCTTTTTCACCATAGCCCTCTATGGGCTTCCAAATATCCCTTTGCCAATTCCACAAGAACAGCCTTAGCGAAAGGCTTCTTGAAGTGAAAGATGTAACTCTGTGAGATGAATTAACAGAACACAGAACAGTTTCTCAGAAAGCTTCTTTTCAGTTTTGAACGGAAGATATTTCCTTTTTCACCATAGCCCTCTATGGGCTTCCAAATATCCCTTTGCCAATTCCACAAGAACAGACTTAGCGAAAGGCTTCTTGAAGGGAAAGATGTAACTCTGTGAGATGAACTGACAGAACACAGAGCAGTTTCTCAGAAAGCTTCTTTCCAGTTTTGAACGGAAGATATTTCCTTTTTCACCATAGCCCTCTATGGGCTTCCAAATATCCCTTTTCCAATTCCACAAGAACAGACTTAGCGAAAGGCTTCTTGAAGGGAAAGATGTAACTCTGTGAGATGAATTAACAGAACACAGAACAGTTTCTCAGAAAGCTTCTTTCCAGTTGTGAACGGAAGATATTTCCTTTTTCACCATAGCCCTCTATGGGCTTCCAAATATCCCTTTGCCAATTCCACAAGAACAGCCTTAGCGAAAGGCTTCTTGAAGGGAAAGATGTAACTCTGTGAGATGAATTAACAGAACACAGAGCAGTTTCTCAGAAAGCTTCTATCCAGTTTTGAACGAAAGATATTTCCTTTTTCACCATAGCCCTCTATGGGCTTCCAAATATCCCTTTGCCAATTCCACAAGAACAGCCTTAGCGAAAGGCTTCTTGAAGGGAAAGATGTAACTCTGTGAGATGAATTAACAGAACACAGAACAGTTTCTCAGAAAGCTTCTTTTCAGTTTTGAACGGAAGATATTTCCTTTTTCACCATAGCCCTCTATGGGCTTCCAAATATCCCTTTGCCAATGCCACAAGAACAGCCTTAGCGAAAGGCTTCTTGAAGGGAAAGATGTAACTCTGTGAGATGAACTAACAGAACACAGAGCAGTTTCTCAGAAAGCTTCTTTCCAGTTTTGAACGGAAGATATTTCCTTTTTCACCATAGCCCTCTAAGGGCTTCCAAATATCCCTTTGCCAATTCCACAACAACAGCCTTAGCGAAACGATTCTTGAAGGGAAAGATGTAACTCTGTGAGATGAATTAACAGAACACAGAGCAGTTTCTCAGAAAGCTTCTTTCCAGTTTTGAACGGAAGATATTTCCTTTTTCACCATAGCCTTCTAGGGGCTTCCAAATATCCCTTTGCCAATTCCACAAGAACAGCCTTAGCGAAAGGCTTCTTGAAGGGAAAGATGTAACTCTGTGAGATGAATTAACAGAACACAGAGCTGTTTCTCAAAAGCTTCTTTCCAGTTTTGAACGGAAGATATTTCCTTTTTCACCATAGCCGTCTATGGGCTTCCAAATATCCTTTTGCCAATTCCACAAGAACAGCCTTAGCGAAAGGCTTCTTGAAGGGAAAGATGTAACTCTGTGAGATGAATTAACAGAACACAGAGCAGTTTCTCAGAAAGCTTCTTTCCAGTTTTGAACGGAAGATATTTCCTTTTTCACCATAGCCCTCTATTGGCTTCCAAATATCCCTTTGCCAATTCCACAAGAACAGCCTTAGCGAAAGGCTTCTTGAAGGGAAAGATGTAACTCTGTGAGATGAATTAACAGAACACAGAACAGTTTCTCAGAAAGCTTCTTTTCAGTTTTGAACGGAAGATATTTCCTTTTTCACCATAGCCCTCTATGGGCTTCCAAATATCCCTTTACCAATTCCACAAGAACAGCCTTAGCGAAAGGCTTCTTGAAGGGAAAGATGTAACTCTGTGAGATGAACTAACAGAACACAGAGCAGTTTCTCAGAAAGCTTCTTTCCAGTTTTGAACGGAAGATATTTCCTTTTTCACCATAGCCCTCTATGGGCTTCCAAATATCCCTTTGCCAATTCCACAAGAACAGCCTTACCGAAAGGCCTCTTGAAGGGAAAGATGTAACTCTGTGAGATGAATTAACAGAACACAGAGCAGTTTCTCAAAAGCTTCTTTCCAGTTTTGAACGGAAGATATTTCCTTTTTCACCGTAGCCGTCTATGGGCTTCCAAATATCCCTTTGCCAATTCCACAAGAACAGCCTTAGCGAAAGGCTTCTTGAAGGGAAAGATGTAACTCTGTGAGATGAATTAACAGAACACAGAGCAGTTTCTCAGAAAGCTTCTTTCCAGTTTTGAACGGAAGATATTTCCTTTTTCACCATAGCCCTCTATGGGCTTCCAAGTATCCCTTTGCCAATTCCACAAGAACAGACTTAGCGAAAGGCTTCTTGAAGGGAAAGATGTAACTCTGTGAGATGAATTAACAGAACACAGAGCAGTTTCTCAGAAAGCTTCTTTCCAGTTTTGAACGGAAGATATTTCCTTTTTCACCATAGCCCTCTATGGGCTTCCAAATATCCCTTTGCCAATTCCACAAGAACAGCCTTAGTGAAAGGCTTCTTGAAGGGAAAGATGTAACTCTGTGAGATGAATTAACAGAACACAGAGCAGTTTCTCAGAAAGCTTCTTTCCAGTTTTGAACGGAAGATATTTCCTTTTTCACCATAGCCCTCTATGGGCTTCCAAATATCCCTTTGCCAATTCCACAAGAACAGCCTTAGCGAAAGGCTTCTTCAAGGGAAAGATGTAACTCTGTGAGATGAATTAACAGAACACAGAGCAGTTTCTCAGAAAGCTTCTTTCCAGTTTTGAACGGAAGATATTTCCTTTTTCACCATAGCCCTCTATGGGCTTCCAAATATCCCTTTGCCAATTCCACAAGAACAGCCTTAGCGAAAGGCTTCTTGAAGGGAAAGATGTAACTCTGTGAGATGAATTAACAGAACACAGAGCAGTTTCTCAGAAAGCTTCTTTCCAGTTTTGAACGGAAGATATTTCCTTTTTCACCATAGCCCTCTATTGGCTTCCAAATATCCCTTTGCCAATTCCACAAGAACAGCCTTAGCGAAAGGCTTCTTGAAGGGAAATATGTAACTCTGTGAGATGAATTAACAGAACACAGAACAGTTTCTCAGAAAGCTTCTTTCCAGTTTTGAACGGAAGATATTTTCTTTTTCACCATAGCCCTCTATGGGCTTCCAAATATCCCTTTGCCAATTCCACAAGAACAGCCTTAGCGAAAGGCTTCTTGAAGGGAAAGATTTAACTCTGTGAGATGAACTAACAGAACACAGAGCAGTTTCTCAGAAAGCTTCTTTCCAGTTTTGAACGGAAGATATTTCCTTTTTCACCATAGCTGTCTATGGGCTTCCAAATATCCCTTTGCCAATTCCACAAGAACAGCCTTAGCGAAAGGCTTCTTGAAGGGAAAGATGTAACTCTGTGAGATGAATTAACAGAACACAGAACAGTTTCTCAGAAAGCTTCTTTCCAGTTTTGAACGGAAGATATTTCCTTTTTCACCATAGCCCTCTATGGGCTTCCAAATATCCCTTTGCCAATTCCACAAGAACAGCCTTAGCGAAAGGCTTCTTCAAGGGAAAGATGTAACTCTGTGAGATGAATTAACAGAACACAGAGCAGTTTCTCAGAAAGCTACTTTCCAGTTTTGAACGGAAGATATTTCCTTTTTCACCATAGCCCTCTATGGGCTTCCAAATATCCCTTTGCCAATTCCACAAGAACAGCCTTAGCGAAAGGCTTCTTGAAGGGAAAGATGTAACTCTGTGAGATGAATTAACAGAACACAGAGCAGTTTCTCAGAAAGCTTCTTTCCAGTTTTGAACGGAAGATATTTCCTTTTTCACCATAGCCCTCTATGGGCTTCCAAATATCCCTTTGCCAATTCCACAAGAACAGCCTTAGCGAAAGGCTTCTTCAAGGGAAAGATGTAACTCTGTGAGATGAATTAACAGAACACAGAGCAGTTTCTCAAAAGCTTCTTTCCAGTTTTGAACGGAAGATATTTCCTTTTTCACCATAGCCGTCTATGGGCTTCCAAATATCCTTTTGCCAATTCCACAAGAACAGCCTTAGCGAAAGGCTTCTTGAAGGGAAAGATGTAACTCTGTGAGATGAATTAACAGAACACAGAGCAGTTTCTCAGAAAGCTTCTTTCCAGTTTTGAACGGAAGATATTTCCTTTTTCACCATAGCCCTCTATGGGCTTCCAAATATCCCTTTGCCAATTCCACAAGAACAGCCTTAGCGAAAGGCTTCTTGAAGGGAAAGATTTAACTCTGTGAGATGAACTAACAGAACACAGAGCAGTTTCTCAGAAAGCTTCTTTCCAGTTTTGAACGGAAGATATTTCCTTTTTCACCATAGCCCTCTATGGGCTTCCAAATATCCCTTTGCCAATTCCACAAGAACAGCCTTAGCGAAAGGCTTCTTGAAGGGAAAGATGTAACTCTGTGAGATGAATTAACAGAACACAGAGCAGTTTCTCAGAAAGCTTCTTTCCAGTTTTGAACGGAAGATATTTCCTTTTTCACCATAGCCCTCTCTGGGCTTCCAAATATCCCTTTGCCAATTCCACAAGAACAGCCTTAGCGAAAGGCTTCTTGAAGGGAAAGATGTAACTCTGTGAGATGAATTAACAGAACACAGAGCAGTTTCTCAGAAAGCTTCTTTCTAGTTTTGAACGGAAGATATTTCCTTTTTCACCGTAGCCCTCTATGGGCTTCCAAATATCCCTTTGCCAATTCCACAAGAACAGCCTTAGCGAAAGGCTTCTTGAAGGGAAAGATGTAACTCTGTGAGATGAATTAACAGAACACAGAGCAGTTTCTCAGAAAGCTTCTTTCCAGTTTTGAACGGAAGATATTTCCTTTTTCACCATAGCCCTCTATGGGCTTCCAAATATCCCTTTGCCAATTCCACCAGAACAGCCTTAGCGAAAGGCTTCTTGAAGTGAAAGATGTAACTCTGTGAGATGAATTAACAGAACACAGAACAGTTTCTCAGAAAGCTTCTTTTCAGTTTTGAACGGAAGATATTTCCTTTTTCACCATAGCCCTCTATGGGCTTCCAAATATCCCTTTGCCAATTCCACAAGAACAGCCTTAGCGACAGGCTTCTTGAAGGGAAAGATGTAACTCTGTGAGAAGAACTAACAG
Source organism: Chlorocebus sabaeus (assembly GCF_047675955.1). Taxonomy (NCBI): domain Eukaryota; kingdom Metazoa; phylum Chordata; class Mammalia; order Primates; family Cercopithecidae; genus Chlorocebus; species Chlorocebus sabaeus. Next base: position 303,015 of record NW_027328136.1, on the reverse strand, counting down.
AACACAGAGCAGTTTCTCAGAAAGCTTCTTTCCAGTTTTGAACGGAAGATATTTCCTTTTTCACCATAGCCCTCTAAGGGCTTCCAAATATCCCTTTGCCAATTCCACAAGAACAGCCTTAGCGAAACGCTTCTTGAAGGGAAAGATGTAACTCTGTGAGATGAATTAACAGAACACAGAGCAGTTTCTCAGAAAGCTTCTTTCCAGTTTTGAACGGAAATTATTTCCTTTTTCACCATAGCCCTCTATGGGCTTCCAAATATCCCTTTGCCAATTCCACAAGAACAGCCTTAGTGAAAGGCTTCTTGAAGGGAAAGATGTAACTCTGTGAGATGAAGTAACAGAACACAGAGCTGTTTCTCAAAAGCTTCTTTCCAGTTTTGAACGGAAGATATTTCCTTTTTCACCATAGCCGTCTATGGGCTTCCAAATATCCTTTTGCCAATTCCACAAGAACAGCCTTAGCGAAAGGCTTCTTGAAGGGAAAGATATAACTCTGTGAGATGAATTAACAGAACACAGAGCAGTTTCTTAGAAAGCTTCTTTCCAGTTTTGAACGGAAGATATTTCCTTTTTCACCATAGCCCTCTATTGGCTTCCAAATATCCCTTTGCCAATTCCACAAGAACAGCCTTAGCGAAAGGCTTCTTGAAGTGAAAGATGTATCTCTGTGAGATGAATTAACAGAACACAGAACAGTTTCTCAGAAAGCTTCTTTTCAGTTTTGAACGGAAGATATTTCCTTTTTCACCATAGCCCTCTATGGGCTTCCAAATATCCCTTTGCCAATTCCACAAGAACAGCCTTAGCGAAAGGCTTCTAGAAGGGAAAGATATAACTCTGTGAGATGAATTAACAGAACACAGAGCAGTTTCTCGAAAGCTTCTTTCCAGTTTTGAACGGAAGATATTTCCTTTTTCACCATAGCCCTCTATGGGCTTCCAAATATCCCTTTGCCAATTCCACAAGAACAGCCTTAGCGAAAGGCTTCTTGAAGGGAAAGATGTAACTCTGTGAGATGAATTAACAGAACACAGAGCAGTTTCTCAGAAAGCTACTTTCCAGTTTTGAACGGAAAGTATTTCCTTTTTCACCATAGCCCTCTATGGGCTTCCAAATATTCCTTTGCCAATTCCACAAGAACAGCCTTAGCGAAAGGCTTCTTGAAGGGAAAGATGTAACTCTGTGAGATGAATTAACAGAACACAGAGCAGTTTCTCAGAAAGCTTCTTTCTAGTTTTGAAGGGAAGATATTTCCTTTTTCACCATAGTCCTCTATGGGCTTCCAAATATCCCTTTGCCAATTCCACAAGAACAGCCTTAGCGAAAGGCTTCTTGAACGGAAAGATGTAACTCTGTGAGATGAATTAACAGAACACAGAGCAGTTTCTCAGAAAGCTTCTTTCCAGTTTTGAACCGAAGATATTTCCTTTTTCACCATAGCCCTCTATGGGCTTCCAAATATCCCTTTGCCAATTCCACAAGAACAGCCTTAGCGAAAGGCTTCTTGAAGTGAAAGATGTAACTCTGTGAGATGAATTAACAGAACACAGAATAGTTTCTCAGAAAGCTTCTTTTCAGTTTTGAACGGAAGATATTTCCTTTTTCACCATAGCCCTCTATGGGCTTCCAAATATCCCTTTGCCAATTTCACAAGAACAGACTTAGCGAAAGGCTTCTTGAAGGGAAAGATGTAACTCTGTGAGATGAACTAACAGAACACAGAGCAGTTTCTCAGAAAGCTTCTTTCCAGTTTTGAACGGAAGATATTTCCTTTTTCACCATAGCCCTCTATGGGCTTCCAAATATCCCTTTGCCAATTCCACAAGAACAGCCTTAGCGAAAGGCTTCTTGAAGGGAAAGATGTAACTCTGTGAGATGAATTAACAGAACACAGAACAGTTTCTCAGAAAGCTTCTTTCCAGTTGTGAACGGAAGATATTTCCTTTTTCACCATAGCCCTCTATGGGCTTCCAAATATCCCTTTGCCAATTCCACAAGAACAGCCTTAGCGAAAGGCTTCTTGAAGGGAAAGATGTAACTCTGTGAGATGAATTAACAGAACACAGAGCAGTTTCTCAGAAAGCTTCTATCCAGTTTTGAACGAAAGATATTTCCTTTTTCACCATAGCCCTCTATGGGCTTCCAAATATCCCTTTGCCAATTCCACAAGAACAGCCTTAGCGAAAGGCTTCTTGAAGGGAAAGATGTAACTCTGTGAGATGAATTAACAGAACACAGAACAGTTTCTCAGAAAGCTTCTTTTCAGTTTTGAACGGAAGATATTTCCTTTTTCACCATAGCCCTCTATGGGCTTCCAAATATCCCTTTGCCAATTCCACAAGAACAGCCTTAGCGAAAGGCTTCTTGAAGGGAAAGATGTAACTCTGTGAGATGAACTAACAGAACACAGAGCAGTTTCTCAGAAAGCTTCTTTCCAGTTTTGAACGGAAGATATTTCCTTTTTCACCATAGCCCACTAAGGGCTTCCAAATATCCCTTTGCCAATTCCACAACAACAGCCTTAGCGAAACGATTCTTGAAGGGAAAGATGTAACTCTGTGAGATGAATTAACAGAACACAGAGCAGTTTCTCAGAAAGCTTCTTTCCAGTTTTGAACGGAAGATATTTCCTTTTTCACCATAGCCCTCTAGGGGCTTCCAAATATCCCTTTGCCAATTCCACAAGAACAGCCTTAGCGAAAGGCTTCTTGAAGGGAAAGATGTAACTCTGTGAGATGAATTAACAGAACACAGAGCTGTTTCTCAAAAGCTTCTTTCCAGTTTTGAACGGAAGATATTTCCTTTTTCACCATAGCCGTCTATGGGCTTCCAAATATCCTTTTGCCAATTCCACAAGAACAGCCTTAGCGAAAGGCTTCTTGAAGGGAAAGATGTAACTCTGTGAGATGAATTAACAGAACACACAGCAGTTTCTCAGAAAGCTTCTTTCCAGTTTTGAACGGAAGATATTTCCTTTTTCACCATAGCCCTCTATTGGCTTCCAAATATCCCTTTGCCAATTCCACAAGAACAGCCTTAGCGAAAGGCTTCTTGAAGTGAAAGATGTAACTCTGTGAGATGAATTAACAGAACACAGAACAGTTTCTCAGAAAGCTTCTTTTCAGTTTTGAACGGAAGATATTTCCTTTTTCACCATAGCCCTCTATGGGCTTCCAAATATCCCTTTGCCAATTCCACAAGAACAGCCTTAGCGAAAGGCTTATAGAAGGGAAAGATGTAACTCTGTGAGATGAATTAACAGAACACAGAGCAGTTTCTCGAAAGCTTCTTTCCAGTTTGGAACGGAAGATATTTCCTTTTTCACCATAGCCCTCTATGGGCTTCCAAATATCCCTTTGCCAATTCCACAAGAACAGCCTTAGCGAAAGGCTTCTTGAAGGGAAAGATGTAACTCTGTGAGATGAATTAACAGAACACAGAGCAGTTTCTCAGAAAGCTTCTTTCTAGTTTTGAAGGGAAGATATTTCCTTTTTCACCATAGTCCTCTATGGGCTTCCAAATATCCCTTTGCCAATTCCACAAGAACAGCCTTAGCGAAAGGTTTCTTGAACGGAAAGATGTAACTCTGTGAGATGAATTAACAGAACACAGAGCAGTTTCTCAGAAAGCTTCTTTCCAGTTTTGAACCGAAGATATTTCCTTTTTCACCATAGCCCTCTATGGGCTTCCAAATATCCATTTGCCAATTCCACAAGAACAGCCTTAGCGAAAGGCTTCTTGAAGTGAAAGATGTAACTCTGTGAGATGAATTAACAGAACACAGAACAGTTTCTCAGAAAGCTTCTTTTCAGTTTTGAACGGAAGATATTTCCTTTTTCACCATAGCCCTCTATGGGCTTCCAAATATCCCTTTGCCAATTCCACAAGAACAGACTTAGCGAAAGGCTTCTTGAAGGGAAAGATGTAACTCTGTGAGATGAACTAACAGAACACAGAGCAGTTTCTCAGAAAGCTTCTTTCCAGTTTTGAACGGAAGATATTTCCTTTTTCACCATAGCCCTCTATGGGCTTCCAAATATCCCTTTGCCAATTCCACAAGAACAGCCTTAGCGAAAGGCTTCTTGAAGGGAAAGATGTAACTCTGTGAGATGAATTAACAGAACACAGAACAGTTTCTCAGAAAGCTTCTTTTCAGTTTTGAACGGAAGATATTTCCTTTTTCACCATAGCCCTCTATGGGCTTCCAAATATCCCTTTGCCAATTCCACAAGAACAGCCTTAGCGAAAGGCTTCTTGAAGGGAAAGATGTAACTCTGTGAGATGAACTAACAGAACACAGAGCAGTTTCTCAGAAAGCTTCTTTCCAGTTTTGAACGGAAGATATTTCCTTTTTCACCATAGCCCTCTAAGGGCTTCCAAATATCCCTTTGCCAATTCCACAACAACAGCCTTAGCGAAACGATTCTTGAAGGGAAAGATGTAACTCTGTGAGATGAATTAACAGAACACAGAGCAGTTTCTCAGAAAGCTTCTTTCCAGTTTTGAACGGAAGATATTTCCTTTTTCACCATAGCCCTCTAGGCGCTTCCAAATATCCCTTTGCCAATTCCACAAGAACAGCCTTAGCGAAAGGCTTCTTGAAGGGAAAGATGTAACTCTGTGAGATGAATTAACAGAACACAGAGCTGTTTCTCAAAAGCTTCTTTCCAGTTTTGAACGGAAGATATTTCCTTTTTCACCATAGCCGTCTATGGGCTTCCAAATATCCTTTTGCCAATTCCACAAGAACAGCCTTAGCGAAAGGCTTCTTGAAGGGAAAGATGTAACTCTGTGAGATGAATTAACAGAACACAGAGCAGTTTCTCAGAAAGCTTCTTTCCAGTTTTGAACGGAAGATATTTCCTTTTTCACCATAGCCCTCTATTGGCTTCCAAATATCCCTTTGCCAATTCCACAAGAACAGCCTTAGCGAAAGGCTTCTTGAAGTGAAAGATGTAACTCTGTGAGATGAATTAACAGAACACAGAACAGTTTCTCAGAAAGCTTCTTTTCAGTTTTGAACGGAAGATATTTCCTTTTTCACCGTAGCCCTCTATGGGCTTCCAAATATCCCTTTGCCAATTCCACAAGAACAGCCTTAGCGAAAGGCTTCTTGAAGGGAAAGATGTAACTCTGTGAGATGAATTAACAGAACACAGAGCAGTTTCTCAGAAAGCTTCTTTCCAGTTTTGAACGGAAGATATTTCCTTTTTCACCATAGCCCTCTATGGGCTTCCAAATATCCCTTTGCCAATTCCACAAGAACAGCCTTAGCGAAAGGCTTCTTGAAGTGAAAGATGTAACTCTGTGAGATGAATTAACAGAACACAGAACAGTTTCTCAGAAAGCTTCTTTTCAGTTTTGAACGGAAGATATTTCCTTTTTCACCATAGCCCTCTATGGGCTTCCAAATATCCCTTTGCCAATTCCACAAGAACAGCCTTAGCGACAGGCTTCTTGAAGGGAAAGATGTAACTCTGTGAGAAGAACTAACAGAACACAGAGCAGTTTCTCAGAAAGCTTCTTTCCAGTTTTGAACGGAAGATATTTCCTTTTTCACCATAGCCCTCTAAGGGCTTCCAAATATCCCTTTGCCAATTCCACAAGAACAGCCTTAGCGAAACGCTTCTTGAAGGGAAAGATGTAACTCTGTGAGATGAATTAACAGAACACAGAGCAGTTTCTCAGAAAGCTTCTTTCCAGTTTTGAACGGAAATTATTTCCTTTTTCACCATAGCCCTCTATGGGCTTCCAAATATCCCTTTGCCAATTCCACAAGAACAGCCTTAGTGAAAGGCTTCTTGAAGGGAAAGATGTAACTCTGTGAGATGAATTAACAGAACACAGAGCTGTTTCTCAAAAGCTTCTTTCCAGTTTTGAACGGAAGATATTTCCTTTTTCACCATAGCCGTCTATGGGCTTCCAAATATCCTTTTGCCAATTCCACAAGAACAGCCTTAGCGAAAGGCTTCTTGAAGGGAAAGATATAACTCTTTGAGATGAATTAACAGAACACAGAGCAGTTTCTTAGAAAGCTTCTTTCCAGTTTTGAACGGAAGATATTTCCTTTTTCACCATAGCCCTCTATTGGCTTCCAAATATCCCTTTGCCAATTCCACAAGAACAGCCTTAGGAAAAGGCTTCTTGAAGTGAAAGATGTATCTCTGTGAGATGAATTAACAGAACACAGAACAGTTTCTCAGAAAGCTTCTTTTCAGTTTTGAACGGAAGATATTTCCTTTTTCACCATAGCCCTCTATGGGCTTCCAAATATCCCTTTGCCAATTCCACAAGAACAGCCTTAGCGAAAGGCTTCTAGAAGGGAAAGATGTAACTCTGTGAGATGAATTAACAGAACACAGAGCAGTTTCTCGAAAGCTTCTTTCCAGTTTTGAACGGAAGATATTTCCTTTTTCACCATAGCCCTCTATGGGCTTCCAAATATCCCTTTGCCAATTCCACAAGAACAGCCTTAGCGAAAGGCTTCTTGAAGGGAAAGATGTAACTCTGTGAGATGAATTAACAGAACACAGAGCAGTTTCTCAGAAAGCTACTTTCCAGTTTTGAACGGAAAGTATTTCCTTTTTCACCATAGCCCTCTATGGGCTTCCAAATATTCCTTTGCCAATTCCACAAGAACAGCCTTAGCGAAAGGCTTCTTGAAGGGAAAGATGTAACTCTGTGAGATGAATTAACAGAACACAGAGCAGTTTCTCAGAAAGCTTCTTTCTAGTTTTGAAGGGAAGATATTTCATTTTTCACCATAGTCCTCTATGGGCTTCCAAATATCCCTTTGCCAATTCCACAAGAACAGCCTTAGCGAAAGGCTTCTTGAACGGAAAGATGTAACTCTGTGAGATGAATTAACAGAACACAGAGCAGTTTCTCAGAAAGCTTCTTTCCAGTTTTGAACCGAAGATATTTCCTTTTTCACCATAGCCCTCTATGGGCTTCCAAATATCCCTTTGCCAATTCCACAAGAACAGCCTTAGCGAAAGGCTTCTTGAAGTGAAAGATGTAACTCTGTGAGATGAATTAACAGAACACAGAATAGTTTCTCAGAAAGCTTCTTTTCAGTTTTGAACGGAAGATATTTCCTTTTTCACCATAGCCCTCTATGGGCTTCCAAATATCCCTTTGCCAATTCCACAAGAACAGACTTAGCGAAAGGCTTCTTGAAGGGAAAGATGTAACTCTGTGAGATGAACTAACAGAACACAGAGCACTTTCTCAGAAAGCTTCTTTCCAGTTTTGAACGGAAGATATTTCCTTTTTCACCATAGCCCTCTATGGGCTTCCAAATATCCCTTTGCCAATTCCACAAGAACAGCCTTAGCGAAAGGCTTCTTGAAGGGAAAGATGTAACTCTGTGAGATGAATTAACAGAACACAGAACAGTTTCTCAGAAAGCTTCTTTCCAGTTGTGAACGGAAGATATTTCCTTTTTCACCATAGCCCTCTATGGGCTTCCAAATATCCCTTTGCCAATTCCACAAGAACAGCCTTAGCGAAAGGCTTCTTGAAGGGAAAGATGTAACTCTGTGAGATGAATTAACAGAACACAGAGCAGTTTCTCAGAAAGCTTCTATCCAGTTTTGAACGAAAGATATTTCCTTTTTCACCATAGCCCTCTATGGGCTTCCAAATATCCCTTTGCCAATTCCACAAGAACAGCCTTAGCGAAAGGCTTCTTGAAGGGAAAGATGTAACTCTGTGAGATGAATTAACAGAACACAGAACAGTTTCTCAGAAAGCTTCTTTTCAGTTTTGAACGGAAGATATTTCCTTTTTCACCATAGCCCTCTATGGGCTTCCAAATATCCCTTTGCCAATTCCACAAGAACAGCCTTAGCGAAAGGCTTCTTGAAGGGAAAGATGTAACTCTGTGAGATGAACTAACAGAACACAGAGCAGTTTCTCAGAAAGCTTATTTCCAGTTTTGAACGGAAGATATTTCCTTTTTCACCATAGCCCTCTAAGGGCTTCCAAATATCCCTTTGCCAATTCCACAACAACAGCCTTAGCGAAACGATTCTTGAAGGGAAAGATGTAACTCTGTGAGATGAATTAACAGAACACAGAGCAGTTTCTCAGAAAGCTTCTTTCCAGTTTTGAACGGAAGATATTTCCTTTTTCACCATAGCCCTCTAGGGGCTTCCAAATATCCCTTTGCCAATTCCACAAGAACAGCCTTAGCGAAAGGCTTCTTGAAGGGAAAGATGTAACTCTGTGAGATGAATTAACAGAACACAGAGCTGTTTCTCAAAAGCTTCTTTCCAGTTTTGAACGGAAGATATTTCCTTTTTCACCATAGCCGTCTATGGGCTTCCAAATATCCTTTTGCCAATTCCACAAGAACAGCCTTAGCGAAAGGCTTCTTGAAGGGAAAGATGTAACTCTGTGAGATGAATTAACAGAACACAGAGCAGTTTCTCAGAAAGCTTCTTTCCAGTTTTGAACGGAAGATATTTCCTTTTTCACCATAGCCCTCTATTGGCTTCCAAATATCCCTTTGCCAATTCCACAAGAACAGCCTTAGCGAAAGGCTTCTTGAAGTGAAAGATGTAACTCTGTGAGATGAATTAACAGAACACAGAACAGTTTCTCAGAAAGCTTCTTTTCAGTTTTGAACGGAAGATATTTCCTTTTTCACCATAGCCTTCTATGGGCTTCCAAATATCCCTTTGCCAATTCCACAAGAACAGCCTTAGCGAAAGGCTTATAGAAGGGAAAGATGTAACTCTGTGAGATGAATTAACAGAACACAGAGCAGTTTCTCGAAAGCTTCTTTCCAGTTTGGAACGGAAGATATTTCCTTTTTCACCATAGCCCTCTATGGGCTTCCAAATATCCCTTTGCCAATTCCACAAGAACAGCCTTAGCGAAAGGCTTCTTGAAGGGAAAGATGTAACTCTGTGAGATGAATTAACAGAACACAGAGCAGTTTCTCAGAAAGCTTCTTTCTAGTTTTGAAGGGAAGATATTTCCTTTTTCACCATAGTCCTCTATGGGCTTCCAAATATCCCTTTGCCAATTCCACAAGAACAGCCTTAGCGAAAGGTTTCTTGAACGGAAAGATGTAACTCTGTGAGATGAATTAACAGAACACAGAGCAGTTTCTCAGAAAGCTTCTTTCCAGTTTTGAACCGAAGATATTTCCTTTTTCACCATAGCCCTCTATGGGCTTCCAAATATCCATTTGCCAATTCCACAAGAACAGCCTTAGCGAAAGGCTTCTTGAAGTGAAAGATGTAACTCTGTGAGATGAATTAACAGAACACAGAACAGTTTCTCAGAAAGCTTCTTTTCAGTTTTGAACGGAAGATATTTCCTTTTTCACCATAGCCCTCTATGGGCTTCCAAATATCCCTTTGCCAATTCCACAAGAACAGACTTAGCGAAAGGCTTCTTGAAGGGAAAGATGTAACTCTGTGAGATGAACTAACAGAACACAGAGCAGTTTCTCAGAAAGCTTCTTTCCAGTTTTGAACGGAAGATATTTCCTTTTTCACCATAGCCCTCTATGGGCTTCCAAATATCCCTTTGCCAATTCCACAAGAACAGCCTTAGCGAAAGGCTTCTTGAAGGGAAAGATGTAACTCTGTGAGATGAATTAACAGAACACAGAACAGTTTCTCAGAAAGCTTCTTTCCAGTTGTGAACGGAAGATATTTCCTTTTTCACCATAGCCCTCTATGGGCTTCCAAATATCCCTTTGCCAATTCCACAAGAACAGCCTTAGCGAAAGGCTTCTTGAAGGGAAAGATGTAACTCTGTGAGATGAATTAACAGAACACAGAGCAGTTTCTCAGAAAGCTTCTATCCAGTTTTGAACGAAAGATATTTCCTTTTTCACCATAGCCCTCTATGGGCTTCCAAATATCCCTTTGCCAATTCCACAAGAACAGCCTTAGCGAAAGGCTTCTTGAAGGGAAAGATGTAACTCTGTGAGATGAATTAACAGAACACAGAACAGTTTCTCAGAAAGCTTCTTTTCAGTTTTGAACGGAAGATATTTCCTTTTTCACCATAGCCCTCTATGGGCTTCCAAATATCCCTTTGCCAATTCCACAAGAACAGCCTTAGCGAAAGGCTTCTTGAAGGGAAAGATGTAACTCTGTGAGATGAACTAACAGAACACAGAGCAGTTTCTCAGAAAGCTTCTTTCCAGTTTTGAACGGAAGATATTTCCTTTTTCACCATAGCCCTCTAAGGGCTTCCAAATATCCCTTTGCCAATTCCACAACAACAGCCTTAGCGAAACGATTCTTGAAGGGAAAGATGTAACTCTGTGAGATGAATTAACAGAACACAGAGCAGTTTCTCAGAAAGCTTCTTTCCAGTTTTGAACGGAAGATATTTCCTTTTTCACCATAGCCCTCTAGGCGCTTCCAAATATCCCTTTGCCAATTCCACAAGAACAGCCTTAGCGAAAGGCTTCTTGAAGGGAAAGATGTAACTCTGTGAGATGAATTAACAGAACACAGAGCTGTTTCTCAAAAGCTTCTTTCCAGTTTTGAACGGAAGATATTTCCTTTTTCACCATAGCCGTCTATGGGCTTCCAAATATCCTTTTGCCAATTCCACAAGAACAGCCTTAGCGAAAGGCTTCTTGAAGGGAAAGATGTAACTCTGTGAGATGAATTAACAGAACACAGAGCAGTTTCTCAGAAAGCTTCTTTCCAGTTTTGAACGGAAGATATTTCCTTTTTCACCATAGCCCTCTATTGGCTTCCAAATATCCCTTTGCCAATTCCACAAGAACAGCCTTAGCGAAAGGCTTCTTGAAGTGAAAGATGTAACTCTGTGAGATGAATTAACAGAACACAGAACAGTTTCTCAGAAAGCTTCTTTTCAGTTTTGAACGGAAGATATTTCCTTTTTCACCATAGCCCTCTATGGGCTTCCAAATATCCCTTTACCAATTCCACAAGAACAGCCTTAGCGAAAGGCTTCTTGAAGGGAAAGATGTAACTCTGTGAGATGAACTAACAGAACACAGAGCAGTTTCTCAGAAAGCTTCTTTCCAGTTTTGAACGGAAGATATTTCCTTTTTCACCATAGCCCTCTATGGGCTTCCAAATATCCCTTTGCCAATTCCACAAGAACAGCCTTACCGAAAGGCCTCTTGAAGGGAAAGATGTAACTCTGTGAGATGAATTAACAGAACACAGAGCAGTTTCTCAAAAGCTTCTTTCCAGTTTTGAACGGAAGATATTTCCTTTTTCACCATAGCCGTCTATGGGCTTCCAAATATCCCTTTGCCAATTCCACAAGAACAGCCTTAGTGAAAGGCTTCTTGAAGGGAAAGATGTAACTCTGTGAGTTGAATTAACAGAACACAGAGCAGTTTCTCAGAAAGCTTCTTTCCAGTTTTGAACGGAAGATATTTCCTTTTTCACCATTCCTGTCTATGGGCTTCCAAATATCCCTTTGCCAATTCCACAAGAACAGCCTTAGCGAAAGGCTTCTTGAAGGGAAAGATGTAACTCTGTGAGATGAATTAACAGAACACAGAACAGTTTCTCAGAAAGCTTCTTTCCAGTTTTGAACGGAAGATATTTCCTTTTTCACCATAGCCCTCTATGGGCTTCCAAATATCCCTTTGCCAATTCCACAAGAACAGCCTTAGCGAAAGGCTTCTTGAAGGGAAAGATGTAACTCTGTGAGATGAATTAAGAGAACACAGAGCAGTTTCTCAGAAAGCTACTTTCCAGTTTTGAACGGAAGATATTTCCTTTTTCACCATAGCCCTCTATGGGCTTCCAAATATCCCTTTGCCAATTCCACAAGAACAGCCTTAGCGAAAGGCTTCTTAAAGGGAAAGATGTAACTCTGTGAGATGAATTAACAGAATACAGAGCAGTTTCTCAGAAAGCTTCTTTCTAGTTTTGAACGGAAGATATTTCCTTTTTCACCATAGCCCTCTATGGGCTTCCAAATATCCCTTTGCGAATTCCACAAGAACAGCCTTAGCGAAAGGCTTCTTGAACGGAAAGATGTAACTCTGTGAGATGAATTAACAGAACACAGAGCAGTTTCTCAGAAAGCTTCTTTCCAGTTTTGAACCGAAGATATTTCCTTTTTCACCATAGCCCTCTATAGGCTTCCAAATATCCCTTTGCCAATTCCACAAGAACAGCCTTAGCGAAAGGCTTCTTGAAGTGAAAGATGTAACTCTGTGAGATGAATTAACAGAACACAGAACAGTTTCTCAGGAAGCTTCTTTTCAGTTTTGAACGGAAGATATTTCCTTTTTCACCATAGCCCTCTATGGGCTTCCAAATATCCCTTTGCCAATTCCACAAGAACAACCTTAGCGAAAGGCTTCTTGAAGGGAAAGATGTAACTCTGTGAGATGAACTAACAGAACACAGAGCAGTTTCTCAGAAAGCTTCTTTCCAGTTTTGAACGGAAGATATTTCCTTTTTCACCATAGCCCTCTATGGGCTTCCAAATATCCCTTTGCCAATTCCACAAGAACAGCCTTAGCGAAAGGCTTCTTGAAGGGAAAGATGTAACTCTGTGAGATGAATTAACAGAACACAGAGCAGTTTCTCAGAAAGCTTCTTTCCAGTTTTGAACGGAAGATATTTCCTTTTTCACCATAGCTGTCTATGGGCTTCCAAATATCCCTTTGCCAATTCCACAAGAACAGCCTTAGCGAAAGGCTTCTTGAAGGGAAAGATGTAACTCTGTGAGATGAATTAACAGAACACAGAACAGTTTCTCAGAAAGCTTCTTTCCAGTTTTGAACGGAAGATATTTCCTTTTTCACCATAGCCCTCTATGGGCTTCCAAATATCCCTTTGCCAATTCCACAAGAACAGCCTTAGCGAAAGGCTTCTTGAAGGGAAAGATGTAACTCTGTGAGATGAATTAACAGAACACAGAGCAGTTTCTCAGAAAGCTACTTTCCAGTTTTGAACGGAAGATATTTCCTTTTTCACCATAGCCCTCTATGGGCTTCCAAATATCCCTTTGCCAATTCCACAAGAACAGCCTTAGCGAAAGGCTTCTTGAAGGGAAAGATGTAACTCTGTGAGATGAATTAACAGAACACAGAGCAGTTTCTCAGAAAGCTTCTTTCTAGTTTTGAACGGAAGATATTTCCTTTTTCACCATAGCCCTCTATGGGCTTCCAAATATCCCTTTGCGAATTCCACAAGAACAGCCTTAGCGAAAGGCTTCTTGAACGGAAAGATGTAACTCTGTGAGATGAATTAACAGAACACAGAGCAGTTTCTCAGAAAGCTTCTTTAAAGTTTTGAACCGAAGATATTTCCTTTTTCACCATAGCCCTCTATGGGCTTCCAAATATCCCTTTGCCAATTCCACAAGAACAGCCTTAGCGAAAGGCTTCTTGAAGTGAAAGATGTAACTCTGTGAGATGAATTAACAGAACACAGAGCAGTTTCTCAGAAAGCTTCTTTCCAGTATTGAACGGAAGATATTTCCTTTTTCACCATAGCCCTCTAAGGGCTTCCAAATATCCCTTTGCCAATTCCACAAGAACAGCCTTAGCGAAAGGCTTCTTGAAGTGAAAGATGTAACTCTGTGAGATGAATTAACAGAACACAGAGCAGTTTCTCAGAAAGCTTCTTTCCAGTATTGAACGGAAGATATTTCCTTTTTCACCATAGCCCTCTATGGGCTTCCAAATATCCCTTTGCCAATTCCACAAGAACAGCCTTAGCGAAACGCTTCTTGAAGGGAAAGATGTAACTCTGTGAGATGAATTAACAGAACACAGAGCAGTTTCTCAGAAAGCTTCTTTCTAGTTTTGAAGGGAAGATATTTCCTTTTTCACCATAGTCCTCTATGGGCTTCCAAATATCCCTTTGCCAATTCCACAAGAACAGCCTTAGCGAAAGGCTTCTTGAACGGAAAGATGTAACTCTGTGAGATGAATTACCAGAACACAGAGCAGTTTCTCAGAAAGCTTCTTTCCAGTTTTGAACCGAAGATATTTCCTTTTTCACCATAGCCCTCTATGGGCTTCCAAATATCCCTTTGCCAATTCCACAAGAACAGCCTTAGCGAAAGGCTTCTTGAAGTGAAAGATGTAACTCTGTGAGATGAATTAACAGAACACAGAACAGTTTCTCAGAAAGCTTCTTTTCAGTTTTGAACGGAAGATATTTCCTTTTTCACCATAGCCCTCTATGGGCTTCCAAATATCCCTTTGCCAATTCCACAAGAACAGACTTAGCGAAAGGCTTCTTGAAGGGAAAGATGTAACTCTGTGAGATGAACTAACAGAACACTGAGCAGTTTCTCAGAAAGCTTCTTTCCAGTTTTGAACGGAAGATATTTCCTTTTTCACCATAGCCCTCTATGGGCTTCCAAATATCCCTTTGCCAATTCCACAAGAACAGCCTTAGTGAAAGGCTTCTTGAAGGGAAAGATGTAACTCTGTGAGATGAATTAACAGAACACAGAGCAGTTTCTCAGAAAGCTTCTTTCCAGTTTTGAAAGGAAGATATTTCCTTTTTCACCATAGCCCTCTATGGGCTTCCAAATATCCCTTTGCCAATTCCACAAGAACAGCCTTAGCGAAAGGCTTCTTGAAGGGAAAGATGTAACTCTGTGAGATGAATTAACAGAACACAGAGCAGTTTCTCAGAAAGCTTCTTTCCAGTTTTGAACGGAAGATATTTCCTTTTTCACCATAGCCCTCTATTGGCTTCCAAATATCCCTTTGCCAATTCCACAAGAACAGCCTTAGCGAAAGGCTTCTTGAAGGGAAATATGTAACTCTGTGAGATGAATTAACAGAACACAGAACAGTTTCTCAGAAAGCTTCTTTCCAGTTTTGAACGGAAGATATTTCCTTTTTCACCATAGCCCTCTATGGGCTTCCAAATATCCCTTTGCCAATTCCACAAGAACAGCCTTAGCGAAAGGCTTCTTGAAGGGAAAGATGTAACTCTGTGAGATGAATTAACAGAACACAGAGCAGTTTCTCAGAAAGCTTCTTTCCAGTTTTGAACGGAAGATATTTCCTTTTTCACCATAGCCCTCTATGGGCTTCCAAATATCCCTTTGCCAATTCCACAAGAACAGCCTTAGCGAAAGGCTTCTTGAAGTGAAAGATGTAACACTGTGAGATGAATTAACAGAACACAGAGCAGTTTCTCAGAAAGCTTCTTTCCAGTTTTGAACGGAAGATATTTCCTTTTTCACCATAGCCCTCTATGGGCTTCCAAATATCCCTTTGCCAATTCCACAAGAACAGCCTTAGCGAAAGGCTTCTTGAAGGGAAAGATGTAACTCTGTGAGATGAATTGACAGAACACAGAGCAGTTTCTCAAAAGCTTCTTTCCAGTTTTGAACGGAAGATATTTCCTTTTTCACCATAGCCGTCTAAGGGCTTCCAAATATCCTTTTGCCAATTCCACAAGAACAGCCTTAGCGAAAGGCTTCTTGAAGGGAAAGATGTAACTCTGTGAGATGAATTAACAGAACACAGAGCAGTTTCTCAGAAAGCTTCTTTCCAGTTTTGAACGGAAGATATTTCCTTTTTCACCATAGCCCTCTATGGGCTTCCAAATATCCCTTTGCCAATTCCACAAGAACAGCCTTAATGAAAGGCTTCTTGAAGGGAAAGATGTAACTCTGTGAGTTGAATTAACAGAACACAGAGCAGTTTCTCAGAAAGCTTCTTTCCAGTTTTGAAAGGAAGATATTTCCTTTTTCACCATAGCCCTCTATGGGCTTCCAAATATCCCTTTGCCAATTCCACAAAAACAGCCTTAGCGAAAGGATTCTTGAAGGGAAAGATGTAACTCTGTGAGATGAACTAACAGAACACAGAGCAGTTTCTCAGAAAGCTTCTTTCCAGTTTTGAACGGAAGATATTTCCTTTTTCACCATAGCCCTCTATTGGCTTCCAAATATCCCTTTGCCAATTCCACAAGAACAGCCTTAGCGAAAGGCTTCTTGAAGGGAAAGATGTAACTCTGTGAGATGAATTAACAGAACACAGAACAGTTTCTCAGAAAGCTTCTTTCCAGTTGTGAACGGAAGATATTTCCTTTTTCACCATAGCCCTCTATGGGCTTCCAAATATCCCTTTGCCAATTCCACAAGAACAGCCTTAGCGAAAGGCTTCTTGAAGGGAAAGATGTAACTCTGTGAGATGAATTAACAGAACACAGAGCAGTTTCTCAGAAAGCTTCTATCCAGTTTTGAACGAAAGATATTTCCTTTTTCACCATAGCCCTCTATGGGCTTCCAAATATCCCTTTGCCAATTCCACAAGAACAGCCTTAGCGAAAGGCTTCTTGAAGGGAAAGATGTAACTCTGTGAGATGAATTAACAGAACACAGAACAGTTTCTCAGAAAGCTTCTTTTCAGTTTTGAACGGAAGATATTTCCTTTTTCACCATAGCCCTCTATGGGCTTCCAAATATCCCTTTGCCAATTCCACAAGAACAGCCTTAGCGAAAGGCTTCTTGAAGGGAAAGATGTAACTCTGTGAGATGAACTAACAGAACACAGAGCAGTTTCTCAGAAAGCTTCTTTCCAGTTTTGAACGGAAGATATTTCCTTTTGAACCATAGCCCTCTAAGGGCTTCCAAATATCCCTTTGCCAATTCCACAACAACAGCCTTAGCGAAACGATTCTTGAAGGGAAAGATGTAACTCTGTGAGATGAATTAACAGAACACAGAGCAGTTTCTCAGAAAGCTTCTTTCCAGTTTTGAACGGAAGATATTTCCTTTTTCACCATAGCCCTCTATGGGCTTCCAAATATCCCTTTGCCAATTCCACAAGAACAGCCTTAGCGAAAGGCTTCTTGAAGGGAAAGATGTAACTCTGTGAGATGAATTAACAGAACACAGAGCTGTTTCTCAAAAGCTTCTTTCCAGTTTTGAACGGAAGATATTTCCTTTTTCACCATAGCCGTCTATGGGCTTCCAAATATCCTTTTGCCAATTCCACAAGAACAGCCTTAGCGAAAGGCTTCTTGAAGGGAAAGATGTAACTCTGTGAGATGAATTAACAGAACACAGAGCAGTTTCTCAGAAAGCTTCTTTCCAGTTTTGAACGGAAGATATTTCCTTTTTCACCATAGCCCTCTATTGGCTTCCAAATATCCCTTTGCCAATTCCACAAGAACAGCCTTAGCGAAAGGCTTCTTGAAGTGAAAGATGTAACTCTGTGAGATGAATTAACAGAACACAGAACAGTTTCTCAGAAAGCTTCTTTTCAGTTTTGAACGGAAGATATTTCCTTTTTCACCATAGCCCTCTATGGGCTTCCAAATATCCCTTTACCAATTCCACAAGAACAGCCTTAGCGAAAGGCTTCTTGAAGGGAAAGATGTAACTCTGTGAGATGAACTAACAGAACACAGAGCAGTTTCTCAGAAAGCTTCTTTCCAGTTTTGAACGGAAGATATTTCCTTTTTCACCATAGCCCTCTATGGGCTTCCAAATATCCCTTTGCCAATTCCACAAGAACAGCCTTACCGAAAGGCCTCTTGAAGGGAAAGATGTAACTCTGTGAGATGAATTAACAGAACACAGAGCAGTTTCTCAAAAGCTTCTTTCCAGTTTTGAACGGAAGATATTTCCTTTTTCACCATAGCCGTCTATGGGCTTCCAAATATCCCTTTGCCAATTCCACAAGAACAGCCTTAGTGAAAGGCTTCTTGAAGGGAAAGATGTAACTCTGTGAGTTGAATTAACAGAACACAGAGCAGTTTCTCAGAAAGCTTCTTTCCAGTTTTGAACGGAAGATATTTCCTTTTTCACCATTCCTGTCTATGGGCTTCCAAATATCCCTTTGCCAATTCCACAAGAACAGCCTTAGCGAAAGGCTTCTTGAAGGGAAAGATGTAACTCTGTGAGATGAATTAACAGAACACAGAACAGTTTCTCAGAAAGCTTCTTTCCAGTTTTGAACGGAAGATATTTCCTTTTTCACCATAGCCCTCTATGGGCTTCCAAATATCCCTTTGCCAATTCCACAAGAACAGCCTTAGCGAAAGGCTTCTTGAAGGGAAAGATGTAACTCTGTGAGATGAATTAAGAGAACACAGAGCAGTTTCTCAGAAAGCTACTTTCCAGTTTTCAACGGAAAATATTTCCTTTTTCACCATAGCCCTCTATGGGCTTCCAAATATCCCTTTGCCAATTCCACAAGAACAGCCTTAGCGAAAGGCTTCTTAAAGGGAAAGATGTAACTCTGTGAGATGAATTAACAGAATACAGAGCAGTTTCTCAGAAAGCTTCTTTCTAGTTTTGAACGGAAGATATTTCCTTTTTCACCATAGCCCTCTATGGGCTTCCAAATATCCCTTTGCGAATTCCACAAGAACAGCCTTAGCGAAAGGCTTCTTGAACGGAAAGATGTAACTCTGTGAGATGAATTAACAGAACACAGAGCAGTTTCTCAGAAAGCTTCTTTCCAGTTTTGAACCGAAGATATTTCCTTTTTCACCATAGCCCTCTATAGGCTTCCAAATATCCCTTTGCCAATTCCACAAGAACAGCCTTAGCGAAAGGCTTCTTGAAGTGAAAGATGTAACTCTGTGAGATGAATTAACAGAACACAGAACAGTTTCTCAGGAAGCTTCTTTTCAGTTTTGAACGGAAGATATTTCCTTTTTCACCATAGCCCTCTATGGGCTTCCAAATATCCCTTTGCCAATTCCACAAGAACAACCTTAGCGAAAGGCTTCTTGAAGGGAAAGATGTAACTCTGTGAGATGAACTAACAGAAGACAGAGCAGTTTCTCAGAAAGCTTCTTTCCAGTTTTGAACGGAAGATATTTCCTTTTTCACCATAGCCCTCTATGGGCTTCCAAATATCCCTTTGCCAATTCCACAAGAACAGCCTTAGCGAAAGGCTTCTTGAAGGGAAAGATGTAACTCTGTGAGATGAATTAACAGAACACAGAGCAGTTTCTCGAAAGCTTCTTTCCAGTTTTGAACGGAAGATATTTCCTTTTTCACCATAGCCCTCTATGGGCTTCCAAATATCCCTTTGCCAATTCCACAAGAACAGCCTTAGCGAAAGGCTTCTTGAAGGGAAAGATGTAACTCTGTGAGATGAATTAACAGAACACAGAGCAGTTACTCAGAAAGCTACTTTCCAGTTTTGAACGGAAGATATTTCCTTTTTCACCATAGCCCTCTATGGGCTTCCAAATATCCCTTTGCCAATTCCACAAGAACAGCCTTAGCGAAAGGCTTCTTGAAGGGAAAGATGTAACTCTGTGAGATGAATTAACAGAACACAGAGCAGTTTCTCAGAAAGCTTCTTTCTAGTTTTGAAGGGAAGATATTTCCTTTTTCACCATAGTCCTCTAAGGGCTTCCAAATATCCCTTTGCGAATTCCACAAGAACAGCCTTAGCGAAAGGATTCTTGAACGGAAAGATGTAACTCTGTGAGATGAATTAACAGAACACAGAGCAGTTTCTCAGAAAGCTTCTTGACAGTTTTGAACCGAAGATATTTCCTTTTTCACCATAGCCCTCTATGGGCTTCCAAATATCCCTTTGCCAATTCCACAAGAACAGCCTTAGCGAAAGGCTTCTTGAAGTGAAAGATGTAACTCTGTGAGATGAATTAACAGAACACAGAACAGTTTCTCAGAAAGCTTCCTTTCAGTTTTGAACGGAAGATATTTCCTTTTTCACCATAGCCCTCTATGGGCTTCCAAATATCCCTTTGCCAATTCCACAAGAACAGACTTAGCGAAAGGCTTCTTGAAGGGAAAGATGTAACTCTGTGAGATGAACTAACAGAACACAGAGCAGTTTCTCAGAAAGCTTCTTTCCAGTTTTGAACGGAAGATATTTCCTTTTTCACCATAGCCCTCTATGGGCTTCCAAATATCCCTTTGCCAATTCCACAAGAACAGCCTTACCGAAAGGCTTCTTGAAGGGAAAGATGTAACTCTGTGAGATGAATTAACAGAACACAGAGCAGTGTCTCAAAAGCTTCTTTCCAGTTTTGAACGGAAGATATTTCCTTTTTCACCATAGCCGTCTATGGGCTTCCAAATATCCCTTTGCCAATTCCACAAGAACAGCCTTAGCGAAAGGCTTCTTAAAGGGAAAGATGTAACTCTGTGAGATGAATTAACAGAACACAGAGCAGTTTCTCAGAAAGCTTCTTTCTAGTTTTGAACGGAAGATATTTCCTTTTTCACCATAGCCCTCTATGGGCTTCCTAATATCCCTTTGCGAATTCCACAAGAACAGCCTTAGCGAAAGGCTTCTTGAACGGAAAGATGTAACTCTGTGAGATGAATTAACAGAACACAGAGCAGTTTCTCAGAAAGCTTCTTTCCAGTTTTGAACCGAAGATATTTCCTTTTTCACCATAGCCCTCTATAGGCTTCCAAATATCCCTTTGCCAATTCCACAAGAACAGCCTTAGCGAAAGGCTTCTTGAAGTGAAAGATGTAACTCTGTGAGATGAATTAACAGAACACAGAACAGTTTCTCAGAAAGCTTCTTTTCAGTTTTGAACGGAAGATATTTCCTTTTTCACCATAGCCCTCTATGGGCTTCCAAATATCCCTTTGCCAATTCCAGAAGAACAACCTTAGCGAAAGGCTTCTTGAAGGGAAAGATGTAACTCTGTGAGATGAACTAACAGAACACAGAGCATTTTCTCAGAAAGCTTCTTTCCAGTTTTGAACGGAAGATATTTCCTTTTTCACCATAGCCCTCTATGGGCTTCCAAATATCCCTTTGCCAATTCCACAAGAACAGCCTTAGCGAAAGGCTTCTTGAAGGGAAAGATGTAACTCTGTGAGATGAATTAACAGAACACAGAGCAGTTTCTCAGAAAGCTTCTTTCCAGTTTTGAACGGAAGATATTTCCTTTTTCACCATAGCTGTCTATGGGCTTCCAAATATCCCTTTGCCAATTCCACAAGAACAGCCTTAGCGAAAGGCTTCTTGAAGGGAAAGATGTAACTCTGTGAGATGAATTAATAGAACACAGAACAGTTTCTCAGAAACCTTCTTTCCAGTTTTGAACGGAAGATATTTCCTTTTTCACCATAGCCCTCTATGGGCTTCCAAATATCCCTTTGCCAATTCCACAAGAACAGCCTTAGCGAAAGGCTTCTTGAAGGGAAAGATGTAACTCTGTGAGATGAATTAACAGAACACAGAGCAGTTTCTCAGAAAGCTACTTTCCAGTTTTGAACGGAAGATATTTCCTTTTTCACCATAGCCCTCTATGGGCTTCCAAATATCCCTTTGCCAATTCCACAAGAACAGCCTTAGCGAAAGGCTTCTTGAAGGGAAAGATGTAACTCTGTGAGATGAATTAACAGAACACAGAGCAGTTTCTCAGAAAGCTTCTTTCTAGTTTTGAACGGAAGATATTTCCTTTTTCACCATAGCCCTCTATGGGCTTCCAAATATCCCTTTGCGAATTCCAGAAGAACAGCCTTAGCGAAAGGCTTCTTGAACGATAAGATGTAACTCTGTGAGATGAATTAACAGAACACAGAGCAGTTTCTCAGAAAGCTTCTTTCCAGTTTTGAACCGAAGATATTTCCTTTTTCACCATAGCCCTCTCTGGGCTTCCAAATATCCCTTTGCCAATTCCACAAGAACAGCCTTAGCGAAAGGCTTCTTGAAGTGAAAGATGTAACTCTGTGAGATGAATTAACAGAACACAGAACAGTTTCTCAGAAAGCTTTTTTTCAGTTTTGAACGGAAGATATTTCCTTTTTCACCATAGCCCTCTATGGGCTTCCAAATATCCCTTTGCCAATTCCACAAGAACAACCTTAGCGAAAGGCTTCTTGAAGGGAAAGATGTAACTCTGTGAGATGAACTAACAGAACACAGAGCAGTTTCTCAGAAAGCTTCTTTCCAGTTTTGAACGGAAGATATTTCCTTTTTCACCATAGCCCTCTATGGGCTTCCAAATATCCCTTTGCCAATTCCACAAGAACAGCCTTAGCGAAAGGCTTCTTGAAGGGAAAGATGTAACTCTGTGAGATGAATTAACAGAACACAGAGCAGTTTCTCAGAAAGCTTCTTTCCAGTTTTGAACGGAAGATATTCCCTTTTTCACCATAGCCCTCTATGGGCTTCCAAATATCCCTTTGCCAATTCCACAAGAACAGCCTTAGCGAAAGGCTTCTTGAAGGGAAAGATGTAACTCTGTGAGATGAATTAACAGAACACAGAGCAGTTTCTCAAAAGCTTCCTTCCAGTTTTGAACGGAAGATATTTCCTTTTTCACCATAGCCGTCTATGGGCTTCCAAATATCCTTTTGCCAATTCCACAAGAACAGCCTTAGCGAAAGGCTTCTTGAAGGGAAAGATGTAACTCTGTGAGATGAATTAACAGAACACAGAGCAGTTTCTCAGAAAGCTTCTTTCCAGTTTTGAACGGAAGATATTTCCTTTTTCACCATAGCCCTCTATGGGCTTCCAAATATCCCTTTGCCAATTCCACAAGAACAGCCTTAGCGAAAGGCTTCTTGAAGGGAAAGATTTAACTCTGTGAGATGAACTAACAGAACACAGAGCAGTTTCTCAGAAAGCTTCTTTCCAGTTTTGAACGGAAGATATTTCCTTTTTCACCATAGCTGTCTATGGGCTTCCAAATATCCCTTTGCCAATTCCACAAGAACAGCCTTAGCGAAAGGCTTCTTGAAGGGAAAGATGTAACTCTGTGAGATGAATTAACAGAACACAGAACAGTTTCTCAGAAAGCTTCTTTCCAGTTTTGAACGGAAGATATTTCCTTTTTCACCATAGCCCTCTATGGGCTTCCAAATATCCCTTTGCCAATTCCACAAGAACAGCCTTAGCGAAAGGCTTCTTGAAGGGAAAGATGTAACTCTGTGAGATGAATTAACAGAACACAGAGCAGTTTCTCAGAAAGCTACTTTCCAGTTTTGAACGGAAGATATTTCCTTTTTCACCATAGCCCTCTATGGGCTTCCAAATATCCCTTTGCCAATTCCACAAGAACAGCCTTAGCGAAAGGCTTCTTGAAGGGAAAGATGTAACTCTGTGAGATGAATTAACAGAACACAGAGCAGTTTCTCAGAAAGCTTCTTTCCAGTTTTGAACGGAAGATATTTCCTTTTTCACCATAGCCCTCTATGGGCTTCCAAATATCCCTTTGCCAATTCCACAAGAACAGCCTTAGCGAAAGGCTTCTTGAAGGGAAAGATGTAACTCTGTGAGATGAATTAACAGAACACAGAGCAGTTTCTCAAAAGCTTCTTTCCAGTTTTGAACGGAAGATATTTCCTTTTTCACCATAGCCGTCTATGGGCTTCCAAATATCCTTTTGCCAATTCCACAAGAACAGCCTTAGCGAAAGGCTTCTTGAAGGGAAAGATGTAACTCTGTGAGATGAATTAACAGAACACAGAGCAGTTTCTCAGAAAGCTTCTTTCCAGTTTTGAACGGAAGATATTTCCTTTTTCACCATAGCCCTCTATGGGCTTCCAAATATCCCTTTGCCAATTCCACAAGAACAGCCTTAGCGAAAGGCTTCTTCAAGGGAAAGATTTAACTCTGTGAGATGAACTAACAGAACACAGAGCAGTTTCTCAGAAAGCTTCTTTCCAGTTTTGAACGGAAGATATTTCCTTTTTCACCGTAGCCCTCTATGGGCTTCCAAATATCCCTTTGCCAATTCCACAAGAACAGCCTTAGCGAAAGGCTTCTTGAATGGAAAGATGTAACTCTGTGAGATGAATTAAGAGAACACAGAGCAGTTTCTCAGAAAGCTTCTTTCCAGTTTTGAACGGAAGATATTTCCTTTTTCACCATAGCCCTCTCTGGGCTTCCAAATATCCCTTTGCCAATTCCACAAGAACAGCCTTAGCGAAAGGCTTCTTGAAGGGAAAGATGTAACTCTGTGAGATGAATTAACAGAACACAGAGCAGTTTCTCAGAAAGCTTCTTTCTAGTTTTGAACGGAAGATATTTCCTTTTTCACCATAGCCCTCTATGGGCTTCCAAATATCCCTTTGCCAATTCCACAAGAACAGCCTTAGCGAAAGGCTTCTTGAAGGGAAACATGTAACTCTGTGAGATGAATTAACAGAACACAGAGCAGTTTCTCAGAAAGCTTCTTTCCAGTTTTGAACGGAAGATATTTCCTTTTTCACCATAGCCCTCTATGGGCTTCCAAATATCCCTTTGCCAATTCCACAAGAACAGCCTTAGCGAAAGGCTTCTTGAAGTGAAAGATGTAACTCTGTGAGATGAATTAACAGAACACAGAACAGTTTCTCAGAAAGCTTCTTTTCAGTTTTGAACGGAAGATATTTCCTTTTTCACCATAGCCCTCTATGGGCTTCCAAATATCCCTTTGCCAATTCCACAAGAACAGCCTTAGCGAAAGGCTTCTAGAAGGGAAAGATGTAACTCTGTGAGATGAATTAACAGAACACAGAGCACTTTCTCGAAAGCTTCTTTCCAGTTTTGAACGGAAGATATTTCCTTTTTCACCATAGCCCTCTATGGGCTTCCAAATATCCCTTTGCCAATTCCACAAGAACAGCCTTAGCGAAAGGCTTCTTGAAGGGAAAGATGTAACTCTGTGAGATGAATTAACAGAACTCAGAGCAGTTTCTCAAAAGCTTCTTTCCAGTTTTGAACGGAAGATATTTCCTTTTTCACCATAGCCGTCTATGGGCTTCCAAATATCCTTTTGCCAATTCCACAAGAACAGCCTTAGCGAAAGGCTTCTTGAAGGGAAAGATGTAACTCTGTGAGATGAATTAACAGAACACAGAGCAGTTTCTCAGAAAGCTTCTTTCCAGTTTTGAACGGAAGATATTTCCTTTTTCACCATAGCCCTCTATTGGCTTCCAAATATCCCTTTTCCAATTCCACAAGAACAGCCTTAGCGAAAGGCTTCTTGAAGGGAAAGATGTAACTCTGTGAGATGAACTAACAGAACACAGAGCAGTTTCTCAGAAAGCTTCTTTCCAGTTTTGAACGGAAGATATTTCCTTTTTCACCATAGCCGTCTATGGGCTTCCAAATATCCCTTTGCCAATTGCACAAGAACAGCCTTAGCGAAAGGCTTCTTGAAGGGAAAGATGTAACTCTGTGAGATGAATTAACAGAACACAGAACAGTTTCTCAGAAAGCTTCTTTCCAGTTTTGAACGGAAGATATTTCCTTTTTCACCATAGCCCTCTATGGGCTTCCAAATATCCCTTTGCCAATTCCACAAGAACAGCCTTAGCGAAAGGCTTCTTGAAGGGAAAGATGTAACTCTGTGAGATGAATTAACAGAACACAGAGCAGTTTCTCAGAAAGCTACTTTCCAGTTTTGAACGGAAGATATTTCCTTTTTCACCATAGCCCTCTATGGGCTTCCAAATATCCCTTTGCCAATTCCACAAGAACAGCCTTAGCGAAAGGCTTCTTGAAGGGAAAGATGTAACTCTGTGAGATGAATTAACAGAACACAGAGCAGTTTCTCAGAAAGCTTCTTTCTAGTTTTGAAGGGAAGATATTTCCTTTTTCACCATAGCCCTCTATGGGCTTCCAAATATCCCTTTGCCAATTCCACAAGAACAGCCTTAGCGAAAGGCTTCTTGAACGGAAAGATGTAACTCTGTGAGATGAATTAACAGAACACAGAGCAGTTTCTCAGAAAGCTTCTTTCCAGTTTTGAACCAAAGATATTTCCTTTTTCACCATAGCCCTCTATTGGCTTCCAAATATCCCTTTGCCAATTCCACAAGAACAGCCTTAGCGAAAGGCTTCTTGAAGGGAAAGATGTAACTCTGTGAGATGAACTAACAGAACACAGAGCAGTTTCTCAGAAAGCTTCTTTCCAGTTTTGAACGGAAGATATTTCCTTTTTCACCATAGCCCTCTATGGGCTTCCAAATATCCCTTTTCCAAATCCACAAGAACAGCCTTACCGAAAGGCTTCTTGAAGGGAAAGATGTAACTCTGTGAGATGAATTAACAGAACACAGAGCAGTTTCTCGAAAGCTTCTTTCCAGTTTTGAACGGAAGATATTTCCTTTTTCACCATAGCCCTCTATGGGCTTCCAAATATCCCTTTGCCAATTCCACAAGAACAGCCTTAGCGAAAGGCTTCTTGAAGGGAAAGATGTAACTCTGTGAGATGAATTAACAGAACACAGAGCAGTTTCTCAGAAAGCTACTTTCCAGTTTTGAACGGAAGATATTTCCTTTTTCACCATAGCCCTCTATGGGCTTCCAAATATCCCTTTGCCAATTCCACAAGAACAGCCTTAGCGAAAGGCTTCTTGAAGGGAAAGATGTAACTCTGTGAGATGAATTAACAGAACACAGAGCAGTTTCTCAGAAAGCTTCTTTCTAGTTTTGAAGGGAAGATATTTCCTTTTTCACCATAGTCCTCTAAGGGCTTCCAAATATCCCTTTGCGAATTCCACAAGAACAGCCTTAGCGAAAGGATTCTTGAACGGAAAGATGTAACTCTGTGAGATGAATTAACAGAACACAGAGCAGTTTCTCAGAAAGCTTCTTTCCAGTTTTGAACCGAAGATATTTCCTTTTTCACCATAGCCCTCTATGGGCTTCCAAATATCCCTTTGCCAATTCCACAAGAACAGCCTTAGCGAAAGGCTTCTTGAAGTGAAAGATGTAACTCTGTGAGATGAATTAACAGAACACAGAACAGTTTCTCAGAAAGCTTCCTTTCAGTTTTGAACGGAAGATATTTCCTTTTTCACCATAGCCCTCTATGGGCTTCCAAATATCCCTTTGCCAATTCCACAAGAACAGACTTAGCGAAAGGCTTCTTGAAGGGAAAGATGTAACTCTGTGAGATGAACTAACAGAACACAGAGCAGTTTCTCAGAAAGCTTCTTTCCAGTTTTGAACGGAAGATATTTCCTTTTTCACCATAGCCCTCTATGGGCTTCCAAATATCCCTTTGCCAATTCCACAAGAACAGCCTTAGCGAAAGGCTTCTTGAAGGGAAAGATGTAACTCTGTGAGATGAACTAACAGAACACAGAGCAGTTTCTCAGAAAGCTTCTTTCCAGTTTTGAACGGAAGATATTTCCTTTTTCACCATAGCCCTCTATGGGCTTCCAAATATCCCTTTGCCAATTCCAGCAGAACAGCCTTAGCGAAAGGCTTCTTGAAGGGAAAGATGTAACTCTGTGAGATGAATTAACAGAACACAGAGCAGTTTCTCAGAAAGCTTCTTTCCAGTTTTGAACGGAAGATATTCCCTTTTTCACCATAGCCCTCTATGGGCTTCCAAATATCCCTTTGCCAATTCCACAAGAACAGCCTTAGCGAAAGGCTTCTTGAAGGGAAAGATGTAACTCTGTGAGATGAATTAACAGAACACAGAGCAGTTTCTCAAAAGCTTCTTTCCAGTTTTGAACGGAAGATATTTCCTTTTTCACCATAGCCGTCTATGGGCTTCCAAATATCCTTTTGCCAATTCCACAAGAACAGCCTTAGCGAAAGGCTTCTTGAAGGGAAAGATGTAACTCTGTGAGATGAATTAACAGAACACAGAGCAGTTTCTCAGAAAGCTTCTTTCCAGTTTTGAACGGAAGATATTTCCTTTTTCACCATAGCCCTCTATGGGCTTCCAAATATCCCTTTGCCAATTCCACAAGAACAGCCTTAGCGAAAGGCTTCTTGAAGGGAAAGATTTAACTCTGTGAGATGAACTAACAGAACACAGAGCAGTTTCTCAGAAAGCTTCTTTCCAGTTTTGAACGGAAGATATTTCCTTTTTCACCATAGCTGTCTATGGGCTTCCAAATATCCCTTTGCCAATTCCACAAGAACAGCCTTAGCGAAAGGCTTCTTGAAGGGAAAGATGTAACTCTGTGAGATGAATTAACAGAACACAGAACAGTTTCTCAGAAAGCTTCTTTCCAGTTTTGAACGGAAGATATTTCCTTTTTCACCATAGCCCTCTATGGGCTTCCAAATATCCCTTTGCCAATTCCA
This sequence comes from Chlorocebus sabaeus, assembly GCF_047675955.1. Taxonomy (NCBI): domain Eukaryota; kingdom Metazoa; phylum Chordata; class Mammalia; order Primates; family Cercopithecidae; genus Chlorocebus; species Chlorocebus sabaeus. The sequence goes on along the minus strand of NW_027328136.1, from coordinate 275,066 downwards.
CAAGAACAGCCTTAGCGAAAGGCTTCTTGAAGGGAAAGATGTAACTCTGTGAGATGAATTAACAGAACACAGAGCAGTTTCTCAGAAAGCTACTTTCCAGTTTTGAACGGAAGATATTTCCTTTTTCACCATAGCCCTCTATGGGCTTCCAAATATCCCTTTGCCAATTCCACAAGAACAGCCTTAGCGAAAGGCTTCTTGAAGGGAAAGATGTAACTCTGTGAGATGAATTAACAGAACACAGAGCAGTTTCTCAGAAAGCTTCTTTCCAGTTTTGAACGGAAGATATTTCCTTTTTCACCATAGCCCTCTCTGGGCTTCCAAATATCCCTTTGCCAATTCCACAAGAACAGCCTTAGCGAAAGGCTTCTTGAAGGGAAAGATGTAACTCTGTGAGATGAATTAACAGAACACAGAGCAGTTTCTCAGAAAGCTTCTTTCTAGTTTTGAACGGAAGATATTTCCTTTTTCACCATAGCCCTCTATGGGCTTCCAAATATCCCTTTGCCAATTCCACAAGAACAGCCTTAGCGAAAGGCTTCTTGAAGGGAAAGATGTAACTCTGTGAGATGAATTAACAGAACACAGAGCAGTTTCTCAGAAAGCTTCTTTCCAGTTTTGAACGGAAGATATTTCCTTTTTCACCATAGCCCTCTATGGGCTTCCAAATATCCCTTTGCCAATTCCACAAGAACAGCCTTAGCGAAAGGCTTCTTGAAGTGAAAGATGTAACTCTGTGAGATGAATTAACAGAACACAGAACAGTTTCTCAGAAAGCTTCTTTTCAGTTTTGAACGGAAGATATTTCCTTTTTCACCATAGCCCTCTATGGGCTTCCAAATATCCCTTTGCCAATTCCACAAGAACAGCCTTAGCGAAAGGCTTCTTGAAGGGAAAGATGTAACTCTGTGAGAAGAACTAACAGAACACAGAGCAGTTTCTCAGAAAGCTTCTTTCCAGTATTGAACGGAAGATATTTCCTTTTTCACCATAGCCCTCTAAGGGCTTCCAAATATCCCTTTGCCAATTCCACAAGAACAGCCTTAGCGAAACGCTTCTTGAAGGGAAAGATGTAACTCTGTGAGATGAATTAACAGAACACAGAGCAGTTTCTCAGAAAGCTTCTTTCCAGTTTTGAACGGAAGATATTTCCTTTTTCACCATAGCCCTCTATGGGCTTCCAAATATCCCTTTGCCAATTCCACAAGAACAGCCTTAGCGAAAGGCTTCTTGAAGGGAAAGATGTAACTCTGTGAGATGAATTAACAGAACACAGAGCTGTTTCTCAAAAGCTTCTTTCCAGTTTTGAACGGAAGATATTTCCTTTTTCACCATAGCCGTCTATGGGCTTCCAAATATCCTTTTGCCAATTCCACAAGAACAGCCTTAGCGAAAGGCTTCTTGAAGGGAAAGATATAACTCTGTGAGATGAATTAACAGAACACAGAGCAGTTTCTTAGAAAGCTTCTTTCCAGTTTTGAACGGAAGATATTTCCTTTTTCACCATAGCCCTCTATTGGCTTCCAAATATCCCTTTGCCAATTCCACAAGAACAGCCTTAGCGAAAGGCTTCTTGAAGTGAAAGATGTAACTCTGTGAGATGAATTAACAGAACACAGAACAGTTTCTCAGAAAGCTTCTTTTCACTTTTGAACGGAAGATATTTCCTTTTTCACCATAGCCCTCTATGGGCTTCCAAATATCCCTTTGCCAATTCCACAAGAACAGCCTTAGCGAAAGGCTTCTAGAAGGGAAAGATGTAACTCTGTGAGATGAATTAACAGAACACAGAGCAGTTTCTCGAAAGCTTCTTTCCAGTTTTGAACGGAAGATATTTCCTTTTTCACCATAGCCCTCTATGGGTTTCCAAATATCCCTTTGCCAATTCCACAAGAACAGCCTTAGCGAAAGGCTTCTTGAAGGGAAAGATGTAGCTCTGTGAGATGAATTAACAGAACACAGAGCAGTTTCTCAAAAGCTTCTTTCCAGTTTTGAACGGAAGATATTTCCTTTTTCACCATAGCCGTCTATGGGCTTCCAAATATCCTTTTGCCAATTCCACAAGAACAGCCTTAGCGAAAGGCTTCTTGAAGGGAAAGATGTAACTCTGTGAGATGAATTAACAGAACACAGAGCAGTTTCTCAGAAAGCTTCTTTCCAGTTTTGAACGGAAGATATTTCCTTTTTCACCATAGCCCTCTATTGGCTTCCAAATATCCCTTTGCCAATTCCACAAGAACAGCCTTAGCGAAAGGCTTCTTGAAGGGAAAGATGTAACTCTGTGAGATGAACTAACAGAACACAGAGCAGTTTCTCAGAAAGCTTCTTTCCAGTTTTGAACGGAAGATATTTCCTTTTTCACCATAGCCGTCTATGGGCTTCCAAATATCCCTTTGCCAATTGCACAAGAACAGCCTTAGCGAAAGGCTTCTTGAAGGGAAAGATGTAACTCTGTGAGATGAATTAACAGAACACAGAACAGTTTCTCAGAAAGCTTCTTTCCAGTTTTGAACGGAAGATATTTCCTTTTTCACCATAGCCCTCTATGGGCTTCCAAATATCCCTTTGCCAATTCCACAAGAACAGCCTTAGCGAAAGGCTTCTTGAAGGGAAAGATGTAACTCTGTGAGATGAATTAACAGAACACAGAGCAGTTTCTCAGAAAGCTACTTTCCAGTTTTGAACGGAAGATATTTCCTTTTTCACCATAGCCCTCTATGGGCTTCCAAATATCCCTTTGCCAATTCCACAAGAACAGCCTTAGCGAAAGGCTTCTTGAAGGGAAAGATGTAACTCTGTGAGATGAATTAACAGAACACAGAGCAGTTTCTCAGAAAGCTTCTTTCTAGTTTTGAAGGGAAGATATTTCCTTTTTCACCATAGCCCTCTATGGGCTTCCAAATATCCCTTTGCGAATTCCACAAGAACAGCCTTAGCGAAAGGCTTCTTGAACGGAAAGATGTAACTCTGTGAGATGAATTAACAGAACACAGAGCAGTTTCTCAGAAAGCTTCTTTCCAGTTTTGAACCAAAGATATTTCCTTTTTCACCATAGCCCTCTATTGGCTTCCAAATATCCCTTTGCCAATTCCACAAGAACAGCCTTAGCGAAAGGCTTCTTGAAGTGAAAGATGTAACTCTGTGAGATGAATTAACAGAACACAGAACAGTTTCTCAGAAAGCTTCTTTTCAGTTTTGAACGGAAGATATTTCCTTTTTCACCATAGCCCTCTATGGGCTTCCAAATATCCCTTTGCCAATTCCACAAGAACAGCCTTAGCGAAAGGCTTCTTGAAGGGAAAGATGTAACTCTGTGAGATGAACTAACAGAACACAGAGCAGTTTCTCAGAAAGCTTCTTTCCAGTTTTGAACGGAAGATATTTCCTTTTTCACCATAGCCCTCTATGGGCTTCCAAATATCCCTTTGCCAATTCCACAAGAACAGCCTTACCGAAAGGCTTCTTGAAGGGAAAGATGTAACTCTGTGAGATGAATTAACAGAACACAGAGCAGTTTCTCGAAAGCTTCTTTCCAGTTTTGAACGGAAGATATTTCCTTTTTCACCATAGCCCTCTATGGGCTTCCAAATATCCCTTTGCCAATTCCACAAGAACAGCCTTAGCGAAAGGCTTCTTGAAGGGAAAGATGTAACTCTGTGAGATGAATTAACAGAACACAGAGCAGTTTCTCAGAAAGCTACTTTCCAGTTTTGAACGGAAGATATTTCCTTTTTCACCATAGCCCTCTATGGGCTTCCAAATATCCCTTTGCCAATTCCACAAGAACAGCCTTAGCGAAAGGCTTCTTGAAGGGAAAGATGTAACTCTGTGAGATGAATTAACAGAACACAGAGCAGTTTCTCAGAAAGCTTCTTTCTAGTTTTGAAGGGAAGATATTTCCTTTTTCACCATAGTCCTCTATGGGCTTCCAAATATCCCTTTGCGAATTCCACAAGAACAGCCTTAGCGAAAGGATTCTTGAACGGAAAGATGTAACTCTGTGAGATGAATTAACAGAACACAGAGCAGTTTCTCAGAAAGCTTCTTTCCAGTTTTGAACCGAAGATATTTCCTTTTTCGCCATAGCCCTCTATGGGCTTCCAAATATCCCTTTGCCAATTCCACAAGAACAGACTTAGCGAAAGGCTTCTTGAAGGGAAAGATGTAACTCTGTGAGATGAACTAACAGAACACAGAGCAGTTTCTCAGAAAGCTTCTTTCCAGTTTTGAACGGAAGATATTTCCTTTTTCACCATAGCCCTCTATGGGCTTCCAAATATCCCTTTGCCAATTCCACAAGAACAGCCTTAGCGAAAGGCTTCTTGAAGGGAAAGATGTAACTCTGTGAGATGAATTAACAGAACACAGAGCAGTGTCTCAAAAGCTTCTTTCCAGTTTTGAACGGAAGATATTTCCTTTTTCACCATAGCCGTCTATGGGCTTCCAAATATCCCTTTGCCAATTCCACAAGAACAGCCTTAGCGAAAGGCTTCTTGAAGAGAAAGATGTAACTCTGTGAGATGAATTAACAGAACACAGAGCAGTTTCTCAAAAGCTTCTTTCCAGTTTTGAACGGAAGATATTTCCTTTTTCACCATAGCCGTCTATGGGCTTCCAAATATCCTTTTGCCAATTCCACAAGAACAGCCTTAGTGAAAGGCTTCTTGAAGGGAAAGATGAAACTCTGTGAGATGAATTAACAGAACACAGAGCAGTTTCTCAGAAAGCTTCTTTCCAGTTTTGAACGGAAGATATTTCCTTTTTCACCATAGCCCTCTATGGGCTTCCAAATATCCCTTTGCCAATTCCACAAGAACAGCCTGAGCGAAAGGCTTCTTCAAGGGAAAGATGTAACTCTGTGAGATGAATTAACAGAACACAGAGCAGTTTCTCAGAAAGCGTCTTTCCAGTTTTGAACGGAAGATATTTCCTTTTTCACCATAGCCCTCTATGGGCTTCCAAATATCCCTTTGCCAATTCCACAAGAACAGCCTTAGCGAAAGGCTTCTTGAAGGGAAAGATGTAACTCTGTGAGATGAATTAACAGAACACAGAGCAGTTTCTCAGAAAGCGTCTTTCCAGTTTTGAACGGAAGATATTTCCTTTTTCACCATAGCCCTCTATGGGCTTCCAAATATCCCTTTGCCAATTCCACAAGAACAGCCTTAGTGAAAGGCTTCTTGAAGGGAAAGATGTAACTCTGTGAGATGAATTAACAGAACACAGAGCAGTTTCTCAGAAAGCTTCTTTCCAGTTTTGAACGGAAGATATTTCCTTTTTCACCATAGCCCTCTATGGGCTTCCAAATATCCCTTTGCCAATTCCACAAGAACAGACTTAGCGAAAGGTTTCTTCAAGGGAAAGATGTAACTCTGTGAGATGAATTAACAGAACACAGAGCAGTTTCTCAGAAAGCTTCTTTCCAGTTTTGAACGGAAGTTATTTCCTTTTTCACCATAGCCGTCTATGGGCTTCCAAATATCCCTTTGCCAATTCCACAAGAACAGCCTTAGTGAAAGGCTTCTTGAAGGGAAAGATGTAACTCTGTGAGTTGAATTAACAGAACACAGAGCAGTTTCTCAGAAAGCTTCTTTCCAGTTTTGAACGGAAGATATTTCGTTTTTCACCACAGCCCACTATGTGCTTCCAAATATCCCTTTGCCAATTCCACAAGAACAGCCTTAGCGAAAGGCTTCTTGAAGGGAAAGATGTAACTCTGTGAGATGAATTAACAGAACACAGAGCAGTTTCTCAAAAGCTTCTTTCCAGTTTTGAACGGAAGATATTTCCTTTTTCACCATAGCCGCCTATGGGCTTCCAAATATCCTTTTGCCAATTCCACAAGAACAGCCTTAGCGAAAGGCTTCTTGAAGGGAAAGATGTAACTCTGTGAGATGAATTAACAGAACACAGACCAGTTTCTCAGAAAGCTTCTTTCCAGTTTTGAACGGAAGATATTTCCTTTTTCACCATAGCCCTCTATGGGCTTCCAAATATCCCTTTGCCAATTCCACAAGAACAGACTTAGCGAAAGGTTTCTTCAAGGGAAAGATGTAACTCTGTGTGATGAATTAATAGAACACAGAGCAGTTTCTCAGAAAGCTTCTTTCCAGTTTTGAACGGAAGATATTTCCTTTTTCACCATAGCCCTCTATGGGCTTCCAAATATCCCTTTGCCAATTCCACAAGAACAGCCTTAGTGAAAGGCTTCTTGAAGGGAAAGATGTAACTCTGTGAGTTGAATTAACAGAACACAGAGCAGTTTCTCAGAAAGCTTCTTTCCAGTTTTGAACGGAAGATATTTCCTTTTTCACCATAGCCCTCTATGTGCTTCCAAATATCCCTTTGCCAATTCCACAAGAACAGCCTTAGCGAAAGGCTTCTTGAAGGGAAAGATGTAACTCTGTGAGATGAATTAACAGAACACAGAGCAGTTTCTCAGAAAGCTTCTTTCCAGTTTTGAACGGAAGATATTTCCTTTTTCACCATAGCCCTCTATGGGCTTCCAAATATCCCTTTGCCAATTCCACAAGAACAGCCTTAGCGAAAGGCTTCTTGAAGGGAAAGATGTAACTCTGTGAGATGAATTAACAGGACACAGAGCAGTTTCTCAAAAGCTTCTTTCCAGTTTTGAACGGAAGATATTTCCTTTTTCACCATAGCCGTCTATGGGCTTCCAAATATCCTTTTGCCAATTCCACAAGAACAGCCTTAGCGAAAGGCTTCTTGAAGGGAAAGATGTAACTCTGTGAGATGAATTAACAGAACACAGACCAGTTTCTCAGAAAGCTTCTTTCCAGTTTTGAACGGAAGATATTTCCTTTTTCACCATAGCCCTCTATGGGCTTCCAAATATCCCTTTGAAAATTCCACAAGAACAGACTTAGCGAAAGGTTTCTTCAAGGGAAAGATGTAACTCTGTGAGATGAATTAACAGAACACAGAGCAGTTTCTCAGAAAGCTTCTTTCCAGTTTTGAACGGAAGATATTTCCTTTTTCACCATAGCCCTCTATGGGCTTCCAAATATCCCTTTGCCAATTCCACAAGAACAGCCTTAGTGAAAGGCTTCTTGAAGGGAAAGATGTAACTCTGTGAGTTGAATTAACAGAACACAGAGCAGTTTCTCAGAAAGCTTCTTTCCAGTTTTGAACGGAAGATATTTCCTTTTTCACCATAGCCCTCTATGTGCTTCCAAATATCCCTTTGCCAATTCCACAAGAACAGCCTTAGCGAAAGGCTTCTTGAAGGGAAAGATGTAACTCTGTGAGATGAATTAACAGAACACAGAGCAGTTTCTCAGAAAGCTTCTTTCCAGTTTTGAACGGAAGATATTTCCTTTTTCACCATAGCCCTCTATGGGCTTCCAAATATCCCTTTGCCAATTCCACAAGAACAGACTTAGCGAAAGGCTTCTTGAAGGGAAAGATGTAACTCTGTGAGATGAATTAACAGAACACAGAACACTTTCTCAGAAAGCTTCTTTCCAGTTTTGAACGGAAGATATTTCCTTTTTCACCATAGCCCTCTATGGGCTTCCAAATATCCCTTTGCCAATGCCACAAGAACAGCCTTAGCGAAAGGCTTCTTGAAGGGAAAGATGTAACTCTGTGAGATGAATTAACAGAACACAGAGCAGTTTCTCAGAAAGCTTCTTTCCAGTTTTGAACGGAAGATATTTCCTTTTTCACCATAGCCCTCTATGGGCTTCCAAATATCCCTTTGCCAATTCCACAAGAACAGCCTTAGCGAAAGGCTTCTTGAAGGGAAAGATGTAACTCTGTGAGATGAATTAACAGAACACAGAGCAGTTTCTCAGAAAGCTTCTTTCCAGTTTTGAACCGAAGATATTTCCTTCTTCACCATAGCCCTCTATGGGCTTCCAAATATCCCTGTGCCAATTCCACAAGAACAGCCTTAGCGAAAGGCTTCTTGAAGTGAAAGATGTAACTCTGTGAGGTGAATTAACAGAACACAGAACAGTTTCTCAGAAAGCTTCTTTTCAGTTTTGAACGGAAGATATTTCCTTTTTCACCATAGCCCTCTATGGGCTTCCAAATATCCCTTTGCCAATTCCACAAGAACAGCCTTAGCGAAAGGCTTCTTGAAGGGAAAGATGTAACTCTGTGAGATGAACTAACAGAACACAGAGCAGTTTCTCAGAAAGCTTCTATCCAGTTTTGAACGGAAGATATTTCCTTTTTCACCACAGCCCTCTATGGGCTTCCAAATATCCCTTTGCCAATTCCACAAGAACAGCCTTACCGAAAGGCTTCTTGAAGGGAAAGATGTAACTCTGTGAGATGAATTAACAGAACACAGAGCAGTTTCTCAAAAGCTTCTTTCCAGTTTTGAACGGAAGATATTTCCTTTTTCACCATAGCCGTCTATGGGCTTCCAAATATCCTTTTGCCAATTCCACAAGAACAGCCTTAGCGAAAGGCTTCTTGAAGGGAAAGATGTAACTCTGTGAGATGAATTAACAGAACACAGACCAGTTTCTCAGAAAGCTTCTTTCCAGTTTTGAACGGAAGATATTTCCTTTTTCACCATAGCCCTCTATGGGCTTCCAAATATCCCTTTGCCAATTCCACAAGAACAGACTTAGCGAAAGGTTTCTTCAAGGGAAAGATGTAACTCTGTGAGATGAATTAACAGAACACAGAGCAGTTTCTCAGAAAGCTTCTTTCCAGTTTTGAACGGAAGATATTTCCTTTTTCACCATAGCCCTCTATGGGCTTCCAAATATCCCTTTGCCAATTCCACAAGAACAGCCTTAGTGAAAGGCTTCTTGAAGGGAAAGATGTAACTCTGTGAGTTGAATTAAAAGAACACAGAGCAGTTTCTCAGAAAGCTTCTTTCCAGTTTTGAACGGAAGATATTTCCTTTTTCACCATAGCCCTCTATGTGCTTCCAAATATCCTTTTGCCAATTCCACAAGAACAGCCTTAGCGAAAGGCTTCTTGAAGGGAAAGATGTAACTCTGTGAGATGAATTAACAGAACACAGAGCAGTTTCTCAAAAGCTTCTTTCCAGTTTTGAACGGAAGATATTTCCTTTTTCACCATAGCCGTCTATGGGCTTCCAAATATCCTTTTGCCAATTCCACAAGAACAGCCTTAGCGAAAGGCTTCTTGAAGGGAAAGATGTAACTCTGTGAGATGAATTAACAGAACACAGACCAGTTTCTCAGAAAGCTTCTTTCCAGTTTTGAACGGAAGATATTTCCTTTTTCACCATAGCCCTCTATGTGCTTCCAAATATCCCTTTGCCAATTCCTCAAGAACAGCCTTAGCGAAAGGCTTCTGGAAGGGAAAGATGTAACTCTGTGAGATGAATTAACAGAACACAGAGCAGTTTCTCAGAAAGCTTCTTTCCAGTTTTGAACGGAAGATATTTCCTTTTTCACCATAGCCCTCTATGTGCTTCCAAATATCCCTTTGCCAATTCCACAAGAACAGCCTTAGCGAAAGGCTTCTTGAAGGGAAAGATGTAACTCTGTGAGATGAATTAACAGGACACAGAGCAGTTTCTCAAAAGCTTCTTTCCAGTTTTGAACGGAAGATATTTCCTTTTTCACCATAGCCGTCTATGGGCTTCCAAATATCCTTTTGCCAATTCCACAAGAACAGCCTTAGCGAAAGGCTTCTTGAAGGGAAAGATGTAACTCTGTGAGATGAATTAACAGAACACAGACCAGTTTCTCAGAAAGCTTCTTTCCAGTTTTGAACGGAAGATATTTCCTTTTTCACCATAGCCCTCTATGGGCTTCCAAATATCCCTTTGAAAATTCCACAAGAACAGACTTAGCGAAAGGTTTCTTCAAGGGAAAGATGTAACTCTGTGAGATGAATTAACAGAACACAGAGCAGTTTCTCAGAAAGCTTCTTTCCAGTTTTGAACGGAAGATATTTCCTTTTTCACCATAGCCCTCTATGGGCTTCCAAATATCCCTTTGCCAATTCCACAAGAACAGCCTTACCGAAAGGCTTCTTGAAGGGAAAGATGTAACTCTGTGAGATGAATTAACAGAACACAGAGCAGTTTCTCAAAAGCTTCTTTCCAGTTTTGAACGGAAGATATTTCCTTTTTCACCATAGCCGTCTATGGGCTTCCAAATATCCTTTTGCCAATTCCACAAGAACAGCCTTAGCGAAAGGCTTCTTGAAGGGAAAGATGTAACTCTGTGAGATGAATTAACAGAACACAGACCAGTTTCTCAGAAAGCTTCTTTCCAGTTTTGAACGGAAGATATTTCCTTTTTCACCATAGCCCTCTATGGGCTTCCAAATATCCCTTTGCCAATTCCACAAGAACAGACTTAGCGAAAGGTTTCTTCAAGGGAAAGATGTAACTCTGTGAGATGAATTAACAGAACACAGAGCAGTTTCTCAGAAAGCTTCTTTCCAGTTTTGAACGGAAGATATTTCCTTTTTCACCATAGCCCTCTATGGGCTTCCAAATATCCCTTTGCCAATTCCACAAGAACAGCCTTAGTGAAAGGCTTCTTGAAGGGAAAGATGTAACTCTGTGAGTTGAATTAAAAGAACACAGAGCAGTTTCTCAGAAAGCTTCTTTCCAGTTTTGAACGGAAGATATTTCCTTTTTCACCATAGCCCTCTATGTGCTTCCAAATATCCTTTTGCCAATTCCACAAGAACAGCCTTAGCGAAAGGCTTCTTGAAGGGAAAGATGTAACTCTGTGAGATGAATTAACAGAACACAGAGCAGTTTCTCAAAAGCTTCTTTCCAGTTTTGAACGGAAGATATTTCCTTTTTCACCATAGCCGTCTATGGGCTTCCAAATATCCTTTTGCCAATTCCACAAGAACAGCCTTAGCGAAAGGCTTCTTGAAGGGAAAGATGTAACTCTGTGAGATGAATTAACAGAACACAGACCAGTTTCTCAGAAAGCTTCTTTCCAGTTTTGAACGGAAGATATTTCCTTTTTCACCATAGCCCTCTATGGGCTTCCAAATATCCCTTTGCCAATTCGACAAGAACAGACTTAGCGAAAGGTTTCTTCAAGGGAAAGATGTAACTCTGTGAGATGAATTAACAGAACACAGAGCAGTTTCTCAGAAAGCTTCTTTCCAGTTTTGAACGGAAGATATTTCCTTTTTCACCATAGCCCTCTATGGGCTTCCAAATATCCCTTTGCCAATTCCACAAGAACAGCCTTAGTGAAAGGCTTCTTGAAGGGAAAGATGTAACTCTGTGAGTTGAATTAACAGAACACAGAGCAGTTTCTCAGAAAGCTTCTTTCCAGTTTTGAACGGAAGATATTTCCTTTTTCACCATAGCCCTCTATGTGCTTCCAAATATCCCTTTGCCAATTCCACAAGAACAGCCTTAGCGAAAGGCTTCTTGAAGGGAAAGATGTAACTCTGTGAGATGAATTAACAGAACACAGAGCAGTTTCTCAGAAAGCTTCTTTCCAGTTTTGAACGGAAGATATTTCCTTTTTCACCATAGCCCTCTATGGGCTTCCAAATATCCCTTTGCCAATTCCACAAGAACAGCCTTAGTGAAAGGCTTCTTGAAGGGAAAGATGTAACTCTGTGAGTTGAATTAACAGAACACAGAGCAGTTTCTCAGAAAGCTTCTTTCCAGTTTTGAACGGAAGATATTTCCTTTTTCACCATAGCCCTCTATGGGCTTCCAAATATCCCTTTGCCAATTCCACAAGAACAGCCTTAGCGAAAGGCTTCTTGAAGGGAAAGATGTAACTCTGTGAGATGAATTAACAGAACACAGAGCAGTTTCTCAGAAAGCTTCTTTCCAGTTTTGAACGGAAGATATTTCCTTTTTCACCATAGCCCTCTATGGGCTTCCAAATATCCCTGTGCCAATTCCACAAGAACAGCCTTAGCGAAAGGCTTCTTGAAGTGAAAGATGTAACTCTGTGAGATGAATTAACAGAACACAGAACAGTTTCTCAGAAAGCTTCTTTTCAGTTTTGAACGGAAGATATTTCCTTTTTCACCATAGCCCTCTATGGGCTTCCAAATATCCCTTTGCCAATTCCACAAGAACAGCCTTAGCGAAAGGCTTCTTGAAGGGAAAGATGTAACTCTGTGAGATGAACTAACAGAACACAGAGCAGTTTCTCAGAAAGCTTCTTTCCAGTTTTGAACGGAAGATATTTCCTTTTTCACCACAGCCCTCTATGGGTTTCCAAATATCCCTTTGCCAATTCCACAAGAACAGCCTTACCGAAAGGCTTCTTGAAGGGAAAGATGTAACTCTGTGAGATGAATTAACAGAACACAGAGCAGTTTCTCAGAAAGCTTCTTTCCAGTTTTGAACCGAAGATATTTCCTTTTTCACCATAGCCCTCTATGGGCTTCCAAATATCCCTGTGCCAATTCCACAAGAACAGCCTTAGCGAAAGGCTTCTTGAAGTGAAAGATGTAACTCTGTGAGATGAATTAACAGAACACAGAACAGTTTCTCAGAAAGCTTCTTTTCAGTTTTGAACGGAAGATATTTCCTTTTTCACCATAGCCCTCTATGGGCTTCCAAATATCCCTTTGCCAATTCCACAAGAACAGCCTTAGCGAAAGGCTTCTTGAAGGGAAAGATGTAACTCTGTGAGATGAACTAACAGAACACAGAGCAGTTTCTCAGAAAGCTTCTTTCCAGTTTTGAACGGAAGATATTTCCTTTTTCACCACAGCCCTCTATGGGCTTCCAAATATCCCTTTGCCAATTCCACAAGAACAGCCTTACCGAAAGGCTTCTTGAAGGGAAAGATGTAACTCTGTGAGATGAATTAACAGAACACAGAGCAGTTTCTCAAAAGCTTCTTTCCAGTTTTGAACGGAAGATATTTCCTTTTTCACCATAGCCGTCTATGGGCTTCCAAATATCCCTTTGCCAATTCCACAAGAACAGCCTTAGCGAAAGGCTTCTTGAAGGGAAAGATGTAACTCTGTGAGATGAATTAACAGAACACAGAGCAGTTTCTCAGAAAGCTTCTTTCCAGTTTTGAACGGAAGATATTTCCTTTTTCACCATAGCCCTCTATGGGCTTCCAAATATCCCTTTGCCAATTCCACAAGAACAGACTTAGCGAAAGGCTTCTTGAAGGGAAAGATGTAACTCTGTGAGACGAATTAACAGAACACAGAGCAGTTTCTCAGAAAGCTTCTTTCCAGTTTTGAACGGAAGATATTTCCTTTTTCACCATAGCCCTCTATGGGCTTCCAAATATCCCTTTGCCAATTCCACAAGAACAGCCTGAGCGAAAGGCTTCTTCAAGGGAAAGATGTAACTCTGTGAGATGAATTAACAGAACACAGAGCAGTTTCTCAGAAAGCGTCTTTCCAGTTTTGAACGGAAGATATTTCCTTTTTCACCATAGCCCTCTATGGGCTTCCAAATATCCCTTTGCCAATTCCACAAGAACAGCCTTAGCGAAAGGCTTCTTGAAGTGAAAGATGTAACTCTGTGAGATGAATTAACAGAACACAGAACAGTTTCTCAGAAAGCTTCTTTCCAGTTTTGAACGGAAGATATTTCCTTTTTCACCCTAGCCCTCTATGGGCTTCCAAATATCCCTTTGCCAATTCCCCAAGAACAGCCTTAGTGAAAGGCTTCTTGAAGGGAAAGATGTAACTCTGTGAGATGAATTAACAGAACACAGAGCAGTTTCTCAGAAAGCTTCTTTGCAGTTTTGAAAGGAAGATATTTCCTTTTTCACCATAGCCCTCTATGGGCTTCCAAATATCCCTTTACCAATTCCACAAGAACAGCCTTAGCGAAAGGCTTCTTCAAGGGAAAGATGTAACTCTGTGATATGAATTAACAGAACACAGAGCAGTTTCTCAGAAAGCGTCTTTCCAGTTTTGAACGGAAGATATTTCCTTTTTCACCATAGCCCTCTATGGGCTTCCAAATATCCCTTTGCCAATTCCACAAGAACAGCCTTAGCGAAAGGCTTCTTGAAGGGAAAGATGTAACTCTGTGAGATGAATTAACAGAACACAGAGCAGTTTCTCAGAAAGCTTCTTTCCAGTTTTGAACGGAAGATATTTCCTTTTTCACCATAGCCCTCTATGGGCTTCCAAATATCCCTTTGCCAATTCCACAAGAACAGACTTAGCGAAAGGTTTCTTCAAGGGAAAGATGTAACTCTGTGAGATGAATTAACAGAACACAGAGCAGTTTCTCAGAAAGCTTCTTTCCAGTTTTGAACGGAAGATATTTCCTTTTTCACCATAGCCGTCTATGGGCTTCCAAATATTTCTTTGCCAATTCCACAAGAACAGCCTTAGTGAAAGGCTTCTTGAAGGGAAAGATGTAACTCTGTGAGTTGAATTAACAGAACACAGAGCAGTTTCTCAGAAAGCTTCTTTCCAGTTTTGAACGGAAGATATTTCCTTTTTCACCACAGCCCACTATGTGCTTCCAAATATCCCTTTGCCAATTCCACAAGAACAGCCTTAGCGAAAGGCTTCTTGAAGGGAAAGATGTAACTCTGTGAGATGAATTAACAGAACACAGAGCAGTTTCTCAAAAGCTTCTTTCCAGTTTTGAACGGAAGATATTTCCTTTTTCACCATAGCCGCCTATGGGCTTCCAAATATCCTTTTGCCAATTCCACAAGAACAGCCTTAGCGAAAGGCTTCTTGAAGGGAAAGATGTAACTCTGTGAGATGAATTAACAGAACACAGACCAGTTTCTCAGAAAGCTTCTTTCCAGTTTTGAACGGAAGATATTTCCTTTTTCACCATAGCCCTCTATGGGCTTCCAAATATCCCTTTGCCAATTCCACAAGAACAGACTTAGCGAAAGGTTTCTTCAAGGGAAAGATGTCACTCTGTGAGATGAATTAACAGAACACAGAGCAGTTTCTCAGAAAGCTTCTTTCCAGTTTTGAACGGAAGATATTTCCTTTTTCACCATAGCCCTCTATGGGCTTCCAAATATCCCTTTGCCAATTCCACAAGAACAGCCTTAGTGAAAGGCTTCTTGAAGGGAAAGATGTAACTCTGTGAGTTGAATTAACAGAACACAGAGCAGTTTCTCAGAAAGCTTCTTTCCAGTTTTGAACGGAAGATATTTCCTTTTTCACCATAGCCCTCTATGTGCTTCCAAATATCCCTTTGCCAATTCCACAAGAACAGCCTTAGCGAAAGGCTTCTTGAAGGGAAAGATGTAACTCTGTGAGATGAATTAACAGAACACAGAGCAGTTTCTCAGAAAGCTTCTTTCCAGTTTTGAACGGAAGATATTTCCTTTTTCACCATAGCCCTCTATGGGCTTCCAAATATCCCTTTGCCAATTCCACAAGAACAGCCTTAGCGAAAGGCTTCTTGAAGGGAAAGATGTAACTCTGTGAGATGAATTAACAGGACACAGAGCAGTTTCACAAAAGCTTCTTTCCAGTTTTGAACGGAAGATATTTCCTTTTTCACCATAGCCGTCTATGGGCTTCCAAATATCCTTTTGCCAATTCCACAAGAACAGCCTTAGCGAAAGGCTTCTTGAAGGGAAAGATGTAACTCTGTGAGATGAATTAACAGAACACAGACCAGTTTCTCAGAAAGCTTCTTTCCAGTTTTGAACGGAAGATATTTCCTTTTTCACCATAGCCCTCTATGGGCTTCCAAATATCCCTTTGAAAATTCCACAAGAACAGACTTAGCGAAAGGTTTCTTCAAGGGAAAGATGTAACTCTGTGAGATGAATTAACAGAACACAGAGCAGTTTCTCAGAAAGCTTCTTTCCAGTTTTGAACGGAAGATATTTCCTTTTTCACCATAGCCCTCTATGGGCTTCCAAATATCCCTTTGCCAATTCCACAAGAACAGCCTTAGTGAAAGGCTTCTTGAAGGGAAAGATGTAACTCTGTGAGTTGAATTAACAGAACACAGAGCAGTTTCTCAGAAAGCTTCTTTCCAGTTTTGAACGGAAGATATTTCCTTTTTCACCATAGCCCTCTATGTGCTTCCAAATATCCCTTTGCCAATTCCACAAGAACAGCCTTAGCGAAAGGCTTCTTGAAGGGAAAGATGTAACTCTGTGAGATGAATTAACAGAACACAGAGCAGTTTCTCAGAAAGCTTCTTTCCAGTTTTGAACGGAAGATATTTCCTTTTTCACCATAGCCCTCTATGGGCTTCCAAATATCCCTTTGCCAATTCCACAAGAACAGACTTAGCGAAAGGCTTCTTGAAGGGAAAGATGTAACTCTGTGAGATGAATTAACAGAACACAGAACACTTTCTCAGAAAGCTTCTTTCCAGTTTTGAACGGAAGATATTTCCTTTTTCACCATAGCCCTCTATGGGCTTCCAAATATCCCTTTGCCAATTCCACAAGAACAGCCTTAGCGAAAGGCTTCTTGAAGGGAAAGATGTAACTCTGTGAGATGAATTAACAGAACACAGAGCAGTTTCTCAGAAAGCTTCTTTCCAGTTTTGAACGGAAGATATTTCCTTTTTCACCATAGCCCTCTATGGGCTTCCAAATATCCCTTTGCCAATTCCACAAGAATAGCCTTAGCGAAAGGCTTCTTGAAGGGAAAGATGTAACTCTGTGAGATGAATTAACAGAACACAGAGCAGTTTCTCAGAAAGCTTCTTTCCAGTTTTGAACCGAAGATATTTCCTTTATCACCATAGCCCTCTATGGGCTTCCAAATATCCCTGTGCCAATTCCACAAGAACAGCCTTAGCGAAAGGCTTCTTGAAGTGAAAGATGTAACTCTGTGAGATGAATTAACAGAACACAGAACAGTTTCTCAGAAAGCTTCTTTTCAGTTTTGAACGGAAGATATTTCCTTTTTCACCATAGCCCTCTATGGGCTTCCAAATATCCCTTTGCCAATTCCACAAGAACAGCCTTAGCGAAAGGCTTCTTGAAGGGAAAGATGTAACTCTGTGAGATGAACTAACAGAACACAGAGCAGTTTCTCAGAAAGCTTCTTTCCAGTTTTGAACGGAAGATATTTCCTTTTTCACCACAGCCCTCTATGGGCTTCCAAATATCCCTTTGCCAATTCCACAAGAACAGCCTTACCGAAAGGCTTCTTGAAGGGAAAGATGTAACTCTGTGAGATGAATTAACAGAACACAGAGCAGTTTCTCAAAAGCTTCTTTCCAGTTTTGAACGGAAGATATTTCCTTTTTCACCATAGCCCTCTATGGGCTTCCAAATATCCTTTTGCCAATTCCACAAGAACAGCCTTAGTGAAAGGCTTCTTGAAGGGAAAGATGTAACTCTGTGAGTTGAATTAACAGAACACAGAGCAGTTTCTCAGAAAGCTTCTTTCCAGTTTTGAACGGAAGGTATTTCCTTTTTCACCATAGCCCTCTATGTGCTTCCAAATATCCCTTTGCCAATTCCACAAGAACAGCCTTAGCGAAAGGCTTCTTGAAGGGAAAGATGTAACTCTGTGAGATGAATTAACAGAACACAGAGCAGTTTCTCAGAAAGCTTCTTTCCAGTTTTGAACGGAAGATATTTCCTTTTTCACCATAGCCCTCTATGTGCTTCCAAATATCCCTTTGCCAATTCCACAAGAACAGCCTTAGCGAAAGGCTTCTTGAAGGGAAAGATGTAACTCTGTGAGATGAATTAACAGGACACAGAGCAGTTTCTCAAAAGCTTCTTTCCAGTTTTGAACGGAAGATATTTCCTTTTTCACCATAGCCGTCTATGGGCTTCCAAATATCCTTTTGCCAATTCCACAAGAACAGCCTTAGCGAAAGGCTTCTTGAAGGGAAAGATGTAACTCTGTGAGATGAATTAACAGAACACAGACCAGTTTCTCAGAAAGCTTCTTTCCAGTTTTGAACGGAAGATATTTCCTTTTTCACCATAGCCCTCTATGGGCTTCCAAATATCCCTTTGAAAATTCCACAAGAACAGACTTAGCGAAAGGTTTCTTCAAGGGAAAGATGTAACTCTGTGAGATGAATTAATAGAACACAGAGCAGTTTCTCAGAAAGCTTCTTTCCAGTTTTGAACGGAAGATATTTCCTTTTTCACCATAGCCCTCTATGGGCTTCCAAATATCCCTTTGCCAATTCCACAAGAACAGCCTTAGTGAAAGGCTTCTTGAAGGGAAAGATGTAACTCTGTGAGTTGAATTAACAGAACACAGAGCAGTTTCTCAGAAAGCTTCTTTCCAGTTTTGAACGGAAGATATTTCCTTTTTCACCATAGCCCTCTATGGGCTTCCAAATATCCCTTTGCCAATTCCACAAGAACAGCCTTAGCGAAAGGCTTCTTGAAGGGAAAGATGTAACTCTGTGAGATGAATTAACAGAACACAGAGCAGTTTCTCAGAAAGCTTCTTTCCAGTTTTGAACGGAAGATATTTCCTTTTTCACCATAGCCCTCTATGGGCTTCCAAATATCCCTGTGCCAATTCCACAAGAACAGCCTTAGCGAAAGGCTTCTTGAAGTGAAAGATGTAACTCTGTGAGATGAATTAACAGTACACAGAACAGTTTCTCAGAAAGCTTCTTTTCAGTTTTGAACGGAAGATATTTCCTTTTTCACCATAGCCCTCTATGGGCTTCCAAATATCCCTTTGCCAATTCCACAAGAACAGCCTTAGCGAAAGGCTTCTTGAAGGGAAAGATGTAACTCTGTGAGATGAACTAACAGAACACAGAGCAGTTTCTCAGAAAGCTTCTTTCCAGTTTTGAACGGAAGATATTTCCTTTTTCACCACAGCCCTCTATGGGCTTCCAAATATCCCTTTGCCAATTCCACAAGAACAGCCTTACCGAAAGGCTTCTTGAAGGGAAAGATGTAACTCTGTGAGATGAATTAACAGAACACAGAGCAGTTTCTCAAAAGCTTCTTTCCAGTTTTGAACGGAAGATATTTCCTTTTTCACCATAGCCCTCTATGGGCTTCCAAATATCCCTTTGCCAATTCCACAAGAACAGCCTTACCGAAAGGCTTCTTGAAGGGAAAGATGTAACTCTGTGAGATGAATTAACAGAACACAGAGCAGTGTCTCAAAAGCTTCTTTCCAGTTTTGAACGGAAGATATTTCCTTTTTCACCATAGCCCTCTATGGGCTTCCAAATATCCCTTTGCCAATTCCACAAGAACAGCCTTAGCGAAAGGCTGCTTGAAGGGAAAGATGTAACTCTGTGAGATGAATTAACAGAACACAGAGCAGTTTCTCAGAAAGCTTCTTTCCAGTTTTGAACGGAAGATATTTCCTTTTTCACCATAGCCCTCTATGGGCTTCCAAGTATCTCTTTGCCAATTCCACAAGAACAGACTTATCGAAAGGTTTCTTGAAGGGAAAGATGTAACTCTGTGAGATGAATTAACAGAACACAGAGCAGTTTCTCAGAAAGCTTCTTTCCAGTTTTGAACGGAAGATATTTCCTTTTTCACCATAGCCGTCTATGGGCTTCCAAATATCCCTTTGCCAATTCCACAAGAACAGCCTTAGTGAAAGGCTTCTTGAAGGGAAAGATGTAACTCTGTGAGATGAATTAACAGAACACAGAGCAGTTTCTCAGAAAGCTTCTTTCCAGTTTTGAAAGGAAGGTATTTCCTTTTTCACCATAGCCCTCTATGGGCTTCCAAATATCCCTTTGCCAATTCCACAAGAACAGCCTTAGCGAAAGGCTTCTTCAAGGGAAAGATGTAACTCTGTGAGAAGAATTAACAGAACACAGAGCAGTTTCTCAGAAAGCGTCTTTCCAGTTTTGAACGGAAGATATTTCCTTTTTCACCATAGCCCTCTATGGGCTTCCAAATATTCCTTTGCCAATTCCACAAGAACAGCCTTGGCGAAAGGCTTCTTGAAGTGAAAGATGTAACTCTGTGAGATGAATTAACAGAACACAGAACAGTTTCTCAGAAAGCTTCTTTCGAGTTTTGAACGGAAGATATTTCCTTTTTCACCATAGCCCTCTATGGGCTTCCAAATATCCCTTTGCCAATTCCACAAGAACAGCCTTAGCGAAAGGCTTCTTGAAGGGAAAGATGTAACTCTGTGAGATGAACTAACAGAACACAGAGCAGTTTCTCAGAAAGCTTCTTTCCAGTTTTGAACGGAAGATATTTCCTTTTTCACCATAGCCCTCTATGGGCTTCCAAATATCCCTTTGCCAATTCCACAAGAACAGCCTTAGCGAAAGGCTTCTTCAAGGGAAAGATGTAACTCTGTGAGATGAATTAACAGAACACAGAGCAGTTTCTCAAAAGCTTCTTTCCAGTTTTGAACGGAAGATATTTCCTTTTTCCCCATAGCCGTCTATGGGCTTCCAAATATCCCTTTGCCAATTTCACAAGAACAGCCTTAGCGAAAGGCTTCTTGAAGGGAAAGATGTAACTCTGTTAGATGAATTAACAGAACACAGAGCAGTTTCTCAGAAAGCTTCTTTCCAGTTTTGAACGGAAGATATTTCCTTTTTCACCATAGCCCTCTATGGGCTTCCAAATATCCCTTTGCCAATTCCACAAGAACAGACTTAGCGAAAGGCTTCTTGAAGGGAAAGATGTAACTCTGTGAGATGAATTAACAGAACACAGAGCAGTTTCTCAGAAAGCTTCTTTCCACTTTTGAACGGAAGATATTTCCTTTTTCACCGTAGCCCTCTATGGGCTTCCAAATATCCCTTTGCCAATTCCACAAGAACAGCCTTAGCGAAAGGCTTCTTGAAGGGAAAGATGTAACTCTGTGAGATGAATTAACAGAACACAGAGCAGTTTCTCAGAAAGCTTCTTTCCAGTTTTGAACGGAAGATATTTCCTTTTTCACCATAGCCCACTATGGGCTTCCAAATATCCCTTTGCCAATTCCACAAGAACAGCCTTAGCGAAAGGTTTCTTGAAGGGTAAGATGTAACTCTGTGAGATGAACTAACAGAACACACAGCAGTTTCTCAGAAAGCTTCTTTCCAGTTTTGAACGGAAGATATTTCCTTTTTCACCATAGCCCTCTATGGGCTTCCAAATATCCCTTTGCGAATTCCACAATAACAGCCTTAGCGAAAGGCTTCTTGGAGGGAAAGATGTAACTCTGTGAGATGAATTAACAGAACACAGAACAGTTTCTCAGAAAGCTTCTTTCCAGTTTTGAACGGAAGATATTTCCTTTTTCACCATAGCCCTCTATGGGCTTCCAAATATCCCTTTGCCAATTCCACAAGAACAGCCTTAGCGAAAGGCTTCTTGAAGGGAAAGATGTAACTCTGTGAGATGAATTAACAGAACACAGAGCAGTTCCTCAGAAATCTTCTTTCCAGTTTTGAACGGAAGATATGTCCTTTTTCACCATAGCCCTCTATGGGCTTCCAAATATCCCTTTGCCAATTCCACAAGAACAGCCTTAGCGAAAGGCTTCTTGAAGGGAAAGATGTAACTCTGTGAGATGAATTAACAGAACACAGAGCAGTTTCTCAGAAAGCTTCTTTCCAGTTTTGAACGGAAGATATTTCCTTTTTCACCATAGTCGTCTATGGGCTTCCAAATATCCCTTTGCCAAATCCACAAGAACAGCCTTAGCGAAAGGCTTCTTGAAGGGAAAGATGTAACTCTGTGAGATGAATTAACAGAACACAGAGCAGTTTCTCAGAAAGCTTCTTTCCAGTTTTGAACGGAAGATATTTCCTTTTTCACCATAGCCCTCTATGGGCTTCCAAATATCCCTTTGCGAATTCCACAAGAACAGCCTTAGCGAAAGGCTTCTTGAAGGGAAAGATGTAACTCTGTGAGATGAATTAACAGAACACAGAACAGTTTCTCAGAAAGCTTCTTTCCAGTTTTGAACGGAAGATATTACCTTTTTCACCATAGCCCTCTACGGGCTTCCAAATATCCCTTTGCCAATTCCACAAGAACAGACTTAGCGAAAGGCTTCTTGAAGGGAAAGATGTAGCTCTGTGAGATGAATTAACAGAACACAGAGCAGTTTCTCAGAAAGCTTCTTTCCAGTTTTGAACGGAAGATATTTCCTTTTTCACCAAAAACCTCTATGGGCTTCCAAATATCCCTTTGCCAATTCCACAAGAACAGCCTTAGCGAAAGGCTTCTTGAAGGGAAAGATGTAACTCTGTGAGATGAATTAACAGAACACAGAGCAGTTTCTCAGAAAGCTTCTTTCCAGTTTTGAACGGAAGATATTTCCTTTTTCACCATAGCCCTCTATGGGCTTCCAAATATCCCTTTGCCAACTCCACAAGAACAGCCTTAGCGAAAGGCTTCTTGAAGTGAAAGATGTAACTCTGTGAGATGAATTAACAGAACACAGAACAGTTTCTCAGAAAGCTTCTTTCCAGTTTTGAACGGAAGATATTTCCTTTTTCACCATAGCCCTCTATGGGCTTCCAAATATCCCTTTGCCAATTCCACAAGAACAGCCTTAGCGAAAGGCTTCTTGAAGGGAAAGATGTAACTCTGTGAGATGAATTAACAGAACACAGAGCAGTTTCTCAAAAGCTTCTTTCCAGTTTTGAACGGAAGATATTTCCTTTTTCACCATAGCCCTCTATGGGCTTCCAAATATCCTTTTGCCAATTCCACAAGAACAGCCTTAGCGAAAGGCTTCTTGAAGGGAAAGATGTAACTCTGTGAGATGAATTAACAGAACACAGACCAGTTTCTCAGAAAGCTTCTTTCCAGTTTTGAACGGAAGATATTTCCTTTTTCACCATAGCCCTCTATGGGCTTCCAAATATCCCTTTGCCAATTCCACAAGAACAGACTTAGCGAAAGGTTTCTTGAAGGGAAAGATGTAACTCTGTGAGATGAATTAACAGAACACAGAGCAGTTTCTCAGAAAGCTTCTTTCCAGTTTTGAACGGAAGATATTTCCTTTTTCACCATAGCCCTCTATGGGCTTCCAAATATCCCTTTGCCAATTCCACAAGAACAGCCTTAGTGAAAGGCTTCTTGAAGGGAAAGATGTAACTCTGTGAGACGAATTAACAGAACACAGAGCAGTTTCTCAGAAAGCTTCTTTCCAGTTTTGAACGGAAGATATTTCCTTTTTCACCATAGGCCTCTATGGGCTTCCAAATATCCCTTTGCCAATTCCACAAGAACAGCCTTAGTGAAAGGCTTCTTGAAGGGAAAGATGTAACTCTGTGAGATGAATTAACAGAACACAGAGCAGTTTCTCAGAAAGCTTCTTTCCAGTTTTGAACGGAAGATATTTCCTTTTTCACCATAGCCCTCTATGGGCTTCCAAATATCCCTTTGCCAATTCCACAAGAACAGCCTTACCGAAAGGCTTCTTGAAGGGAAAGATGTAACTCTGTGAGATGAATTAACAGAACACAGAGCAGTGTCTCAAAAGCTTCTTTCCAGTTTTGAACGGAAGATATTTCCTTTTTCACCATAGCCGTCTATGGGCTTCCAAATATCCCTTTGCCAATTCCACAAGAACAGCCTTAGCGAAAGGCTTCTTGAAGGGAAAGATGTAACTCTGTGAGATGAACTAACAGAACACAGAGCAGTTTCTCAGAAAGCTTCTTCCCAGTTTTGAACGGAAGATATTTCCTTTTTCACCATAGCCCTCTATGGGCTTCCAAATATCCCTTTGCCAATTCCACAAGAACAGCCTTAGCGAAAGGCTTCTTGAAGTGAAAGATGTAACTCTGTGAGATGAATTAACAGAACACAGAGCAGTTTCTCAGAAAGCTTCTTTCCAGTTTTGAAAGGAAGGTATTTCCTTTTTCACCCTAGCCCTCTATGGGCTTCCAAATATGCCTTTGCCAATTCCACAAGAACAGCCTTAGCGAAAGGCTTCTTGAAGGGAAAGATGTAACTCTGTGAGATGAACTAACAGAACACAGAGCAGTTTCTCAGAAACCTTCTTTCCAGTTTTGAACGGAAGATATTTCCTTTTTCAACATAGCCCTCTATGGGCTTCCAAATATCCCTTTGCCAATTCCACAAGAACAGCCTTAGCGAAAGGCTTCTTGAAGGGAAAGATGTAACTCTGTGAGATGAATTAACAGAACACAGAACAGTTTCTCAGAAAGCTTCTTTCCAGTTTTGAACGGAAGATATTTCCTTTTTCACCATAGCCCTCTATGGGCTGACAAATATCCCTTTGCCAATTCCACAAGAACAGCCTTAGCGAAAGGCTTCTTGAAGGGAAAGATGTAACTCTGTGAGATGAACTAACAGAACACAGAGCAGTTTCTCAGAAAGCTTCTTTCCAGTTTTGAACGGAAGATATTTCCTTTTTCACCATAGCCCTCTATGGGCTTCCAAATATCCCTTTGCCAATTCCACAAGAACAGCCTTACCGAAAGGCTTCTTGAAGGGAAAGATGTAACTCTGTGAGATGAATTCACAGAACACAGAGCAGTTTCTCAAAAGCTTCTTTCCAGTTTTGAACGGAAGATATTTCCTTTTTCACCATAGCCGTCTATGGGCTTCCAAATATCCCTTTGCCAATTCCACAAGAACAGCCTTAGCGAAAGGCTTCTTGAAGGGAAAGATGTAACTCTGTGAGATGAATTAACAGAACACAGAGCAGTTTCTCAGATAGCTTCTTTCCAGTTTTGAACGGAAGATATTTCCTTTTTCACCATAGCCCTCTATGGGCTTCCAAATATCCCTTTGCCAATTCCACAAGAACAGACTTAGCGAAAGGCTTCTTGAAGGGAAAGATGTAACTCTGTGAGATGAATTAACAGAACACAGAGCAGTTTCTCAGAAAGCTTCTTTCCAGTTTTGAACGGAAGATATTTCCTTTTTCACCATAGCCCTCTATGGGCTTCCAAATATCCCTTTGCCAATTCCACAAGAACAGCCTTAGTGAAAGGCTTCTTGAAGGGAAAGATGTAACTCTGTGAGATGAATTAACAGAACACAGAGCAGTTTCTCAGAAAGCTTCTTTCCAGTTTTGAACGGAAGATATCTCCTTTTTCACCATAGCCCTCTATGGGCTTCCAAATATCCCTTTGCCAATTCCACAAGAACAGACTTAGCGAAAGGCTTCTTGAAGGGAAAGATGTAACTCTGTGAGAATAATTAACAGAACACAGAGCAGTTTCTCAGAAAGCTTCTTTCCAGTTTTGAACGGAAGATATTTCCTTTTTCACCATAGCCCTCTATGGGCTTCCAAATATCCCTTTGCCAATTCCACAAGAACAGACTTAGCGAAAGGCTTCTTGAAGGGAAAGATGTAACTCTGTGAGATGAACTAACAGAACACAGAGAAGTTTCTCAGAAAGCTTCTTTCCAGTTTTGAACGGAAGATATTTCCTTTTTCACCATAGCCCTCTATGGGCTTCCAAATATCCCTTTGCCAATTCCACAAGAACAGCCTTAGCGAAAGGCTTCTTGAAGGGAAAGATGTAACTCTGTGAGATGAATTAACAGAACACAGAGCAGTTTCTCAGAAAGCTTCTTTCCAGTTTTGAACGGAAGATATTTCCTTTTTCACCATAGCCCTCTATGGGCTTCCAAATATCCCTTTGCCAATTACACAAGAACAGCCTTAGCGAAACGCTTCTTGAAGGGAAAGATGTAACTCTGTGAGATGAATTAACAGAACACAGAGCAGTTTCTCAGAAAGCTTCTTTCCAGTTTTGAACGGAAGATATTTCCTTTTTCACCATAGCCCTCTATGGGCTTCCAAATATCCCTTTGCCAATTCCACAAGAACAGCCTTAGCGAAAGGCTTCTTGAAGGGAAAGATGTAACTCTGTGAGATGAATTAACAGAACACAGAACAGTTTCTCAGAAAGCTTCTTTCCAGTTTTGAACGGAAGATATTTCCTTTTTCACCATAGCCCTCTATGGGCTTCCAAATATCCCTTTGCCAATTCCACAAGAACAGCCTTAGCGAAAGGCTTCTTGAAGGGAAAGATGTAACTCTGTGAGATGAATTAACAGAACACAGAGCAGTTTCTCAGAAAGCTTCTTTCTAGTTTTGAACGGAAGATATTTCCTTTTTCACCATAGCCCTCTATGGGCTTCCAAATATCCCTTTGCCAATTACACAAGAACAGCCTTAGCGAAACGCTTCTTGAAGGGAAAGATGTAACTCTGTGAGATGAACTAACAGAACACAGAGCAGTTTCTCAGAAAGCTTCTTTCCAGTTTTGAACGGAAGATATTTCCTTTTTCACCATAGCCCTCTATGGGCTTCCAAATATCCCTTTGCGAATTCCACAAGAACAGCCTTAGCGAAAGGCTTCTTGAAGGGAAAGATGTAACTCTGTGAGATGAATTAACAGAACACAGAACAGTTTCTCAGAAAGCTTCTTTCCAGTTTTGAACGGAAGATATTTCCTTTTTCACCATAGCCCTCTAAGGGCTTCCAAATATCCCTTTGCCAATTCCACAAGAACAGCCTTAGCGAAAGGCTTCTTGAAGGAAAAGATGTAACTCTGTGAGATGAATTAACAGAACACAGAGCAGTTTCTCAGAAAGCTTCTTTCTAGTTTTGAACGGAAGATATTTCCTTTTTCACCATAGCCCTCTATGGGCTTCCAAATATCCCTTTGCTAATTCCACAAGAACAGCCTTAGCGAAAGGCTTCTTGAACGGAAAGATGTAACTCTGTGAGATGAATTAACAGAACACAGAGCAGTTTCTCAGAAAGCTTCTTTCCAGTTTTGAACCGAAGATATTTCCTTTTTCACCATAGCCCTCTATGGGCTTCCAAATATCCCTTTGCCAATTCCACAAGAACAGCCTTAGCGAAAGGCTTCTTGAAGTGAAAGATGTGACTCTGTGAGATGAATTAACAGAACACAGAACAGTTTCTCAGAAAGCTTCTTTTCAGTTTTGAACGGAAGATATTTCCTTTTTCACCATAGCCCTCTATGGGCTTCCAAATATCCCTTTGCCAATTCCACAAGAACAGCCTTAGCGAAAGGCTTCTTGAAGGGAAAGATGTAACTCTGTGAGATGAACTAACAGAACACAGAGCAGTTTCTCAGAAAGCTTCTTTCCAGTTTTGAACGGAAGATATTTCCTTTTTCACCATAGCCCTCTATGGGCTTCCAAATATCCCTTTGCCAATTCCACAAGAACAGCCTTATCGAAAGGCTTCTTGAAGGGAAAGATGTAACTCTGTGAGATGAATTAACAGAACACAGAGCAGTTTCTCAAAAGCTTCTTTCCAGTTTTGAACGGAAGATATTTCCTTTTTCACCATAGCCGTCTAAGGGCTTCCAAATATCCCTTTGCCAATTCCACAAGAACAGCCTTAGCGAAAGGCTTCTTGAAGGGAAAGATGTAACTCTGTGAGATGAATTAACAGAACACAGAGCAGTTTCTCAGATAGCTTCTTTCCAGTTTTGAACGGAAGATATTTCCTTTTTCACCATAGCCCTCTATGGGCTTCCAAATATCCCTTTGCCAATTGCACAAGAACAGACTTAGCGAAAGGCTTCTTGAAGGGAAAGATGTAACTCTGTGAGATGAATTAACAGAACACAGAGCAGTTTCTCAGAAAGCTTCTTTCCAGTTTGGAACGGAAGATATTTCCTTTTTCACCATAGCCCTCTATGGGCTTCCAAATATCCCTTTGCCAATTCCACAAGAACAGCCATAGCGAAAGGCTTCTTGAAGGGAAAGATGTAACTTTGTGACATGAATTAACAGAACACAGAGCAGTTTCTCAGAAAGCTTCTTTCGAGTTTTGAAAGGAAGATATTTCCTTTTTCACCATAGCCCTCTATGGGCTTCCAAATATCCCTTTGCCAATTCCACAAGAACAGCCTTAGCGAAAGGCTTCTTCAAGGGAAAGATGTAACTCTGTGAGATGAATTAACAGAACACAGAGCAGTTTCTCAGAAAGCGTTTTTCCAGTTTTGAACGGAAGATATTTCCTTTTTCACCACAGCCCTCTATGGCCTTCCAAATATCCCTTTGCCAATTCCACAAGAACAGCCTTAGCGAAAGGCTTCTTGAAGTGAAAGATGTAACTCTGTGAGATGAATTAACAGAACACAGAACAGTTTCTCAGAAAGCTTCTTTCCAGTTTTGAACGGAAGATATTTCCTTTTTCACCATAGCCCTCTATGGGCTTCCAAATATCCCTTTGCCAATTCCACAAGAACAGCCTTAGCGAAAGGCTTCTTGAAGGGAAAGATGTAACTCTGTGAGATGAACTAACAGAACACAGAGCAGTTTCTCAGGAAGCTTCTTTCCAGTTTTGAACGGAAGATATTTCCTTTTTCACCATAGCCCTCTATGGGCTTCCAAATATCCCGTGCCAATTCCACAAGAACAGCCTTAGCGAAAGGCTTCTTGAAGGGAAAGATGTAACTCTGTGAGATGAATTAAAAGAACACAGAGCAGTTTCTCAAAAGCTTCTTTCCAGTTTTGAACGGAAGATATTTCCTTTTTCACCATAGCCGTCCATGGGCTTCCAAATATCCCTTTGCCAATTCCACAAGAACAGACTTAGCGAAAGACTTCTTGAAGGGAAAGATGTAACTCTGTGAGATGAATTAACAGAACACAGAGCAGTTTCTCAGAAAGCTTCTTTCCAGTTTTGAACGGAAGATATTTCCTTTTTCACCATAGCCCTCTAAGGGCTTCCAAATATCCCTTTGCCAATTCCACAAGAACAGACTTAGCGAAAGGCTTCTTGAAGGGAAAGATGTAACTCTGTGAGATGAATTAACAGAACACAGAGCAGTTTCTCAGAAAGCTTCTTTCCAGTTTTGAACGGAAGATATTTCCTTTTTCACCATAGCCCACTATGGTCTTCCAAATATCCCTTTGCCAATTCCACAAGAACAGCCTTAGCGAAAGGCTTCTTGAAGGGAAAGATGAAACTCTGTGAGATGAACAAACAGAACACAGAGCAGTTTCTCAGAAAGCTTCTTTCCAGTTTTGAACGGAAGATATTTCCTTTTTCACCATAGCCCTCTATGGGCTTCCAAATATCCCTTTGCGAATTCCACAAGAACAGCCTTAGCGAAAGGCTTCTTGAAGGGAAAGATGTAACTCTGTGAGATGAATTAACAGAACACAGAGCAGTTTCTCAGAAAGCTTCTTTCCAGTTTTGAACGGAAGATATTTCCTTTTTCACCATGGCCCTCTATGGGCTTCCAAATATCCCTTTGCCAATTCCACAAGAACAGCCTTAGCGAAAGGCTACTTGAAGGGAAGGATGTAACTCTGTGAGATGAATTAACAGAACACAGAGCAGTTTCTCAGAAAGCTTCTTTCTAGTTTTGAACGGAAGGTATTTCCTTTTTCACCATAGCCCTCTATGGGCTTCCAAATATCCCTTTGCGAATTCCACAAGAACAGCCTTAGCGAAAGGCTTCTTGAACGGAAAGATGTAACTCTGTGAGATGAATTAACAGAACACAGAGCAGTTTCTCAGAAAGCTTCTTTCCAGTTTTGAACCGAAGATATTTCCTTTTTCACCATAGCCCTCTATGGGCTTCCAAATATCCCTTTGCCAATTCCACAAGAACAGCCTTAGCGAAAGGCTTCTTGAAGTGAAAGATGTAACTCTGTGAGATGAATTAACAGAACACAGAACAGTTTCTCAGAAAGCTTCTTTTCAGTTTTGAACGGAAGATATTTCCTTTTTCACCATAGCCCTCTATGGGCTTCCAAATATCCCTTTGCCAAATCCACAAGAACAGCCTTAGCGAAAGGCTTCTTGAAGGGAAAGATGTAACTCTGTGAGATGAACTAACAGAACACAGAGCAGTTTCTCAGAAAGCTTCTTTCCAGTTTTGAACGGAAGATATTTCCTTTTTCACCATAGCCCTCTATGGGCTTCCAAATATCCCTTTGCCAATTCCACAAGAACAGCCTTAGCGAAAGGCTTCTTGAAGGGAAAGATGTAACTCTGTGAGATGAATTAACAGAACACAGAGCAGTTTCTCAGATAGCTTCTTTCCAGTTTTGAACGGAAGATATTTCCTTTTTCACCATAGCCCTCTATGGGCTTCCAAATATCCCTTTGCCAATTCCACAAGAACAGCCTTAGCGAAAGGCTTCTTGAAGGGAAAGATGTAACTCTGTGAGAATAATTAACAGAACACAGTGCAGTTTCTCAGAAAGCTTCTTTCCAGTTTTGAACGGAAGATATTTCCTTTTTCACCATAGCCCTCTATGGGCTTCCAAATATCCCTTTGCCAATTCCACAAGAACAGACTTAGCGAAAGGCTTCTTGAAGGGAAAGATGTAACTCTGTGAGATGAACTAACAGAACACAGAGCAGTTTCTCAGAAAGCTTCTTTCCAGTTTTGAACGGAAGATATTTCCTTTTTCACCATAGCCCTCTATGGGCTTCCAAATATCCCTTTGCCAATTCCACAAGAACAGCCTTAGCGAAAGGCTTCTTGAAGGGAAAGATGTAACTCTGTGAGATGAATTAACAGAACACAGAGCAGTTTCTCAGAAAGCTTCTTTCCAGTTTTGAACGGAAGATATTTCCTTTTTCACCATAGCCCTCTATGGGCTTCCAAATATCCCTTTGCCAATTACACAAGAACAGCCTTAGCGAAACGCTTCTTGAAGGGAAAGATGTAACTCTGTGAGATGAACTAACAGAACACAGAGCAGTTTCTCAGAAAGCTTCTTTCCAGTTTTGAACGGAAGATATTTCCTTTTTCACCATAGCCCTCTATGGGCTTCCAAATATCCCTTTGCCAATTCCACAAGAACAGCCTTAGCGAAAGGCTTCTTGAAGTGAAAGATGTAACTCTGTGAGATGAATTAACAGAACACAGAACAGTTTCTCAGAAAGCTTCTTTCCAGTTTTGAACGGAAGATATTTTCTTTTTCACCATAGCCCTCTATGGGCTTCCAAATATCCCTTTGCCAATTCCACAAGAACAGCCTTAGCGAAAGGCTTCTTGAAGGGAAAGATGTAACTCTGTGAGATGAATTAACAGAACACAGAGCAGTTTCTCAGAAAGCTTCTTTCTAGTTTTGAACGGAAGATATTTCCTTTTTCACCATAGCCCTCTATGGGCTTCCAAATATCCCTTTGCCAATTACACAAGAACAGCCTTAGCGAAACGCTTCTTGAAGGGAAAGATGTAACTCTGTGAGATGAACTAACAGAACACAGAGCAGTTTCTCAGAAAGCTTCTTTCCAGTTTTGAACGGAAGATATTTCCTTTTTCACCATAGCCCTCTATGGGCTTCCAAATATCCCTTTGCCAATTCCACAAGAACAGCCTTAGCGAAAGGCTTCTTGAAGGGAAAGATGTAACTCTGTGAGATGAATTAACAGAACACAGAACAGTTTCTCAGAAAGCTTCTTTCCAGTTTTGAACGGAAGATATTTCCTTTCTCACCATAGCCCTCTATGGGCTTCCAAATATCCCTTTGCCAATTCCACAAGAACAGCCTTAGCGAAAGGCTTCTTGAAGGGAAAGATGGAACTCTGTGAGATGAATTAACAGAACACAGAGCAGTTTCTCAGAAAGCTTCTTTCTAGTTTTGAACGGAAGATATTTCCTTTTTCACCATAGCCCTCTATGGGCTTCCAAATATCCCTTTGCTAATTCCACAAGAACAGACTTAGCGAAAGGCTTCTTGAACGGAAAGATGTAACTCTGTGAGATGAATTAACAGAACACAGAGCAGTTTCTCAGAAAGCTTCTTTCCAGTTTTGAACCGAAGATATTTCCTTTTTCACCATAGCCCTCTATGGGCTTCCAAATATCCCTTTGCCAATTCCACAAGAACAGCCTTAGCGAAAGGCTTCTTGAAGTGAAAGATGTGACTCTGTGAGATGAATTAACAGAACACAGAACAGTTTCTCAGAAAGCTTCTTTTCAGTTTTGAACGGAAGATATTTCCTTTTTCACCATAGCCCTCTATGGGCTTCCAAATATCCCTTTGCCAATTCCACAAGAACAGCCTTAGCGAAAGGCTTCTTGAAGGGAAAGATGTAACTCTGTGAGATGAACTAACAGAACACAGAGCAGTTTCTCAGAAAGCTTCTTTCCAGTTTTGAACGGAAGATATTTCCTTTTTCACCATAGCCCTCTATGGGCTTCCAAATATCCCTTTGCCAATTCCACAAGAACAGCCTTACCGAAAGGCTTCTTGAAGGGAAAGATGTAACTCTGTGAGATGAATTAACAGAACACAGAGCAGTTTCTCAAAAGCTTCTTTCCAGTTTTGAACGGAAGATATTTCCTTTTTCACCATAGCCGTCTATGGGCTTCCAAATATCCCTTTGCCAATTCCACAAGAACAGCCTTAGCGAAAGGCTTCTTGAAGGGAAAGATGTAACTCTGTGAGATGAATTAACGGAACACAGAGCAGTTTCTCAGATAGCTTCTTTCCAGTTTTGAACGGAAGATATTTCCTTTTTCACCATAGCCCTCTATGGGCTTCCAAATATCCCTTTGCCAATTGCACAAGAACAGACTTAGCGAAAGGCTTCTTGAAGGGAAAGATGTAACTCTGTGAGATGAATTAACAGAACACAGAGCAGTTTCTCAGAAAGCTTCTTTCCAGTTTGGAACGGAAGATATTTCCTTTTTCACCATAGCCCTCTATGGGCTTCCAAATATCCCTTTACCAATTCCACAAGAACAGCCTTAGCGAAAGGCTTCTTGAAGGGAAAGATGTAACTCTGTGAGATGAATTAACAGAACACAGAGCAGTTTCTCAGAAAGCTTCTTTCGAGTTTTGAAAGGAAGATATTTCCTTTTTCACCATAGCCCTCTATGGGCTTCCAAATATCCCTTTGCCAATTCCACAAGAACAGCCTTAGCGAAAGGCTTCTTCAAGGGAAAGATGTAACTCTGTGAGATGAATTAACAGAACACAGAGCAGTTTCTCAGAAAGCGTTTTTCCAGTTTTGAACGGAAGATATTTCCTTTTTCACCATAGCCCTCTATGGCCTTCCAAATATCCCTTTGCCAATTCCACAAGAACAGCCTTAGCGAAAGGCTTCTTGAAGTGAAAGATGTAACTCTGTGAGATGAATTAACAGAACACAGAACAGTTTCTCAGAAAGCTTCTTTTCAGTTTTGAACGGAAGATATTTCCTTTTTCACCATAGCCCTCTATGGGCTTCCAAATATCCCTTTGCCAATTCCACAAGAACAGCCTTAGCGAAAGGCTTCTTGAAGGGAAAGATGTAACTCTGTGAGATGAACTAACAGAACACAGAGCAGTTTCTCAGAAAGCTTCTTTCAAGTTTTGAACGGAAGATATTTCCTTTTTCACCATAGCCCTCTATGGGCTTCCAAATATCCCTTTGCCAATTCCACAAGAACAGCCTTACCGAAAGGCTTCTTGAAGGGAAAGATGTAACTCTGTGAGATGAATTAACAGAACACAGAGCAGTTTCTCAAAAGCTTCTTTCCAGTTTTGAACGGAAGATATTTCCTTTTTCACCATAGCCGTCTATGGGCTTCCAAATATCCCTTTGCCAATTCCACAAGAACAGCCTTAGCGAAAGGCTTCTTGAAGGGAAAGATGTAACTCTGTGAGATGAATTAACAGAACACAGAGCAGTTTCTCAGATAGCTTCTTTCCAGTTTTGAACGGAAGATATTTCCTTTTTCACCATAGCCCTCTATGGGCTTCCAAATATCCCTTTGCCAATTGCACAAGAACAGACTTAGTGAAAGGCTTCTTGAAGGGAAAGATGTAACTCTGTGAGATGAATTAACAGAACACAGAGCAGTTTCTCAGAAAGCTTCTTTCCAGTTTGGAACGGAAGATATTTCCTTTTTCACCATAGCCCTCTATGGGCTTCCAAATATCCCTTTACCAATTCCACAAGAACAGCCTTAGCGAAAGGCTTCTTGAAGGGAAAGATGTAACTCTGTGAGATGAATTAACAGAACACAGAGCAGTTTCTCAGAAAGCTTCTTTCCAGTTTTGAACGGAAGATATTTCCTTTTTCACCATAGCCCTCTATGGGCTTCCAAATATCCCTTTGCCAATTCCACAAGAACAGCCTTAGCGAAAGGCTTCTTCAAGGGAAAGATGTAACTCTGTGAGATGAATTAACAGAACACAGAGCAGTTTCTCA
This sequence comes from Chlorocebus sabaeus, assembly GCF_047675955.1. Lineage (NCBI taxonomy): Eukaryota > Metazoa > Chordata > Mammalia > Primates > Cercopithecidae > Chlorocebus > Chlorocebus sabaeus. The sequence continues at coordinate 241,127 of NW_027328136.1, read as the reverse complement.
GAAAGCGTTTTTCCAGTTTTGAACGGAAGATATTTCCTTTTTCACCATAGCCCTCTATGGCCTTCCAAATATCCCTTTGCCAATTCCACAAGAACAGCCTAAGCGAAAGGCTTCTTGAAGTGAAAGATGTAACTCTGTGAGATGAATTAACAGAACACAGAACAGTTTCTCAGAAAGATTCTTTCCAGTTTTGAACGGAAGATATTTCCTTTTTCACCATAGCCGTCCATGGGCTTCCAAATATCCCTTTGCCAATTCCACAAGAACAGACTTAGCGAAAGACTTCTTGAAGGGAAAGATGTAACTCTGTGAGATGAATTAACAGAACACAGAGCAGTTTCTCAGAAAGCTTCTTTCCAGTTTTGAACGGAAGATATTTCCTTTTTCACCATAGCCCTCTATGGGCTTCCAAATATCCCTTTGCCAATTCCACAAGAACAGACTTAGCGAAAGGCTTCTTGAAGGGAAAGATGTAACTCTGTGAGATGAATTAACAGAACACAGAGCAGTTTCTCAGAAAGCTTCTTTCCAGTTTTGAACGGAAGATATTTTCTTTTTCACCATAGCCCACTATGGGCTTCCAAATATCCCTTTGCCAATTCCACAAGAACAGCCTTAGCGAAAGGCTTCTTGAAGGGAAAGATGAAACTCTGTGAGATGAACTAACAGAACACAGAGCAGTTTCTCAGAAAGCTTCTTTCCAGTTTTGAACGGAAGATATTTCCTTTTTCACCATAGCCCTCTATGGGCTTCCAAATATCCCTTTGCGAATTCCACAAGAACAGCCTTAGCGAAAGGCTTCTTGAAGGGAAAGATGTAACTCTGTGAGATGAATTAACAGAACACAGAGCAGTTTCTCAGAAAGCTTCTTTCCAGTTTTGAACGGAAGATATTTCCTTTTTCACCATGGCCCTCTATGGGCTTCCAAATATCCCTTTGCCAATTCCACAAGAACAGCCTTAGCGAAAGGCTTCTTGAAGGGAAAGATGTAACTCTGTGAGATGAATTAACAGAACACAGAGCAGTTTCTCAGAAAGCTTCTTTCCAGTTTTGAACGGAAGATATTTCCTTTTTCACCATGGCCCTCTATGGGCTTCCAAATATCCCTTTGCCAATTCCACAAGAACAGCCTTAGCGAAAGGCTTCTTGAAGTGAAAGATGTAACTCTGTGAGATGAATTAACAGAACACAGAACAGTTTCTCAGAAAGCTTCTTTTCAGTTTTGAACGGAAGATATTTCCTTTTTCACCATAGCCCTCTATGGGCTTCCAAATATCCCTTTGCCAAATCCACAAGAACAGCCTTAGCGAAAGGCTTCTTGAAGGGAAAGATGTAACTCTGTGAGATGAACTAACAGAACACAGAGCAGTTTCTCAGAAAGCTTCTTTCCAGTTTTGAACGGAAGATATTTCCTTTTTCACCATAGCCCTCTATGGGCTTCCAAATATCCCTTTGCCAATTCCACAAGAACAGCCTTACCGAAAGGCTTCTTGAAGGGAAAGATGTAACTCTGTGAGATGAACTAACAGAACACAGAGCAGTTTCTCAAAAGCTTCTTTCCAGTTTTGAAGGGAAGATATTTCCTTTTTCACAATAGCCGTCTATGGGCTTCCAAATATCCCTTTGCCAATTCCACAAGAACAGCCTTAGCGAAAGACTTCTTGAAGGGAAAGATGTAACTCTGTGAGATGAATTAACAGAACACAGAGCAGTTTCTCAGAAAGCTTCCTTCCAGTTTTGAACGGAAGATATTTCCTTTTTCACCATAGCCCTCTATGGGCTTCCAAATATCCCTTTGCCAATTCCACAAAAACAGACTTAGCGAAAGGCTTCTTGAAGGGAAAGATGTAACTCTGTGAGATGAATTAACAGAACACAGAGCAGTTTCTCAGAAAGCTTCTTTCCAGTTTTGAACGGAAGATATTTCCTTTTTCACCATAGCCCTCTATGGGCTTCCAAATATCCCTTTGCCAATTCCACAAGAACAGCCTTAGTGAAAGGCTTCTTGAAGGGAAAGATGTAACTCTGTGAGATGAATTAACAGAACACAGAGCAGTTTCTCAGAAAGCTTCTTTCCAATTTTGAACGGAAGATATTTCCTTTTTCACCATAGCCCTCTATGGGCTTCCAAATATCCCTTTGCCAATTCCACAAGAACAGCCTTAGCGAAAGGCTTCTTGAAGGGAAAGATGTAACTCTGTGAGATGAATTAACAGAACACAGAGCAGTTTCTCAGAAAGCTTCTTTCCAGTTTTGAACGGAAGATATTTCCTTTTTCACCATAGCCTTCTATGGGCTTCCAAATATCCCTTTGCCAATTCCACAAGAACAGCCTTAGCGAAAGGCTTCTTGAAGGGAAAGATGTAACTCTGTGAGATGAATTAACAGAACACAGAGCAGTTTCTCAGAAAGCGTCTTTCCAGTTTTGAACGGAAGATATTTCCTTTTTCACCATAGCCCTCTATGGGCTTCCAAATATCCCTTTGCCAATTCCACAAGAACAGCCTTAGCGAAAGGCTTCTTGAAGAGAAAGATGTAACTCTGTGAGATGAATTAACAGAACACAGAACAGTTTCTCAGAAAGATTCTTTCCAGTTTTGAACGGAAGATATTTCCTTTTTCACCATAGCCCTCTATGGGCTTCCAAATATCCCTTTGCCAATTCCACAAGAACAGCCTTAGCGAAAGGCTTCTTGAAGGGAAAGATGTAACTCTGTGAGATGAACTAACAGAACACAGAGCAGTTTCTCAGAAAGCTTCTTTCCAGTTTTGAACGGAAGATATTTCCTTTTTCACCATAGCCCTCTATGGGCTTCCAAATATCCCTTTGCCAATTCCACAAGAACAGCCTTAGCGAAAGGCTTCTTGAAGGGAAAGATGTAACTCTGTGAGATGTATTAAAAGAAGACAGAGCATGTCTCAAAAGCTTCTTTCCAGTTTTGAACGGAAGATATTTCCTTTTTCACCATAGCCGTCTATGGGCTACCAAATATCCCTATGCCAATTCCACAAGAACAGCCTTAGCGAAAGGCTTCTTGAAGGGAAAGATGTAACTCTGTGAGATGAATTAACAGAACACAGAGCAGTTTCTCAGATAGCTTCTTTCCAGTTTTGAACGGAAGATATTTCCTTTTTCACCATAGCCCTCTATGAGCTTCCAAATATCCCTTTGCCAATTCCACAAGAACAGCCTTAGCGAAAGGCTTCTTGAAGGGAAAGATGTAACTCTGTGAGATGAATTAACAGAACACAGAGCAGTTTCTCAGAAAGCTTCTTTCCAGTTTGGAACGGAAGATATTTCCTTTTTCACCATAGCCCTCTATGGGCTTCCAAATATCCCTTTGCCAATTCCACAAGAACAGCCTTAGTGAAAGGCTTCTTGAAGGGAAAGATGTAACTCTGTGAGATGAATTAAAAGAAGACAGAGCATGTCTCAAAAGCTTCTTTCCAGTTTTGAACGGAAGATATTTCCTTTTTCACCATAGCCGTCTATGGGCTTCCAAATATCCCTTTGCCAATTCCACAAGAACAGCCTTAGCGAAAGGCTTCTTGAAGGGAAAGATGTAACTCTGTGAGATGAATTAACAGAACACAGAGCAGTTTCTCAGATAGCTTCTTTCCAGTTTTGAACGGAAGATATTTCCTTTTTCACCATAGCCCTCTATGGGCTTCCAAATATCCCTTTGCCAATTCCACAAGAACAGCCTTAGCGAAAGGCTTCTTGAAGGGAAAGATGTAACTCTGTGAGATGAATTAACAGAACACAGAGCAGTTTCTCAGAAAGCTTCTTTCCAGTTTTGAACGGAAGATATTTCCTTTTTCACCGTAGCCCTCTATGGGCTTCTAAATATCCCTTTGCCAATTCCACAAGAACAGCCTTAGCGAAAGGCTTCTTGAAGGGAAAGATGTAACTCTGTGAGATGAATTAACAGAACACAGAGCAGTTTCTCAGAAAGCTTCTTTCCAGTTTTGAACGGAAGATATTTCCTTTTTCACCATAGCCCTCTATGGGCTTCCAAATATCCCTTTGCCAATTCCACAAGAACAGCCTTAGCGAAATGCTTCTTGAAGGGAAAGATGTAACTCTGTGAGATGAATTAACAGAACACAGAGCAGTTTCTCAAAAGCCTCTTTCCAATTTTGAACGGAAGATATTTCCTTTTTCACCATAGCCGTCTATGGGCTTCCAAATATCCCTTTGCCAATTCCACAAGAACAGCCTTAGCGAAAGGCTTCTTGAAGGGAAAGATGTAACTCTGTGAGATGAATTAACAGAACACAGAGCAGTTTCTCAGAAAGCTTCTTTCCAGTTTGGAACGGAAGATATTTCCTTTTTCACCATAGCCCTCTATGGGCTTCCAAATATCCCTTTGCCAATTCCACAAGAACAGACTTAGCGAAAGGCTTCTTGAAGGGAAAGATGTAACTCTGTGAGATGAATTAACAGAACACAGAGCAGTTTCTCAAAACCTTCTTTCCAGTTTTGAACGGAAGATATTTCATTTTTCACCATACCCGTCTATGGGCTTCCAAATATCCTTTTGCCAATTCCACAAGAACAGCCTTAGCGAAAGGCTTCTTGAAGGGAAAGATGTAACTCTGTGAGATGAATTAACAGAACACAGAGCAGTTTCTCAGAAAGCTTCTTTCCAGTTTTGAACGGAAGATATTTCCTTTTTCACCATAGCCCTCTATGGGCTTCCAAATATCCCTTTGCCAATTCCACAAGAACAGCCTTAGCGAAAGGCTTCTTGAAGGGAAAGATGTAACTCTGTGAGATGAACTAACAGAACACAGAGCAGTTTCTCAGAAAGCTTCTTTCCAGTTTTGAACGGAAGATATTTCCTTTTTCACCATAGCCCTCTATGGGCTTCCAAATATCCCTTTGCCAATTCCACAAGAACAGACTTTGCGAAAGGCTTCTTGAAGGGAAAGATGTAACTCTGTGAGATGAATTAACAGAACACAGAGCAGTTTCTCAGAAAGCGTCTTTCCAGTTTTGAATGGAAGATATTTCCTTTTTCACCATAGCCCTCTATGGGCTTCCAAATATCCCTTTGCCAATTCCACAAGAACAGCCTTAGTGAAAGGCTTCTTGAAGGGAAAGATGTAACTCTGTGAGATGAATTAACAGAACACAGAGCAGTTTCTCAGAAAGCTTCTTTCCAGTTTTGAACGGAAGATATTTCCTTTTTCACCATAGCCCTCTATGGGCTTCCAAATATCCCTTTGCCAATTCCACAAGAACAGCCTTAGCGAAAGGCTTCTTGAAGGGAAAGATGTAACTCTGTGAGATGAATTAACAGAACACAGAGCAGTTTCTCAGAAAGCTTCTTTCCAGTTTTGAACGGAAGATATTTCCTTTTTCACCATAGCCCTCTATGGGCTTCCAAATATCCCTTTGCCAATTCCACAAGAACAGCCTTAGCGAAAGGCTTCTTCAAGGGAAAGATGTAACTCTGTGAGATGAATTAACAGAACACAGAGCAGTTTCTCAGAAAGCGTCTTTCCAGTTTTGAACGGATGATATTTCCTTTTTCACCATAGCCCTCTAAGGGCTTCCAAATATCCCTTTGCCAATTCAACAAGAACAGCCTTAGCGAAAGGCTTCTTGAAGTGAAAGATGTAACTCTGTGAGATGAATTAACAGAACACAGAACAGTTTCTCAGAAAGCTTCTTTCCAGTTTTGAACGGAAGATATTTCCTTTTTCACCATAGCCCTCTAAGGGCTTCCAAATATCCCTTTGCCAATTCCACAAGAACAGCCTTAGCGAAAGGCTTCTTGAAGGGAAAGATGTAACTCTGTGAGATGAACTAACAGAACACAGAGCAGTTTCTCAAAAGCCTCTTTCCAATTTTGAACGGAAGATATTTCCTTTTTCACCATAGCCCTCTATGGGCTTCCAAATATCCCTTTGCCAATTCCACAAGAACAGCCTTAGCGAAAGGCTTCTTGAAGGGAAAGATGTAACTCTGTGAGATGAATTAAAAGAACACAGAGCAGTTTCTCAAAAGCTTCTTTCCAGTTTTGAACGGAAGATATTTCCTTTTTCACCATAGCCCTCTATGGGCTTCCAAATATCCCTTTGCCAATTCCACAAGAACAGCCTTAGCGAAAGGCTTCTTGAAGGGAAGGATGTAACTCTGTGAGATGAATTAACAGAACACAGAGCAGTTTCTCAGATAGCTTCTTTCCAGTTTTGAACGGAAGATATTTCATTTTTCACCATAGCCCTCTATGGGCTTCCAAATATCCCTTTGCCAATTCCACAAGAACAGCCTTAGCGAAAGGCTTCTTGAAGGGAAAGATGTAACTCTGTGAGATGAATTAACAGAACACAGAGCAGTTTCTCAGATAGCTTCTTTCCAGTTTTGAACGGAAGATATTTCCTTTTTCACCATAGCCCTCTATGGGCTTCCAAATATCCCTTTGCCAATTGCACAAGAACAGACTTAGCGAAAGGCTTCTTGAAGAGAAAGATGTAACTCTGTGAGATGAATTAACAGAACACTGAACAGTTTCTCAGAAAGCTTCTTTCCAGTTTTGAACGGAAGATATTTTCTTTTTCACCATAGCCCTCTATGGGCTTCCAAATATCCCTTTGCCAATTCCACAAGAACAGCCTTAGCGAAAGGCTTCTTGAAGGGAAAGATGTAACTCTGTGAGATGAATTAACAGAACACAGAGCAGTTTCTCAGAAAGCTTCTTTCCAGTTTTGAACGGAAGATATTTCCTTTTTCACCATAGCCCTCTATGGGCTTCCAAATATCCCTTTGCCAATTCCACAAGAACAGCCTTAGCGAAAGGCTTCTTGAAGGGAAAGATGTAACTATGTGAGATGAACTAACAGAACACAGAGCAGTTTCTCAGAAAGCTTCTTTCCAGTTTTGAACGGAAGATATTTCCTTTTTCACCATAGCCCTCTATGGGCTTCCAAATATCCCGTGCCAATTCCACAAGAACAGCCTTAGCGAAAGGCTTCTTGAAGGGAAAGATGTAACTCTGTGAGATGAATTAAAAGAACACAGAGCAGTTTCTCAAAAGCTTCTTTCCAGTTTTGAACGGAAGATATTTCCTTTTTCACCATAGCCGTCCATGGGCTTCCAAATATCCCTTTGCCAATTCCACAAGAACAGACTTAGCGAAAGACTTCTTGAAGGGAAAGATGTAACTCTGTGAGATGAATTAACAGAACTCAGAGCAGTTTCTCAGAAAGCTTCTTTCCAGTTTTGAACGGAAGATATTTCCTTTTTCACCATAGCCCTCTATGGGCTTCCAAATATCCCTTTGCCAATTCCACAAGAACAGACTTAGCGAAAGGCTTCTGGAAGGGAAAGATGTAACTCTGTGAGATGAATTAACAGAACACAGAGCAGTTTCTCAGAAAGCTTCTTTCCAGTTTTGAACGGAAGATATTTCCTTTTTCACCATAGCCCACTATGGGCTTCCAAATATCCCTTTGCCAATTCCACAAGAACAGCCTTAGCGAAAGGCTTCTTGAAGGGAAAGATGAAACTCTGTGAGATGAACTAACAGAACACAGAGCAGTTTCTCAGAAAGCTTCTTTCCAGTTTTGAACGGAAGATATTTCCTTTTTCACCATAGCCCTCTATGGGCTTCCAAATATCCCTTTGCGAATTCCACAAGAACAGCCTTAGCGAAAGGCTTCTTAAAGGGAAAGATGTAACTCTGTGAGATGAATTAACAGAACACAGAGCAGTTTCTCAGAAAGCTTCTTTCCAGTTTTGAACGGAAGATATTTCCTTTTTCACCATGGCCCTCTATGGGCTTCCAAATATCCCTTTGCCAATTCCACAAGAACAGCCTTAGCGAAAGGCTACTTGAAGGGAAAGATGTAACTCTGTGAGATGAATTAACAGAACACAGAGCAGTTTCTCAGAAAGCTTCTTTCTAGTTTTGAACGGAAGATATTTCCTTTTTCACCATAGCCCTCTATGGGCTTCCAAATATCCCTTTGCGAATTCCACAAGAACAGCCTTAGCGAAAGGCTTCTTGAACGGAAAGATGTAACTCTGTGAGATGAATTAACAGAACACAGAGCAGTTTCTCAGAAAGCTTCTTTCCAGTTTTGAACCGAAGATATTTCCTTTTTCACCATAGCCCTCTATGGGCTTCAAAATATCCCTTTGCCAATTCCACAAGAACAGCCTTAGCGAAAGGCTTCTTGAAGTGAAAGATGTAACTCTGTGAGATGAATTAACAGAACACAGAACAGTTTCTCAGAAAGCTTCTTTTCAGTTTTGAACGGAAGATATTTCCTTTTTCACCATAGCCCTCTATGGGCTTCCAAATATCCCTTTGCCTAATCCACAAGAACAGCCTTAGCGAAAGGCTTCTTGAAGGGAAAGATGTAACTCTGTGAGATGAACTAACAGAACACAGAGCAGTTTCTCAGAAAGCTTCTTTCCAGTTTTGAACGGAAGATATTTCCTTTTTCACCATAGCCCTCTATGGGCTTCCAAATATCCCTTTGCCAATTCCACAAGAACAGCCTTACCGAAAGGCTTTTTGAAGGGAAAGATGTAACTCTGTGAGATGAATTAAAAGAACACAGAGCAGTTTCTCAAAAGCTTCTTTCCAGTTTTGAACGGAAGATATTTCCTTTTTCACCATAGCCGTCCATGGGCTTCCAAATATCCCTTTGCCAATTCCACAAGAACAGACTTAGCGAAAGACTTCTTGAAGGGAAAGATGTAACTCTGTGAGATGAATTAACAGAACACAGAGCAGTTTCTCAGAAAGCTTCTTTAGAGTTTTGAACGGAAGATATTTCCTTTTTCACCATAGCCCTCTATGGGCTTCCAAATATCCCTTTGCCAATTCCACAAGAACAGACGTAGCGAAAGGCTTCTTGAAGGGAAAGATGTAACTCTGTGAGATGAATTAACAGAACACAGAGCAGTTTCTCAGAAAGCTTCTTTCCAGTTTTGAACGGAAGATATTTCCTTTTTCACCATAGCCCACTATGGGCTTCCAAATATCCCTTTGCCAATTCCACAAGAACAGCCTTAGCGAAAGGCTTCTTGAAGGGAAAGATGAAACTCTGTGAGATGAACTAACAGAACACAGAGCAGTTTCTCAGAAAGCTTCTTTCCAGTTTTGAACGGAAGATATTTTCTTTTTCACCATAGCCTTCTATGGGCTTCCAAATATCCCTTTGCCAATTCCACAAGAACAGCCTTAGCGAAAGGCTTCTTGAAGGGAAAGATGTAACTCTGTGAGATGAATTAACAGAACACAGAGCAGTTTCTCAGAAAGCGTCTTTCCAGTTTTGAACGGAAGATATTTCCTTTTTCACCATAGCCCTCTATGGGCTTCCAAATATCCCTTTGCCAATTCCACAAGAACAGCCTTAGCGAAAGGCTTCTTGAAGTGAAAGATGTAACGCTGTGAGATGAATTAACAGAACACAGAACAGTTTCTCAGAAAGCTTCTTTCCAGTTTTGAACGGAAGATATTTCCTTTTTCACCATAGCCCTCTAAGGGCTTCCAAATATCCCTTTGCCAATTCCACAAGAACAGCCTTAGCGAAAGGCTTCTTGAAGGGAAAGATGTAACTCTGTGAGATGAACTAACAGAACACAGAGCAGTTTCTCAGAAAGCTTCTTTCCAGTTTTGAACGGAAGATATTTCCTTTTTCACCATAGCCCTCTATGGGCTTCCAAATATCCCTTTGCCAATTCCACAAGAACAGCCTTAGCGAAAGGCTTCTTGAAGGGAAAGATGTAACTCTGTGAGATGAATTAAAAGAAGACAGAGCATGTCTCAAAAGCTTCTTTCCAGTTTTGAACGGAAGATATTTCCTTTTTCACCAAAGCCGTCTATGGGCTTCCAAATATCCCTTTGCCAATTCCACAAGAACAGCCTTAGCGAAAGGCTTCTTGAAGGGAAAGATGTAACTCTGTGAGATGAATTAACAGAACACAGAGCAGTTTCTCAGATAGCTTCTTTCCAGTTTTGAACGGAAGATATTTCCTTTTTCACCATAGCCCTCTATGGGCTTCCAAATATCCCTTTGCCAATTCCACAAGAACAGCCTTAGCGAAAGGCTTCTTGAAGGGAAAGATGTAACTCTGTGAGATGAATTAACAGAACACAGAGCAGTTTCTCAGAAAGCTTCTTTCCAGTTTTGAACGGAAGATATTTCCTTTTTCACCGTAGCCCTCTATGGGCTTCTAAATATCCCTTTGCCAATCCCACAAGAACAGCCTTAGCGAAAGGCTTCTTGAAGGGAAAGATGTAACTCTGTGAGATGAATTAACAGAACACAGAGCAGTTTCTCAGAAAGCTTCTTTCCAGTTTTGAACGGAAGATATTTCCTTTTTCACCATAGCCCTCTATGGGCTTCCAAATATCCCTTTGCCAATTCCACAAGAACAGCCTTAGCGAAAGGCTTCTTGAAGGGAAAGATGTAACTCTGTGAGATGAACTAACAGAACACAGAGCAGTTTCTCAGAAAGCTTCTTTCCAGTTTTGAACGGAAGATATTTCCTTTTTCACCATAGCCCTCTATGGGCTTCCAAATATCCCTTTGCCAATTCCACAAGAACAGCCTTAGCGAAAGGCTTCTTGAAGGGAAAGATGTAACTCTGTGAGATGAATTAAAAGAAGACAGAGCATGTCTCAAAAGCTTCTTTCCAGTTTTGAACGGAAGATATTTCCTTTTTCACCATAGCCGTCTATGGGCTTCCAAATATCCCTTTGCCAATTCCACAAGAACAGCCTTAGCGAAAGGCTTCTTCAAGGGAAAGATGTAACTCTGTGAGATGAATTAACAGAACACAGAGCAGTTTCTCAGAAAGCGTCTTTCCAGTTTTGAACGGAAGATATTTCCTTTTTCACCATAGCCCTCTAAGGGCTTCCAAATATCCCTTTGCCAATTCAACAAGAACAGCCTTAGCGAAAGGCTTCTTGAAGTGAAAGATGTAACTCTGTGAGATGAATTAACAGAACACAGAACAGTTTCTCAGAAAGCTTCTTTCCAGTTTTGAACGGAAGATATTTCCTTTTTCACCATAGCCCTCTAAGGGCTTCCAAATATCCCTTTGCCAATTCCACAAGAACAGCCTTAGCGAAAGGCTTCTTGAAGGGAAAGATGTAACTCTGTGAGATGAACTAACAGAACACAGAGCAGTTTCTCAGAAAGCTTCTTTCCAGTTTTGAACGGAAGATATTTCCTTTTTCACCATAGCCCTCTATGGGCTTCCAAATATCCCTTTGCCAATTCCACAAGAACAGCCTTAGCGAAATGCTTCTTGAAGGGAAAGATGTAACTCTGTGAGATGAATTAACAGAACACAGAGCAGTTTCTCAAAAGCCTCTTTCCAATTTTGAACGGAAGATATTTCCTTTTTCACCATAGCCGTCTATGGGCTTCCAAATATCCCTTTGCCAATTCCACAAGAACAGCCTTAGCGAAAGGCTTCTTGAAGGGAAAGATGTAACTCTGTGAGAGGAATTAACAGAACACAGAGCAGTTTCTCAGAAAGCTTCTTTCCAGTTTGGAACGGAAGATATTTCCTTTTTCACCATAGCCCTCAATGGGCTTCCAAATATCCCTTTGCCAATTCCACAAGAACAGACTTAGCGAAAGGCTTCTTGAAGGGAAAGATGTAACTCTGTGAGATGAATTAACAGAACACAGAGCAGTTTCTCAGAAAGCTTCTTTCCAGTTTTGAACGGAAGATATTTCCTTTTTCACCATAGCCCACTATGGGCTTCCAAATATCCCTTTGCCAATTCCACAAGAACAGCCTTAGCGAAAGGCTTCTTGAAGGGAAAGATGAAACTCTGTGAGATGAACTAACAGAACACAGAGCAGTTTCTCAGAAAGCTTCTTTCCAGTTTTGAACGGAAGATATTTCCTTTTTCACCATAGCCCTCTATGGGCTTCCAAATATCCCTTTGCGAATTCCACAAGAACAGCCTTAGCGAAAGGCTTCTTGAAGGGAAAGATGTAACTCTGTGAGATGAATTAACAGAACACAGAGCAGTTTCTCAGAAAGCTTCTTTCCAGTTTTGAACGGAAGATATTTCCTTTTTCACCATGGCCCTCTATGGGCTTCCAAATATCCCTTTGCCAATTCCACAAGAACAGCCTTAGCGAAAGGCTACTTGAAGGGAAAGATGTAACTCTGTGAGATGAATTAACAGAACACAGAGCAGTTTCTCAGAAAGCTTCTTTCTAGTTTTGAACGGAAGATATTTCCTTTTTCACCATAGCCCTCTATGGGCTTCCAAATATCCCTTTGCGAATTCCACAAGAACAGCCTTAGCGAAAGGCTTCTTGAACGGAAAGATGTAACTCTGTGAGATGAATTAACAGAACACAGAGCAGTTTCTCAGAAAGCTTCTTTCCAGTTTTGAACCGAAGATATTTCCTTTTTCACCATAGCCCTCTATGGGCTTCAAAATATCCCTTTGCCAATTCCACAAGAACAGCCTTAGCGAAAGGCTTCTTGAAGTGAAAGATGTAACTCTGTGAGATGAATTAACAGAACACAGAACAGTTTCTCAGAAAGCTTCTTTTCAGTTTTGAACGGAAGATATTTCCTTTTTCACCATAGCCCTCTATGGGCTTCCAAATATCCCTTTGCCAAATCCACAAGAACAGCCTTAGCGAAAGGCTTCTTGAAGGGAAAGATGTAACTCTGTGAGATGAACTAACAGAACACAGAGCAGTTTCTCAGAAAGCTTCTTTCCAGTTTTGAACGGAAGATATTTCCTTTTTCACCATAGCCCTCTATGGGCTTCCAAATATCCCTTTGCCAATTCCACAAGAACAGCCTTACCGAAAGGCTTTTTGAAGGGAAAGATGTAACTCTGTGAGATGAATTAAAAGAACACAGAGCAGTTTCTCAAAAGCTTCTTTCCAGTTTTGAACGGAAGATATTTCCTTTTTCACCATAGCCGTCCATGGGCTTCCAAATATCCCTTTGCCAATTCCACAAGAACAGACTTAGCGAAAGACTTCTTGAAGGGAAAGATGTAACTCTGTGAGATGAATTAACAGAACACAGAGCAGTTTCTCAGAAAGCTTCTTTAGAGTTTTGAACGGAAGATATTTCCTTTTTCACCATAGCCCTCTATGGGCTTCCAAATATCCCTTTGCCAATTCCACAAGAACAGACGTAGCGAAAGGCTTCTTGAAGGGAAAGATGTAACTCTGTGAGATGAATTAACAGAACACAGAGCAGTTTCTCAGAAAGCTTCTTTCCAGTTTTGAACGGAAGATATTTCCTTTTTCACCATAGCCCACTATGGGCTTCCAAATATCCCTTTGCCAATTCCACAAGAACAGCCTTAGCGAAAGGCTTCTTGAAGGGAAAGATGAAACTCTGTGAGATGAACTAACAGAACACAGAGCAGTTTCTCAGAAAGCTTCTTTCCAGTTTTGAACGGAAGATATTTTCTTTTTCACCATAGCCTTCTATGGGCTTCCAAATATCCCTTTGCCAATTCCACAAGAACAGCCTTAGCGAAAGGCTTCTTGAAGGGAAAGATGTAACTCTGTGAGATGAATTAACAGAACACAGAGCAGTTTCTCAGAAAGCGTCTTTCCAGTTTTGAACGGAAGATATTTCCTTTTTCACCATAGCCCTCTATGGGCTTCCAAATATCCCTTTGCCAATTCCACAAGAACAGCCTTAGCGAAAGGCTTCTTGAAGTGAAAGATGTAACGCTGTGAGATGAATTAACAGAACACAGAACAGTTTCTCAGAAAGCTTCTTTCCAGTTTTGAACGGAAGATATTTCCTTTTTCACCATAGCCCTCTATGGGCTTCCAAATATCCCTTTGCCAATTCCACAAGAACAGCCTTAGCGAAAGGCTTCTTGAAGGGAAAGATGTAACTCTGTGAGATGAACTAACAGAACACAGAGCAGTTTCTCAGAAAGCTTCTTTCCAGTTTTGAACGGAAGATATTTCCTTTTTCACCATAGCCCTCTATGGGCTTCCAAATATCCCTTTGCCAATTCCACAAGAACAGCCTTAGCGAAAGGCTTCTTGAAGGGAAAGATGTAACTCTGTGAGATGAATTAAAAGAAGACAGAGCATGTCTCAAAAGCTTCTTTCCAGTTTTGAACGGAAGATATTTCCTTTTTCACCATAGCCGTCTATGGGCTTCCAAATATCCCTTTGCCAATTCCACAAGAACAGCCTTAGCGAAAGGCTTCTTGAAGGGAAAGATGTAACTCTGTGAGATGAATTAACAGAACACAGAGCAGTTTCTCAGATAGCTTCTTTCCAGTTTTGAACGGAAGATATTTCCTTTTTCACCATAGCCCTCTATGGGCTTCCAAATATCCCTTTGCCAATTCCACAAGAACAGCCTTAGCGAAAGGCTTCTTGAAGGGAAAGATGTAACTCTGTGAGATGAATTAACAGAACACAGAGCAGTTTCTCAGAAAGCTTCTTTCCAGTTTTGAACGGAAGATATTTCCTTTTTCACCGTAGCCCTCTATGGGCTTCTAAATATCCCTTTGCCAATCCCACAAGAACAGCCTTAGCGAAAGGCTTCTTGAAGGGAAAGATGTAACTCTGTGAGATGAATTAACAGAACACAGAGCAGTTTCTCAGAAAGCTTCTTTCCAGTTTTGAACGGAAGATATTTCCTTTTGCACCATAGCCCTCTATGGGCTTCCAAATATCCCTTTGCCAATTCCACAAGAACAGCCTTAGCGAAAGGCTTCTTGAAGGGAAAGATGTAACTCTGTGAGATGAACTAACAGAACACAGAGCAGTTTCTCAGAAAGCTTCTTTCCAGTTTTGAACGGAAGATATTTCCTTTTTCACCATAGCCCTCTATGGGCTTCCAAATATCCCTTTGCCAATTCCACAAGAACAGCCTTAGCGAAAGGCTTCTTGAAGGGAAAGATGTAACTCTGTGAGATGAATTAAAAGAAGACAGAGCATGTCTCAAAAGCTTCTTTCCAGTTTTGAACGGAAGATATTTCCTTTTTCACCATAGCCGTCTATGGGCTTCCAAATATCCCTTTGCCAATTCCACAAGAACAGCCTTAGCGAAAGGCTTCTTCAAGGGAAAGATGTAACTCTGTGAGATGAATTAACAGAACACAGAGCAGTTTCTCAGAAAGCGTCTTTCCAGTTTTGAACGGAAGATATTTCCTTTTTCACCATAGCCCTCTAAGGGCTTCCAAATATCCCTTTGCCAATTCAACAAGAACAGCCTTAGCGAAAGGCTTCTTGAAGTGAAAGATGTAACTCTGTGAGATGAATTAACAGAACACAGAACAGTTTCTCAGAAAGCTTCTTTCCAGTTTTGAACGGAAGATATTTCCTTTTTCACCATAGCCCTCTAAGGGCTTCCAAATATCCCTTTGCCAATTCCACAAGAACAGCCTTAGCGAAAGGCTTCTTGAAGGGAAAGATGTAACTCTGTGAGATGAACTAACAGAACACAGAGCAGTTTCTCAGAAAGCTTCTTTCCAGTTTTGAACGGAAGATATTTCCTTTTTCACCATAGCCCTCTATGGGCTTCCAAATATCCCTTTGCCAATTCCACAAGAACAGCCTTAGCGAAATGCTTCTTGAAGGGAAAGATGTAACTCTGTGAGATGAATTAACAGAACACAGAGCAGTTTCTCAAAAGCCTCTTTCCAATTTTGAACGGAAGATATTTCCTTTTTCACCATAGCCGTCTATGGGCTTCCAAATATCCCTTTGCCAATTCCACAAGAACAGCCTTAGCGAAAGGCTTCTTGAAGGGAAAGATGTAACTCTGTGAGATGAATTAACAGAACACAGAGCAGTTTCTCAGAAAGCTTCTTTCCAGTTTGGAACGGAAGATATTTCCTTTTTCACCATAGCCCTCAATGGGCTTCCAAATATCCCTTTGCCAATTCCACAAGAACAGACTTAGCGAAAGGCTTCTTGAAGGGAAAGATGTAACTCTGTGAGATGAATTAACAGAACACAGAGCAGTTTCTCAAAAGCTTCTTTCCAGTTTTGAACGGAAGATATTTCATTTTTCACCATAGCCGTCTATGGGCTTCCAAATATCCTTTTGCCAATTCCACAAGAACAGCCTTAGCGAAAGGCTTCTTGAAGGGAAAGATGTAACTCTGTGAGATGAATTAACAGAACACAGAGCAGTTTCTCAGAAAGCTTCTTTCCAGTTTTGAACGGAAGATATTTCCTTTTTCACCATAGCCCTCTATGGGCTTCCAAATATCCCTTTGCCAATTCCACAAGAACAGCCTTAGCGAAAGGCTTCCTGAAGGGAAAGATGTAACTCTGTGAGATGAACTAACAGAACACAGAGCAGTTTCTCAGAAAGCTTCTTTCCAGTTTTGAACGGAAGATATTTCCTTTTTCACCATGGCCCTCTATGGGCTTCCAAATATCCCTTTGCCAATTCCACAAGAACAGCCTTAGCGAAAGGCTACTTGAAGGGAAAGATGTAACTCTGTGAGATGAATTAACAGAACACAGAGCAGTTTCTCAGAAAGCTTCTTTCTAGTTTTGAACGGAAGATATTTCCTTTTTCACCATAGCCCTCTATGGGCTTCCAAATATCCCTTTGCGAATTCCACAAGAACAGCCTTAGCGAAAGGCTTCTTGAACGGAAAGATGTAACTCTGTGAGATGAATTAACAGAACACAGAGCAGTTTCTCAGAAAGCTTCTTTCCAGTTTTGAACCGAAGATATTTCCTTTTTCACCATAGCCCTCTATGGGCTTCAAAATATCCCTTTGCCAATTCCACAAGAACAGCCTTAGCGAAAGGCTTCTTGAAGTGAAAGATGTAACTCTGTGAGATGAATTAACAGAACACAGAACAGTTTCTCAGAAAGCTTCTTTTCAGTTTTGAACGGAAGATATTTCCTTTTTCACCATAGCCCTCTATGGGCTTCCAAATATCCCTTTGCCAAATCCACAAGAACAGCCTTAGCGAAAGGCTTCTTGAAGGGAAAGATGTAACTCTGTGAGATGAACTAACAGAACACAGAGCAGTTTCTCAGAAAGCTTCTTTCCAGTTTTGAACGGAAGATATTTCCTTTTTCACCATAGCCCTCTATGGGCTTCCAAATATCCCTTTGCCAATTCCACAAGAACAGCCTTACCGAAAGGCTTTTTGAAGGGAAAGATGTAACTCTGTGAGATGAATTAAAAGAACACAGAGCAGTTTCTCAAAAGCTTCTTTCCAGTTTTGAACGGAAGATATTTCCTTTTTCACCATAGCCGTCCATGGGCTTCCAAATATCCCTTTGCCAATTCCACAAGAACAGACTTAGCGAAAGACTTCTTGAAGGGAAAGATGTAACTCTGTGAGATGAATTAACAGAACACAGAGCAGTTTCTCAGAAAGCTTCTTTAGAGTTTTGAACGGAAGATATTTCCTTTTTCACCATAGCCCTCTATGGGCTTCCAAATATCCCTTTGCCAATTCCACAAGAACAGACGTAGCGAAAGGCTTCTTGAAGGGAAAGATGTAACTCTGTGAGATGAATTAACAGAACACAGAGCAGTTTCTCAGAAAGCTTCTTTCCAGTTTTGAACGGAAGATATTTCCTTTTTCACCATAGCCCACTATGGGCTTCCAAATATCCCTTTGCCAATTCCACAAGAACAGCCTTAGCGAAAGGCTTCTTGAAGGGAAAGATGAAACTCTGTGAGATGAACTAACAGAACACAGAGCAGTTTCTCAGAAAGCTTCTTCCCAGTTTTGAACGGAAGATATTTTCTTTTTCACCATAGCCTTCTATGGGCTTCCAAATATCCCTTTGCCAATTCCACAAGAACAGCCTTAGCGAAAGGCTTCTTGAAGGGAAAGATGTAACTCTGTGAGATGAATTAACAGAACACAGAGCAGTTTCTCAGAAAGCGTCTTTCCAGTTTTGAACGGAAGATATTTCCTTTTTCACCATAGCCCTCTATGGGCTTCCAAATATCCCTTTGCCAATTCCACAAGAACAGCCTTAGCGAAAGGCTTCTTGAAGTGAAAGATGTAACGCTGTGAGATGAATTAACAGAACACAGAACAGTTTCTCAGAAAGCTTCTTTCCAGTTTTGAACGGAAGATATTTCCTTTTTCACCATAGCCCTCTATGGGCTTCCAAATATCCCTTTGCCAATTCCACAAGAACAGCCTTAGCGAAAGGCTTCTTGAAGGGAAAGATGTAACTCTGTGAGATGAACTAACAGAACACAGAGCAGTTTCTCAGAAAGCTTCTTTCCAGTTTTGAACGGAAGATATTTCCTTTTTCACCATAGCCCTCTATGGGCTTCCAAATATCCCTTTGCCAATTCCACAAGAACAGCCTTAGCGAAAGGCTTCTTGAAGGGAAAGATGTAACTCTGTGAGATGAATTAAAAGAAGACAGAGCATGTCTCAAAAGCTTCTTTCCAGTTTTGAACGGAAGATATTTCCTTTTTCACCATAGCCGTCTATGGGCTTCCAAATATCCCTTTGCCAATTCCACAAGAACAGCCTTAGCGAAAGGCTTCTTGAAGGGAAAGATGTAACTCTGTGAGATGAATTAACAGAACACAGAGCAGTTTCTCAGATAGCTTCTTTCCAGTTTTGAACGGAAGATATTTCCTTTTTCACCATAGCCCTCTATGGGCTTCCAAATATCCCTTTGCCAATTCCACAAGAACAGCCTTAGCGAAAGGCTTCTTGAAGGGAAAGATGTAACTCTGTGAGATGAATTAACAGAACACAGAGCAGTTTCTCAGAAAGCTTCTTTCCAGTTTTGAACGGAAGATATTTCCTTTTTCACCGTAGCCCTCTATGGGCTTCTAAATATCCCTTTGCCAATCCCACAAGAACAGCCTTAGCGAAAGGCTTCTTGAAGGGAAAGATGTAACTCTGTGAGATGAATTAACAGAACACAGAGCAGTTTCTCAGAAAGCTTCTTTCCAGTTTTGAACGGAAGATATTTCCTTTTGCACCATAGCCCTCTATGGGCTTCCAAATATCCCTTTGCCAATTCCACAAGAACAGCCTTAGCGAAAGGCTTCTTGAAGGGAAAGATGTAACTCTGTGAGATGAACTAACAGAACACAGAGCAGTTTCTCAGAAAGCTTCTTTCCAGTTTTGAACGGAAGATATTTCCTTTTTCACCATAGCCCTCTATGGGCTTCCAAATATCCCTTTGCCAATTCCACAAGAACAGCCTTAGCGAAAGGCTTCTTGAAGGGAAAGATGTAACTCTGTGAGATGAATTAAAAGAAGACAGAGCATGTCTCAAAAGCTTCTTTCCAGTTTTGAACGGAAGATATTTCCTTTTTCACCATAGCCGTCTATGGGCTTCCAAATATCCCTTTGCCAATTCCACAAGAATAGCCTTAGCGAAAGGCTTCTTCAAGGGAAAGATGTAACTCTGTGAGATGAATTAACAGAACACAGAGCAGTTTCTCAGAAAGCGTCTTTCCAGTTTTGAACGGAAGATATTTCCTTTTTCACCATAGCCCTCTAAGGGCTTCCAAATATCCCTTTGCCAATTCAACAAGAACAGCCTTAGCGAAAGGCTTCTTGAAGTGAAAGATGTAACTCTGTGAGATGAATTAACAGAACACAGAACAGTTTCTCAGAAAGCTTCTTTCCAGTTTTGAACGGAAGATATTTCCTTTTTCACCATAGCCCTCTAAGGGCTTCCAAATATCCCTTTGCCAATTCCACAAGAACAGCCTTAGCGAAAGGCTTCTTGAAGGGAAAGATGTAACTCTGTGAGATGAACTAACAGAACACAGAGCAGTTTCTCAGAAAGCTTCTTTCCAGTTTTGAACGGAAGATATTTCCTTTTTCACCATAGCCCTCTATGGGCTTCCAAATATCCCTTTGCCAATTCCACAAGAACAGCCTTAGCGAAATGCTTCTTGAAGGGAAAGATGTAACTCTGTGAGATGAATTAACAGAACACAGAGCAGTTTCTCAAAAGCCTCTTTCCAATTTTGAACGGAAGATATTTCCTTTTTCACCATAGCCGTCTATGGGCTTCCAAATATCCCTTTGCCAATTCCACAAGAACAGCCTTAGCGAAAGGCTTCTTGAAGGGAAAGATGTAACTCTGTGAGATGAATTAACAGAACACAGAGCAGTTTCTCAGAAAGCTTCTTTCCAGTTTGGAACGGAAGATATTTCCTTTTTCACCATAGCCCTCAATGGGCTTCCAAATATCCCTTTGCCAATTCCACAAGAACAGACTTAGCGAAAGGCTTCTTGAAGGGAAAGATGTAACTCTGTGAGATGAATTAACAGAACACAGAGCAGTTTCTCAAAAGCTTCTTTCCAGTTTTGAACGGAAGATATTTCATTTTTCACCATAGCCGTCTATGGGCTTCCAAATATCCTTTTGCCAATTCCACAAGAACAGCCTTAGCGAAAGGCTTCTTGAAGGGAAAGATGTAACTCTGTGAGATGAATTAACAGAACACAGAGCAGTTTCTCAGAAAGCTTCTTTCCAGTTTTGAACGGAAGATATTTCCTTTTTCACCATAGCCCTCTATGGGCTTCCAAATATCCCTTTGCCAATTCCACAAGAACAGCCTTAGCGAAAGGCTTCTTGAAGGGAAAGATGTAACTCTGTGAGATGAACTAACAGAACACAGAGCAGTTTCTCAGAAAGCTTCTTTCCAGTTTTGAACGGAAGATATTTCCTTTTTCACCATAGCCCTCTATGGGCTTCCAAATATCCCTTTGCCAATTCCACAAGAACAGACTTTGCGAAAGGCTTCTTGAAGGGAAAGATGTAACTCTGTGAGATGAATTAACAGAACACAGAGCAGTTTCTCAGAAAGCTTCTTTCCAGTTTTGAATGGAAGATATTTCCTTTTTCACCATAGCCCTCTATGGGCTTCCAAATATCCCTTTGCCAATTCCACAAGAACAGCCTTAGTGAAAGGCTTCTTGAAGGGAAAGATGTAACTCTGTGAGATGAATTAACAGAACACAGAGCAGTTTCTCAGAAAGCTTCTTTCCAGTTTTGAACGGAAGATATTTCCTTTTTCACCATAGCCCTCTATGGGCTTCCAAATATCCCTTTGCCAATTTCACAAGAACAGCCTTAGCGAAAGGCTTCTTGAAGGGAAAGATGTAACTCTGTGAGATGAATTAACAGAACACAGAGCAGTTTCTCAGAAAGCTTCTTTCCAGTTTTGAACGGAAGATATTTCCTTTTTCACCATAGCCCTCTATGGGCTTCCAAATATCCCTTTGCCAATTCCACAAGAACAGCCTTAGCGAAAGGCTTCTTCAAGGGAAAGCTGTAACTCTGTGAGATGAATTAACAGAACACAGAGCAGTTTCTCAGAAAGCGTCTTTCCAGTTTTGAACGGAAGATATTTCCTTTTTCACCATAGCCCTCTAAGGGCTTCCAAATATCCCTTTGCCAATTCAACAAGAACAGCCTTAGCGAAAGGCTTCTTGAAGTGAAAGATGTAACTCTGTGAGATGAATTAACAGAACACAGAACAGTTTCTCAGAAATCTTCTTTCCAGTTTTGAACGGAAGATATTTCCTTTTTCACCATAGCCCTCTAAGGGCTTCCAAATATCCCTTTGCCAATTCCACAAGAACAGCCTTAGCGAAAGGCTTCTTGAAGGGAAAGATGTAACTCTGTGAGATGAACTAACAGAACACAGAGCAGTTTCTCAGAAAGCTTCTTTCCAGTTTTGAACGGAAGATATTTCCTTTTTCACCATAGCCCTCTATGGGCTTCCAAATATCCCTTTGCCAATTCCACAAGAACAGCCTTAGCGAAAGGCTTCTTGAAGGGAAAGATGTAACTCTGTGAGATGAATTAAAAGACCACAGAGCAGTTTCTCAAAAGCTTCTTTCCAGTTTTGAACGGAAGATATTTCCTTTTTCACCATAGCCCTCTATGGGCTTCCAAATATCCCTTTGCCAATTCCACAAGAACAGCCTTAGCGAAAGGCTTCTTGAAGGGAAGGATGTAACTCTGTGAGATGAATTAACAGAACACAGAGCAGTTTCTCAGATAGCTTCTTTCCAGTTTTGAACGGAAGATATTTCATTTTTCACCATAGCCCTCTATGGGCTTCCAAATATCCCTTTGCCAATTCCACAAGAACAGCCTTAGCGAAAGGCTTCTTGAAGGGAAAGATGTAACTCTGTGCGATGAATTAACAGAACACAGAGCAGTTTCTCAGAAAGCTTCTTTCCAGTTTTGAACGGAAGATATTTCCTTTTTCACCATAGCCCTCTATGGGATTCTAAATATCCCTTTGCCAATTCCACAAGAACAGCCTTAGCGAAAGGCTTCTTGAAGGGAAAGATGTAACTCTGTGAGATGAATTAACAGAACACAGAGCAGTTTCTCAGAAAGCTTCTTTCCAGTTTTGAACGGAAGATATTTCCTTTTTCACCATAGCCCTCTATGGCCTTCCAAATATCCCTTTGCCAATTCCACAAGAACAGCCTTAGCGAAAGGCTTCTTGAAGGGAAAGATGTAACTCTGTGAGATGAATTAACAGAACACAGAGCAGTTTCTCAAAAGCCTCTTTCCAATTTTGAACGGAAGATATTTCCTTTTTCACCATAGCCGTCTATGGGCTTCCAAATATCCTTTTGCCAATTCCACAAGAACAGCCTTAGCGAAAAGCTTCTTGAAGGGAAAGATGTAACTCTGTGAGATGAATTAACAGAACACAGAGCAGTTTCTCAGAAAGCTTCTTTCCAGTTTGGAACGGAAGATATTTCCTTTTTCACCATAGCCCTCTATGGGCTTCCAAATATCCCTTTGCCAATTCCACAAGAACAGACTTAGCGAAAGGCTTCTTGAAGGGAAAGATGTAACTCTGTGAGATGAATTAACAGAACACAGAGCAGTTTCTCAAAAGCTTCTTTCCAGTTTTGAACGGAAGATATTTCATTTTTCACCATGGCCGTCTATGGGCTTCCAAATATCCTTTTGCCAATTCCACAAGAACAGCCTTAGCGAAAGGCTTCTTGAAGGGAAAGATGTAACTCTGTGAGATGAATTAACAGAACACAGAGCAGTTTCTCAGAAAGCTTCTTTCCAGTTTTGAACGGAAGATATTTCCTTTTTCACCATAGCCCTCTATGGGCTTCCAAATATCCCTTTGCCAATTCCACAAGAACAGCCTTAGCGAAAGGCTTCTTGAAGGGAAAGATGTAACTCTGTGAGATGAACTAACAGAACACAGAGCAGTTTCTCAGAAAGCTTCTTTCCAGTTTTGAACGGAAGATATTTCCTTTTTCACCATAGCCCTCTATGGGCTTCCAAATATCCCTTTGCCAATTCCAAAAGAACAGACTTTGCGAAAGGCTTCTTGAAGGGAAAGATGTAACTCTGTGAGATGAATTAACAGAACACAGAGCAGTTTCTCAGAAAGCTTCTTTCCAGTTTTGAACGGAAGATATTTCCTTTTTCACCATAGCCCTCTATGGGCTTCCAAATATCCCTTTGCCAATTCCACAAGAACAGCCTTAGCGAAAGGCTTCTTCAAGGGAAAGATGTAACTCTGTGAGATGAATTAACAGAACACAGAGCAGTTTCTCAGAAAGCGTCTTTCCAGTTTTGAACGGAAGATATTTCCTTTTTCACCATAGCCCTCTAAGGGCTTCCAAATATCCCTTTGCCAATTCAACAAGAACAGCCTTAGCGAAAGGCTTCTTGAAGTGAAAGATGTAACTCTGTGAGATGAATTAACAGAACACAGAACAGTTTCTCAGAAAGCTTCTTTCCAGTTTTGAACGGAAGATATTTCCTTTTTCACCATAGCCCTCTAAGGGCTTCCAAATATCCCTTTGCCAATTCCACAAGAACAGCCTTAGCGAAAGGCTTCTTGAAGGGAAAGATGTAACTCTGTGAGATGAACTAACAGAACACAGAGCAGTTTCTCAGAAAGCTTCTTTCCAGTTTTGAACGGAAGATATTTCCTTTTTCACCATAGCCCTCTATGGGCTTCCAAATATCCCTTTGCCAATTCCACAAGAACAGCCTTAGCGAAAGGCTTCTTGAAGGGAAAGATGTAACTCTGTGAGATGAATTAAAAGAACACAGAGCAGTTTCTCAAAAGCTTCTTTCCAGTTTTGAACGGAAGATATTTCCTTTTTCACCATAGCCCTCTATGGGCTTCCAAATATCCCTTTGCCAATTCCACAAGAACAGCCTTAGCGAAAGGCTTCTTGAAGGGAAGGATGTAACTCTGTGAGATGAATTAACAGAACACAGAGCAGTTTCTCAGATAGCTTCTTTCCAGTTTTGAACGGAAGATATTTCATTTTTCACCATAGCCCTCTATGGGCTTCCAAATATCCCTTTGCCAATTCCACAAGAACAGCCTTAGCGAAAGGCTTCTTGAAGGGAAAGATGTAACTCTGTGCGATGAATTAACAGAACACAGAGCAGTTTCTCAGAAAGCTTCTTTCCAGTTTTGAACGGAAGATATTTCCTTTTTCACCATAGCCCTCTATGGGATTCTAAATATCCCTTTGCCAAATCCACAAGAACAGCCTTAGCGAAAGGCTTCTTGAAGGGAAAGATGTAACTCTGTGAGATGAATTAACAGAACACAGAGCAGTTTCTCAGAAAGCTTCTTTCCAGTTTTGAACGGAAGATATTTCCTTTTTCACCATAGCCCTCTATGGCCTTCCAAATATCCCTTTGCCAATTCCACAAGAACAGCCTTAGCGAAAGGGTTCTTGAAGGGAAAGATGTAACTCTTTGAGATGAACTAACAGAACACAGAGCAGTTTCTCAGAAAGTTTCTTTCCAGTTTGGAACGGAAGTTATTTCCTTTTTCACCATAGCCCTCTATGGGCTTCCAAATATCCCTTTGCCAATTCCACAAGAACAGCCTTAGCGAAAGGCGTCTTGAAGGGAAAGATGTAACTCTGTGAGATGAATTAACAGAACACAGAGCAGTTTCTCAAAAGCCTCTTTCCAATTTTGAACGGAAGATATTTCCTTTTTCACCATAGCCGTCTATGGGCTTCCAAATATCCCTTTGCCAATTCCACAAGAACAGCCTTAGCGAAAGACTTCTTGAAGGGAAAGATGTAACTCTGTGAGATGAATTAACAGAACACAGAGCAGTTTCTCAAAAGCTTCTTTCCAGTTTTGAACGGAAGATATTTCCTTTTTCACCATAGCCGTGTATGGGCTTCCAAATATCCTTTTGCCAATTCCACAAGAACAGCCTTAGCGAAAGGCTTCTTGAAGGGAAAGATGTAACTCTGTGAGATGAATTAGCAGAACACAGAGCAGTTTCTCAGAAAGCTTCTTTCCAGTTTTGAACGGAAGATATTTCCTTTTTCACCATAGCCCTCTATGGGCTTCCAAATATCCCTCTGCCAATTCCACAAGAACAGCCTTAGCGAAAGGCTTCTTGAAGGGAAAGATGTAACTCTGTGAGATGAACTAACAGAACACAGAGCAGTTTCTCAGAAAGCTTCTTTCTAGTTTTGAACGGAAGATATTTCCTTTTTCACCATAGCCCTCTAGGGGCTTCCAAATATCCCTTTGCCAATTCCACAAGAACAGCCTTAGCGAAAGGCTTCTTGAAGGGAAAGATGTAACTCTGTGAGATGAATTAACAGAACACAGAGCAGTTTCTCAGAAAGCTTCTTTCCAGTTTTGAACGGAAGATATTTCCTTTTTCACCATAGCCCTCTATGGGCTTCCAAATATCCCTTTGCCAATTCCACAAGAACAGCCTTAGCGAAAGGCTTCTTGAAGTGAAAGATGTAACTCTGTGAGATGAATTAACAGAACACAGAACAGTTTCTCAGAAAGCTTCTTTCCAGTTTTGAACGGAAGATATTTCCTTTTTCACCTTAGCCCTCTATGGGCTTCCAAATATCCCTTTGCCAATTCCACAAGAACAGCCTTAGCGAAAGGCTTCTTGAAGGGAAAGATGTAACTCTGTGAGATGAAGTAACAGAACACAGAGCAGTTTCTCAAAACCTTCTTTCCAGTTTTGAACGGAAGATATTTCCTTTTTCACCATAGCCGTCTATGGGCTTCCAAATATCCCTTTGCCAATTCCACAAGAACAGCCTTAGCGAAAGGCTTCTTGAAGGGAAAGATGTAACTCTGTGAGATGAATTAACAGAACACAGAGCAGTTTCTCAGAAAGCTTCTTTCCAGTTCTGAACGGAAGATATTTCCTTTTTCACCATAGCCCTCTATGGGCTTCCAAATATCCCTTTGCCAATTCCACAAGAACAGCCTTAGTGAAAGGCTTCTTGAAGGGAAAGATGTAACTCTGTGAGATGAATTAACAGAACACAGAGCAGTTTCTCAGAAAGCTTCTTCCAGTTTTGAACGGAAGATATTTCCTTTTTCACCATAGCCCTCTAAGGGCTTCAAAATATCCCTTTTCCGATTCCACAAGAACAGCCTTAGCGAAAGGCTTCTTGAAGGGAAAGATGTAACTCTGTGAGATGAATTAACAGAACACAGAGCAGTTTCTCAAAAGCTTCTTTCCAGTTTTGAACGGAAGATATTTCCTTTTTCACCATAGCCGTCTATGGGCTTCCAAATATCCCTTTGCCAATTCCACAAGAACAGCCTTAGCGAAAGGCTTCTTGAAGGGAAATATGTAACTCTGTGAGATGAATTAACAGAACACAGAACAGTTTCTCAGAAAGCTTCTTTCCAGTTTTGAACGGAAGATATTTCCTTTTTCACCATAGCCCTCTATGGGCTTCCAAATATCCCTTTGCCAATTCCACAAGAACAGCCTTACCGAAAGGCTTCTTGAAGGGAAAGATGTAACTCTGTGAGATGAATTAACAGAACACAGAGCAGTGTCTCAAAAGCTTCTTTCCAGTTTTGAACGGAAGATATTTCCTTTTTCACCATAGCCGTCTATGGGCTTCCAAATATCCCTTTGCCAATTCCACAAGAACAGCCTTAGCGAAAGGCTTCTTGAAGGGAAAGATGTAACTCTGTGAGATGAATTAACAGAACACAGAGCAGTTTCTCAGAAAGCTTCTTTCCAGTTTTGAACGGAAGATATTTCCTTTTTCACCATAGCCCTCTATGGGCTTCCAAGTATCTCTTTGCCAATTCCACAAGAACAGACTTATCGAAAGGCTTCTTGAAGGGAAAGATGTAACTCTGTGAGATGAATTAACAGAACACAGAGCAGTTTCTCAGAAAGCTTCTTTCCAGTTTTGAAAGGAAGATATTTCCTTTTTCACCATAGCCGTCTATGGGCTTCCAAATATCCCTTTGCCAATTCCACAAGAACAGCCTTAGTGAAAGGCTTCTTGAAGGGAAAGATGTAACTCTGTGAGATGAATTAACAGAACACAGAGCAGTTTCTCAGAAAGCTTCTTTCCAGTTTTGAAAGGAAGGTATTTCCTTTTTCACCATAGCCCTCTATGGGCTTCCAAATATCCCTTTGCCAATTCCACAACAACAGCCTTAGCGAAAGGCTTCTTGAAGGGAAAGATGTAACTCTGTGAGAAGAATTAACAGAACACAGAGCAGTTTCTCAGAAAGCGTCTTTCCAGTTTTGAACGGAAGATATTTCCTTTTTCACCATAGCCCTCTATGGGCTTCCAAATATTCCTTTGCCAATTCCACAAGAACAGCCTTAGCGAAAGGCTTCTTGAAGTGAAAGATGTAACTCTGTGAGATGAATTAACAGAACACAGAACAGTTTCTCAGAAAGCTTCTTTCGAGTTTTGAACGGAAGATATTTCCTTTTTCACCATAGCCCTCTATGGGCTTCCAAATATCCCTTTGCCAATTCCACAAGAACAGCCTTAGCGAAAGGCTTCTTGAAGGGAAAGATGTAACTCTGTGAGATGAACTAACAGAACACAGAGCAGTTTCTCAGAAAGCTTCTTTCCAGTTTTGAACGGAAGATATTTCCTTTTTCACCATAGCCCTCTATGGGCTTCCAAATATCCCTTTGCCAATTCCACAAGAACAGCCTTAGCGAAAGGCTTCTTCAAGGGAAAGATGTAACTCTGTGAGATGAATTAACAGAACACAGAGCAGTTTCTCAAAAGCTTCTTTCCAGTTTTGAACGGAAGATATTTCCTTTTTCACCATAGCCGTCTATGGGCTTCCAAATATCCCTTTGCCAATTTCCCAAGAACAGCCTTAGCGAAAGGCTTCTTGAAGGGAAAGATGTAACTCTGTTAGATGAATTAACAGAACACAGAGCAGTTTCTCAGAAAGCTTCTTTCCAGTTTTGAACGGAAGATATTTCCTTTTTCACCATAGCCCTCTATGGGCTTCCAAATATCCCTTTGCCAATTCCACAAGAACAGACTTAGCGAAAGACTTCTTGAAGGGAAAGATGTAACTCTGTGAGATGAATTAACAGAACACAGAGCAGTTTCTCAGAAAGCTTCTTTCCACTTTTGAACGGAAGATATTTCCTTTTTCACCGTAGCCCTCTATGGGCTTCCAAATATCCCTTTGCCAATTCCACAAGAACAGCCTTAGCGAAAGGCTTCTTGAAGGGAAAGATGTAACTCTGTGAGATGAATTAACAGAACACAGAGCAGTTTCTCAGAAAGCTTCTTTCCAGTTTTGAACGGAAGATATTTCCTTTTTCACCATAGCCCACTATGGGCTTCCAAATATCCCTTTGCCAATTCCACAAGAACAGCCTTAGCGAAAGGCTTCTTGAAGGGAAAGATGTAACTCTGTGAGATGAACTAACAGAACACAGAGCAGTTTCTCAGAAAGCTTCTTTCCAGTTTTGAACGGAAGATATTTCCTTTTTCACCATAGCCCTCTATGGGCTTCCAAATATCCCTTTGCGAATTCCACAAGAACAGCCTTAGCGAAAGGCTTCTTGAAGGGAAAGATGTAACTCTGTGAGATGAATTAACAGAACACAGAACAGTTTCTCAGAAAGCTTCTTTCCAGTTTTGAACGGAAGATATTTCCTTTTTCACCATAGCCCTCTATGGGCTTCCAAATATCCCTTTGCCAATTCCACAAGAACAGCCTTAGCGAAAGGCTTCTTGAAGGGAAAGATGTAACTCTGCGAGATGAATTAACAGAACACAGAGCAGTTCCTCAGAAATCTTCTTTCCAGTTTTGAACGGAAGATATACCCTTTTTCACCATAGCCCTCTATGGGCTTCCAAATATCCCTTTGCCAATTCCACAAGAACAGCCTTAGCGAAAGGCTTCTTGAAGGGAAAGATGTAACTCTGTGAGATGAATTAACAGAACACAGAGCAGTTTCTCAGAAAGCTTCTTTCCAGTTTTGAACGGAAGATATTTCCTTTTTCACCATAGCCGTCTATGGGCTTCCAAATATCCCTTTGCCAAATCCACAAGAACAGCCTTAGCGAAAGGCTTCTTGAAGGGAAAGATGTAACTCTGTGAGATGAATTAACAGAACACAGAGCAGTTTCTCAGAAAGCTTCTTTCCAGTTTTGAACGGAAGATATTTCCTTTTTCACCATAGCCCTCTATGGGCTTCCAAATATCCCTTTGCCAATTCCACAAGAACAGCCTTAGCGAAAGGCTTCTTGAAGGGAAAGATGTAACTCTGTGAGATGAACTAACAGAACACAGAGCAGTTTCTCAGAAAGCTTCTTTCCAGTTTTGAACGGAAGATATTTCCTTTTTCACCATAGCCCTCTATGGGCTTCCAAATATCCCTTTGCCAATTCCACAAGAACAGACTTTGCGAAAGGCTTCTTGAAGGGAAAGATGTAACTCTGTGAGATGAATTAACAGAACACAGAGCAGTTTCTCAGAAAGCTTCTTTCCAGTTTTGAATGGAAGATATTTCCTTTTTCACCATAGCCCTCTATGGGCTTCCAAATATCCCTTTGCCAATTCCACAAGAACAGCCTTAGTGAAAGGCTTCTTGAAGGGAAAGATGTAACTCTGTGAGATGAATTAACAGAACACAGAGCAGTTTCTCAGAAAGCTTCTTTCCAGTTTTGAACGGAAGATATTTCCTTTTTCACCATAGCCCTCTATGGGCTTCCAAATATCCCTTTGCCAATTCCACAAGAACAGCCTTAGCGAAAGGCTTCTTGAAGGGAAAGATGTAACTCTGTGAGATGAATTAACAGAACACAGAGCAGTTTCTCAGAAAGCTTCTTTCCAGTTTTGAACGGAAGATATTTCCTTTTTCACCATAGCCCTCTATGGGCTTCCAAATATCCCTTTGCCAATTCCACAAGAACAGCCTTAGCGAAAGGCTTCTTCAAGGGAAAGCTGTAACTCTGTGAGATGAATTAACAGAACACAGAGCAGTTTCTCAGAAAGCGTCTTTCCAGTTTTGAAAGGAAGATATTTCCTTTTTCACCATAGCCCTCTAAGGGCTTCCAAATATCCCTTTGCCAATTCAACAAGAACAGCCTTAGCGAAAGGCTTCTTGAAGTGAAAGATGTAACTCTGTGAGATGAATTAACAGAACACAGAACAGTTTCTCAGAAAGCTTCTTTCCAGTTTTGAACGGAAGATATTTCCTTTTTCACCATAGCCCTCTAAGGGCTTCCAAATATCCCTTTGCCAATTCCACAAGAACAGCCTTAGCGAAAGGCTTCTTGAAGGGAAAGATGTAACTCTGTGAGATGAACTAACAGAACACAGAGCAGTTTCTCAGAAAGCTTCTTTCCAGTTTTGAACGGAAGATATTTCCTTTTTCACCATAGCCCTCTATGGGCTTCCAAATATCCCTTTGCCAATTCCACAAGAACAGCCTTAGCGAAAGGCTTCTTGAAGGGAAAGATGTAACTCTGTGAGATGAATTAAAAGACCACAGAGCAGTTTCTCAAAAGCTTCTTTCCAGTTTTGAACGGAAGATATTTCCTTTTTCACCATAGCCCTCTATGGGCTTCCAAATATCCCTTTGCCAATTCCACAAGAACAGCCTTAGCGAAAGGCTTCTTGAAGGGAAGGATGTAACTCTGTGAGATGAATTAACAGAACACAGAGCAGTTTCTCAGATAGCTTCTTTCCAGTTTTGAACGGAAGATATTTCATTTTTCACCATAGCCCTCTATGGGCTTCCAAATATCCCTTTGCCAATTCCACAAGAACAGCCTTAGCGAAAGGCTTCTTGAAGGGAAAGATGTAACTCTGTGCGATGAATTAACAGAACACAGAGCAGTTTCTCAGAAAGCTTCTTTCCAGTTTTGAACGGAAGATATTTCCTTTTTCACCATAGCCCTCTATGGGATTCTAAATATCCCTTTGCCAATTCCACAAGAACAGCCTTAGCGAAAGGCTTCTTGAAGGGAAAGATGTAACTCTGTGAGATGAATTAACAGAACACAGAGCAGTTTCTCAGAAAGCTTCTTTCCAGTTTTGAACGGAAGATATTTCCTTTTTCACCATAGCCCTCTATGGCCTTCCAAATATCCCTTTGCCAATTCCACAAGAACAGCCTTAGCGAAAGGCTTCTTGAAGGGAAAGATGTAACTCTGTGAGATGAATTAACAGAACACAGAGCAGTTTCTCAAAAGCCTCTTTCCAATTTTGAACGGAAGATATTTCCTTTTTCACCATAGCCGTCTATGGGCTTCCAAATATCCTTTTGCCAATTCCACAAGAACAGCCTTAGCGAAAAGCTTCTTGAAGGGAAAGATGTAACTCTGTGAGATGAATTAACAGAACACAGAGCAGTTTCTCAGAAAGCTTCTTTCCAGTTTTGAACGGAAGATATTTCCTTTTTCACCATAGCCCTCTATGGGCTTCCAAATATCCCTTTGCCAATTCCACAAGAACAGACTTAGCGAAAGGCTTCTTGAAGGGAAAGATGTAACTCTGTGAGATGAATTAACAGAACACAGAGCAGTTTCTCAAAAGCTTCTTTCCAGTTTTGAACGGAAGATATTTCATTTTTCACCATGGCCGTCTATGGGCTTCCAAATATCCTTTTGCCAATTCCACAAGAACAGCCTTAGCGAAAGGCTTCTTGAAGAGAAAGATGTAACTCTGTGAGATGAATTAACAGAACACAGAGCAGTTTCTCAGAAAGCTTCTTTCCAGTTTTGAACGGAAGATATTTCCTTTTTCACCATAGCCCTCTATGGGCTTCCAAATATCCCTTTGCCAATTCCACAAGAACAGCCTTAGCGAAAGGCTTCTTGAAGGGAAAGATGTAACTCTGTGAGATGAACTAACAGAACACAGAGCAGTTTCTCAGAAAGCTTCTTTCCAGTTTTGAACGGAAGATATTTCCTTTTTCACCATAGCCCTCTATGGGCTTCCAAATATCCCTTTGCCAATTCCACAAGAACAGACTTTGCGAAAGGCTTCTTGAAGGGAAAGATGTAACTCTGTGAGATGAATTAACAGAACACAGAGCAGTTTCTCAGAAAGCTTCTTTCCAGTTTTGAATGGAAGATATTTCCTTTTTCACCATAGCCCTCTATGGGCTTCCAAATATCCCTTTGCCAATTCCACAAGAACAGCCTTAGTGAAAGGCTTCTTGAAGGGAAAGATGTAACTCTGTGAGATGAATTAACAGAACACAGAGCAGTTTCTCAGAAAGCTTCTTTCCAGTTTTGAACGGAAGATATTTCCTTTTTCACCATAGCCCTCTATGGGCTTCCAAATATCCCTTTGCCAATTCCACAAGAACAGCCTTAGCGAAAGGCTTCTTGAAGGGAAAGATGTAACTCTGTGAGATGAATTAACAGAACACAGAGCAGTTTCTCAGAAAGCTTCTTTCCAGTTTTGAACGGAAGATATTTCCTTTTTCACCATAGCCCTCTATGGGCTTCCAAATATCCCTTTGCCAATTCCACAAGAACAGCCTTAGCGAAAGGCTTCTTCAAGGGAAAGATGTAACTCTGTGAGATGAATTAACAGAACACAGAGCAGTTTCTCAGAAAGCGTCTTTCCAGTTTTGAACGGAAGATATTTCCTTTTTCACCATAGCCCTCTAAGGGCTTCCAAATATCCCTTTGCCAATTCAACAAGAACAGCCTTAGCGAAAGGCTTCTTGAAGTGAAAGATGTAACTCTGTGAGATGAATTAACAGAACACAGAACAGTTTCTCAGAAAGCTTCTTTCCAGTTTTGAACGGAAGATATTTCCTTTTTCACCATAGCCCTCTAAGGGCTTCCAAATATCCCTTTGCCAATTCCACAAGAACAGCCTTAGCGAAAGGCTTCTTGAAGGGAAAGATGTAACTCTGTGAGATGAACTAACAGAACACAGAGCAGTTTCTCAGAAAGCTTCTTTCCAGTTTTGAACGGAAGATATTTCCTTTTTCACCATAGCCCTCTATGGGCTTCCAAATATCCCTTTGCCAATTCCACAAGAACAGCCTTAGCGAAAGGCTTCTTGAAGGGAAAGATGTAACTCTGTGAGATGAATTAAAAGAACACAGAGCAGTTTCTCAAAAGCTTCTTTCCAGTTTTGAACGGAAGATATTTCCTTTTTCACCATAGCCCTCTATGGGCTTCCAAATATCCCTTTGCCAATTCCACAAGAACAGCCTTAGCGAAAGGCTTCTTGAAGGGAAGGATGTAACTCTGTGAGATGAATTAACAGAACACAGAGCAGTTTCTCAGATAGCTTCTTTCCAGTTTTGAACGGAAGATATTTCATTTTTCACCATAGCCCTCTATGGGCTTCCAAATATCCCTTTGCCAATTCCACAAGAACAGCCGTAGCGAAAGGCTTCTTGAAGGGAAAGATGTAACTCTGTGCGATGAATTAACAGAACACAGAGCAGTTTCTCAGAAAGCTTCTTTCCAGTTTTGAACGGAAGATATTTCCTTTTTCACCATAGCCCTCTATGGGATTCTAAATATCCCTTTGCCAAATCCACAAGAACAGCCTTAGCGAAAGGCTTCTTGAAGGGAAAGATGTAACTCTGTGAGATGAATTAACAGAACACAGAGCAGTTTCTCAGAAAGCTTCTTTCCAGTTTTGAACGGAAGATATTTCCTTTTTCACCATAGCCCTCTATGGCCTTCCATATATCCCTTTGCCAATTCCACAAGAACAGCCTTAGCGAAAGGGTTCTTGAAGGGAAAGATGTAACTCTTTGAGATGAACTAACAGAACACAGAGCAGTTTCTCAGAAAGTTTCTTTCCAGTTTGGAACGGAAGTTATTTCCTTTTTCACCATAGCCCTCTATGGGCTTCCAAATATCCCTTTGCCAATTCCACAAGAACAGCCTTAGCGAAAGGCTTCTTGAAGGGAAAGATGTAACTCTATGAGATGAATTAACAGAACACAGAGCAGTTTCTCAAAAGCCTCTTTCCAATTTTGAACGGAAGATATTTCCTTTTTCACCATAGCCGTCTATGGGCTTCCAAATATCCCTTTGCCAATTCCACAAGAACAGCCTTAGCGAAAGACTTCTTGAAGGGAAAGATGTAACTCTGTGAGATGAATTAACAGAACACAGAGCAGTTTCTCAAAAGCTTCTTTCCAGTTTTGAACGGAAGATATTTCCTTTTTCACCATAGCCGTGTATGGGCTTCCAAATATCCTTTTGCCAATTCCACAAGAACAGCCTTAGCGAAAGGCTTCTTGAAGGGAAAGATGTAACTCTGTGAGATGAATTAGCAGAACACAGAGCAGTTTCTCAGAAAGCTTCTTTCCAGTTTTGAACGGAAGATATTTCCTTTTTCACCATAGCCCTCTATGGGCTTCCAAATATCCCTCTGCCAATTCCACAAGAACAGCCTTAGCGAAAGGCTTCTTGAAGGGAAAGATGTCACTCTGTGAGATGAACTAACAGAACACAGAGCAGTTTCTCAGAAAGCTTCTTTCTAGTTTTGAACGGAAGATATTTCCTTTTTCACCATAGCCCTCTAGGGGCTTCCAAATATCCCTTTGCCAATTCCACAAGAACAGCCTTAGCGAAAGGCTTCTTGAAGGGAAAGATGTAACTCTGTGAGATGAATTAACAGAACACAGAGCAGTTTCTCAGAAAGCTTCTTTCCAGTTTTGAACGGAAGATATTTCCTTTTTCACCATAGCCCTCTATGGGCTTCCAAATATCCCTTTGCCAATTCCACAAGAACAGCCTTAGCGAAAGGCTTCTTGAAGTGAAAGTAGTAACTCTGTGAGATGAATTAACAGAACACAGAACAGTTTCTCAGAAAGCTTCTTTCCAGTTTTGAACGGAAGATATTTCCTTTTTCACCATAGCCCTCTATGGGCTTCCAAATATCCCTTTGCCAATTCCACAAGAACAGCCTTAGCGAAAGGCTTCTTGAAGGGAAAGATGTAACTCTGTGAGATGAAGTAACAGAACACAGAGCAGTTTCTCAAAACCGTCTTTCCAGTTTTGAACGGAAGATATTTCCTTTTTCACCATAGCCGTCTATGGGCTTCCAAATATCCCTTTGCCAATTCCACAAGAACAGCCTTAGCTAAAGGCTTCTTGAAGGGAAAGATGTAACTCTGTGAGATGAATTAACAGAACACAGAGCAGTTTCTCAGAAAGCTTCTTTCCAGTTCTGAACGGAAGATATTTCCTTTTTCACCATAGCCCTCTATGGGCTTCCAAATATCCCTTTGCCAATTCCACAAGAACAGCCTTAGTGAAAGGCTTCTTGAAGGGAAAGATGTAACTCTGTGAGATGAATTAACAGAACACAGAGCAGTTTCTCAGAAAGCTTCTTCCAGTTTTGAACGGAAGATATTTCCTTTTTCACCATAGCCCTCTAAGGGCTTCAAAATATCCCTTTTCCGATTCCACAAGAACAGCCTTAGCGAAAGGCTTCTTGAAGGGAAAGATGTAACTCTGTGAGATGAATTAACAGAACACAGAGCAGTTTCTCAAAAGCTTCTTTCCAGTTTTGAACGGAAGATATTTCCTTTTTCACCATAGCCGTCTATGGGCTTCCAAATATCCCTTTGCCAATTCCACAAGAACAGCCTTAGCGAAAGGCTTCTTGAAGGGAAATATGTAACTCTGTGAGATGAATTAACAGAACACAGAACAGTTTCTCAGAAAGCTTCTTTCCAGTTTTGAACGGAAGATATTTCCTTTTTCACCATAGCCCTCTATGGGCTTCCAAATATCCCTTTGCCAATTCCACAAGAACAGCCTTATCGAAAGGCTTCTTGAAGGGAAAGATGTAACTCTGTGAGATGAGTTAACAGAACACAGAGCAGTGTCTCAAAAGCTTCTTTCCAGTTTTGAACGGAAGATATTTCCTTTTTCACCATAGCCGTCTATGGGCTTCCAAATATCCCTTTGCCAATTCCACAAGAACAGCCTTAGCGAAAGGCTTCTTGAAGGGAAAGATGTAACTCTGTGAGATGAATTAACAGAACACAGAGCAGTTTCTCAGAAAGCTTCTTTCCAGTTTTGAACGGAAGATATTTCCTTTTTCACCATAGCCCTCTATGGGCTTCCAAGTATCTCTTTGCCAATTCCACAAGAACAGACTTATCGAAAGGCTTCTTGAAGGGAAAGATGTAACTCTGTGAGATGAATTAACAGAACACAGAGCAGTTTCTCAGAAAGCTTCTTTCCAGTTTTGAACGGAAGATATTTCCTTTTTCACCATAGCCGTCTATGGGCTTCCAAATATCCCTTTGCCAATTCCACAAGAACAGCCTTAGTGAAAGGCTTCTTGAAGGGAAAGATGTAACTCTGTGAGATGAATTAACAGAACACAGAGCAGTTTCTCAGAAAGCTTCTTTCCAGTTTTGAAAGGAAGGTATTTCCTTTTTCACCATAGCCCTCTATGGGCTTCCAAATATCCCTTTGCCAATTCCACAACAACAGCCTTAGCGAAAGGCTTCTTGAAGGGAAAGATGTAACTCTGTGAGAAGAATTAACAGAACACAGAGCAGTTTCTCAGAAAGCGTCTTTCCAGTTTTGAACGGAAGATATTTCCTTTTTCACCATAGCCCTCTATGGGCTTCCAAATATTCCTTTGCCAATTCCACAAGAACAGCCTTAGCGAAAGGCTTCTTGAAGTGAAAGATGTAACTCTGTGAGATGAATTAACAGAACACAGAACAGTTTCTCAGAAAGCTTCTTTCGAGTTTTGAACGGAAGATATTTCCTTTTTCACCATAGCCCTCTATGGGCTTCCAAATATCCCTTTGCCAATTCCACAAGAACAGCCTTAGCGAAAGGCTTCTTGAAGGGAAAGATGTAACTCTGTGAGATGAACTAACAGAACACAGAGCAGTTTCTCAGAAAGCTTCTTTCCAGTTTTGAACGGAAGATATTTCCTTTTTCACCATAGCCCTCTATGGGCTTCCAAATATCCCTTTGCCAATTCCACAAGAACAGCCTTAGCGAAAGGCTTCTTCAAGGGAAAGATGTAACTCTGTGAGATGAATTAACAGAACACAGAGCAGTTTCTCAAAAGCTTCTTTCCAGTTTTGAACAGAAGATATTTCCTTTTTCACCATAGCCGTCTATGGGCTTCCAAATATCCCTTTGCCAATTTCCCAAGAACAGCCTTAGCGAAAGGCTTCTTGAAGGGAAAGATGTAACTCTGTGAGATGAATTAACAGAACACAGAGCAGTTTCTCAGAAAGCTTCTTTCCAGTTTTGAACGGAAGATATTTCCTTTTTCACCATAGCCCACTATGGGCTTCCAAATATCCCTTTGCCAATTCCACAAGAACAGCCTTAGCGAAAGGCTTCTTGAAGGGAAAGATGTAACTCTGTGAGATGAACTAACAGAACACAGAGCAGTTTCTCAGAAAGCTTCTTTCCAGTTTTGAACGGAAGATATTTCCTTTTTCACCATAGCCCTCTATGGGCTTCCAAATATCCCTTTGCCAATTTCCCAAGAACAGCCTTAGCGAAAGGCTTCTTGAAGGGAAAGATGTAACTCTGTGAGATGAATTAACAGAACACAGAGCAGTTTCTCAGAAAGCTTCTTTCCAGTTTTGAACGGAAGATATTTCCTTTTTCACCATAGCCCACTATGGGCTTCCAAATATCCCTTTGCCAATTCCACAAGAACAGCCTTAGCGAAAGGCTTCTTGAAGGGAAAGATGTAACTCTGTGAGATGAACTAACAGAACACAGAGCAGTTTCTCAGAAAGCTTCTTTCCAGTTTTGAACGGAAGATATTTCCTTTTTCACCATAGCCCTCTATGGGCTTCCAAATATCCCTTTGCGAATTCCACAATAACAGCCTTAGCGAAAGGCTTCTTGAAGGGAAAGATGTAACTCTGTGAGATGAATTAACAGAACACAGAACAGTTTCTCAGAAAGCTTCTTTCCAGTTTTGAACGGAAGATATTTCCTTTTTCACCATAGCCCTCTATGGGCTTCCAAATATCCCTTTGCCAATTCCACAAGAACAGCCTTAGCGAAAGGCTACTTGAAGGGAAAGATGTAACTCTGCGAGATGAATTAACAGAACACAGAGCAGTTCCTCAGAAATCTTCTTTCCAGTTTTGAACGGAAGATATATCCTTTTTCACCATAGCCCTCTATGGGCTTCCAAATATCCCTTTGCCAATTCCACAAGAACAGCCTTAGCGAAAGGCTTCTTGAAGGGAAAGATGTAACTCTGTGAGATGAATTAACAGAACACAGAGCAGTTTCTCAGAAAGCTTCTTTCCAGTTTTGAACGGAAGATATTTCCTTTTTCACCATAGCCGTCTATGGGCTTCCAAATATCCCTTTGCCAAATCCACAAGAACAGCCTTAGCGAAAGGCTTCTTGAAGGGAAAGATGTAACTCTGTGAGATGAATTAACAGAACACAGAGCAGTTTCTCAGAAAGCTTCTTTCCAGTTTTGAACGGAAGATATTTCCTTTTTCACCATAGCCCTCTATGGGCTTCCAAATATCCCTTTGCGAATTCCACAAGAACAGCCTTAGCGAAAGGCTTCTTGAAGGGAAAGATGTAACTCTGTGAGATGAATTAACAAAACACAGAACAGTTTCTCAGAAAGCTTCTTTCCAGTTTTGAACGGAAGATATTTCCTTTTTCACCATAGCCCTCTACGGGCTTCCAAATATCCCTTTGCCAATTCCACAAGAACAGACTTAG
Organism: Chlorocebus sabaeus; assembly: GCF_047675955.1. Lineage (NCBI taxonomy): Eukaryota > Metazoa > Chordata > Mammalia > Primates > Cercopithecidae > Chlorocebus > Chlorocebus sabaeus. The sequence continues at coordinate 202,205 of NW_027328136.1, read as the reverse complement.
CAAAAGGCTTCTTGAAGGGAAAGATGTAGCTCTGTGAGATGAATTAACAGAACACAGAGCAGTTTCTCAGAAAGCTTCTTTCCAGTTTTGAACGGAAGATATTTCCTTTTTCACCATAGACCTCTATGGGCTTCCAAATATCCCTTTGCCAATTCCACAAGAACAGCCTTAGCGAAAGGCTTCTTGAAGGGAAAGATGTAACTCTGTGAGATGAATTAACAGAACACAGAGCAGTTTCTCAGAAAGCTTCTTTCCAGTTTTGAACGGAAGATATTTCCTTTTTCACCATAGCCCTCTATGGGCTTCCAAATATCCCTTTGCCAATTCCACAAGAACAGCCTTAGCGAAAGGCTTCTTGAAGTGAAAGATGTAACTCTGTGAGATGAATTAACAGAACACAGAACAGTTTCTCAGAAAGCTTCTTTCCAGTTTTGAACGGAAGATATTTCCTTTTTCACCATAGCCCTCTATGGGCTTCCAAATATCCCTTTGCCAATTCCACAAGAACAGCCTTAGCGAAAGGCTTCTTGAAGGGAAAGATGTAACTCTGTGAGATGAATTAACAGAACACAGAGCAGTTTCTCAAAAGCTTCTTTCCAGTTTTGAACGGAAGATATTTCCTTTTTCACCATAGCCGTCTATGGGCTTCCAAATATCCTTTTGCCAATTCCACAAGAACAGCCTTAGCGAAAGGCTTCTTGAAGGGAAAGATGTAACTCTGTGAGATGAATTAACAGAACACAGACCAGTTTCTCAGAAAGCTTCTTTCCAGTTTTGAACGGAAGATATTTCCTTTTTCACCATAGCCCTCTATGGGCTTCCAAATATCCCTTTGCCAATTCCACAAGAACAGACTTAGCGAAAGGTTTCTTGAAGGGAAAGATGTAACTCTCTGAGATGAATTAACAGAACACAGAGCAGTTTCTCAGAAAGCTTCTTTCCAGTTTTGAACGGAAGATATTTCCTTTTTCACCATAGGCCTCTATGGGCTTCCAAATATCCCTTTGCCAATTCCACAAGAACAGCCTTAGCGAAAGGCTTCTTGAAGTGAAAGATGTAACTCTGTGAGATGAATTAACAGAACACAGAGCAGTTTCTCAGAAAGCTTCTTTCCAGTTTTGAACGGAAGATATTTCCTTTTTCACCATAGCCCTCTATGGGCTTCCAAATATGCCTTTGCCAATTCCACAAGAACAGCCTTAGCGAAAGGCTTCTTGAAGGGAAAGATGTAACTCTGTGAGATGAACTAACAGAACACAGAGCAGTTTCTCAGAAACCTTCTTTCCAGTTTTGAACGGAAGATATTTCCTTTTTCACCATAGCCCTCTATGGGCTTCCAAATATCCCTTTGCCAATTCCACAAGAACAGCCTTAGCGAAAGGCTTCTTGAAGGGAAAGATGTAACTCTGTGAGATGAATTAACAGAACACAGAACAGTTTCTCAGAAAGCTTCTTTCCAGTTTTGAACGGAAGATATTTCCTTTTTCACCATAGCCCTCTATGGGCTGACAAATATCCCTTTGCCAATTCCACAAGAACAGCCTTAGCGAAAGGCTTCTTGAAGGGAAAGATGTAACTCTGTGAGATGAACTAACAGAACACAGAGCAGTTTCTCAGAAAGCTTCTTTCCAGTTTTGAACGGAAGATATTTCCTTTTTCACCATAGCCCTCTATGGGCTTCCAAATATCCCTTTGCCAATTCCACAAGAACAGCCTTACCGAAAGGCTTCTTGAAGGGAAAGATGTAACTCTGTGAGATGAATTCACAGAACACAGAGCAGTTTCTCGAAAGCTTCTTTCCAGTTTTGAACGGAAGATATTTCCTTTTTCACCATAGCCGTCTATGGGCTTCCAAATATCCCTTTGCCAATTCCACAAGAACAGCCTTAGCGAAAGGCTTCTTGAAGGGAAAGATGTAACTCTGTGAGATGAATTAACAGAACACAGAGCAGTTTCTCAGATAGCTTCTTTCCAGTTTTGAACGGAAGATATTTCCTTTTTCACCATAGCCCTCTATGGGCTTCCAAATATCCCTTTGCCAATTCCACAAGAACAGACTTAGGGAAAGGCTTCTTGAAGGGAAAGATGTAACTCTGTGAGATGAATTAACAGAACACAGAGCAGTTTCTCAGAAAGCTTCTTTCCAGTTTTGAACGGAAGATATTTCCTTTTTCACCATAGCCCTCCATGGGCTTCCAAATATCCCTTTGCCAATTCCACAAGAAGAGCCTTAGTGAAAGGCTTCTTGAAGGGAAAGATGTAACTCTGTGAGATGAATTAACAGAACACAGAGCAGTTTCTCAGAAAGCTTCTTTCCAGTTTTGAACGGAAGATATCTCCTTTTTCACCATAGCCCTCTATGGGCTTCCAAATATCCCTTTGCCAATTCCACAAGAACAGACTTAGCGAAAGGCTTCTTGAAGGGAAAGATGTAACTCTGTGAGAATAATTAACAGAACACAGAGCAGTTTCTCAGAAAGCTTCTTTCCAGTTTTGAACGGAAGATATTTCCTTTTTCACCATAGCCCTCTATGGGCTTCCAAATATCCCTTTGCCAATTCCACAAGAACAGACTTAGCGAAAGGCTTCTTGAAGGGAAAGATGTAACTCTGTGAGATGAACTAACAGAACACAGAGCAGTTTCTCAGAAAGCTTCTTTCCAGTTTTGAACGGAAGATATTTCCTTTTTCACCATAGCCCTCTATGGGCTTCCAAATATCCCTTTGCCAATTCCACAAGAACAGCCTTAGCGAAAGGCTTCTTGAAGGGAAAGATGTAACTCTGTGAGATGAATTAACAGAACACAGAGCAGTTTCTCAGAAAGCTTCTTTCCAGTTTTGAACGGAAGATATTTCCTTTTTCACCATAGCCCTCTATGGGCTTCCAAATATCCCTTTGCCAATTACACAAGAACAGCCTTAGCGAAACGCTTCTTGAAGGGAAAGATGTAACTCTGTGAGATGAACTAACAGAACACAGAGCAGTTTCTCAGAAAGCTTCTTTCCAGTTTTGAACGGAAGATATATCCTTTTTCACCATAGCCCTCTATGGGCTTCCAAATATCCCTTTGCCAATTCCACAAGAACAGCCTTAGCGAAAGGCTTCTTGAAGGGAAAGATGTAACTCTGTGAGATGAATTAACAGAACACAGAACAGTTTCTCAGAAAGCTTCTTTCCAGTTTTGAACGGAAGATATTTCCTTTTTCACCATAGCCCTCTATGGGCTTCCAAATATCCCTTTGCCAATTCCACAAGAACAGCCTTAGCAAAAGGCTTCTTGAAGGGAAAGATGTAACTCTGTGAGATGAATTAACAAAACACAGAGCAGTTTCTCAGAAAGCTTCTTTCTAGTTTTGAACGGAAGATATTTCCTTTTTCACCATAGCCCTCTATGGGCTTCCAAATATCCCTTTGCCAATTACACAAGAACAGGCTTAGCGAAACGCTTCTTGAAGGGAAAGATGTAACTCTGTGAGATGAACTAACAGAACACAGAGCAGTTTCTCAGAAAGCTTCTTTCCAGTTTTGAACGGAAGATATTTCCTTTTTCACCATAGCCCTCTATGGGCTTCCAAATATCCCTTTGCCAATTCCACAAGAACAGCGTTAGCGAAAGGCTTCTTGAAGGGAAAGATGTACCTCTGTGAGATGAATTAACAGAACACAGAACAGTTTCTCAGAAAGCTTCTTTCCAGTTTTGAACGGAAGATATTTCCTTTTTCACCATAGCCCTCTATGGGCTTCCAAATATCCCTTTGCCAATTCCACAAGAACAGCCTTAGCGAAAGGCTTCTTGAAGGGAAAGATGTAACTCTGTGAGATGAATTAACAGAACACAGAGCAGTTTCTCAGAAAGCTTCTTTCTAGTTTTGAACGGAAGATATTTCCTTTTTCACCATAGCCCTCTATGGGCTTCCAAATATCCCTTTGCTAATTCCACAAGAACAGCCTTAGCGAAAGGCTTCTTGAACGGAAAGATGTAACTCTGTGAGATGAATTAACAGAACACAGAGCAGTTTCTCAGAAAGCTTCTTTCCAGTTTTGAACCGAAGATATTTCCTTTTTCACCATAGCCCTCTATGGGCTTCCAAATATCCCTTTGCCAATTCCACAAGAACAGCCTTAGCGAAAGGCTTCTTGAAGTGAAAGATATGACTCTGTGAGATGAATTAACAGAACACAGAACAGTTTCTCAGAAAGCTTCTTTTCAGTTTTGAACGGAAGATATTTCCTTTTTCACCATAGCCCTCTATGGGCTTCCAAATATCCCTTTGCCAATTCCACAAGAACAGCCTTAGCGAAAGGCTTCTTGAAGGGAAAGATGTAACTCTGTGAGATGAACTAACAGAACACAGAGCAGTTTCTCAGAAAGCTTCTTTCCAGTTTTGAACGGAAGATATTTCCTTTTTCACCATAGCCCTCTATGGGCTTCCAAATATCCCTTTGCCAATTCCACAAGAACAGCCTTACCGAAAGGCTTCTTGAAGGGAAAGATGTAACTCTGTGAGATGAATTAACAGAACACAGAGCAGTTTCTCAAAAGCTTCTTTCCAGTTTTGAACGGAAGATATTTCCTTTTTCACCATAGCCGTCTATGGGCTTCCAAATATCCCTTTGCCAATTCCACAAGAACAGCCTTAGCGAAAGGCTTCTTGAAGGGAAAGATGTAACTCTGTGAGATGAATTAACAGAACACAGAGCAGTTTCTCAGATAGCTTCTTTCCAGTTTTGAACGGAAGATATTTCCTTTTTCACCATAGCCCTCTATGGGCTTCCAAATATCCCTTTGCCAATTGCACAAGAACAGACTTAGCGAAAGGCTTCTTGAAGGGAAAGATGTAACTCTGTGAGATGAATTAACAGAACACAGAGCAGTTTCTCAGAAAGCTTCTTTCCAGTTTTGAACGGAAGATATTTCCTTTTTCACCATAGCCCTCTATGGGCTTCCAAATATCCCTTTGCCAATTCCACAGGAACAGCCTTACCGAAAGGCTTCTTGAAGGGAAAGATATAACTCTGTGAGATGAATTAAAAGAACACAGAGCAGTTTCTCAAAAGCTTCTTTCCAGTTTTGAACGGAAGATATTTCCTTTTTCACCATAGCCGTCCATGGGCTTCCAAATATCCCTTTGCCAATTCCACAAGAACAGACTTAGCGAAAGACTTCTTGAAGGGAAAGATGTAACTCTGTGAGATGAATTAACAGAACACAGAGCAGTTTCTCAGAAAGCTTCTTTAGAGTTTTGAACGGAAGATATTTCCTTTTTCACCATAGTCCTCTATGGGCTTCCAAATATCCCTTTGCCAATTCCACAAGAACAGACTTAGCGAAAGGCTTCTTGAAGGGAAAGATGTAACTCTGTGAGATGAATTAACAGAACACAGAACAGTTTCTCAGAAAGCGTCTTTCCAGTTTTGAACGGAAGATATTTCCTTTTTCACCATAGCCCTCTATGGCCTTCCAAATATCCCTTTGCCAATTCCACAAGAACAGCCTTAGCGAAAGGCTTCTTGAAGTGAAAGATGTAACTCTGTGAGATGAATTAACAGAACACAGAACAGTTTCTCAGAAAGCTTCTTTCCAGTTTTGAACGGAAGATATTTCCTTTTTCACCATAGCCCTCTATGGGCTTCCAAATATCCCTTTGCCAATTCCACAAGAACAGCCTTAGCGAAAGGCTTCTTGAAGGGAAAGATGTAACTCTGTGAGATGAACTAACAGAACACAGAGCAGTTTTTCAGAAAGCTTCTTTCCAGTTTTGAACGGAAGATATTTCCTTTTTCACCATAGCCCTCTATGGGCTTCCAAATATCCCTTTGCCAATTCCACAAGAACAGACTTAGCGAAAGGCTTCTTGAAGGGAAAGATGTAACTCTGTGAGATGAATTAACAGAACACAGAGCAGTTTCTCAGAAAGCTTCTTTCCAGTTTTGAACGGAAGATATTTCCTTTTTCACCATAGCCCACTATGGGCTTCCAAATATCCCTTTGCCAATTCCACAAGAACAGCCTTAGCGAAAGGCTTCTTGAAGGGAAAGATGAAACTCTGTGAGATGAACTAACAGAACACAGAGCAGTTTCTCAGAAAGCTTCTTTCCAGTTTTGAACGGAAGATATTTCCTTTTTCACCATAGCCCTCTATGGGCTTCCAAATATCCCTTTGCCAATTCCACAAGAACAGCCTTAGCGAAAGGCTTCTTGAAGGGAAAGATGTAACTCTGTGAGATGAATTAACAGAACACAGAGCAGTTTCTCAGAAAGCTTCTTTCCAGTTTTGAACGGAAGATATTTCCTTTTTCACCATGGCCCTCTATGGGCTTCCAAATATCCCTTTGCCAATTCCACAAGAACAGCCTTAGCGAAAGGCTACTTGAAGGGAAAGATGTAACTCTGTGAGATGAATTAACAGAACACAGAGCAGTTTCTCAGAAAGCTTCTTTCTAGTTTTGAACGGAAGATATTTCCTTTTTCACCATAGCCCTCTATGGGCTTCCAAATATCCCTTTGCGAATTCCACAAGAACAGCCTTAGCGAAAGGCTTCTTGAACGGAAAGATGTAACTCTGTGAGATGAATTAACAGAACACAGAGCAGTTTCTCAGAAAGCTTCTTTCCAGTTTTGAACCGAAGATATTTCCTTTTTCACCATAGCCCTCTATGGGCTTCCAAATATCCCTTTGCCAATTCCACAAGAACAGCCTTAGCGAAAGGCTTCTTGAAGTGAAAGATGTAACTCTGTGAGATGAATTAACAGAACACAGAACAGTTTCTCAGAAAGCTTCTTTTCAGTTTTGAACGGAAGATATTTCCTTTTTCACCATAGCCCTCTATGGGCTTCCAAATATCCCTTTGCCAAATCCACAAGAACAGCCTTAGCGAAAGGCTTCTTGAAGGGAAAGATGTAACTCTGTGAGATGAACTAACATAACACAGAGCAGCTTCTCAGAAAGCTTCTTTCCAGTTTTGAACGGAAGATATTTCCTTTTTCACCATAGCCCTCTATGGGCTTCCAAATATCCCTTTGCCAATTCCACAAGAACAGCCTTACCGAAAGGCTTCTTGAAGGGAAAGATGTAACTCTGTGAGATGAATTAAAAGAACACAGAGCAGTTTCTCAAAAGCTTCTTTCCAGTTTTGAACGGAAGATATTTCCTTTTTCACCATAGCCGTCCATGGGCTTCCAAATATCCCTTTGCCAATTCCACAAGAACAGACTTAGCGAAAGACTTCTTGAAGGGAAAGATGTAACTCTGTGAGATGAATTAACAGAACACAGAGCAGTTTCTCAGAAAGCTTCTTTAGAGTTTTGAACGGAAGATATTTCCTTTTTCACCATAGCCCTCTATGGGCTTCCAAATATCCCTTTGCCAATTCCACAAGAACAGACTTAGCGAAAGGCTTCTTGAAGGGAAAGATGTAACTCTGTGAGATGAATTAACAGAACACAGAGCAGTTTCTCAGAAAGCTTCTTTCCAGTTTTGAACGGAAGATATTTCCTTTTTCACCATAGCCCACTATGGGCTTCCAAATATCCCTTTGCGAATTCCACAAGAACAGCCTTAGCGAAAGGCTTCTTGAAGGGAAAGATGAAACTCTGTGAGATGAACTAACAGAACACAGAGCAGTTTCTCAGAAAGCTTCTTTCCAGTTTTGAACCGAAGATATTTCCTTTTTCACCATAGCCCTCTATGGGCTTCCAAATATCCCTTTGCCAATTCCACAAGAACAGCCTTAGCGAAAGGCTTCTTGAAGTGAAAGATGTAACTCTGTGAGATGAATTAACAGAACACAGAACAGTTTCTCAGAAAGCTTCTTTTCAGTTTTGAACGGAAGATATTTCCTTTTTCACCATAGCCCTCTATGGGCTTCCAAATATCCCTTTGCCAAATCCACAAGAACAGCCTTAGCGAAAGGCTTCTTGAAGGGAAAGATGTAACTCTGTGAGATGAACTAACAGAACACAGAGCAGTTTCTCAGAAAGTTTCTTTCCAGTTTGGAACGGAAGATATTTCCTTTTTCACCATAGCCCTCTATGGGCTTCCAAATATCCCTTTGCCAATTCCACAAGAACAGCCTTAGCGAAAGGCTTCTTGAAGGGAAAGATGTAACTCTATGAGATGAATTAACAGAACACAGAGCAGTTTCTCAAAAGCCTCTTTCCAATTTTGAACGGAAGATATTTCCTTTTTCACCATAGCCGTCTATGGGCTTCCAAATATCCCTTTGCCAATTCCACAAGAACAGCCTTAGCGAAAGGCTTCTTGAAGGGAAAGATGTAACTCTGTGAGATGAATTAACAGAACACAGAGCAGTTTCTCAGAAAGCTTCTTTCCAGTTTTGAACGGAAGATATTTCCTTTTTCACCATAGCCCTCTATGGGCTTCCAAATATCCCTTTGCCAATTCCACAAGAACAGACTTAGCGAAAGACTTCTTGAAGGGAAAGATGTAACTCTGTGAGATGAATTAACAGAACACAGAGCAGTTTCTCAAAAGCTTCCTTCCAGTTTTGAACGGAAGATATTTCCTTTTTCACCATAGCCGTCTATGGGCTTCCAAATATCCTTTTGCCAATTCCACAAGAACAGCCTTAGCGAAAGGCTTCTTGAAGAGAAAGATGTAACTCTGTGAGATGAATTAACAGAACACAGAGCAGTTTCTCAGAAAGCTTCTTTCCAGTTTTGAACGGAAGATATTTCCTTTTTCACCATAGCCCTCTATGGGCTTCCAAATATCCCTCTGCCAATTCCACAAGAACAGCCTTAGCGAAAGGCTTCTTGAAGGGAAAGATGTCACTCTGTGAGATGAACTAACAGAACACAGAGCAGTTTCTCAGAAAGCTTCTTTCTAGTTTTGAACGGAAGATATTTCCTTTTTCACCATAGCCCTCTATGGGCTTCCAAATATCCCTTTGCCAATTCCACAAGAACAGCCTTAGCGAAAGGCTTCTTGAAGGGAAAGATGTAACTCTGTGAGATGAATTAACAGAACACAGAGCAGTTTCTCAGAAAGCTTCTTTCCAGTTTTGAACGGAAGATATTTCCTTTTTCACCATAGCCCTCTATGGGCTTCCAAATATCCCTTTGCCAATTCCACAAGAACAGCCTTAGCGAAAGGCTTCTTGAAGTGAAAGATGTAACTCTGTGAGATGAATTAACAGAACACAGAACAGTTTCTCAGAAAGCTTCTTTCCAGTTTTGAACGGAAGATATTTCCTTTTTCACCATAGCCCTCTATGGGCTTCCAAATATCCCTTTGCCAATTCCACAAGAACAGCCTTAGCGAAAGGCTTCTTGAAGGGAAAGATGTAACTCTGTGAGATGAAGTAACAGAACACAGAGCAGTTTCTCAAAACCTTCTTTCCAGTTTTGAACGGAAGATATTTCCTTTTTCACCATAGCCGTCTATGGGCTTCCAAATATCCCTTTGCCAATTCCACAAGAACAGCCTTAGCGAAAGGCTTCTTGAAGGGAAAGATGTAACTCTGTGAGATGAATTAACAGAACACAGAGCAGTTTCTCAGAAAGCTTCTTTCCAGTTTTGAACGGAAGATATTTCCTTTTTCACCATAGCCCTCTAAGGGCTTCCAAATATCCCTTTGCCAATTCCACAAGAACAGCCTTAGCGAAAGGCTTCTTGAAGGGAAAGATGTAACTCTGTGTGATGAATTAACAGAACACCGAACAGTTTCTCAAAAAGCTTGTTTCCAGTTTTGAACGGAAGATATTTCCTTTTTCACCATAGCACTCTATGGGCTTCCAAATATACCTTTGCCTATTCCACAAGAACAGTCTTAGCGAAAGGCTTCTTGAAGGGAACGATGTAACTCTGTGAGATGAATTTACAGAACACACAGCAGTTTCTCAGAAAGCTTCTTTCCAGTTTTGAACGGAAGATATTTCCTTTTTCACCATAGCCCTCTATGGGCTTCCAAATATCCCTTTGCCAATTCCACAAGAACAGCCTTAGCAAAAGGCTTCTTGAAGGGAAAATGTAACTCTGTGAGATGAATTAACAGAACACAGAGCAGTTTCTCAGAAAGCTTCTTTCCAGTTTTGAACGGAAGGTATTTCCTTTTTCACCATAGCCGTCTATGGGCTTCCAAATATCCTTTTGCCAATTCCACAAGAAGAGCCTTAGCGAAAGGCTTCTTGAAGTGAAAGATGTAACACTGTGAGATGAATTAACAGAACACAGAGCAGTTTCTCAGAAAGCTTCTTTCCAGTTTTGAACGGAAGATATTTCCTTTTTCACCATAGCCCTCTATGGGCTTCCAAATATCCCTTTGCCAATTCCACAAGAACAGCCTTACCGAAAGGCTTCTTGAAGGGAAAGATGTAACTCTGTGAGATGAATTAACAGAACACAGAGCAGTGTCTCAAAAGCTTCTTTCCAGTTTTGAACGGAAGATATTTCCTTTTTCACCATAGCCGTCTATGGGCTTCCAAATATCCCTTTGCCAATTCCACAAGAACAGCCTTAGCGAAAGGCTTCTTGAAGGGAAAGATGTAACTCTGTGAGATGAATTAACAGAACACAGAGCAGTTTCTCAGAAAGCTTCTTTCCAGTTTTGAACGGAAGATATTTCCTTTTTCACCATAGCCCTCTATGGGCTTCCAAGTATCCCTTTGCCAATTCCACAAGAACAGACTTAGCGAAAGGCTTCTTGAAGGGAAAGATGTAACTCTGTGAGATGAATTAACAGAACACAGAGCAGTTTCTCAGAAAGCTTCTTTCCAGTTTTGAACGGAAGATATTTCCTTTTTCACCATAGCCGTCTATGGGCTTCCAAATATCCCTTTGCCAATTCCACAAGAACAGCCTTAGTGAAAGGCTTCTTGAAGGGAAAGATGTAACTCTGTGAGATGAATTAACAGAACACAGAGCAGTTTCTCAGAAAGCTTCTTTCCAGTTTTGAAAGGAAGATATTTCCTTTTTCACCATAGCCCTCTATGGGCTTCCAAATATCCCTTTGCCAATTCCACAAGAACAGCCTTAGCGAAAGGCTTCTTCAAGGGAAAGATGTAACTCTGTGAGAAGAATTAACAGAACACAGAGCAGTTTCTCAGAAAGCGTCTTTACAGTTTTGAACGGAAGATATTTCCTTTTTCACCATAGCCCTCTATGGGCTTCCAAATATCCCTTTGCCAATTCCACAAGAACAGCCTTAGCGAAAGGCTTCTTGAAGTGAAAGATGTAACTCTGTGAGATGAATTAACAGAACACAGAACAGTTTCTCAGAAAGCTTCTTTCCAGTTTTGAACGGAAGATATTTCCTTTTTCACCATAGCCCTCTATGGGCTTCCAAATATCCCTTTGCCAATTCCACAAGAACAGCCTTAGCGAAAGGCTTCTTGAAGGGAAAGATGTAACTCTGTGAGATGAACTAACAGAACACAGAGCAGTTTCTCAGAAAGCTTCTTTCCAGTTTTGAACGGAAGATATTTCCTTTTTCACCATAGCCCTCTATGGGCTTCCAAATATCCCTTTGCCAATTCCACAAGAACAGCCTTAGCGAAAGGCTTCTTGAAGGGAAAGATGTAACTCTGTGAGATGAACTAAAAGAACACAGAGCAGTTTCTCAAAAGCTTTTTTCCAGTTTTGAACGAAAGATATTTCCTTTTTCACCATAGCCGTCTATGGGCTTCCAAATATCCCTTTGCCAATTTCACAAGAACAGCCTTAGCGAAAGGCTTCTTGAAGGGAAAGATGTAACTCTGTGAGATGAACTAACAGAACACAGAGCAGTTTCTCAGAAAGCTTCTTTCCAGTTTTGAACCGAAGATATTTCCTTTTTCACCATAGCCCTCTATGGGCTTCTAAATATCCCTTTGCGAATTCCACAATAACAGCCTTAGCGAAAGGCTTCTTGAAGGGAAAGATGTAACTCTGTGAGATGAATTAACAGAACACAGAACAGTTTCTCAGAAAGCTTCTTTCCAGTTTTGAACGGAAGATATTTCCTTTTTCACCATAGCCCTCTATGGGCTTCCAAATATCCCTTTGCCAATTCCACAAGAACAGCCTTAGCGAAAGGCTTCTTGAAGGGAAAGATGTAACTCTGTGAGATGAATTAACAGAACACAGAGCAGTTTCTCAGAAATCTTCTTTCCAGTTTTGAACGGAAGATATTTCCTTTTTCACCATAGCCCTCTATGGGCTTCCAAATATCCCTTTGCCAATTCCACAAGAACAGCCTTAGCGAAAGGCTTCTTGAAGGGAAAGATGTAACTCTGTGAGATGAATTAACAGAACACAGAGCAGTTTCTCAGAAAGCTTCTTTCCAGTTTTGAACGGAAGATATTTCCTTTTTCACCATAGCCGTCTATGGGCTTCCAAATATCCCTTTGCCAAATCCACAAGAACAGCCTTAGCGAAAGGCTTCTTGAAGGGAAAGATGTAACTCTGTGAGATGAATTAACAGAACATAGAGCAGTTTCTCAGAAAGCTTCTTTCCAGTTTTGAACGGAAGATATTTCCTTTTTCACCATAGCCCTCTATGGGCTTCCAAATATCCCTTTGCGAATTCCACAAGAACAGCCTTAGCGAAAGGCTTCTTGAAGGGAAAGATGTAACTCGGTGAGATGAATTAACAGAACACAGAACAGTTTCTCAGAAAGCTTCTTTCCAGTTTTGAACGGAAGATATTTCCTTTTTCACCATAGCCCTCTACGGGCTTCCAAATATCCCTTTGCCAATTCCACAAGAACAGACTTAGCGAAAGGGTTCTTGAAGGGAAAGATGTAACTCTGTGAGATGAATTAACAGAACACAGAGCAGTTTCTCAGAAAGCTTCTTTCCAGTTTTGAACGGAAGATATTTCCTTTTTCACCATAGCCCTCTATGGGCTTCCAAATATCCCTTTGCCAATTCCACAAGAACAGCCTTAGCGAAAGGCTTCTTGAAGGGAAAGATGTAACTCTGTGAGATGAATTAACAGAACACAGAGCAGTTTCTCAGAAAGCTTCTTTCCAGTTTTGAACGGAAGATATTTCCTTTTTCACCATAGCCGTCTATGGGCTTCTAAATATCCCTTTGCCAATTCCACAAGAACAGCCTTAGCGAAAGGCTTCTTGAAGTGAAAGATGTAACTCTGTGAGATGAATTAACAGAACACAGAGCAGTTTCTCAGAAAGCTTCTTTCCAGTTTTGAACGGAAGATATTTCCTTTTTCACCATAGCCCTCTATGGGCTTCCAAATATCCCTTTGCCAATTCCACAAGAACAGCCTTAGCGAAAGGCTTCTTGAAGGGAAAGATGTAACTCTGTGAGATGAATTAACAGAACACAGAGCAGTTTCTCAAAAGCTTCTTTCCAGTTTTGAACGGAAGATATTTCCTTTTTCACCATAGCCGTCTATGGGCTTCCAAATATCCTTTTGCCAATTCCACAAGAACAGCCTTAGCGAAAGGCTTCTTCAAGGGAAAGATGTAACTCTGTGAGATGAATTAACAGAACACAGAGCAGTTTCTCAGAAAGCTTCTTTCCAGTTTTGAACGGAAGATATTTCCTTTTTCACCATAGCCGTCTATGGGCTTCCAAATATCCCTTTGCCAATTCCACAAGAACAGCCTTAGCGAAAGGCTTCTTGAAGGGAAAGATGTAACTCTGTGAGATGAATTAACAGAACACAGAACAGTTTCTCAGAAAGCTTCTTTCCAGTTTTGAACGGAAGATATTTCCTTTTTCACCATAGCCCTCTATGGGCTTCCAAATATCCCTTTGCCAATTCCACAAGAACAGCCTTAGCGAAAGGCTTCTTGAAGTGAAAGATGTAACTCTGTGAGATGAATTAACAGAACACAGAACAGTTTCTCAGAAAGCTTCTTTTCAGTTTTGAACGGAAGATATTTCCTTTTTCACCATAGCCCTCTCTGGGCTTCCAAATATCCCTTTGCCAATTCCACAAGAACAGCCTTAGCGAAAGGCTTCTTGAAGGGAAAGATGTAACTCTTTGAGATGAATTAACAGAACACAGAACACTTTCTCAGAAAGCTTCTTTCCAGTTTTGAACGGAAGATATTTCCTTTTTCACCGTAGCCCTCTTTGGGCTTCCAAATATCCCTTTGCCAATTCCACAAGAACAGCCTTAGCGAAAGGCTTCTTGAAGGGAAAGATGTAACTCTGTGAGATGAATTAACAGAACACAGAGCAGTTTCTCAGAAAGCTACTTTCCAGTTTTGAACGGAAGATATTTCCTTTTTCACCATAGCCCTCTATGGGCTTCCAAATATCCCTTTGCCAATTCCACAAGAACAGCCTTAGCGAAAGGCTTCTTGAAGGGAAAGATGTAACTCTGTGAGATGAATTCACAGAACACAGAGCAGTTTCTCAGAAAGCTTCTTTCTAGTTTTGAACGGAAGATATTTCCTTTTTCACCATAGCCCTCTATGGGTTTCCAAATATCCCTTTGCGAATTCCACAAGAGCAGCCTTAGCGAAAGGCTTCTTGAAGGGAAAGATGTAACTCTGTGAGATGAATTAACAGAACACAGAGCAGTTTCTCAGAAAGCTTCTTTCCAGTTTTGAACCGAAGATATTTCCTTTTTCACCATAGCCCTCTATGGGCTTCCAAATATCCCTTTGCCAATTCCACAAGAACAGCCTTAGCGAAAGGCTTCTTGAAGTGAAAGATGTAACTCTGCGAGATGAATTAACAGAACACAGAACAGTTTCTCAGAAAGCTTCTTTTCAGTTTTGAACGGAAGATATTTCCTTTTTCACCATAGCCCTCTATGGGCTTCCAAATATCCCTTTGCCAATTCCACAAGAACAGCCTTAGCGAAAGGCTTCTTGAAGGGAAAGATGTAACTCTGTGAGATGAACTAACAGAACACAGAGCAGTTTCTCAGAAAGCTTCTTTCCAGTTTTGAACGGAAGATATTTCCTTTTTCACCATAGCCCTCTATGTTCTTCCAAATATCCCTTTGCCAATTCCACAAGAACAGCCTTAGCGAAAGGCTTCTTGAAGGGAAAGATGTAACTCTGTGAGATGAATTAACAGAACACAGAGCAGTTTCTCAGAAAGCTTCTTTCCAGTTTTGAACGGAAGATATTTCCTTTTTCACCATAGCCCTCTATGGGCTTCCAAATATCCCTTTGCCAATTCCACAAGAACAGACTTAGCGAAAGGCTTCTTGAAGGGAAAGATGTAACTCTGTGAGATGAATTAACAGAACACAGAGCAGTTTCTCAGAAAGCTTCTTTCCAGTTTTGAACGGAAGATATTTCCTTTTTCACCATAGCCGTCTATGGGCTTCCAAATATCCCTTTGCCAATTCCACAAGAACAGCCTTAGTGAAAGGCTTCTTGAAGGGAAAGATGTAACTCTGTGAGTTGAATTAACAGAACACAGAGCAGTTTCTCAGAAAGCTTCTTTCTAGTTTTGAACGGAAGATATTTCCTTTTTCACCATAGCCCTCTATGGGCTTCCAAATATCCCTTTGCCAATTCCACAAGAACAGCCTTAGCGAAAGGCTTCTTGAAGGGAAAGATGTAACTCTGTGAGATGAACTAACAGAACACAGAGCAGTTTCTCAGAAAGCTTCTTTCCAGTTTTGAACGGAAGATATTTCCTTTTTCACCATAGCCCTCTATGGGCTTCCAAATATCCCTTTGCGAATTCCACAAGAACAGCCTTAGCGAAAGGCTTATTGAAGGGAAAGATGTAACTCGGTGAGATGAATTAACAGAACACAGAACAGTTTCTCAGAAAGCTTCTTTCCAGTTTTGAACGGAAGATATTTCCTTTTTCACCATAGCCCTCTACGGGCTTCCAAATATCCCTTTGCCAATTCCACAAGAACAGACTTAGCGAAAGGCTTCTTGAAGGGAAAGATGTAACTCTGTGAGATGAATTAACAGAACACAGAGCAGTTTCTCAGAAAGCTTCTTTCCAGTTTTGAACGGAAGATATTTCCTTTTTCACCATAGCCCTCTATGGGCTTCCAAATATCCCTTTGCCAATTCCACAAGAACAGCCTTAGCGAAAGGCTTCTTGAAGGGAAAGATGTAACTCTGTGAGATGAATTAACAGAACACAGAGCAGTTTCTCAGAAAGCTTCTTTCCAGTTTTGAACGGAAGATATTTCCTTTTTCACCATAGCCGTCTATGGGCTTCTAAATATCCCTTTGCCACTTCCACAAGAACAGCCTTAGCGAAAGGCTTCTTGAAGTGAAAGATGTAACTCTGTGAGATGAATTAACAGAACACAGAGCAGTTTCTCAGAAAGCTTCTTTCCAGTTTTGAACGGAAGATATTTCCTTTTTCACCATAGCCCTCTATGGGCTTCCAAATATCCCTTTGCCAATTCCACAAGAACAGCCTTAGCGAAAGGCTTCTTGAAGGGAAAGATGTAACTCTGTGAGATGAATTAACAGAACACAGAGCAGTTTCTCAAAAGCTTCTTTCCAGTTTTGAACGGAAGATATTTCCTTTTTCACCATAGCCGTCTATGGGCTTCCAAATATCCTTTTGCCAATTCCACAAGAACAGCCTTAGCGAAAGGCTTCTTCAAGGGAAAGATGTAACTCTGTGAGATGAATTAACAGAACACAGAGCAGTTTCTCAGAATGCTTCTTTCCAGTTTTGAACGGAAGATATTTCCTTTTTCACCATAGCCCTCTATGGGCTTCCAAATATCCCTTTGCCAATTCCACAAGAACAGCCTTAGCGAAAGGCTTCTTGAAGGGAAAGATGTAACTCTGTGAGATGAACTAACAGAACACAGAACAGTTTCTCAGAAAGCTTCTTTCCAGTTTTGAACGGAAGATATTTCCTTTTTCACCATAGCCCTCTATGGGCTTCCAAATATCCCTTTGCCAATTCCACAAGAACAGCCTTAGCGAAAGGCTTCTTGAAGGGAAAGATGTAACTCTGTGAGATGAATTAACAGAACACAGAACAGTTTCTCAGAAAGCTTCTTTCCAGTTTTGAACGGAAGATATTTCCTTTTTCACCATAGCCCTCTAGGGGCTTCCAAATATCCCTTTGCCAATTCCACAAGAACAGCCTTAGCGAAAGGCTTCTTGAAGTGAAAGATGTAACTCTGTGAGATGAATTAACAGAACACAGAACAGTTTCTCAGAAAGCTTCTTTTCAGTTTTGAACGGAAGATATTTCCTTTTTCACCATAGCCCTCTATGGGCTTCCAAATATCCCTTTGCCAATTCCACAAGAACAGCCTTAGCGAAAGGCTTCTTGAAGGGAAAGATGTAACTCTTTGAGATGAATTAACAGAACACAGAACACTTTCTCAGAAAGCTTCTTTCCAGTTTTGAAAGGAAGATATTTCCTTTTTCACCGTAGCCCTCTTTGGGCTTCCAAATATCCCTTTGCCAATTCCACAAGAACAGCCTTAGCGAAAGGCTTCTTGAAGGGAAAGATGTAACTCTGTGAGATGAATTAACAGAACACAGAGCAGTTTCTCAGAAAGCTACTTTCCAGTTTTGAACGGAAGATATTTCCTTTTTCACCATAGCCGTCTATGGGCTTCCAAATATCCCTTTGCCAATTCCACAAGAACAGCCTTAGCGAAAGGCTTCTTGAAGGGAAAGATGTAACTCTGTGAGATGAATTCACAGAACACAGAGCAGTTTCTCAGAAAGCTTCTTTCTAGTTTTGAACGGAAGATATTTCCTTTTTCACCATAGCCCTCTATGGGCTTCCAAATATCCCTTTGCGAATTCCACAAGAGCAGCCTTAGCGAAAGGCTTCTTGAAGGGAAAGATGTAACTCTGTGAGATGAATTAACAGAACACAGAGCAGTTTCTCAGAAAGCTTCTTTCCAGTTTTGAACCGAAGATATTTCCTTTTTCACCATAGCCCTCTATGGGCTTCCAAATATCCCTTTGCCAATTCCACAAGAACAGCCTTAGCGAAAGGCTTCTTGAAGGGAAAGATGTAACTCTGTGAGATGAACTACCAGAACACAGAGCAGTTTCTCAGAAAGCTTCTTTCCAGTTTTGAACGGAAGATATTTCCTTTTTCACCATAGCCCTCTATGGGCTTCCAAATATCCCTTTGCCAATTCCACAAGAACAGCCTTAGCGAAAGGCTTCTTGAAGGGAAAGATGTAACTCTGTGAGATGAATTAACAGAACACAGAACAGTTTCTCAGAAAGCTTCTTTCCAGTTTTGAACGGAAGATATTTCCTTTTTCACCATAGCCCTCTATGGGCTTCCAAATATCCCTTTGCCAATTCCACAAGAACAGCCTTAGCGAAAGGCTTCTTGAAGTGAAAGATGTAACTCTGTGAGATGAATTAACAGAACACAGAACAGTTTCTCAGAAAGCTTCTTTTCAGTTTTGAACGGAAGATATTTCCTTTTTCACCATAGCCCTCTATGGGCTTCCAAATATCCCTTTGCCAATTCCACAAGAACAGCCTTAGCGAAAGGCTTCTTGAAGGGAAAGATGTAACTCTTTGAGATGAATTAACAGAACACAGAACACTTTCTCAGAAAGCTTCTTTCCAGTTTTGAACGGAAGATATTTCCTTTTTCACCGTAGCCCTCTTTGGGCTTCCAAATATCCCTTTGCCAATTCCACAAGAACAGCCTTAGCGAAAGGCTTCTTGAAGGGAAAGATGTAACTCTGTGAGATGAATTAACAGAACACAGAGCAGTTTCTCAGAAAGCTACTTTCCAGTTTTGAACGGAAGATATTTCCTTTTTCACCATAGCCCTCTATGGGCTTCCAAATATCCCTTTGCCAATTCCACAAGAACAGCCTTAGCGAAAGGCTTCTTGAAGGGAAAGATGTAACTCTGTGAGATGAATTCACAGAACACAGAGCAGTTTCTCAGAAAGCTTCTTTCTAGTTTTGAACGGAAGATATTTCCTTTTTCACCATAGCCCTCTATGGGCTTCCAAATATCCCTTTGCGAATTCCACAAGAGCAGCCTTAGCGAAAGGCTTCTTGAAGGGAAAGATGTAACTCTGTGAGATGAATTAACAGAACACAGAGCAGTTTCTCAGAAAGCTTCTTTCCAGTTTTGAACCGAAGATATTTCCTTTTTCACCATAGCCCTCTATGGGCTTCCAAATATCCCTTTGCCAATTCCACAAGAACAGCCTTAGCGAAAGGCTTCTTGAAGTGAAAGATGTAACTCTGCGAGATGAATTAACAGAACACAGAACAGTTTCTCAGAAAGCTTCTTTTCAGTTTTGAACGGAAGATATTTCCTTTTTCACCATAGCCCTCTATGGGCTTCCAAATATCCCTTTGCCAATTCCACAAGAACAGCCTTAGCGAAAGGCTTCTTGAAGGGAAAGATGTAACTCTGTGAGATGAACTAACAGAACACAGAGCAGTTTCTCAGAAAGCTTCTTTCCAGTTTTGAACGGAAGATATTTCCTTTTTCACCATAGCCCTCTATGTTCTTCCAAATATCCCTTTGCCAATTCCACAAGAACAGCCTTAGCGAAAGGCTTCTTGAAGGGAAAGATGTAACTCTGTGAGATGAATTAACAGAACACAGAGCAGTTTCTCAGAAAGCTTCTTTCCAGTTTTGAACGGAAGATATTTCCTTTTTCACCATAGCCCTCTATGGGCTTCCAAATATCCCTTTGCCAATTCCACAAGAACAGACTTAGCGAAAGGCTTCTTGAAGGGAAAGATGTAACTCTGTGAGATGAATTAACAGAACACAGAGCAGTTTCTCAGAAAGCTTCTTTCCAGTTTTGAACGGAAGATATTTCCTTTTTCACCATAGCCGTCTATGGGCTTCCAAATATCCCTTTGCCAATTCCACAAGAACAGCCTTAGTGAAAGGCTTCTTGAAGGGAAAGATGTAACTCTGTGAGTTGAATTAACAGAACACAGAGCAGTTTCTCAGAAAGCTTCTTTCTAGTTTTGAACGGAAGATATTTCCTTTTTCACCATAGCCCTCTATGGGCTTCCAAATATCCCTTTGCCAATTCCACAAGAACAGCCTTAGCGAAAGGCTTCTTGAAGGGAAAGATGTAACTCTGTGAGATGAACTAACAGAACACAGAGCAGTTTCTCAGAAAGCTTCTTTCCAGTTTTGAACGGAAGATATTTCCTTTTTCACCATAGCCCTCTATGGGCTTCCAAATATCCCTTTGCGAATTCCACAAGAACAGCCTTAGCGAAAGGCTTCTTGAAGGGAAAGATGTAACTCGGTGAGATGAATTAACAGAACACAGAACAGTTTCTCAGAAAGCTTCTTTCCAGTTTTGAACGGAAGATATTTCCTTTTTCACCATAGCCCTCTACGGGCTTCCAAATATCCCTTTGCCAATTCCACAAGAACAGCCTTAGCAAAAGGCTTCTTGAAGGGAAAGATGTAACTCTGTGAGATGAATTAACAGAACACAGAGCAGTTTCTCAGAAAGCTTCTTTCCAGTTTTGAACGGAAGATATTTCCTTTTTCACCATAGCCGTCTATGGGCTTCTAAATATCCCTTTGCCACTTCCACAAGAACAGCCTTAGCGAAAGGCTTCTTGAAGTGAAAGATGTAACTCTGTGAGATGAATTAACAGAACACAGAGCAGTTTCTCAGAAAGCTTCTTTCCAGTTTTGAACGGAAGATATTTCCTTTTTCACCATAGCCCTCTATGGGCTTCCAAATATCCCTTTGCCAATTCCACAAGAAAAGCCTTAGCGAAAGGCTTCTTGAAGGGAAAGATGTAACTCTGTGAGATGAATTAACAGAACACAGAGCAGTTTCTCAAAAGCTTCTTTCCAGTTTTGAACGGAAGATATTTCCTTTTTCACCATAGCCGTCTATGGGCTTCCAAATATCCTTTTGCCAATTCCACAAGAACAGCCTTAGCGAAAGGCTTCTTCAAGGGAAAGATGTAACTCTGTGAGATGAATTAACAGAACACAGAGCAGTTTCTCAGAAAGCTTCTTTCCAGTTTTGAACGGAAGATATTTCCTTTTTCACCATAGCCCTCTATGGGCTTCCAAATATCCCTTTGCCAATTCCACAAGAACAGCCTTAGCGAAAGGCTTCTTGAAGGGAAAGATGTAACTCTGTGAGATGAACTAACAGAACACAGAGCAGTTTCTCAGAAAGCTTCTTTCCAGTTTTGAACGGAAGATATTTCCTTTTTCACCATAGCCCTCTATGGGCTTCCAAATATCCCTTTGCCAATTCCACAAGAACAGCCTTAGCGAAAGGCTTCTTGAAGGGAAAGATGTAACTCTGTGAGATGAATTAACAGAACACAGAACAGTTTCTCAGAAAGCTTCTTTCCAGTTTTGAACGGAAGATATTTCCTTTTTCACCATAGCCCTCTATGGGCTTCCAAATATCCCTTTGCCAATTCCACAAGAACAGCCTTAGCGAAAGGCTTCTTGAAGTGAAAGATGTAACTCTGTGAGATGAATTAACAGAACACAGAACAGTTTCTCAGAAAGCTTCTTTTCAGTTTTGAACGGAAGATATTTCCTTTTTCACCATAGCCCTCTATGGGCTTCCAAATATCCCTTTGCCAATTCCACAAGAACAGCCTTAGCGAAAGGCTTCTTGAAGGGAAAGATGTAACTCTTTGAGATGAATTAACAGAACACAGAACACTTTCTCAGAAAGCTTCTTTCCAGTTTTGAACGGAAGATATTTCCTTTTTCACCGTAGCCCTCTTTGGGCTTCCAAATATCCCTTTGCCAATTCCACAAGAACAGCCTTAGCGAAAGGCTTCTTGAAGGGAAAGATGTAACTCTGTGAGATGAATTAACAGAACACAGAGCAGTTTCTCAGAAAGCTACTTTCCAGTTTTGAACGGAAGATATTTCCTTTTTCACCATAGCCCTCTATGGGCTTCCAAATATCCCTTTGCCAATTCCACAAGAACAGCCTTAGCGAAAGGCTTCTTGAAGGGAAAGATGTAACTCTGTGAGATGAATTAACAGAACACAGAGCAGTTTCTCAGAAAGCTTCTTTCTAGTTTTGAACGGAAGATATTTCCTTTTTCACCATAGCCCTCTATGGGCTTCCAAATATCCCTTTCCGAATTCCACAAGAGCAGCCTTAGCGAAAGGCTTCTTGAAGGGAAAGATGTAACTCTGTGAGATGAATTAACAGAACACAGAGCAGTTTCTCAGAAAGCTTCTTTCCAGTTTTTAACCGAAGATATTTCCTTTTTCACCATAGCCCTCTATGGGCTTCCAAATATCCCTTTGCCAATTCCACAAGAACAGCCTTAGCGAAAGGCTTCTTGAAGGGAAAGATGTAACTCTGTGAGATGAATTAACAGAACACAGAGCAGTTTCTCAGAAAGCTTCTTTCCAGTTTTGAACGGAAGATATTTCCTTTTTCACCATAGCCCTCTATTGGCTTCCAAATATCCCTTTGCCAATTCCACAAGAACAGCCTTAGCGAAAGGCTTCTTGAAGGGAAATATGTAACTCTGTGAGATGAATTAACAGAACACAGAACAGTTTCTCAGAAAGCTTCTTTCCAGTTTTCAACGGAAGATATTTCCTTTTTCACCATAGCCCTCTATGGGCTTCCAAATATCCCTTTGCCAATTCCACAAGAACAGCCTTAGCGAAAGGCTTCTTGAAGGGAAAGATGTAACTCTGTGAGATGAATTAACAGAACACAGAGCAGTTTCTCAGAAAGCTTCTTTCCAGTTTTGAACGGAAGATATTTCCTTTTTCACCATAGCCCTCTATGGGCTTCCAAATATCCCTTTGCCAATTCCACAAGAACAGCCTTAACGAAAGGCTTCTTGAAGGGAAAGATGTAACACTGTGAAATGAATTAACAGAACACAGAGCAGTTTCTCAGAAAGCTTCTTTCCAGTTTTGAACGGAAGATATTTCCTTTTTCACCATAGCCCTCTATGGGCTTCCAAATATCCCTTTGCCAATTCCACAAGAACAGCCTTAGCGAAAGGCTTCTTGAAGGGAAAGATGTAACTCTGTGAGATGAATTAACAGAACACAGAGCAGTTTCTCAAAAGCTTCTTTCCAGTTTTGAACGGAAGATATTTCCTTTTTCACCATAGCCGTCTATGGGCTTCCAAATATCCTTTTGCCAATTACACAAGAACAGCCTTAGCGAAAGGCTTCTTGAAGGGAAAGATGTAACTCTGTGAGATGAATTAACAGAACACAGAGCAGTTTCTCAGAAAGCTTCTTTCCAGTTTCGAACGGAAGATATTTCCTTTTTCACCATAGCCCTCTATGGGCTTCCAAATATCCCTTTGCCAATTCCACAAGAACAGCCTTAGTGAAAGGCTTCTTCAAGGGAAAGATGTAACTCTGTGAGTTGAATTAACAGAATACAGAGCAGTTTCTCAGAAAGCTTCTTTCCAGTTTTGAACGGAAGATATTTCCTTTTTCACCATAGCCCTCTATGGGCTTCCAAATATCCCTTTGCCAATTCCACAAGAACAGCCTTAGCGAAAGGCTTCTTGAAGGGAAAGATGTAACTCTGTGAGATGAACTAACAGAACACAGAGCAGTTTCTCAGAAAGCTTCTTTCCAGTTTTGAACGGAAGATATTTCCTTTTTCACCATAGCCCTCTATTGGCTTCCAAATATCCCTTTGCCAATTCCACAAGAACAGCCTTAGCGAAAGGCTTCTTGAAGGGAAATATGTAACTCTGTGAGATGAATTAACAGAACACAGAACAGTTTCTCAGAAAGCTTCTTTCCAGTTTTGAACGGAAGATATTTCCTTTTTCACCATAGCCCTCTATGGGCTTCCAAATATCCCTTTGCCAATTCCACAAGAACAGCCTTAGCGAAAGGCTTCTTGAAGGGAAAGATGTAACTCTGTGAGATGAATTAACAGAACACAGAGCAGTTTCTCAGAAAGCTTCTATCCAGTTTTGAACGGAAGATATTTCCTTTTTCACCATAGCCCTCTATGGGCTTCCAAATATCCCTTTGCCAATTCCACAAGAACAGCCTTAGCGAAAGGCTTCTTGAAGGGAAAGATGTAACTCTATGAGATGAATTAACAGAACACAGAACAGTTTCTCAGAAAGCTGCTTTTCAGTTTTGAACGGAAGATATTTCCTTTTTCACCATAGCCCTCTATGGGCTTCCAAATATCCCTTTGCCAATTCCACAAGAACAGCCTTAGCGAAAGGCTTCTTGAAGGGAAAGATGTAACTCTGTGAGATGAACTAACAGAACACAGAGCAGTTTCTCAGAAAGCTTCTTTCCAGTTTTGAACGGAAGATATTTCCTTTTTCACCATAGCCCTCTAAGGGCTTCCAAATATCCCTTTGCCAATTCCACAAGAACAGCCTTAGCGAAACGATTCTTGAAGGGAAAGATGTAACTCTGTGAGATGAATTAACAGAACACAGAGCAGTTTCTCAGAAAGCTTCTTTCCAGTTTTGAACGGAAGATATTTCCTTTTTCACCATAGCCCTCTATGGGCTTCCAAATATCCCTTTGCCAATTCCACAAGAACAGCCTTAGCGAAAGGCTTCTTGAAGGGAAAGATGTAACTCTGTGAGATGAATTAACAGAACACAGAGCTGTTTCTCAAAAGCTTCTTTCCAGTTTTGAACGGAAGATACTTCCTTTTTCACCATAGCCGTCTATGGGCTTCCAAATATCCTTTTGCCAATTCCACAAGAACAGCCTTAGCGAAAGGCTTCTTGAAGGGAAAGATGTAACTCTGTGAGATGAATTAACAGAACACAGAGCAGTTTCTCAGAAAGCTTCTTTCCAGTTTTGAACGGAAGATATTTCCTTTTTCACCATAGCCCTCTATTGGCTTCCAAATATCCCTTTGCCAATTCCACAAGAACAGCCTTAGCGAAAGGCTTCTTGAAGTGAAAGATGTAACTCTGTGAGATGAATTAACAGAACACAGAACAGTTTCTCAGAAAGCTTCTTTTCAGTTTTGAACGGAAGATATTTCCTTTTTCACCATAGCCCTCTATGGGCTTCCAAATATCCCTTTGCCAATTCCACAAGAACAGCCTTAGCGAAAGGCTTCTTGAAGGGAAAGATGTAACTCTGTGAGATGAATTAACAGAACACAGAGCAGTTTCTCAGAAAGCTTCTATCCAGTTTTGAACGGAAGATATTTCCTTTTTCACCATAGCCCTCTATGGGCTTCCAAATATCCCTTTGCCAATTCCACAAGAACAGCCTTAGCGAAAGGCTTCTTGAAGGGAAAGATGTAACTCTATGAGATGAATTAACAGAACACAGAACAGTTTCTCAGAAAGCTGCTTTTCAGTTTTGAACGGAAGATATTTCCTTTTTCACCATAGCCCTCTATGGGCTTCCAAATATCCCTTTGCCAATTCCACAAGAACAGCCTTAGCGAAAGGCTTCTTGAAGGGAAAGATGTAACTCTGTGAGATGAATTAACAGAACACAGAGCTGTTTCTCAAAAGCTTCTTTCCAGTTTTGAACGGAAGATATTTCCTTTTTCACCATAGCCGTCTATGGGCTTCCAAATATCCTTTTGCCAATTCCACAAGAACAGCCTTAGCGAAAGGCTTCTTGAAGGGAAAGATGTAACTCTGTGAGATGAATTAACAGAACACAGAGCAGTTTCTCAGAAAGCTTCTTTCCAGTTTTGAACGGAAGTTATTTCCTTTTTCACCATAGCCCTCTATTGGCTTCCAAATATCCCTTTGCCAATTCCACAAGAACAGCCTTAGCGAAAGGCTTCTTGAAGTGAAAGATGTAACTCTGTGAGATGAATTAACAGAACACAGAACAGTTTCTCAGAAAGCTTCTTTTCAGTTTTGAACGGAAGATATTTCCTTTTTCACCATAGCCCTCTATGGGCTTCCAAATATCCCTTTGCCAATTCCACAAGAACAGCCTTAGCGAAAGGCTTCTTGAAGGGAAAGATGTAACTCTGTGAGATGAACTAACAGAACACAGAGCAGTTTCTCAGAAAGCTTCTTTCCAGTTTTGAACGGAAGATATTTCCTTTTTCACCATAGCCCTCTATGGGCTTCCAAATATCCCTTTGCCAATTCCACAAGAACAGCCTTACCGAAAGGCTTCTTGAAGGGAAAGATGTAACTCTGTGAGATGAATTAACAGAACACAGAGCAGTTTCTCAAATGCTTCTTTCCAGTTTTGAACGGAAGATACTTCCTTTTTCACCATAGCCGTCTATGGGCTTCCAAATATCCCTTTGCCAATTCCACAAGAACAGCCTTATCGAAAGGCTTCTTGAAGGGAAAGATGTAACTCTGTGAGATGAATTAACAGAACACAGAGCAGTTTCTCAGAAAGCTTCTTTCCAGTTTTGAACGGAAGATATTTCCTTTTTCACCATAGCCCTCTATGGGCTTCCAAGTATCCCTTTGCCAATTCCACAAGAACAGACTTAGCGAAAGGCTTCTTGAAGGGAAAGATGTAACTCTGTGAGATGAATTAACAGAACACAGAGCAGTTTCTCAGAAAGCTTCTTTCCAGTTTTGAACGGAAGATATTTCCTTTTTCACCATAGCCCTCTATGGGCTTCCAAATATCCCTTTGCCAATTCCACAAGAACAGCCTTAGTGAAAGGATTCTTGAAGGGAAAGATGTAACTCTGTGAGATGAATTAACAGAACACAGAGCAGTTTCTCAGAAAGCTTCTTTCCAGTTTTGAAAGGAAGATATTTCCTTTTTCACCATAGCCCTCTATGGGCTTCCAAATATCCCTTTGCCAATTCCACAAGAACAGCCTTAGCGAAAGGCTTCTTCAAGGGAAACATGTAACTCTGTGAGATGAATTAACAGAACACAGAGCAGTTTCTCAGAAAGCGTCTTTCCAGTTTTGAACGGAAGATATTTCCTTTTTCACCATAGCCCTCTATGGGCTTCCAAATATCCCTTTGCCAATTCCACAAGAACAGCCTTAGCGAAAGGCTTCTTGAAGGGAAAGATGTAACTCTGTGAGATGAATTAACAGAACACAGAGCAGTTTCTCAGAAAGCTTCTTTCCAGTTTTGAACGGAAGATATTTCCTTTTTCACCATAGCCCTCTATGGGCTTCCAAATATCCCTTTGCCAATTCCACAAGAACAGCCTTAGCGAAAGGCTTCTTGAAGGGAAAGATGTAACTCTGTGAGATGAAATAACAGAACACAGAGCAGTTTCTCAAAAGCTTCTTTCCAGTTTTGAACGGAAGATATTTCCTTTTTCACCATAGCCGTCTATGGGCTTCCAAATGTCCTTTTGCCAATTCCACAAGAACAGCCTTAGCGAAAGGCTTCTTGAAGGGAAAGATGTAACTCTGTGAGATGAATTAACAGAACACAGAGCAGTTTCTCAGAAAGCTTCTTTCCAGTTTTGAACGGAAGATATTTCCTTATTCACCATAGCCCTCTATGGGCTTCCAAATATCCCTTTGCCAATTCCACAAGAACAGCCTTAGCGAAAGGCTTCTTGAAGGGAAAGATGTAACTCTGTGAGATGAACTAACAGAACACAGAGCAGTTTCTCAGAAAGCTTCTTTCCAGTTTTGAACGGAAGATATTTCCTTTTTCACCATAGCCGTCTATGGGCTTCCAAATATCCCTTTGCCAATTCCACAAGAACAGCCTTAGCGAAAGGCTTCTTGAAGGGAAAGATGTAACTCTGTGAGATGAATTAACAGAACACAGAACAGTTTCTCAGAAAGCTTCTTTCCAGTTTTGAACGGAAGATATTTCCTTTTTCACCATAGCCCTCTATGGGCTTCCAAATATCCCTTTGCCAATTCCACAAGAACAGCCTTAGCGAAAGGCTTCTTGAAGTGAAAGATGTAACTCTGTGAGATGAATTAACAGAACACAGAACAGTTTCTCAGAAAGCTTCTTTTCAGTTTTGAACGGAAGATATTTCCTTTTTCACCATAGCCCTCTATGGGCTTCCAAATATCCCTTTGCCAATTCCACAAGAACAGCCTTAGCGAAAGGCTTCTTGAAGGGAAAGATGTAACTCTTTGAGATGAATTAACAGAACACAGAACACTTTCTCAGAAAGCTTCTTTCCAGTTTTGAACGGAAGATATTTCCTTTTTCACCGTAGCCCTCTTTGGGCTTCCAAATATCCCTTTGCCAATTCCACAAGAACAGCCTTAGCGAAAGGCTTCTTGAAGGGAAAGATGTAACTCTGTGAGATGAATTAACAGAACACAGAGCAGTTTCTCAGAAAGCTACTTTCCAGTTTTGAACGGAAGATATTTCCTTTTTCACCATAGCCCTCTATGGGCTTCCAAATATCCCTTTGCCAATTCCACAAGAACAGCCTTAGCGAAAGGCTTCTTGAAGGGAAAGATGTAACTCTGTGAGATGAATTAACAGAACACAGAGCAGTTTCTCAGAAAGCTTCTTTCTAGTTTTGAACGGAAGATATTTCCTTTTTCACCATAGCCCTCTATGGGCTTCCAAATATCCCTTTCCGAATTCCACAAGAGCAGCCTTAGCGAAAGGCTTCTTGAAGGGAAAGATGTAACTCTGTGAGATGAATTAACAGAACACAGAGCAGTTTCTCAGAAAGCTTCTTTCCAGTTTTTAACCGAAGATATTTCCTTTTTCACCATAGCCCTCTATGGGCTTCCAAATATCCCTTTGCCAATTCCACAAGAACAGCCTTAGCGAAAGGCTTCTTGAAGGGAAAGATGTAACTCTGTGAGATGAATTAACAGAACACAGAGCAGTTTCTCAGAAAGCTTCTTTCCAGTTTTGAACGGAAGATATTTCCTTTTTCACCATAGCCCTCTATTGGCTTCCAAATATCCCTTTGCCAATTCCACAAGAACAGCCTTAGCGAAAGGCTTCTTGAAGGGAAATATGTAACTCTGTGAGATGAATTAACAGAACACAGAACAGTTTCTCAGAAAGCTTCTTTCCAGTTTTCAACGGAAGATATTTCCTTTTTCACCATAGCCCTCTATGGGCTTCCAAATATCCCTTTGCCAATTCCACAAGAACAGCCTTAGCGAAAGGCTTCTTGAAGGGAAAGATGTAACTCTGTGAGATGAATTAACAGAACACAGAGCAGTTTCTCAGAAAGCTTCTTTCCAGTTTTGAACGGAAGATATTTCCTTTTTCACCATAGCCCTCTATGGGCTTCCAAATATCCCTTTGCCAATTCCACAAGAACAGCCTTAACGAAAGGCTTCTTGAAGGGAAAGATGTAACACTGTGAAATGAATTAACAGAACACAGAGCAGTTTCTCAGAAAGCTTCTTTCCAGTTTTGAACGGAAGATATTTCCTTTTTCACCATAGCCCTCTATGGGCTTCCAAATATCCCTTTGCCAATTCCACAAGAACAGCCTTAGCGAAAGGCTTCTTGAAGGGAAAGATGTAACTCTGTGAGATGAATTAACAGAACACAGAGCAGTTTCTCAAAAGCTTCTTTCCAGTTTTGAACGGAAGATATTTCCTTTTTCACCATAGCCGTCTATGGGCTTCCAAATATCCTTTTGCCAATTCCACAAGAACAGCCTTAGCGAAAGGCTTCTTGAAGGGAAAGATGTAACTCTGTGAGATGAATTAACAGAACACAGAGCAGTTTCTCAGAAAGCTTCTTTCCAGTTTCGAACGGAAGATATTTCCTTTTTCACCATAGCCCTCTATGGGCTTCCAAATATCCCTTTGCCAATTCCACAAGAACAGCCTTAGTGAAAGGCTTCTTCAAGGGAAAGATGTAACTCTGTGAGTTGAATTAACAGAATACAGAGCAGTTTCTCAGAAAGCTTCTTTCCAGTTTTGAACGGAAGATATTTCCTTTTTCACCATAGCCCTCTATGGGCTTCCAAATATCCCTTTGCCAATTCCACAAGAACAGCCTTAGCGAAAGGCTTCTTGAAGGGAAAGATGTAACTCTGTGAGATGAACTAACAGAACACAGAGCAGTTTCTCAGAAAGCTTCTTTCCAGTTTTGAACGGAAGATATTTCCTTTTTCACCATAGCCCTCTATTGGCTTCCAAATATCCCTTTGCCAATTCCACAAGAACAGCCTTAGCGAAAGGCTTCTTGAAGGGAAATATGTAACTCTGTGAGATGAATTAACAGAACACAGAACAGTTTCTCAGAAAGCTTCTTTCCAGTTTTGAACGGAAGATATTTCCTTTTTCACCATAGCCCTCTATGGGCTTCCAAATATCCCTTTGCCAATTCCACAAGAACAGCCTTAGCGAAAGGCTTCTTGAAGGGAAAGATGTAACTCTGTGAGATGAATTAACAGAACACAGAGCAGTTTCTCAGAAAGCTTCTATCCAGTTTTGAACGGAAGATATTTCCTTTTTCACCATAGCCCTCTATGGGCTTCCAAATATCCCTTTGCCAATTCCACAAGAACAGCCTTAGCGAAAGGCTTCTTGAAGGGAAAGATGTAACTCTATGAGATGAATTAACAGAACACAGAACAGTTTCTCAGAAAGCTGCTTTTCAGTTTTGAACGGAAGATATTTCCTTTTTCACCATAGCCCTCTATGGGCTTCCAAATATCCCTTTGCCAATTCCACAAGAACAGCCTTAGCGAAAGGCTTCTTGAAGGGAAAGATGTAACTCTGTGAGATGAACTAACAGAACACAGAGCAGTTTCTCAGAAAGCTTCTTTCCAGTTTTGAACGGAAGATATTTCCTTTTTCACCATAGCCCTCTAAGGGCTTCCAAATATCCCTTTGCCAATTCCACAAGAACAGCCTTAGCGAAACGATTCTTGAAGGGAAAGATGTAACTCTGTGAGATGAATTAACAGAACACAGAGCAGTTTCTCAGAAAGCTTCTTTCCAGTTTTGAACGGAAGATATTTCCTTTTTCACCATAGCCCTCTATGGGCTTCCAAATATCCCTTTGCCAATTCCACAAGAACAGCCTTAGCGAAAGGCTTCTTGAAGGGAAAGATGTAACTCTGTGAGATGAATTAACAGAACACAGAGCTGTTTCTCAAAAGCTTCTTTCCAGTTTTGAACGGAAGATACTTCCATTTTCACCATAGCCGTCTATGGGCTTCCAAATATCCTTTTGCCAATTCCACAAGAACAGCCTTAGCGAAAGGCTTCTTGAAGGGAAAGATGTAACTCTGTGAGATGAATTAACAGAACACAGAGCAGTTTCTCAGAAAGCTTCTTTCCAGTTTTGAACGGAAGATATTTCCTTTTTCACCATAGCCCTCTATTGGCTTCCAAATATCCCTTTGCCAATTCCACAAGAACAGCCTTAGCGAAAGGCTTCTTGAAGTGAAAGATGTAACTCTGTGAGATGAATTAACAGAACACAGAACAGTTTCTCAGAAAGCTTCTTTTCAGTTTTGAACGGAAGATATTTCCTTTTTCACCATAGCCCTCTATGGGCTTCCAAATATCCCTTTGCCAATTCCACAAGAACAGCCTTAGCGAAAGGCTTCTTGAAGGGAAAGATGTAACTCTGTGAGATGAATTAACAGAACACAGAGCAGTTTCTCAGAAAGCTTCTATCCAGTTTTGAACGGAAGATATTTCCTTTTTCACCATAGCCCTCTATGGGCTTCCAAATATCCCTTTGCCAATTCCACAAGAACAGCCTTAGCGAAAGGCTTCTTGAAGGGAAAGATGTAACTCTATGAGATGAATTAACAGAACACAGAACAGTTTCTCAGAAAGCTGCTTTTCAGTTTTGAACGGAAGATATTTCCTTTTTCACCATAGCCCTCTATGGGCTTCCAAATATCCCTTTGCCAATTCCACAAGAACAGCCTTAGCGAAAGGCTTCTTGAAGGGAAAGATGTAACTCTGTGAGATGAACTAACAGAACACAGAGCAGTTTCTCAGAAAGCTTCTTTCCAGTTTTGAACGGAAGATATTTCCTTTTTCACCATAGCCCTCTAAGGGCTTCCAAATATCCCTTTGCCAATTCCACAAGAACAGCCTTAGCGAAACGATTCTTGAAGGGAAAGATGTAACTCTGTGAGATGAATTAACAGAACACAGAGCAGTTTCTCAGAAAGCTTCTTTCCAGTTTTGAACGGAAGATATTTCCTTTTTCACCATAGCCCTCTATGGGCTTCCAAATATCCCTTTGCCAATTCCACAAGAACAGCCTTAGCGAAAGGCTTCTTGAAGGGAAAGATGTAACTCTGTGAGATGAATTAACAGAACACAGAGCTGTTTCTCAAAAGCTTCTTTCCAGTTTTGAACGGAAGATATTTCCTTTTTCACCATAGCCGTCTATGGGCTTCCAAATATCCTTTTGCCAATTCCACAAGAACAGCCTTAGCGAAAGGCTTCTTGAAGGGAAAGATGTAACTCTGTGAGATGAATTAACAGAACACAGAGCAGTTTCTCAGAAAGCTTCTTTCCAGTTTTGAACGGAAGTTATTTCCTTTTTCACCATAGCCCTCTATTGGCTTCCAAATATCCCTTTGCCAATTCCACAAGAACAGCCTTAGCGAAAGGCTTCTTGAAGTGAAAGATGTAACTCTGTGAGATGAATTAACAGAACACAGAACAGTTTCTCAGAAAGCTTCTTTTCAGTTTTGAACGGAAGATATTTCCTTTTTCACCATAGCCCTCTATGGGCTTCCAAATATCCCTTTGCCAATTCCACAAGAACAGCCTTAGCGAAAGGCTTCTTGAAGGGAAAGATGTAACTCTGTGAGATGAACTAACAGAACACAGAGCAGTTTCTCAGAAAGCTTCTTTCCAGTTTTGAACGGAAGATATTTCCTTTTTCACCATAGCCCTCTATGGGCTTCCAAATATCCCTTTGCCAATTCCACAAGAACAGCCTTACCGAAAGGCTTCTTGAAGGGAAAGATGTAACTCTGTGAGATGAATTAACAGAACACAGAGCAGTTTCTCAAATGCTTCTTTCCAGTTTTGAACGGAAGATACTTCCTTTTTCACCATAGCCGTCTATGGGCTTCCAAATATCCCTTTGCCAATTCCACAAGAACAGCCTTATCGAAAGGCTTCTTGAAGGGAAAGATGTAACTCTGTGAGATGAATTAACAGAACACAGAGCAGTTTCTCAGAAAGCTTCTTTCCAGTTTTGAACGGAAGATATTTCCTTTTTCACCATAGCCCTCTATGGGCTTCCAAGTATCCCTTTGCCAATTCCACAAGAACAGACTTAGCGAAAGGCTTCTTGAAGGGAAAGATGTAACTCTGTGAGATGAATTAACAGAACACAGAGCAGTTTCTCAGAAAGCTTCTTTCCAGTTTTGAACGGAAGATATTTCCTTTTTCACCATAGCCCTCTATGGGCTTCCAAATATCCCTTTGCCAATTCCACAAGAACAGCCTTAGTGAAAGGATTCTTGAAGGGAAAGATGTAACTCTGTGAGATGAATTAACAGAACACAGAGCAGTTTCTCAGAAAGCTTCTTTCCAGTTTTGAAAGGAAGATATTTCCTTTTTCACCATAGCCCTCTATGGGCTTCCAAATATCCCTTTGCCAATTCCACAAGAACAGCCTTAGCGAAAGGCTTCTTCAAGGGAAACATGTAACTCTGTGAGATGAATTAACAGAACACAGAGCAGTTTCTCAGAAAGCGTCTTTCCAGTTTTGAACGGAAGATATTTCCTTTTTCACCATAGCCCTCTATGGGCTTCCAAATATCCCTTTGCCAATTCCACAAGAACAGCCTTAGCGAAAGGCTTCTTGAAGGGAAAGATGTAACTCTGTGAGATGAATTAACAGAACACAGAGCAGTTTCTCAGAAAGCTTCTTTCCAGTTTTGAACGGAAGATATTTCCTTTTTCACCATAGCCCTCTATGGGCTTCCAAATATCCCTTTGCCAATTCCACAAGAACAGCCTTAGCGAAAGGCTTCTTGAAGGGAAAGATGTAACTCTGTGAGATGAAATAACAGAACACAGAGCAGTTTCTCAAAAGCTTCTTTCCAGTTTTGAACGGAAGATATTTCCTTTTTCACCATAGCCGTCTAAGGGCTTCCAAATGTCCTTTTGCCAATTCCACAAGAACAGCCTTAGCGAAAGGCTTCTTGAAGGGAAAGATGTAACTCTGTGAGATGAATTAACAGAACACAGAGCAGTTTCTCAGAAAGCTTCTTTCCAGTTTTGAACGGAAGATATTTCCTTATTCACCATAGCCCTCTATGGGCTTCCAAATATCCCTTTGCCAATTCCACAAGAACAGCCTTAGCGAAAGGCTTCTTGAAGGGAAAGATGTAACTCTGTGAGATGAACTAACAGAACACAGAGCAGTTTCTCAGAAAGCTTCTTTCCAGTTTTGAACGGAAGATATTTCCTTTTTCACCATAGCCCTCTATGGGCTTCCAAATATCCCTTTGCCAATTCCACAAGAACAGCCTTAGCGAAAGGCTTCTTGAAGGGAAAGATGTAACTCTGTGAGATGAATTAACAGAACACAGAGCAGTTTCTCAAAAGCTTCTTTCCAGTTTTGAACGGAAGATATTTCCTTTTTCACCATAGCCGTCTATGGGCTTCCAAATATCCTTTTGCCAATTCCACAAGAACAGCCTTAGCGAAAGGCTTCTTGAAGGGAAAGATGTAACTCTGTGAGATGAATTAACAGAACACAGAGCAGTTTCTCAGAAAGCTTCTTTCCAGTTTCGAACGGAAGATATTTCCTTTTTCACCATAGCCCTCTATGGGCTTCCAAATATCCCTTTGCCAATTCCACAAGAACAGCCTTAGTGAAAGGCTTCTTCAAGGGAAAGATGTAACTCTGTGAGTTGAATTAACAGAATACAGAGCAGTTTCTCAGAAAGCTTCTTTCCAGTTTTGAACGGAAGATATTTCCTTTTTCACCATAGCCCTCTATGGGCTTCCAAATATCCCTTTGCCAATTCCACAAGAACAGCCTTAGCGAAAGGCTTCTTGAAGGGAAAGATGTAACTCTGTGAGATGAACTAACAGAACACAGAGCAGTTTCTCAGAAAGCTTCTTTCCAGTTTTGAACGGAAGATATTTCCTTTTTCACCATAGCCCTCTATTGGCTTCCAAATATCCCTTTGCCAATTCCACAAGAACAGCCTTAGCGAAAGGCTTCTTGAAGGGAAATATGTAACTCTGTGAGATGAATTAACAGAACACAGAACAGTTTCTCAGAAAGCTTCTTTCCAGTTTTGAACGGAAGATATTTCCTTTTTCACCATAGCCCTCTATGGGCTTCCAAATATCCCTTTGCCAATTCCACAAGAACAGCCTTAGCGAAAGGCTTCTTGAAGGGAAAGATGTAACTCTGTGAGATGAATTAACAGAACACAGAGCAGTTTCTCAGAAAGCTTCTATCCAGTTTTGAACGGAAGATATTTCCTTTTTCACCATAGCCCTCTATGGGCTTCCAAATATCCCTTTGCCAATTCCACAAGAACAGCCTTAGCGAAAGGCTTCTTGAAGGGAAAGATGTAACTCTATGAGATGAATTAACAGAACACAGAACAGTTTCTCAGAAAGCTGCTTTTCAGTTTTGAACGGAAGATATTTCCTTTTTCACCATAGCCCTCTATGGGCTTCCAAATATCCCTTTGCCAATTCCACAAGAACAGCCTTAGCGAAAGGCTTCTTGAAGGGAAAGATGTAACTCTGTGAGATGAACTAACAGAACACAGAGCAGTTTCTCAGAAAGCTTCTTTCCAGTTTTGAACGGAAGATATTTCCTTTTTCACCATAGCCCTCTAAGGGCTTCCAAATATCCCTTTGCCAATTCCACAAGAACAGCCTTAGCGAAACGATTCTTGAAGGGAAAGATGTAACTCTGTGAGATGAATTAACAGAACACAGAGCAGTTTCTCAGAAAGCTTCTTTCCAGTTTTGAACGGAAGATATTTCCTTTTTCACCATAGCCCTCTATGGGCTTCCAAATATCCCTTTGCCAATTCCACAAGAACAGCCTTAGCGAAAGGCTTCTTGAAGGGAAAGATGTAACTCTGTGAGATGAATTAACAGAACACAGAGCTGTTTCTCAAAAGCTTCTTTCCAGTTTTGAACGGAAGATACTTCCATTTTCACCATAGCCGTCTATGGGCTTCCAAATATCCTTTTGCCAATTCCACAAGAACAGCCTTAGCGAAAGGCTTCTTGAAGGGAAAGATGTAACTCTGTGAGATGAATTAACAGAACACAGAGCAGTTTCTCAGAAAGCTTCTTTCCAGTTTTGAACGGAAGATATTTCCTTTTTCACCATAGCCCTCTATTGGCTTCCAAATATCCCTTTGCCAATTCCACAAGAACAGCCTTAGCGAAAGGCTTCTTGAAGTGAAAGATGTAACTCTGTGAGATGAATTAACAGAACACAGAACAGTTTCTCAGAAAGCTTCTTTTCAGTTTTGAACGGAAGATATTTCCTTTTTCACCATAGCCCTCTATGGGCTTCCAAATATCCCTTTGCCAATTCCACAAGAACAGCCTTAGCGAAAGGCTTCTTGAAGGGAAAGATGTAACTCTGTGAGATGAATTAACAGAACACAGAGCAGTTTCTCAGAAAGCTTCTATCCAGTTTTGAACGGAAGATATTTCCTTTTTCACCATAGCCCTCTATGGGCTTCCAAATATCCCTTTGCCAATTCCACAAGAACAGCCTTAGCGAAAGGCTTCTTGAAGGGAAAGATGTAACTCTATGAGATGAATTAACAGAACACAGAACAGTTTCTCAGAAAGCTGCTTTTCAGTTTTGAACGGAAGATATTTCCTTTTTCACCATAGCCCTCTATGGGCTTCCAAATATCCCTTTGCCAATTCCACAAGAACAGCCTTAGCGAAAGGCTTCTTGAAGGGAAAGATGTAACTCTGTGAGATGAACTAACAGAACACAGAGCAGTTTCTCAGAAAGCTTCTTTCCAGTTTTGAACGGAAGATATTTCCTTTTTCACCATAGCCCTCTAAGGGCTTCCAAATATCCCTTTGCCAATTCCACAAGAACAGCCTTAGCGAAACGATTCTTGAAGGGAAAGATGTAACTCTGTGAGATGAATTAACAGAACACAGAGCAGTTTCTCAGAAAGCTTCTTTCCAGTTTTGAACGGAAGATATTTCCTTTTTCACCATAGCCCTCTATGGGCTTCCAAATATCCCTTTGCCAATTCCACAAGAACAGCCTTAGCGAAAGGCTTCTTGAAGGGAAAGATGTAACTCTGTGAGATGAATTAACAGAACACAGAGCTGTTTCTCAAAAGCTTCTTTCCAGTTTTGAACGGAAGATATTTCCTTTTTCACCATAGCCGTCTATGGGCTTCCAAATATCCTTTTGCCAATTCCACAAGAACAGCCTTAGCGAAAGGCTTCTTGAAGGGAAAGATGTAACTCTGTGAGATGAATTAACAGAACACAGAGCAGTTTCTCAGAAAGCTTCTTTCCAGTTTTGAACGGAAGTTATTTCCTTTTTCACCATAGCCCTCTATTGGCTTCCAAATATCCCTTTGCCAATTCCACAAGAACAGCCTTAGCGAAAGGCTTCTTGAAGTGAAAGATGTAACTCTGTGAGATGAATTAACAGAACACAGAACAGTTTCTCAGAAAGCTTCTTTTCAGTTTTGAACGGAAGATATTTCCTTTTTCACCATAGCCCTCTATGGGCTTCCAAATATCCCTTTGCCAATTCCACAAGAACAGCCTTAGCGAAAGGCTTCTTGAAGGGAAAGATGTAACTCTGTGAGATGAACTAACAGAACACAGAGCAGTTTCTCAGAAAGCTTCTTTCCAGTTTTGAACGGAAGATATTTCCTTTTTCACCATAGCCCTCTATGGGCTTCCAAATATCCCTTTGCCAATTCCACAAGAACAGCCTTACCGAAAGGCTTCTTGAAGGGAAAGATGTAACTCTGTGAGATGAATTAACAGAACACAGAGCAGTTTCTCAAATGCTTCTTTCCAGTTTTGAACGGAAGATACTTCCTTTTTCACCATAGCCGTCTATGGGCTTCCAAATATCCCTTTGCCAATTCCACAAGAACAGCCTTATCGAAAGGCTTCTTGAAGGGAAAGATGTAACTCTGTGAGATGAATTAACAGAACACAGAGCAGTTTCTCAGAAAGCTTCTTTCCAGTTTTGAACGGAAGATATTTCCTTTTTCACCATAGCCCTCTATGGGCTTCCAAGTATCCCTTTGCCAATTCCACAAGAACAGACTTAGCGAAAGGCTTCTTGAAGGGAAAGATGTAACTCTGTGAGATGAATTAACAGAACACAGAGCAGTTTCTCAGAAAGCTTCTTTCCAGTTTTGAACGGAAGATATTTCCTTTTTCACCATAGCCCTCTATGGGCTTCCAAATATCCCTTTGCCAATTCCACAAGAACAGCCTTAGTGAAAGGCTTCTTGAAGGGAAGGATGTAACTCTGTGAGATGAATTAACAGAACACAGAGCAGTTTCTCAGAAAGCTTCTTTCCAGTTTTGAAAGGAAGATATTTCCTTTTTCACCATAGCCCTCTATGGGCTTCCAAATATCCCTTTGCCAATTCCACAAGAACAGCCTTAGCGAAAGGCTTCTTCAAGGGAAACATGTAACTCTGTGAGATGAATTAACAGAACACAGAGCAGTTTCTCAGAAAGCGTCTTTCCAGTTTTGAACGGAAGATATTTCCTTTTTCACCATAGCCCTCTATGGGCTTCCAAATATCCCTTTGCCAATTCCACAAGAACAGCCTTAGCGAAAGGCTTCTTGAAGGGAAAGATGTAACTCTGTGAGATGAATTAACAGAACACAGAGCAGTTTCTCAGAAAGCTTCTTTCCAGTTTTGAACGGAAGATATTTCCTTTTTCACCATAGCCCTCTATGGGCTTCCAAATATCCCTTTGCCAATTCCACAAGAACAGCCTTAGCGAAAGGCTTCTTGAAGGGAAAGATGTAACTCTGTGAGATGAAATAACAGAACACAGAGCAGTTTCTCAAAAGCTTCTTTCCAGTTTTGAACGGAAGATATTTCCTTTTTCACCATAGCCGTCTAAGGGCTTCCAAATGTCCTTTTGCCAATTCCACAAGAACAGCCTTAGCGAAAGGCTTCTTGAAGGGAAAGATGTAACTCTGTGAGATGAATTAACAGAACACAGAGCAGTTTCTCAGAAAGCTTCTTTCCAGTTTTGAACGGAAGATATTTCCTTATTCACCATAGCCCTCTATGGGCTTCCAAATATCCCTTTGCCAATTCCACAAGAACAGCCTTAGCGAAAGGCTTCTTGAAGGGAAAGATGTAACTCTGTGAGATGAACTAACAGAACACAGAGCAGTTTCTCAGAAAGCTTCTTTCCAGTTTTGAACGGAAGATATTTCCTTTTTCACCATAGCCGTCTATGGGCTTCCAAATATCCCTTTGCCAATTCCACAAGAACAGCCTTAGCGAAAGGCTTCTTGAAGGGAAAGATGTAACTCTGTGAGATGAATTAACAGAACACAGAACAGTTTCTCAGAAAGCTTCTTTCCAGTTTTGAACGGAAGATATTTCCTTTTTCACCATAGCCCTCTATGGGCTTCCAAATATCCCTTTGCCAATTCCACAAGAACAGCCTTAGCGAAAGGCTTCTTGAAGTGAAAGATGTAACTCTGTGAGATGAATTAACAGAACACAGAACAGTTTCTCAGAAAGCTTCTTTTCAGTTTTGAACGGAAGATATTTCCTTTTTCACCATAGCCCTCTATGGGCTTCCAAATATCCCTTTGCCAATTCCACAAGAACAGCCTTAGCGAAAGGCTTCTTGAAGGGAAAGATGTAACTCTGTGAGATGAATTAACAGAACACAGAGCAGTTTCTCAGAAAGCTTCTTTCCAGTTTTGAACGGAAGATATTTCCTTTTTCACCATAGCCCTCTATGGGCTTCCAAATATCCCTTTGCCAATTCCACAAGAACAGCCTTAGCGAAAGGCTTCTTGAAGGGAAAGATGTAACTCTGTGAGATGAACTAACAGAACACAGAGCAGTTTCTCAGAAAGCTTCTTTCCAGTTTTGAACGGAAGATATTTCCTTTTTCACCATAGCCGTCTATGGGCTTCCAAATATCCCTTTGCCAATTCCACAAGAACAGCCTTAGCGAAAGGCTTCTTGAAGGGAAAGATGTAACTCTGTGAGATGAATTAACAGAACACAGAACAGTTTCTCAGAAAGCTTCTTTCCAGTTTTGAACGGAAGATATTTCCTTTTTCACCATAGCCCTCTATGGGCTTCCAAATATCCCTTTGCCAATTCCACAAGAACAGCCTTAGCGAAAGGCTTCTTGAAGTGAAAGATGTAACTCTGTGAGATGAATTAACAGAACACAGAACAGTTTCTCAGAAAGCTTCTTTTCAGTTTTGAACGGAAGATATTTCCTTTTTCACCATAGCCCTCTATGGGCTTCCAAATATCCCTTTGCCAATTCCACAAGAACAGCCTTAGCGAAAGGCTTCTTGAAGGGAAAGATGTAACTCTTTGAGATGAATTAACAGAACACAAAACACTTTCTCAGAAAGCTTCTTTCCAGTTTTGAACGGAAGATATTTCCTTTTTCACCATAGCCCTCTTTGGGCTTCCAAATATCCCTTTGCCAATTCCACAAGAACAGCCTTAGCGAAAGGCTTCTTGAAGGGAAAGATGTAACTCTGTGAGATGAATTAGCAGAACACAGAGCAGTTTCTCAGAAAGCTACTTCCCAGTTTTGAACGGAAGATATTTCCTTTTTCACCATAGCCCTCTATGGGCTTCCAAATATCCCTTTGCCAATTCCACAAGAACAGCCTTAGCGAAAGGCTTCTTGAAGGGAAAGATGTAACTCTGTGAGATGAATTAACAGAACACAGAGCAGTTTCTCAGAAAGCTTCTTTCTAGTTTTGAACGGAAGATATTTCCTTTTTCACCATAGCCCTCTATGGGCTTCCAAATATCCCTTTGCGAATTCCACAAGAGCAGCCTTAGCGAAAGGCTTCTTGAACGGAAAGATGTAACTCTGTGAGATGAATTAACAGAACACAGAGCAGTTTCTCAGAAAGCTTCTTTCCAGTTTTGAACCGAAGATATTTCCTTTTTCACCATAGCCCTCTATGGGCTTCCAAATATCCCTTTGCCAATTCCACAAGAACAGCCTTAGCGAAAGGCTTCTTGAAGTGAAAGATGTAACTCTGCGAGATGAATTAACAGAACACAGAACAGTTTCTCAGAAAGCTTCTTTTCAGTTTTGAACGGAAGATATTTCCTTTTTCACCATAGCCGTCTATGGGCTTCCAAATATCCCTTTGCCAATTCCACAAGAACAGCCTTAGCGAAAGGCTTCTTGAAGGGAAAGATGTAACTCTGTGAGATGAACTAACAGAACACAGAGCAGTTTCTCAGAAAGCTTCTTTCCAGTTTTGAGCGGAAGATATTTCCTTCTTCACCATAGCCGTCTATGGGCTTCTAAATATCCCTTTGCCAATTCCACAAGAACAGCCTTAGCGAAAGGCTTCTTGAAGTGAAAGATGTAACTCTGTGAGATGAATTAACAGAACACAGAGCAGTTTCTCAGAAAGCTTCTTTCCAGTTTTGAACGGAAGATATTTCCTTTTTCACCATAGCCCTCTATGGGCTTCCAAATATCCCTTTGCCAATTCCACAAGAACAGCCTTAGCGAAAGGCTTCTTGAAGGGAAAGATGTAACTCTGTGAGATGAATTAACAGAACACAGAGCAGTTTCTCAAAAGCTTCTTTCCAGTTTTGAACGGAAGATATTTCCTTTTTCACCATAGCCGTCTATGGGCTTCCAAATATCCTTTTGCCAATTCCACAAGAACAGCCTTAGCGAAAGGCTTCTTCAAGGGAAAGATGTAACTCTGTGAGATGAATTAACAGAACACAGAGCAGTTTCTCAGAAAGCTTCTTTCCAGTTTTTAACGGAAGATATTTCCTTTTTCACCATAGCCGTCTATGGGCTTCCAAATATCCCTTTGCCAATTCCACAAGAACAGCCTTAGCGAAAGGCTTCTTGAAGGGAAAGATGTAACTCTGTGAGATGAATTAACAGAACACAGAACAGTTTCTCAGAAAGCTTCTTTCCAGTTTTGAACGGAAGATATTTCCTTTTTCACCATAGCCCTCTATGGGCTTCCAAATATCCCTTTGCCAATTCCACAAGAACAGCCTTAGCGAAAGGCTTCTTGAAGTGAAAGATGTAACTCTGTGAGATGAATTAACAGAACACAGAACAGTTTCTCAG
Organism: Chlorocebus sabaeus; assembly: GCF_047675955.1. Taxonomy (NCBI): domain Eukaryota; kingdom Metazoa; phylum Chordata; class Mammalia; order Primates; family Cercopithecidae; genus Chlorocebus; species Chlorocebus sabaeus. The sequence continues at coordinate 160,197 of NW_027328136.1, read as the reverse complement.
AAAGCTTCTTTTCAGTTTTGAACGGAAGATATTTCCTTTTTCACCATAGCCCTCTATGGGCTTCCAAATATCCCTTTGCCAATTCCACAAGAACAGCCTTAGCGAAAGGCTTCTTGAAGGGAAAGATGTAACTCTTTGAGATGAATTAACAGAACACAGAACACTTTCTCAGAAAGCTTCTTTCCAGTTTTGAACGGAAGATATTTCCTTTTTCACCGTAGCCCTCTTTGGGCTTCCAAATATCCCTTTGCCAATTCCACAAGAACAGCCTTAGCGAAAGGCTTCTTGAAGTGAAAGATGTAACTCTGCGAGATGAATTAACAGAACACAGAACAGTTTCTCAGAAAGCTTCTTTTCAGTTTTGAACGGAAGATATTTCCTTTTTCACCATAGCCCTCTATGTTCTTCCAAATATCCCTTTGCCAATTCCACAAGAACAGCCTTAGCGAAAGGCTTCTTGAAGGGAAAGATGTAACTCTGTGAGATGAATTAACAGAACACAGAGCAGTTTCTCAGAAAGCTTCTTTCCAGTTTTGAACGGAAGATATTTCCTTTTTCACCATAGCCCTCTATGGGCTTCCAAATATCCCTTTGCCAATTCCACAAGAACAGCCTTAGTGAAAGGCTTCTTGAAGGGAAAGATGTAACTCTGTGAGTTGAATTAACAGAACACAGAGCAGTTTCTCAGAAAGCTTCTTTCTAGTTTTGAACGGAAGATATTTCCTTTTTCACCATAGCCCTCTATGGGCTTCCAAATATCCCTTTGCCAATTCCACAAGAACAGCCTTAGCGAAAGGCTTCTTGAAGGGAAAGATGTAACTCTGTGAGATGAACTAACAGAACACAGAGCAGTTTCTCAGAAAGCTTCTTTCCAGTTTTGAACGGAAGATATTTCCTTTTTCACCATAGCCCTCTATGGGCTTCCAAATATCCCTTTGCGAATTCCACAAGAACAGCCTTAGCGAAAGGCTTCTTGAAGGGAAAGATGTAACTCGGTGAGATGAATTAACAGAACACAGAACAGTTTCTCAGAAAGCTTCTTTCCAGTTTTGAACGGAAGATATTTCCTTTTTCACCATAGCCCTCTACGGGCTTCCAAATATCCCTTTGCCAATTCCACAAGAACAGACTTAGCGAAAGGCTTCTTGAAGGGAAAGATGTAACTCTGTGAGATGAATTAACAGAACACAGAGCAGTTTCTCAGAAAGCTTCTTTCCAGTTTTGAACGGAAGATATTTCCTTTTTCACCATAGCCCTCTATGGGCTTCCAAATATCCCTTTGCCAATTCCACAAGAACAGCCTTAGCGAAAGGCTTCTTGAAGGGAAAGATGTAACTCTGTGAGATGAATTAACAGAACACAGAGCAGTTTCTCAGAAAGCTTCTTTCCAGTTTTGAACGGAAGATATTTCCTTTTTCACCATAGCCGTCTATGGGCTTCTAAATATCCCTTTGCCACTTCCACAAGAACAGCCTTAGCGAAAGGCTTCTTGAAGTGAAAGATGTAACTCTGTGAGATGAATTAACAGAACACAGAGCAGTTTCTCAGAAAGCTTCTTTCCAGTTTTGAACGGAAGATATTTCCTTTTTCACCATAGCCCTCTATGGGCTTCCAAATATCCCTTTGCCAATTCCACAAGAACAGCCTTAGCGAAAGGCTTCTTGAAGGGAAAGATGTAACTCTGTGAGATGAATTAACAGAACACAGCGCAGTTTCTCAAAAGCTTCTTTCCAGTTTTGAACGGAAGATATTTCCTTTTTCACCATAGCCGTCTATGGGCTTCCAAATATCCTTTTGCCAATTCCACAAGAACAGCCTTAGCGAAAGGCTTCTTCAAGAGAAAGATGTAACTCTGTGAGATGAATTAACAGAACACAGAGCAGTTTCTCAGAAAGCGTCTTTCCAGTTTTGAACGGAAGATATTTCCTTTTTCACCATAGCCCTCTATGGGCTTCCAAATATCCCTTTGCCAATTCCACAAGAACAGCCTTAGCGAAAGGCTTCTTGAAGGGAAAGATGTAACTCTGTGAGATGAACTAACAGAACACAGAGCAGTTTCTCAGAAAGCTTCTTTCCAGTTTTGAACGGAAGATATTTCCTTTTTCACCATAGCCCTCTATGGGCTTCCAAATATCCCTTTGCCAATTCCACAAGAACAGCCTTAGCGAAAGGCTTCTTGAAGGGAAAGATGTAACTCTGTGAGATGAATTAACAGAACACAGAACAGTTTCTCAGAAAGCTTCTTTCCAGTTTTGAACGGAAGATATTTCCTTTTTCACCATAGCCCTCTATGGGCTTCCAAATATCCCTTTGCCAATTCCACAAGAACAGCCTTAGCGAAAGGCTTCTTGAAGTGAAAGATGTAACTCTGTGAGATGAATTAACAGAACACAGAACAGTTTCTCAGAAAGCTTCTTTTCAGTTTTGAACGGAAGATATTTCCTTTTTCACCATAGCCCTCTATGGGCTTCCAAATATCCCTTTGCCAATTCCACAAGAACAGCCTTAGCGAAAGGCTTCTTGAAGGGAAAGATGTAACTCTTTGAGATGAATTAACAGAACACAGAACACTTTCTCAGAAAGCTTCTTTCCAGTTTTGAACGGAAGATATTTCCTTTTTCACCGTAGCCCTCTTTGGGCTTCCAAATATCCCTTTGCCAATTCCACAAGAACAGCCTTAGCGAAAGGCTTCTTGAAGGGAAAGATGTAACTCTGTGAGATGAATTAACAGAACACAGAGCAGTTTCTCAGAAAGCTACTTTCCAGTTTTGAACGGAAGATATTTCCTTTTTCACCATAGCCCTCTATGGGCTTCCAAATATCCCTTTGCCAATTCCACAAGAACAGCCTTAGCGAAAGGCTTCTTGAAGGGAAAGATGTAACTCTGTGAGATGAATTAACAGAACACAGAGCAGTTTCTCAGAAAGCTTCTTTCTAGTTTTGAACGGAAGATATTTCCTTTTTCACCATAGCCCTCTATGGGCTTCCAAATATCCCTTTCCGAATTCCACAAGAGCAGCCTTAGCGAAAGGCTTCTTGAAGGGAAAGATGTAACTCTGTGAGATGAATTAACAGAACACAGCGCAGTTTCTCAAAAGCTTCTTTCCAGTTTTGAACGGAAGATATTTCCTTTTTCACCATAGCCGTCTATGGGCTTCCAAATATCCTTTTGCCAATTCCACAAGAACAGCCTTAGCGAAAGGCTTCTTCAAGAGAAAGATGTAACTCTGTGAGATGAATTAACAGAACACAGAGCAGTTTCTCAGAAAGCGTCTTTCCAGTTTTGAACGGAAGATATTTCCTTTTTCACCATAGCCCTCTATGGGCTTCCAAATATCCCTTTGCCAATTCCACAAGAACAGCCTTAGCGAAAGGCTTCTTCAAGGGAAAGATGTAACTCTGTGAGATGAACTAACAGAACACAGAGCAGTTTCTCAGAAAGCTTCTTTCCAGTTTTGAACGGAAGATATTTCCTTTTTCACCATAGCCCTCTATGGGCTTCCAAATATCCCTTTGCCAATTCCACAAGAACAGCCTTAGCGAAAGGCTTCTTGAAGGGAAAGATGTAACTCTGTGAGATGAATTAACAGAACACAGAACAGTTTCTCAGAAAGCTTCTTTCCAGTTTTGAACGGAAGATATTTCCTTTTTCACCATAGCCCTCTATGGGCTTCCAAATATCCCTTTGCCAATTCCACAAGAACAGCCTTAGCGAAAGGCTTCTTGAAGTGAAAGATGTAACTCTGTGAGATGAATTAACAGAACACAGAACAGTTTCTCAGAAAGCTTCTTTTCAGTTTTGAACGGAAGATATTTCCTTTTTCACCATAGCCCTCTATGGGCTTCCAAATATCCCTTTGCCAATTCCACAAGAACAGCCTTAGCGAAAGGCTTCTTGAAGGGAAAGATGTAACTCTTTGAGATGAATTAACAGAACACAGAACACTTTCTCAGAAAGCTTCTTTCCAGTTTTGAACGGAAGATATTTCCTTTTTCACCGTAGCCCTCTTTGGGCTTCCAAATATCCCTTTGCCAATTCCACAAGAACAGCCTTAGTGAAAGGCTTCTTGAAGGGAAAGATGTAACTCTGTGAGATGAATTAACAGAACACAGAGCAGTTTCTCAGAAAGCTACTTTCCAGTTTTGAACGGAAGATATTTCCTTTTTCACCATAGCCCTCTATGGGCTTCCAAATATCCCTTTGCCAATTCCACAAGAACAGCCTTAGCGAAAGGCTTCTTGAAGGGAAAGATGTAACTCTGTGAGATGAATTAACAGAACACAGAGCAGTTTCTCAGAAAGCTTCTTTCTAGTTTTGAACGGAAGATATTTCCTTTTTCACCATAGCCCTCTATGGGCTTCCAAATATCCCTTTCCGAATTCCACAAGAGCAGCCTTAGCGAAAGGCTTCTTGAAGGGAAAGATGTAACTCTGTGAGATGAATTAACAGAACACAGAGCAGTTTCTCAGAAAGCTTCTTTCCAGTTTTTAACCGAAGATATTTCCTTTTTCACCATAGCCCTCTATGGGCTTCCAAATATCCCTTTGCCAATTCCACAAGAACAGCCTTAGCGAAAGGCTTCTTGAAGGGAAAGATGTAACTCTGTGAGATGAATTAACAGAACACAGAGCAGTTTCTCAGAAAGCTTCTTTCCAGTTTTGAACGGAAGATATTTCCTTTTTCACCATAGCCCTCTATTGGCTTCCAAATATCCCTTTGCCAATTCCACAAGAACAGCCTTAGCGAAAGGCTTCTTGAAGGGAAATATGTAACTCTGTGAGATGAATTAACAGAACACAGAACAGTTTCTCAGAAAGCTTCTTTCCAGTTTTCAACGGAAGATATTTCCTTTTTCACCATAGCCCTCTATGGGCTTCCAAATATCCCTTTCCCAATTCCACAAGAACAGCCTTAGCGAAAGGCTTCTTGAAGGGAAAGATGTAACTCTGTGAGATGAATTAACAGAACACAGAGCAGTTTCTCAGAAAGCTTCTTTCCAGTTTTGAACGGAAGATATTTCCTTTTTCACCATAGCCCTCTATGGGCTTCCAAATATCCCTTTGCCAATTCCACAAGAACAGCCTTAACGAAAGGCTTCTTGAAGGGAAAGATGTAACACTGTGAAATGAATTAACAGAACACAGAGCAGTTTCTCAGAAAGCTTCTTTCCAGTTTTGAACGGAAGATATTTCCTTTTTCACCATAGCCCTCTATGGGCTTCCAAATATCCCTTTGCCAATTCCACAAGAACAGCCTTAGCGAAAGGCTTCTTGAAGGGAAAGATGTAACTCTGTGAGATGAATTAACAGAACACAGAGCAGTTTCTCAAAAGCTTCTTTCCAGTTTTGAACGGAAGATATTTCCTTTTTCACCATAGCCGTCTATGGGCTTCCAAATATCCTTTTGCCAATTCCACAAGAACAGCCTTAGCGAAAGGCTTCTTGAAGGGAAAGATGTAACTCTGTGAGATGAATTAACAGAACACAGAGCAGTTTCTCAGAAAGCTTCTTTCCAGTTTCGAACGGAAGATATTTCCTTTTTCACCATAGCCCTCTATGGGCTTCCAAATATCCCTTTGCCAATTCCACAAGAACAGCCTTAGTGAAAGGCTTCTTCAAGGGAAAGATGTAACTCTGTGAGTTGAATTAACAGAATACAGAGCAGTTTCTCAGAAAGCTTCTTTCCAGTTTTGAACGGAAGATATTTCCTTTTTCACCATAGCCCTCTATGGGCTTCCAAATATCCCTTTGCCAATTCCACAAGAACAGCCTTAGCGAAAGGCTTCTTGAAGGGAAAGATGTAACTCTGTGAGATGAACTAACAGAACACAGAGCAGTTTCTCAGAAAGCTTCTTTCCAGTTTTGAACGGAAGATATCTCCTTTTTCACCATAGCCCTCTATTGGCTTCCAAATATCCCTTTGCCAATTCCACAAGAACAGCCTTAGCGAAAGGCTTCTTGAAGGGAAATATGTAACTCTGTGAGATGAATTAACAGAACACAGAACAGTTTCTCAGAAAGCTTCTTTCCAGTTTTGAACGGAAGATATTTCCTTTTTCACCATAGCCCTCTATGGGCTTCCAAATATCCCTTTGCCAATTCCACAAGAACAGCCTTAGCGAAAGGCTTCTTGAAGGGAAAGATGTAACTCTGTGAGATGAATTAACAGAACACAGAGCAGTTTCTCAGAAAGCTTCTATCCAGTTTTGAACGGAAGATATTTCCTTTTTCACCATAGCCCTCTATGGGCTTCCAAATATCCCTTTGCCAATTCCACAAGAACAGCCTTAGCGAAAGGCTTCTTGAAGGGAAAGATGTAACTCTATGAGATGAATTAACAGAACACAGAACAGTTTCTCAGAAAGCTGCTTTTCAGTTTTGAACGGAAGATATTTCCTTTTTCACCATAGCCCTCTATGGGCTTCCAAATATCCCTTTGCCAATTCCACAAGAACAGCCTTAGCGAAAGGCTTCTTGAAGGGAAAGATGTAACTCTGTGAGATGAACTAACAGAACACAGAGCAGTTTCTCAGAAACCTTCTTTCCAGTTTTGAACGGAAGATATTTCCTTTTTCACCATAGCCCTCTAAGGGCTTCCAAATATCCCTTTGCCAATTCCACAAGAACAGCCTTAGCGAAACGATTCTTGAAGGGAAAGATGTAACTCTGTGAGATGAATTAACAGAACACAGAGCAGTTTCTCAGAAAGCTTCTTTCCAGTTTTGAACGGAAGATATTTCCTTTTTCACCATAGCCCTCTATGGGCTTCCAAATATCCCTTTGCCAATTCCACAAGAACAGCCTTAGCGAAAGGCTTCTTGAAGGGAAAGATGTAACTCTGTGAGATGAATTAACAGAACACAGAGCTGTTTCTCAAAAGCTTCTTTCCAGTTTTGAACGGAAGATACTTCCTTTTTCACCATAGCCGTCTATGGGCTTCCAAATATCCTTTTGCCAATTCCACAAGAACAGCCTTAGCGAAAGGCTTCTTGAAGGGAAAGATGTAACTCTGTGAGATGAATTAACAGAACACAGAGCAGTTTCTCAGAAAGCTTCTTTCCAGTTTTGAACGGAAGATATTTCCTTTTTCACCATAGCCCTCTATTGGCTTCCAAATATCCCTTTGCCAATTCCACAAGAACAGCCTTAGCGAAAGGCTTCTTGAAGTGAAAGATGTAACTCTGTGAGATGAATTAACAGAACACAGAACAGTTTCTCAGAAAGCTTCTTTTCAGTTTTGAACGGAAGATATTTCCTTTTTCACCATAGCCCTCTATGGGCTTCCAAATATCCCTTTGCCAATTCCACAAGAACAGCCTTAGCGAAAGGCTTCTTGAAGGGAAAGATGTAACTCTGTGAGATGAATTAACAGAACACAGAGCAGTTTCTCAGAAAGCTTCTATCCAGTTTTGAACGGAAGATATTTCCTTTTTCACCATAGCCCTCTATGGGCTTCCAAATATCCCTTTGCCAATTCCACAAGAACAGCCTTAGCGAAAGGCTTCTTGAAGGGAAAGATGTAACTCTATGAGATGAATTAACAGAACACAGAACAGTTTCTCAGAAAGCTGCTTTTCAGTTTTGAACGGAAGATATTTCCTTTTTCACCATAGCCCTCTATGGGCTTCCAAATATCCCTTTGCCAATTCCACAAGAACAGCCTTAGCGAAAGGCTTCTTGAAGGGAAAGATGTAACTCTGTGAGATGAACTAACAGAACACAGAGCAGTTTCTCAGAAAGCTTCTTTCCAGTTTTGAACGGAAGATATTTCCTTTTTCACCATAGCCCTCTAAGGGCTTCCAAATATCCCTTTGCCAATTCCACAAGAACAGCCTTAGCGAAACGATTCTTGAAGGGAAAGATGTAACTCTGTGAGATGAATTAACAGAACACAGAGCAGTTTCTCAGAAAGCTTCTTTCCAGTTTTGAACGGAAGATATTTCCTTTTTCACCATAGCCCTCTATGGGCTTCCAAATATCCCTTTGCCAATTCCACAAGAACAGCCTTAGCGAAAGGCTTCTTGAAGGGAAAGATGTAACTCTGTGAGATGAATTAACAGAACACAGAGCTGTTTCTCAAAAGCTTCTTTCCAGTTTTGAACGGAAGATATTTCCTTTTTCACCATAGCCGTCTATGGGCTTCCAAATATCCTTTTGCCAATTCCACAAGAACAGCCTTAGCGAAAGGCTTCTTGAAGGGAAAGATGTAACTCTGTGAGATGAATTAACAGAACACAGAGCAGTTTCTCAGAAAGCTTCTTTCCAGTTTTGAACGGAAGTTATTTCCTTTTTCACCATAGCCCTCTATTGGCTTCCAAATATCCCTTTGCCAATTCCACAAGAACAGCCTTAGCGAAAGGCTTCTTGAAGTGAAAGATGTAACTCTGTGAGATGAATTAACAGAACACAGAACAGTTTCTCAGAAAGCTTCTTTTCAGTTTTGAACGGAAGATATTTCCTTTTTCACCATAGCCCTCTATGGGCTTCCAAATATCCCTTTGCCAATTCCACAAGAACAGCCTTAGCGAAAGGCTTCTTGAAGGGAAAGATGTAACTCTGTGAGATGAACTAACAGAACACAGAGCAGTTTCTCAGAAAGCTTCTTTCCAGTTTTGAACGGAAGATATTTCCTTTTTCACCATAGCCCTCTATGGGCTTCCAAATATCCCTTTGCCAATTCCACAAGAACAGCCTTACCGAAAGGCTTCTTGAAGGGAAAGATGTAACTCTGTGAGATGAATTAACAGAACACAGAGCAGTTTCTCAAAAGCTTCTTTCCAGTTTTGAACGGAAGATACTTCCTTTTCCACCATAGCCGTCTATGGGCTTCCAAATATCCCTTTGCCAATTCCACAAGAACAGCCTTATCGAAAGGCTTCTTGAAGGGAAAGATGTAACTCTGTGAGATGAATTAACAGAACACAGAGCAGTTTCTCAGAAAGCTTCTTTCCAGTTTTGAACGGAAGATATTTCCTTTTTCACCATAGCCCTCTATGGGCTTCCAAGTATCCCTTTGCCAATTCCACAAGAACAGACTTAGCGAAAGGCTTCTTGAAGGGAAAGATGTAACTCTGTGAGATGAATTAACAGAACACAGAGCAGTTTCTCAGAAAGCTTCTTTCCAGTTTTGAACGGAAGATATTTCCTTTTTCACCATAGCCCTCTATGGGCTTCCAAATATCCCTTTGCCAATTCCACAAGAACAGCCTTAGTGAAAGGATTCTTGAAGGGAAAGATGTAACTCTGTGAGATGAATTAACAGAACACAGAGCAGTTTCTCAGAAAGCTTCTTTCCAGTTTTGAAAGGAAGATATTTCCTTTTTCACCATAGCCCTCTATGGGCTTCCAAATATCCCTTTGCCAATTCCACAAGAACAGCCTTAGCGAAAGGCTTCTTCAAGGGAAACATGTAACTCTGTGAGATGAATTAACAGAACACAGAGCAGTTTCTCAGAAAGCGTCTTTCCAGTTTTGAACGGAAGATATTTCCTTTTTCACCATAGCCCTCTATGGGCTTCCAAATATCCCTTTGCCAATTCCACAAGAACAGCCTTAGCGAAAGGCTTCTTGAAGGGAAAGATGTAACTCTGTGAGATGAATTAACAGAACACAGAGCAGTTTCTCAGAAAGCTTCTTTCCAGTTTTGAACGGAAGATATTTCCTTTTTCACCATAGCCCTCTAAGGGCTTCCAAATATCCCTTTGCCAATTCCACAAGAACAGCCTTAGCGAAACGATTCTTGAAGGGAAAGATGTAACTCTGTGAGATGAATTAACAGAACACAGAGCAGTTTCTCAGAAAGCTTCTTTCCAGTTTTGAACGGAAGATATTTCCTTTTTCACCATAGCCCTCTATGGGCTTCCAAATATCCCTTTGCCAATTCCACAAGAACAGCCTTAGCGAAAGGCTTCTTGAAGGGAAAGATGTAACTCTGTGAGATGAATTAACAGAACACAGAGCTGTTTCTCAAAAGCTTCTTTCCAGTTTTGAACGGAAGATATTTCCTTTTTCACCATAGCCGTCTATGGGCTTCCAAATATCCTTTTGCCAATTCCACAAGAACAGCCTTAGCGAAAGGCTTCTTGAAGGGAAAGATGTAACTCTGTGAGATGAATTAACAGAACACAGAGCAGTTTCTCAGAAAGCTTCTTTCCAGTTTTGAACGGAAGTTATTTCCTTTTTCACCATAGCCCTCTATTGGCTTCCAAATATCCCTTTGCCAATTCCACAAGAACAGCCTTAGCGAAAGGCTTCTTGAAGTGAAAGATGTAACTCTGTGAGATGAATTAACAGAACACAGAACAGTTTCTCAGAAAGCTTCTTTTCAGTTTTGAACGGAAGATATTTCCTTTTTCACCATAGCCCTCTATGGGCTTCCAAATATCCCTTTGCCAATTCCACAAGAACAGCCTTAGCGAAAGGCTTCTTGAAGGGAAAGATGTAACTCTGTGAGATGAACTAACAGAACACAGAGCAGTTTCTCAGAAAGCTTCTTTCCAGTTTTGAACGGAAGATATTTCCTTTTTCACCATAGCCCTCTATGGGCTTCCAAATATCCCTTTGCCAATTCCACAAGAACAGCCTTACCGAAAGGCTTCTTGAAGGGAAAGATGTAACTCTGTGAGATGAATTAACAGAACACAGAGCAGTTTCTCAAAAGCTTCTTTCCAGTTTTGAACGGAAGATACTTCCTTTTCCACCATAGCCGTCTATGGGCTTCCAAATATCCCTTTGCCAATTCCACAAGAACAGCCTTATCGAAAGGCTTCTTGAAGGGAAAGATGTAACTCTGTGAGATGAATTAACAGAACACAGAGCAGTTTCTCAGAAAGCTTCTTTCCAGTTTTGAACGGAAGATATTTCCTTTTTCACCATAGCCCTCTATGGGCTTCCAAGTATCCCTTTGCCAATTCCACAAGAACAGACTTAGCGAAAGGCTTCTTGAAGGGAAAGATGTAACTCTGTGAGATGAATTAACAGAACACAGAGCAGTTTCTCAGAAAGCTTCTTTCCAGTTTTGAACGGAAGATATTTCCTTTTTCACCATAGCCCTCTATGGGCTTCCAAATATCCCTTTGCCAATTCCACAAGAACAGCCTTAGTGAAAGGATTCTTGAAGGGAAAGATGTAACTCTGTGAGATGAATTAACAGAACACAGAGCAGTTTCTCAGAAAGCTTCTTTCCAGTTTTGAAAGGAAGATATTTCCTTTTTCACCATAGCCCTCTATGGGCTTCCAAATATCCCTTTGCCAATTCCACAAGAACAGCCTTAGCGAAAGGCTTCTTCAAGGGAAACATGTAACTCTGTGAGATGAATTAACAGAACACAGAGCAGTTTCTCAGAAAGCGTCTTTCCAGTTTTGAACGGAAGATATTTCCTTTTTCACCATAGCCCTCTATGGGCTTCCAAATATCCCTTTGCCAATTCCACAAGAACAGCCTTAGCGAAAGGCTTCTTGAAGGGAAAGATGTAACTCTGTGAGATGAATTAACAGAACACAGAGCAGTTTCTCAGAAAGCTTCTTTCCAGTTTTGAACGGAAGATATTTCCTTTTTCACCATAGCCCTCTATGGGCTTCCAAATATCCCTTTGCCAATTCCACAAGAACAGCCTTAGCGAAAGGCTTCTTGAAGGGAAAGATGTAACTCTGTGAGATGAAATAACAGAACACAGAGCAGTTTCTCAAAAGCTTCTTTCCAGTTTTGAACGGAAGATATTTCCTTTTTCACCATAGCCGTCTATGGGCTTCCAAATGTCCTTTTGCCAATTCCACAAGAACAGCCTTAGCGAAAGGCTTCTTGAAGGGAAAGATGTAACTCTGTGAGATGAATTAACAGAACACAGAGCAGTTTCTCAGAAAGCTTCTTTCCAGTTTTGAACGGAAGATATTTCCTTTTTCACCATAGCCCTCTATGGGCTTCCAAATATCCCTTTGCCAATTCCACAAGAACAGCCTTAGCGAAAGGCTTCTTGAAGTGAAAGATGTAACTCTGTGAGATGAATTAACAGAACACAGAACAGTTTCTCAGAAAGCTTCTTTTCAGTTTTGAACGGAAGATATTTCCTTTTTCACCATAGCCCTCTATGGGCTTCCAAATATCCCTTTGCCAATTCCACAAGAACAGCCTTAGCGAAAGGCTTCTTGAAGGGAAAGATGTAACTCTGTGAGATGAATTAACAGAACACAGAGCAGTTTCTCAGAAAGCTTCTTTCTAGTTTTGAACGGAAGATATTTCCTTTTTCACCATAGCCCTCTATGGGCTTCCAAATATCCCTTTGCGAATTCCACAAGAGCAGCCTTAGCGAAAGGCTTCTTGAACGGAAAGATGTAACTCTGTGAGATGAATTAACAGAACACAGAGCAGTTTCTCAGAAAGCTTCTTTCCAGTTTTGAACCGAAGATATTTCCTTTTTCACCATAGCCCTCTATGGGCTTCCAAATATCCCTTTGCCAATTCCACAAGAACAGCCTTAGCGAAAGGCTTCTTGAAGTGAAAGATGTAACTCTGCGAGATGAATTAACAGAACACAGAACACTTTCTCAGAAAGCTTCTTTTCAGTTTTGAACGGAAGATATTTCCTTTTTCACCATAGCCCTCTATGGGCTTCCAAATATCCCTTTGCCAATTCCACAAGAACAGCCTTAGCGAAAGGCTTCTTGAAGGGAAAGATGTAACTCTGTGAGATGAACTAACAGAACACAGAGCAGTTTCTCAGAAAGCTTCTTTCCAGTTTTGAGCGGAAGATATTTCCTTCTTCACCATAGCCCTCTATGGGCTTCCAAATATCCCTTTGCCAATTCCACAAGAACAGCCTTACCGAAAGGCTTCTTGAAGGGAAAGATGTAACTCTGTTAGATGAATTAACAGAACACAGAGCAGTTTCTCAAAAGCTTCTTTCCAGTTTTGAACGGAAGATATTTCCTTTTTCACCATAGCCGTCTATGGGCTTCCAAATATCCCTTTGCCAATTCCACAAGAACAGCCTTAGCGAAAGGCTTCTTGAAGGGAAAGATGTAACTCTGTGAGATGAATTAACAGAACACAGAGCAGTTTCTCCGAAAGCTTCTTTCCAGTTTTGAACGGAAGATATTTCCTTTTTCACCATAGCCCTCTATGGGCTTCCAAGTATCCCTTTGCCAATTCCACAAGAACAGACTTGGCGAAAGGCTTCTTGAAGGGAAAGATGTAACTCTGTGAGATGAATTAACAGAACACAGAGCAGTTTCTCAGAAAGCTTCTTTCCAGTTTTGAACGGAAGATATTGCCTTTTTCACCATAGCCCTCTATGGGCTTCCAAATATCCCTTTGCCAATTCCACAAGAACAGCCTTAGTGAAAGGATTCTTGAAGGGAAAGATGTAACTCTGTGAGATGAATTAACAGAACACAGAGCAGTTTCTCAGAAAGCTTCTTTCCAGTTTTGAAAGGAAGATATTTCCTTTTTCACCATAGCCCTCTATGGGCTTCCAAATATCCCTTTGCCAATTCCACAAGAACAGCCTTAGCGAAAGGCTTCTTCAAGGGAAAGATGTAACTCTGTGAGATGAATTAACAGAACACAGAGCAGTTTCTCAGAAAGCGTCTTTCCAGTTTTGAACGGAAGATATTTCCTTTTTCACCATAGCCCTCTATGGGCTTCCAAATATCCCTTTGCCAATTCCACAAGAACAGCCTTAGCGAAAGGCTTCTTCAAGGGAAAGATGTAACTCTGTGAGATGAATTAACAGAACACAGAGCAGTTTCTCAGAAAGCTTCTTTCCAGTTTTGAACGGAAGATATTTCCTTTTTCACCATAGCCCTCTATGGGCTTCCAAATATCCCTTTGCCAATTCCACAAGAACAGCCTTAGCGAAAGGCTTCTTGAAGGGAAAGATGTAACTCTGTGAGATGAATTAACAGAACACAGAGCAGTTTCTCAAAAGCTTCTTTCCAGTTTTGAACGGAAGATATTTCCTTTTTCACCATAGCCGTCTATGGGCTTCCAAATATCCTTTTGCCAATTCCACAAGAACAGCCTTAGCGAAAGGCTTCTTGAAGTGAAAGATGTAACTCTGTGAGATGAATTAACAGAACACAGAACAGTTTCTCAGAAAGCTTCTTTTCAGTTTTGAACGGAAGATATTTCCTTTTTCACCATAGCCCTCTATGGGCTTCCAAATATCCCTTTGCCAATTCCACAAGAACAGCCTTAGCGAAAGGCTTCTTCAAGGGAAAGATGTAACTCTGTGAGATGAATTAACAGAACACAGAGCAGTTTCTCAGAAAGCTTCTTTCCAGTTTTGAACGGAAGATATTTCCTTTTTCACCATAGCCCTCTATGGGCTTCCAAATATCCCTTTGCCAATTCCACAAGAACAGCCTTAGCGAAAGGCTTCTTGAAGGGAAAGATGTAACTCTGTGAGATGAACTAACAGAACACAGAGCAGTTTCTCAGAAAGCTTCTTTCCAGTTTTGAACGGAAGATATTTCCTTTTTCACCATAGCCGTCTATGGGCTTCCAAATATCCCTTTGCCAATTCCACAAGAACAGCCTTAGCGAAAGGCTTCTTGAAGGGAAAGATGTAACTCTGTGAGATGAATTAACAGAACACAGAACAGTTTCTCAGAAAGTTTCTTTCCAGTTTTGAACGGAAGATATTTCCTTTTTCACCATAGCCCTCTATGGGCTTCCAAATATCCCTTTGCCAATTCCACAAGTACAGCCTTAGCGAAAGGCTTCTTGAAGTGAAAGATGTAACTCTGTGAGATGAATTAACAGAACAAAGAGCAGTTTCTCAGAAAGCTACTTCCCAGTTTTGAACGGAAGATATTTCCTTTTTCACCATAGCCCTCTATGGGCTTCCAAATATCCCTTTGCCAATTCCACAAGAACAGCCTTAGCGAAAGGCTTCTTGAAGGGAAAGATGTAACTCTGTGAGATGAATTAACAGAACACAGAGCAGTTTCTCAGAAAGCTTCTTTCTAGTTTTGAACGGAAGATATTTCCTTTTTCACCATAGCCCTCTATGGGCTTCCAAATATCCCTTTGCGAATTCCACAAGAGCAGCCTTAGCGAAAGGCTTCTTCAACGGAAAGATGTAACTCTGTGAGATGAATTAACAGAACACAGAGCAGTTTCTCAGAAAGCTTCTTTCCAGTTTTGAACGGAAGATATTTCCTTTTTCACCATAGCCCTCTATGGGCTTCCAAATATCCCTTTGCCAATTCCACAAGAACAGCCTTAGCGAAAGGCTTCTTGAAGTGAAAGATGTAACTCTGCGAGATGAATTAACAGAACACAGAACAGTTTCTCAGAAAGCTTCTTTTCAGTTTTGAACGGAAGATATTTCCTTTTTCACCATAGCCCTCTATGGGCTTCCAAATATCCCTTTGCCAATTCCACAAGAACAGCCTTAGCGAAAGGCTTCTTGAAGGGAAAGATGTAACTCTGTGAGATGAACTAACAGAACACAGAGCAGTTTCTCAGAAAGCTTCTTTCCAGTTTTGAACGGAAGATATTTCCTTTTTCACCATAGCCCTCTATGGGCTTCCAAATATCCCTTTGCCAATTCCACAAGAACAGCCTTACCGAAAGGCTTCTTGAAGGGAAAGATGTAACTCTGTGAGATGAATTAACAGAACACAGAGCAGTTTCTCAAAAGCTTCTTTCCAGTTTTGAACGGAAGATATTTCCTTTTTCACCATAGCCGTCTATGGGCTTCCAAATATCCCTTTGCCAATTCGACAAGAACAGCCTTAGCGAAAGGCTTCTTGAAGGGAAAGATGTAACTCTGTGAGATGAATTAACAGAACACAGAGCAGTTTCTCAGAAAGCTTCTTTCCAGTTTTGAACGGAAGATATTTCCTTTTTCACCATAGGCATCTATGGGCTTCCAAATATCCCTTTGCCAATTCCACAAGAACAGCCTTAGTGAAAGGCTTCTTGAAGGGAAAGATGTAACTCTGTGAGATGAATTAACAGAACACAGAGCAGTTTCTCAGAAAGCTTCTTTCCAGTTTTGAAAGGAAGATATTTCCTTTTTCACCATAGCCCTCTATGGGCTTCCAAATATCCCTTTGCCAATTCCACAAGAACAGCCTTAGCGAAAGGCTTCTTCAAGGGAAAGATGTAACTCTGTGAGATGAATTAACAGAACACAGAGCAGTTTCTCAGAAAGCGTCTTTCCAGTTTTGAACGGAAGATATTTCCTTTTTCACCATAGCCCTCTATGGGCTTCCAAATATCCCTTTGCCAATTCCACAAGAACAGCCTTAGCGAAAGGCTTCTTGAAGTGAAAGATGTAACTCTGTGAGATGAATTAACAGAACACAGAACAGTTTCTCAGAAAGCTTCTTTCCAGTTTTGAACGGAAGATATTTCCTTTTTCACCATAGCCCTCTATGGGCTTCCAAATATCCCTTTGCCAATTCCCCAAGAACAGCCTTAGTGAGAGGCTTCTTGAAGGAAAGGATGTAACTCTGTGAGATGAATTAACAGAACACAGAGCAGTTTCTCAGAAAGCTTCTTTCCAGTTTTGAAAGGAAGATATTTCCTTTTTCACCATAGACCTCTATGGGCTTCAAATATCCCTTTGCCAATTCCACAAGAACAGCCTTAGCGAAAGGCTTCTTGAAGGGAAAGATGTAACTCTGTGAGATGAATTAACAGAACACAGAGCAGTTTCTCAGAAAGCGTCTTTCCAGTTTTGAACGGAAGATATTTCCTTTTTCACCATAGCCCTCTATGGGCTTCCAAATATCCCTTTGCCAATTCCACAAGAACAGCCTTAGCGAAAGGCTTCTTCAAGGGAAAGATGTAACTCTGTGAGATGAATTAACAGAACACAGAGCAGTTTCTCAGAAAGCTTCTTTCCAGTTTTGAACGGAAGATATTTCCTTTTTCACCATAGCCCTCTATGGGCTTCCAAGTATCCCTTTGCCAATTCCACAAGAACAGCCTTAGCGAAAGGCTTCTTGAAGGGAAAGATGTAACACTGTGAGATGAATTAACAGAACACAGAGCAGTTTCTCAGAAAGCTTCTTTCCAGTTTTGAACGGAAGATATTTCCTTTTTCACCATAGCCCTCTATGGGCTTCCAAATATCCCTTTGCCAATTCCACAAGAACAGCCTTAGCGAAAGGCTTCTTGAAGGGAAAGATGTAACTCTGTGAGTTGAATTAACAGAACACAGAGCAGTTTCTCAGAAAGCTTCTTTCCAGTTTTGAACGGAAGATATTTCCTTTTTCACCATAGCCCTCTATGGGCTTCCAAATATCCCTTTGCCAATTCCACAAGAACAGCCTTAGCGAAAGGCTTCTTGAAGGGAAAGATGTAACTCTGTGAGATGAACTAACAGAACACAGAGCAGTTTCTCAGAAAGCTTCTTTCCAGTTTTGAACGGAAGATATTTCCTTTTTCACCATAGCCCTCTATTGGCTTCCAAATATCCCTTTGCCAATTCCACAAGAACAGCCTTAGCGAAAGGCTTCTTGAAGGGAAATATGTAACTCTGTGAGATGAATTAACAGAACACAGAACAGTTTCTCAGAAAGCTTCTTTCCAGTTTTGAACGGAAGATATTTCCTTTTTCACCATAGCCCTCTATGGGCTTCCAAATATCCCTTTGCCAATTCCACAAGAACAGCCTTAGCGAAAGGCTTCTTGAAGGGAAAGATGTAACTCTGTGAGATGAATTAACAGAACACAGAGCAGTTTCTCAGAAAGCTTCTATCCAGTTTTGAACGGAAGATATTTCCTTTTTCACCATAGCCCTCTATGGGCTTCCAAATATCCCTTTGCCAATTCCACAAGAACAGCCTTAGCGAAAGGCTTCTTGAAGGGAAAGATGTAACTCTATGAGATGAATTAACAGAACACAGAACAGTTTCTCAGAAAGCTTCTTTTCAGTTTTGAACGGAAGATATTTCCTTTTTCACCATAGCCCTCTATGGGCTTCCAAATATCCCTTTGCCAGTTCCACAAGAACAGCCTTAGCGAAAGGCTTCTTGAAGGGAAAGATGTAACTCTGTGAGATGAACTAACAGAACACAGAGCAGTTTCTCAGAAAGCTTCTTTCCAGTTTTGAACGGAAGATATTTCCTTTTTCACCATTGCTCTCTAAGGGCTTCCAAATATCCCTTTGCCAATTCCACAAGAACAGCCTTAGCGAAACGATTCTTGAAGGGAAAGATGTAACTCTGTGAGATGAATTAACAGAACATTGAGCAGTTTCTCAGAAAGCTTCTTTCCAGTTTTGAACGGAAGATATTTCCTTTTTCACCATAGCCCTCTATGGGCTTCCAAATATCCCTTTGCCAATTCCACAAGAACAGCCTTAGCGAAAGGCTTCTTGAAGGGAAAGATGTAACTCTGTGAGATGAATTAACAGAACACAGAGCTGTTTCTCAAAAGCTTCTTTCCAGTTTTGAACGGAAGATATTTCCTTTTTCACCATAGCCGTCTATGGGCTTCCAAATATCCTTTTGCCAATTCCACAAGAACACCCTTAGCGAAAGGCTTCTTGAAGGGAAAGATGTAACTCTGTGAGATGAATTAAGAGAACACAGAGCAGTTTCTCAGAAAGCTTCTTTCCAGTTTTGAACGGAAGATATTTCCTTTTTCACCATAGCCCTCTATTGGCTTCCAAATATCCCTTTGCCAATTCCACAAGAACAGCCTTAGCGAAAGGCTTCTTGAAGTGAAAGATGTAACTCTGTGAGATGAATTAACAGAACACAGAACAGTTTCTCAGAAAGCTTCTTTTCAGTTTTGAACGGAAGATATTTCCTTTTTCACCGTAGCCCTCTATGGGCTTCCAAATATCCCTTTGCCAATTCCACAAGAACAGCCTTAGCGAAAGGCTTCTTGAAGGGAAAGATGTAACTCTGTGAGATGAACTAACAGAACACAGAGCAGTTTCTCAGAAAGCTTCTTTCCAGTTTTGAACGGAAGATATTTCCTTTTCACCATAGCCCTCTATGGGCTTCCAAATATCCCTTTGCCAATTCCACAAGAACAGCCTTACCGAAAGGCTTCTTGAAGGGAAAGATGTAACACTGTGAGATGAATTAACAGAACACAGAGCAGTTTCTCAAAAGCTTCTTTCGAGTTTTGAACGGAAGATATTTCCTTTTTCACCATAGCCGTCTATGGGCTTCCAAATATCCCTTTGCCAATTCCACAAGAACAGCTTTAGCGAAAGGCTTCTTGAAGGGAAAGATGTAACTCTGTGAGATGAATTAACAGAACACAGAGCAGTTTCTCAGAAAGCTTCTTTCCAGTTTTGAACGGAAGATATTTCCTTTTTCACCATAGCCCTCTATGGACTTCCAAGTATCCCTTTGCCAATTCCACAAGAACAGCCTTAGCGAAAGGCTTCTTGAAGGGAAAGATGTAACTCTGTGATATGAATTAACAGAACACAGAGCAGTTTCTCAGAAAGCTTCTTTCCAGTTTTGAACGGAAGATATTTCCTTTTTCACCATAGCCCTCTATGGGCTTCCAAATATCCCTTTGCCAATTCCACAAGAACAGCCTTAGTGAAAGGATTCTTGAAGGGAAAGATGTAACTCTGTGAGATGAATTAACAGAACACAGAGCAGTTTCTCAGAAAGCTTCTTTCCAGTTTTGAAAGGAAGATATTTCCTTTTTCACCATAGCCCTCTATGGGCTTCCAAATATCCCTTTGCCAATTCCACAAGAACAGCCTTAGCGAAAGGCTTCTTCAAGGGAAAGATGTAACTCTGTGAGATGAATTAACAGAACACAGAGCAGTTTCTCAGAAAGCGTCTTTCCAGTTTTGAACGGAAGATATTTCCTTTTTCACCATAGCCCTCTATGGGCTTCCAAATATCCCTTTGCCAATTCCACAAGAACAGCCTTAGCGAAAGGCTTCTTGAAGGGAAAGATGTAACTCTGTGAGATGAATTAACAGAACACAGAACAGTTTCTCAGAAAGCTTCTTTTCAGTTTTGAACGGAAGATATTTCCTTTTTCACCATAGCCCTCTATGGGCTTCCAAATATCCCTTTGCCAATACCACAAGAAGAGCCTTAGCGAAAGGCTTCTTGAAGGGAAAGATGTAACTCTGTGAGATGAATTAGCAGAACACAGAGCAGTTTCTCAGAAAGCTACTTCCCAGTTTTGAACGGAAGATATTTCCTTTTTCACCATAGCCCTCTATGGGCTTCCAAATATCCCTTTGCCAATTCCACAAGAACAGCCTTAGCGAAAGGCTTCTTGAAGGGAAAGATGTAACTCTGTGAGATGAATTAACAGAACACAGAGCAGTTTCTCAGAAAGCTTCTTTCTAGTTTTGAACGGAAGATATTTCCTTTTTCACCATAGCCCTCTATGGGCTTCCAAATATCCCTTTGCGAATTCCACAAGAGCAGCCTTAGCGAAAGGCTTCTTGAACGGAAAGATGTAACTCTGTGAGATGAATTAACAGAACACAGAGCAGTTTCTCAGAAAGCTTCTTTCCAGTTTTGAACCGAAGATATTTCCTTTTTCACCATAGCCCTCTATGGGCTTCCAAATATCCCTTTGCCAATTCCACAAGAACAGCCTTAGCGAAAGTCTTCTTGAAGTGAAAGATGTAACTCTGCGAGATGAATTAACAGAACACAGAACAGTTTCTCAGAAAGCTTCTTTTCAGTTTTGAACGGAAGATATTTCCTTTTTCACCATAGCCCTCTATGGGCTTCCAAATATCCCTTTGCCAATTCCACAAGAACAGCCTTAGCGAATGGCTTCTTGAAGGGAAAGATGTAACTCTGTGAGATGAACTAACAGAACACAGAGCAGTTTCTCAGAAAGCTTCTTTCCAGTTTTGAACGGAAGATATTTCCTTTTTCACCATAGCCCTCTATGGGCTTCCAAATATCCCTTTGCCAATTCCACAAGAACAGCCTTACCGAAAGGCTTCTTGAAGGGAAAGATGTAACTCTGTGAGATGAATTAACAGAACACAGAGCAGTTTCTCAAAAGCTTCTTTCCAGTTTTGAACGGAAGATATTTCCTTTTTCACCATAGCCGTCTATGGGCTTCCAAATATCCCTTTGCCAATTCCACAAGAACAGCCTTAGCGAAAGGCTTCTTGAAGGGAAAGATGTAACTCTGTGAGATGAATTAACAGAACACAGAGCAGTTTCTCAGAAAGCTTCTTTCCAGTTTTGAACGGAAGATATTTCCTTTTTCACCATAGCCCTCTATGGGCTTCCAAGTATCCCTTTGCCAATTCCACAAGAACAGACTTGGCGAAAGGCTTCTTGAAGGGAAAGATGTAACTCTGTGAGATGAATTAACAGAACACAGAGCAGTTTCTCAGAAAGCTTCTTTCCAGTTTTGAACGGAAGATATTGCCTTTTTCACCATAGCCCTCTATGGGCTTCCAAATATCCCTTTGCCAATTCCACAAGAACAGCCTTAGTGAAAGGATTCTTGAAGGGAAAGATGTAACTCTGTGAGATGAATTAACAGAACACAGAGCAGTTTCTCAGAAAGCTTCTTTCCAGTTTTGAAAGGAAGATATTTCCTTTTTCACCATAGCCCTCTATGGGCTTCCAAATATCCCTTTGCCAATTCCACAAGAACAGCCTTAGCGAAAGGCTTCTTCAAGGGAAAGATGTAACTCTGTGAGATGAATTAACAGAACACAGAGCAGTTTCTCAGAAAGCGTCTTTCCAGTTTTGAACGGAAGATATTTCCTTTTTCACCATAGCCCTCTATGGGCTTCCAAATATCCCTTTGCCAATTCCACAAGAACAGCCTTAGCGAAAGGCTTCTTCAAGGGAAAGATGTAACTCTGTGAGATGAATTAACAGAACACAGAGCTGTTTCTCAGAAAGCTTCTTTCCAGTTTTGAACGGAAGATATTTCCTTTTTCACCATAGCCCTCTATGGGCTTCCAAATATCCCTTTGCCAATTCCACAAGAACAGCCTTAGCGAAAGGCTTCTTGAAGGGAAAGATGTAACTCTGTGAGATGAATTAACAGAACACAGAGCAGTTTCTCAAAAGCTTCTTTCCAGTTTTGAACGGAAGATATTTCCTTTTTCACCATAGCCGTCTATGGGCTTCCAAATATCCTTTTGCCAATTCCACAAGAACAGCCTTAGCGAAAGGCTTCTTGAAGGGAAAGATGTAACTCTGTGAGATGAATTAACAGAACACAGAGCAGTTTCTCAGAAAGCTTCTTTCCAGTTTTGAACGGAAGATATTTCCTTTTTCACCGTAGCCGTCTATGGGCTTCCAAATATCCCTTTGCCAATTCCACAAGAACAGCCTTAGCGAAAGGCTTCTTGAAGGGAAAGATGTAACTCTGTGAGATGAACTAACAGAACACAGAGCAGTTTCTCAGAAAGCTTCTTTCCAGTTTTGAACAGAAGATATTTCCTTTTTCACCATAGCCGTCTATGGGCTTCCAAATATCCCTTTGCCAATTCCACAAGAACAGCCTTAGCGAAAGGCTTCTTGAAGGATAAGATGTAACTCTGTGAGATGAATTAACAGAACACAGAACAGTTTCTCAGAAAGCTTCTTTCCAGTTTTGAACGGAAGATATTTCCTTTTTCACCATAGCCCTCTATGGGCTTCCAAATATCCCTTTGCCAATTCCACAAGAACAGCCTTAGCGAAAGGCTTCTTGAAGTGAAAGATGTAACTCTGTGAGATGAATTAACAGAACACAGAACAGTTTCTCAGAATGCTTCTTTTCAGTTTTGAACGGAAGATATTTCCTTTTTCACCATAGCCCTCTATGGGCTTCCAAATATCCCTTTGCCAATTCCACAAGAACAGCCTTAGCGAAAGGCTTCTTCAAGGGAAAGATGTAACTCTGTGAGATGAATTAACAGAACACAGAGCAGTTTCTCAGAAAGCTTCTTTCCAGTTTTGAACGGAAGATATTTCCTTTTTCACCATAGCCCTCTATGGGCTTCCAAATATCCCTTTGCCAATTCCACAAGAACAGCCTTAGCGAAAGGCTTCTTGAAGGGAAAGATGTAACTCTGTGAGATGAACTAACAGAACACAGAGCAGTTTCTCAGAAAGCTTCTTTCCAGTTTTGAACGGAAGATATTTCCTTTTTCACCATAGCCGTCTATGGGCTTCCAAATATCCCTTTGCCAATTCCACAAGAACAGCCTTAGCGAAAGGCTTCTTGAAGGGAAAGATGTAACTCTGTGAGATGAATTAACAGAACACAGAACAGTTTCTCAGAAAGTTTCTTTCCAGTTTTGAACGGAAGATATTTCCTTTTTCACCATAGCAATCTATGGGCTTCCAAATATCCCTTTGCCAATTCCACAAGAACAGCCTTAGCGAAAGGCTTCTTGAAGTGAAAGATGTAACTCTGTGAGATGAATTAACAGAACACAGAGCAGTTTCTCAGAAAGCTACTTCCCAGTTTTGAACGGAAGATATTTCCTTTTTCACCATAGCCCTCTATGGGCTTCCAAATATCCCTTTGCCAATTCCACAAGAACAGCCTTAGCGAAAGGCTTCTTGAAGGGAAAGATGTAACTCTGTGAGATGAATTAACAGAACACAGAGCAGTTTCTCAGAAAGCTTCTTTCTAGTTTTGAACGGAAGATATTTCCTTTTTCACCATAGCCCTCTATGGGCTTCCAAATATCCCTTTGCGAATTCCACAAGAGCAGCCTTAGCGAAAGGCTTCTTCAACGGAAAGATGTAACTCTGTGAGATGAATTAACAGAACACAGAGCAGTTTCTCAGAAAGCTTCTTTCCAGTTTTGAACCGAAGATATTTCCTTTTTCACCATAGCCCTCTATGGGCTTCCAAATATCCCTTTGCCAATTCCACAAGAACAGCCTTAGCGAAAGGCTTCTTGAAGTGAAAGATGTAACTCTGCGAGATGAATTAACAGAACACAGAACAGTTTCTCAGAAAGCTTCTTTTCAGTTTTGAACGGAAGATATTTCCTTTTTCACCATAGCCCTCTATGGGCTTCCAAATATCCCTTTGCCAATTCCACAAGAACAGCCTTAGCGAAAGGCTTCTTGAAGGGAAAGATGTAACTCTGTGAGATGAACTAACAGAATACAGAGCAGTTTCTCAGAAAGCTTCTTTCCAGTTTTGAACGGAAGATATTTCCTTTTTCACCATAGCCCTCTATGGGCTTCCAAATATCCCTTTGCCAATTCCACAAGAACAGCCTTACCGAAAGGCTTCTTGAAGGGAAAGATGTAACTCTGTGAGATGAATTAACAGAACACAGAGCAGTTTCCCAAAAGCTTCTTTCCAGTTTTGAACGGAAGATATTTCCTTTTTCACCATAGCCGTCTATGGGCTTCCAAATATCCCTTTGCGAATTCCACAAGAGCAGCCTTAGCGAAAGGCTTCTTGAACGGAAAGATGTAACTCTGTGAGATGAATTAACAGAACACAGAGCAGTTTCTCAGAAAGCTTCTTTCCAGTTTTGAACCGAAGATATTTCCTTTTTCACCATAGCCCTCTATGGGCTTCCAAATATCCCTTTGCCAATTCCACAAGAACAGCCTTAGCGAAAGTCTTCTTGAAGTGAAAGATGTAACTCTGCGAGATGAATTAACAGAACACAGAACAGTTTCTCAGAAAGCTTCTTTTCAGTTTTGAACGGAAGATATTTCCTTTTTCACCATAGCCCTCTATGGGCTTCCAAATATCCCTTTGCCAATTCCACAAGAACAGCCTTAGCGAATGGCTTCTTGAAGGGAAAGATGTAACTCTGTGAGATGAACTAACAGAACACAGAGCAGTTTCTCAGAAAGCTTCTTTCCAGTTTTGAACGGAAGATATTTCCTTTTTCACCATAGCCCTCTATGGGCTTCCAAATATCCCTTTGCCAATTCCACAAGAACAGCCTTACCGAAAGGCTTCTTGAAGGGAAAGATGTAACTCTGTGAGATGAATTAACAGAACACAGAGCAGTTTCTCAAAAGCTTCTTTCCAGTTTTGAACGGAAGATATTTCCTTTTTCACCATAGCCGTCTATGGGCTTCCAAATATCCCTTTGCCAATTCCACAAGAACAGCCTTAGCGAAAGGCTTCTTGAAGGGAAAGATGTAACTCTGTGAGATGAATTAACAGAACACAGAGCAGTTTCTCAGAAAGCTTCTTTCCAGTTTTGAACGGAAGATATTTCCTTTTTCACCATAGCCCTCTATGGGCTTCCAAGTATCCCTTTGCCAATTCCACAAGAACAGACTTGGCGAAAGGCTTCTTGAAGGGAAAGATGTAACTCTGTGAGATGAATTAACAGAACACAGAGCAGTTTCTCAGAAAGCTTCTTTCCAGTTTTGAACGGAAGATATTGCCTTTTTCACCATAGCCCTCTATGGGCTTCCAAATATCCCTTTGCCAATTCCACAAGAACAGCCTTAGTGAAAGGATTCTTGAAGGGAAAGATGTAACTCTGTGAGATGAATTAACAGAACACAGAGCAGTTTCTCAGAAAGCTTCTTTCCAGTTTTGAAAGGAAGATATTTCCTTTTTCACCATAGCCCTCTATGGGCTTCCAAATATCCCTTTGCCAATTCCACAAGAACAGCCTTAGCGAAAGGCTTCTTCAAGGGAAAGATGTAACTCTGTGAGATGAATTAACAGAACACAGAGCAGTTTCTCAGAAAGCGTCTTTCCAGTTTTGAACGGAAGATATTTCCTTTTTCACCATAGCCCTCTATGGGCTTCCAAATATCCCTTTGCCAATTCCACAAGAACAGCCTTAGCGAAAGGCTTCTTCAAGGGAAAGATGTAACTCTGTGAGATGAATTAACAGAACACAGAGCTGTTTCTCAGAAAGCTTCTTTCCAGTTTTGAACGGAAGATATTTCCTTTTTCACCATAGCCCTCTATGGGCTTCCAAATATCCCTTTGCCAATTCCACAAGAACAGCCTTAGCGAAAGGCTTCTTGAAGGGAAAGATGTAACTCTGTGAGATGAATTAACAGAACACAGAGCAGTTTCTCAAAAGCTTCTTTCCAGTTTTGAACGGAAGATATTTCCTTTTTCACCATAGCCGTCTATGGGCTTCCAAATATCCTTTTGCCAATTCCACAAGAACAGCCTTAGCGAAAGGCTTCTTGAAGGGAAAGATGTAACTCTGTGAGATGAATTAACAGAACACAGAGCAGTTTCTCAGAAAGCTTCTTTCCAGTTTTGAACGGAAGATATTTCCTTTTTCACCATAGCCCTCTATGGGCTTCCAAATATCCCTTTGCCAATTCCACAAGAACAGCCTTAGCGAAAGGCTTCTTGAAGGGAAAGATGTAACTCTGTGAGATGAACTAACAGAACACAGAGCAGTTTCTCAGAAAGCTTCTTTCCAGTTTTGAACAGAAGATATTTCCTTTTTCACCATAGCCGTCTATGGGCTTCCAAATATCCCTTTGCCAATTCCACAAGAACAGCCTTAGCGAAAGGCTTCTTGAAGGATAAGATGTAACTCTGTGAGATGAATTAACAGAACACAGAACAGTTTCTCAGAAAGCTTCTTTCCAGTTTTGAACGGAAGATATTTCCTTTTTCACCATAGCCCTCTATGGGCTTCCAAATATCCCTTTGCCAATTCCACAAGAACAGCCTTAGCGAAAGGCTTCTTGAAGTGAAAGATGTAACTCTGTGAGATGAATTAACAGAACACAGAACAGTTTCTCAGAATGCTTCTTTTCAGTTTTGAACGGAAGATATTTCCTTTTTCACCATAGCCCTCTATGGGCTTCCAAATATCCCTTTGCCAATTCCACAAGAACAGCCTTAGCGAAAGGCTTCTTCAAGGGAAAGATGTAACTCTGTGAGATGAATTAACAGAACACAGAGCAGTTTCTCAGAAAGCTTCTTTCCAGTTTTGAACGGAAGATATTTCCTTTTTCACCATAGCCCTCTATGGGCTTCCAAATATCCCTTTGCCAATTCCACAAGAACAGCCTTAGCGAAAGGCTTCTTGAAGGGAAAGATGTAACTCTGTGAGATGAACTAACAGAACACAGAGCAGTTTCTCAGAAAGCTTCTTTCCAGTTTTGAACGGAAGATATTTCCTTTTTCACCATAGCCGTCTATGGGCTTCCAAATATCCCTTTGCCAATTCCACAAGAACAGCCTTAGCGAAAGGCTTCTTGAAGGGAAAGATGTAACTCTGTGAGATGAATTAACAGAACACAGAACAGTTTCTCAGAAAGTTTCTTTCCAGTTTTGAACGGAAGATATTTCCTTTTTCACCATAGCCCTCTATGGGCTTCCAAATATCCCTTTGCCAATTCCACAAGAACAGCCTTAGCGAAAGGCTTCTTGAAGTGAAAGATGTAACTCTGTGAGATGAATTAACAGAACACAGAGCAGTTTCTCAGAAAGCTACTTCCCAGTTTTGAACGGAAGATATTTCCTTTTTCACCATAGCCCTCTATGGGCTTCCAAATATCCCTTTGCCAATTCCACAAGAACAGCCTTAGCGAAAGGCTTCTTGAAGGGAAAGATGTAACTCTGTGAGATGAATTAACAGAACACAGAGCAGTTTCTCAGAAAGCTTCTTTCTAGTTTTGAACGGAAGATATTTCCTTTTTCACCATAGCCCTCTATGGGCTTCCAAATATCCCTTTGCGAATTCCACAAGAGCAGCCTTAGCGAAAGGCTTCTTCAACGGAAAGATGTAACTCTGTGAGATGAATTAACAGAACACAGAGCAGTTTCTCAGAAAGCTTCTTTCCAGTTTTGAACCGAAGATATTTCCTTTTTCACCATAGCCCTCTATGGGCTTCCAAATATCCCTTTGCCAATTCCACAAGAACAGCCTTAGCGAAAGGCTTCTTGAAGTGAAAGATGTAACTCTGCGAGATGAATTAACAGAACACAGAACAGTTTCTCAGAAAGCTTCTTTTCAGTTTTGAACGGAAGATATTTCCTTTTTCACCATAGCCCTCTATGGGCTTCCAAATATCCCTTTGCCAATTCCACAAGAACAGCCTTAGCGAAAGGATTCTTGAAGGGAAAGATGTAACTCTGTGAGATGAACTAACAGAATACAGAGCAGTTTCTCAGAAAGCTTCTTTCCAGTTTTGAACGGAAGATATTTCCTTTTTCACCATAGCCCTCTATGGGCTTCCAAATATCCCTTTGCCAATTCCACAAGAACAGCCTTACCGAAAGGCTTCTTGAAGGGAAAGATGTAACTCTGTGAGATGAATTAACAGAACACAGAGCAGTTTCCCAAAAGCTTCTTTCCAGTTTTGAACGGAAGATATTTCCTTTTTCACCATAGCCGTCTATGGGCTTCCAAATATCCCTTTGCCAATTCGACAAGAACAGCCTTAGCGAAAGGCTTCTTGAAGGGAAAGATGTAACTCTGTGAGATGAATTAACAGAACACAGAGCAGTTTCTCAGAAAGCTTCTTTCCAGTTTTGAACGGAAGATATTTCCTTTTTCACCATAGGCCTCTATGGGCTTCCAAATATCCCTTTGCCAATTCCACAAGAACAGCCTTAGTGAAAGGCTTCTTGAAGGGAAAGATGTAACTCTGTGAGATGAATTAAAGGAACACAGAGCAGTTTCTCAGAAAGCTTCTTTCCAGTTTTGAAAGGAAGATATTTCCTTTTTCACCATAGCCCTCTATGGGCTTCCAAATATCCCTTTGCCAATTCCACAAGAACAGCCTTAGCGAAAGGCTTCTTCAAGGGAAAGATGTATCTCTGTGAGATGAATTAACAGAACACAGAGCAGTTTCTCAGAAAGCGTCTTTCCTGTTTTGAACGGAAGATATTACTTTTTCACCATAGCCCTCTATGGGCTTCCAAATATCCCTTTGCCAATTCCACAAGAACAGCCTTAGCGAAAGGCTTCTTGAAGTGAAAGATGTAACTCTGTGAGATGAATTAACAGAACACAGAACAGTTTCTCAGAAAGCTTCTTTCCAGTTTTGAACGGAAGATATTTCCTTTTTCACCATAGCCCTCTATGGGCTTCCAAATATCCCTTTGCCAATTCCCCAAGAACAGCCTTAGTGAGAGGCTTCTTGAAGGGAAGGATGTAACTCTGTGAGATGAATTAACAGAACACAGAGCAGTTTCTCAGAAAGCTTCTTTCCAGTTTTGAAAGGAAGATATTTCCTTTTTCACCATAGACCTCTATGGGCTTCAAATATCCCTTTGCCAATTCCACAAGAACAGCCTTAGCGAAAGGCTTCTTGAAGGGAAAGATGTAACTCTGTGAGATGAATTAACAGAACACAGAGCAGTTTCTCAGAAAACTTCTTTCCAGTTTTGAACGGAAGATATTTCCTTTTTCACCATAGCCCTCTATGGGCTTCCAAATATCCCTTTGCCAATTCCACAAGAACAGCCTTAGTGAAAGGCTTCTTGAAGTGAAAGATGTAACTCTGTGAGATGAATTAACAGAACACAGAACAGTTTCTCAGAAAGCTTCTTTTCAGTTTTGAACGGAAGATATTTCCTTTTTCACCATAGCCCTCTATGGGCTTCCAAATATCCCTTTGCCAATACCACAAGAACAGCCTTAGCGAAAGGCTTCTTGAAGGGAAAGATGTAATTCTGTGAGATGAATTAGCAGAACACAGAGCAGTTTCTCAGAAAGCTACTTCCCAGTTTTGAACGGAAGATATTTCCTTTTTCACCATAGCCCTCTATGGGCTTCCAAATATCCCTTTGCCAATTCCACAAGAACAGCCTTAGCGAAAGGCTTCTTGAAGGGAAAGATGTAACACTGTGAGATGAATTAACAGAACACAGAACAGTTTCTCAGAAAGCTTCTTTCTAGTTTTGAACGGAAGATATTTCCTTTTTCACCATTGCCCTCTATGGGCTTCCAAATATCCCTTTGCGAATTCCACAAGAGCAGCCTTAGCGAAAGGCTTCTTGAACGGAAAGATGTAACTCTGTGAGATGAATTAACAGAACACAGACCAGTTTCTCAGAAAGCTTCTTTCCAGTTTTGAACCGAAGATATTTCCTTTTTCACCATAGCCCTCTATGGGCTTCCAAATATCCCTTTGCCAATTCCACAAGAACAGCCTTAGCGAAAGGCTTCTTGAAGTGAAAGATGTAACTCTGCGAGATGAATTAACAGAACACAGAACAGTTTCTCAGAAAGCTTCTTTTGAGTTTTCAACGGAAGATATTTCCTTTTTCACCATAGCCCTCTATGGGCTTCCAAATATCCCTTTGCCAATTCCACAAGAACAGCCTTAGCGAATGGCTTCTTGAAGGGAAAGATGTAACTCTGTGAGATGAACTAACAGAACACAGAGCAGTTTCTCAGATAGCTTCTTTCCAGTTTAGAACGGAAGATATTTCCTTTTTCACCATAGCCCTCTATGGGCTTCCAAATATCCCTTTGCCAATTCCACAAGAACAGCCTTACCGAAAGGCTTCTTGAAGGGAAAGATGTAACTCTGTGAGATGAATTAACAGAACACAGAGCAGTTTCTCAAAAGCTTCTTTCCAGTTTTGAACGGAAGATATTTCCTTTTTCACCATAGCCGTCTATGGGCTTCCAAATATCCCTTTGCCAATTCCACAAGAACAGCCTTAGCGAAAGGCTTCTTGAAGGGAAAGATGTAACTCTGTGAGATGAATTAACAGAACACAGAGCAGTTTCTCAGAAAGCTTCTTTCCAGTTTTGAACGGAAGATATTTCCTTTTTCACCATAGCCCTCTATGGGCTTCCAAGTATCCCTTTGCCAATTCCACAAGAACAGACTTGGCGAAAGGCTTCTTGAAGGGAAAGATGTAACTCTGTGAGATGAATTAACAGAACACAGAGCAGTTTCTCAGAAAGCTTCTTTCCAGTTTTGAACGGAAGATATTTCCTTTTTCACCATAGCCCTCTATGGGCTTCCAAATATCCCTTTGCCAATTCCACAAGAACAGCCTTAGTGAAAGGATTCTTGAAGGGAAAGATGTAACTCTGTGAGATGAATTAACAGAACACAGAGCAGTTTCTCAGAAAGCTTCTTTCCAGTTTTGAAAGGAAGATATTTCCTTTTTCCCCATAGCCCTCTATGGGCTTCCAAATATCCCTTTGCCAATTCCACAAGAACAGCCTTAGCGAAAGGCTTCTTCAAGGGAAAGATGTAACTCTGTGAGATGAATTAACAGAACACAGAGCAGTTTCTCAGAAAGCGTCTTTCCAGTTTTGAACGGAAGATATTTCCTTTTTCACCATAGCCCTCTATGGGCTTCCAAATATCCCTTTGCCAATTCCACAAGAACAGCCTTAGCGAAAGGCTTCTGCAAGGGAAAGATGTAACTCTGTGAGATGAATTAACAGAACACAGAGCAGTTTCTCCGAAAGCTTCTTTCCAGTTTTGAACGGAAGATATTTCCTTTTTCACCATAGCCCTCTATGGGCTTCCAAATATCCCTTTGCCAATTCCACAAGAACAGCCTTAGCGAAAGCCTTCTTCAAGGGAAAGATGTAACTCTGTGAGATGAATTAACAGAACACAGAGCAGTTTCTCAAAAGCTTCTTTCCAGTTTTGAACGGAAGATATTTCCTTTTTCACCATAGCCGTCTATGGGCTTCCAAATATCCTTTTGCCAATTCCACAAGAACAGCCTTAGCGAAAGGCTTCTTGAAGGGAAAGATGTAACTCTGTGAGATGAATTAACAGAACACAGAGCAGTTTCTCAGAAAGCTTCTTTCCAGTTTTGAACGGAAGATATTTCCTTTTTCACCATAGCCCTCTATGGGCTTCCAAATATCCCTTTGCCAATTCCACAAGAACAGCCTTAGCGAAAGGCTTCTTGAAGGGAAAGATGTAACTCTGTGAGATGAACTAACAGAACACAGAACAGTTTCTCAGAAAGCTTCTTTCCAGTTTTGAACGGAAGATATTTCCTTTTTCACCATAGCCGTCTATGGGCTTCCAAATATCCCTTTGCCAATTCCACAAGAACAGCCTTAGCGAAAGGCTTCTTGAAGGGAAAGATGTAACTCTGTGAGATGAATTAACAGAACACAGAGCAGTTTCTCAGAAAGCTTCTTTCCAGTTTTGAACGGAAGATATTTCCTTTTTCACCATAGGCCTCTATGGGCTTCCAAATATCCCTTTGCCAATTCCACAAGAACAGCCTTAGTGAAAGGCTTCTTGAAGGGAAAGATGTAACTCTGTGAGATGAATTAACAGAACACAGAGCAGTTTCTCAGAAAGCTTCTTTCCAGTTTTGAAAGGAAGATATTTCCTTTTTCACCATAGCCCTCTATAGGCTTCCAAATATCCCTTTGCCAATTCCACAAGAACAGCCTTAGCGAAAGGCTTCTTGAAGGGAAAGATGTAACTCTGTGAGATGAATTAACAGAACACAGAGCAGTTTCTCAGAAAGCGTCTTTACAGTTTTGAACGGAAGATATTTCCTTTTTCACCATAGCCCTCTATGGGCTTCCAAATATCCCTTTGCCAATTCCACAAGAACAGCCTTAGCGAAAGGCTTCTTGAAGTGAAAGATGTAACTCTGTGAGATGAATTAACAGAACACAGAACAGTTTCTCAGAAAGCTTCTTTCCAGTTTTGAACGGAAGATATTTCCTTTTTCACCATAGCCCTCTATGGGCTTCCAAATATCCCTTTGCCAATTCCCCAAGAACAGCCTTAGTGAGAGGCTTCTTGAAGGGAAGGATGTAACTCTGTGAGATGAATTAACAGAACACAGAGCAGTTTCTCAGAAAGCTTCTTTCCAGTTTTGAAAGGAAGATATTTCCTTTTTCACCATAGACCTCTATGGGCTTCAAATATCCCTTTGCCAATTCCACAAGAACAGCCTTAGCGAAAGGCTTCTTGAAGGGAAAGATGTAACTCTGTGAGATGAATTAACAGAACACAGAGCAGTTTCTCAGAAAGCGTCTTTCCAGTTTTGAACGGAAGATATTTCCTTTTTCACCATAGCCCTCTATGGGCTTCCAAATATCCCTTTGCCAATTCCACAAGAACAGCCTTAGCGAAAGGCTTCTTGAAGGGAAAGATGTAACTCTGTGAGATGAATTAACAGAACACAGAGCAGTTTCTCAGAAAGCTTCTTTCCAGTTTTGAACGGAAGATATTTCCTTTTTCACCATAGCCCTCTATGGGCTTCCAAGTATCCCTTTGCCAATTCCAAAAGAACAGCCTTAGCGAAAGGCTTCTTGAAGGGAAAGATGTAACACTGTGAGATGAATTAACAGAACACAGAGCAGTTTCTCAGAAAGCTTCTTTCCAGTTTTGAACGGAAGATATTTCCTTTTTCACCATAGCCCTCTATGGGCTTCCAAATATCCCTTTGCCAATTCCACAAGAACAGCCTTAGCGAAAGGCTTCTTGAAGGGAAAGATGTAACTCTGTGAGATGAACTAACAGAACACAGAGCAGTTTCTCAGAAAGCTTCTTTCCAGTTTTGAACGGAAGATATTTCCTTTTTCACCATAGCCCTCTATTGGCTTCCAAATATCCCTTTGCCAATTCCACAAGAACAGCCTTAGCGAAAGGCTTCTTGAAGGGAAATATGTAACTCTGTGAGATGAATTAACAGAACACAGAACAGTTTCTCAGAAAGCTTCTTTCCACTTTTGAACGGAAGATATTTCCTTTTTCACCATAGCCCTCTATGGGCTTCCAAATATCCCTTTGCCAATTCCACAAGAACAGCCTTAGCGAAAGGCTTCTTGAAGGGAAAGATGTAACTCTGTGAGATGAACTAACAGAACACAGAGCAGTTTCTCAGAAAGCTTCTTTCCAGTTTTGAACGGAAGATATTTCCTTTTTCACCATAGCCGTCTATGGGCTTCCAAATATCCCTTTGCCAATTCCACAAGAACAGCCTTAGCGAAAGGCTTCTTGAAGGGAAAGATGTAACTCTGTGAGATGAATTAACAGAACACAGAACAGTTTCTCAGAAAGTTTCTTTCCAGTTTTGAACGGAAGATATTTCCTTTTTCACCATAGCCCTCTATGGGCTTCCAAATATCCCTTTGCCAATTCCACAAGAACAGCCTTAGCGAAAGGCTTCTTGAAGTGAAAGATGTAACTCTGTGAGATGAATTAACAGAACACAGAGCAGTTTCTCAGAAAGCTACTTCCCAGTTTTGAACGGAAGATATTTCCTTTTTCACCATAGCCCTCTATGGGCTTCCAAATATCCCTTTGCCAATTCCACAAGAACAGCCTTAGCGAAAGGCTTCTTGAAGGGAAAGATGTAACTCTGTGAGATGAATTAACAGAACACAGAGCAGTTTCTCAGAAAGCTTCTTTCTAGTTTTGAACGGAAGATATTTCCTTTTTCACCATAGCCCTCTATGGGCTTCCAAATATCCCTTTGCGAATTCCACAAGAGCAGCCTTAGCGAAAGGCTTCTTCAACGGAAAGATGTAACTCTGTGAGATGAATTAACAGAACACAGAGCAGTTTCTCAGAAAGCTTCTTTCCAGTTTTGAACCGAAGATATTTCCTTTTTCACCATAGCCCTCTATGGGCTTCCAAATATCCCTTTGCCAATTCCACAAGAACAGCCTTAGCGAAAGGCTTCTTGAAGTGAAAGATGTAACTCTGCGAGATGAATTAACAGAACACAGAACAGTTTCTCAGAAAGCTTCTTTTCAGTTTTGAACGGAAGATATTTCCTTTTTCACCATAGCCCTCTATGGGCTTCCAAATATCCCTTTGCCAATTCCACAAGAACAGCCTTAGCGAAAGGCTTCTTGAAGGGAAAGATGTAACTCTGTGAGATGAACTAACAGAATACAGAGCAGTTTCTCAGAAAGCTTCTTTCCAGTTTTGAACGGAAGATATTTCCTTTTTCACCATAGCCCTCTATGGGCTTCCAAATATCCCTTTGCCAATTCCACAAGAACAGCCTTACCGAAAGGCTTCTTGAAGGGAAAGATGTAACTCTGTGAGATGAATTAACAGAACACAGAGCAGTTTCCCAAAAGCTTCTTTCCAGTTTTGAACGGAAGATATTTCCTTTTTCACCATAGCCGTCTATGGGCTTCCAAATATCCCTTTGCCAATTCGACAAGAACAGCCTTAGCGAAAGGCTTCTTGAAGGGAAAGATGTAACTCTGTGAGATGAATTAACAGAACACAGAGCAGTTTCTCAGAAAGCTTCTTTCCAGTTTTGAACGGAAGATATTTCCTTTTTCACCATAGGCCTCTATGGGCTTCCAAATATCCCTTTGCCAATTCCACAAGAACAGCCTTAGTGAAAGGCTTCTTGAAGGGAAAGATGTAACTCTGTGAGATGAATTAAAGGAACACAGAGCAGTTTCTCAGAAAGCTTCTTTCCAGTTTTGAAAGGAAGATATTTCCTTTTTCACCATAGCCCTCTATGGGCTTCCAAATATCCCTTTGCCAATTCCACAAGAACAGCCTTAGCGAAAGGCTTCTTCAAGGGAAAGATGTATCTCTGTGAGATGAATTAACAGAACACAGAGCAGTTTCTCAGAAAGCGTCTTTCCTGTTTTGAACGGAAGATATTACTTTTTCACCATAGCCCTCTATGGGCTTCCAAATATCCCTTTGCCAATTCCACAAGAACAGCCTTAGCGAAAGGCTTCTTGAAGTGAAAGATGTAACTCTGTGAGATGAATTAACAGAACACAGAACAGTTTCTCAGAAAGCTTCTTTCCAGTTTTGAACGGAAGATATTTCCTTTTTCACCATAGCCCTCTATGGGCTTCCAAATATCCCTTTGCCAATTCCCCAAGAACAGCCTTAGTGAGAGGCTTCTTGAAGGGAAGGATGTAACTCTGTGAGATGAATTAACAGAACACAGAGCAGTTTCTCAGAAAGCTTCTTTCCAGTTTTGAAAGGAAGATATTTCCTTTTTCACCATAGACCTCTATGGGCTTCAAATATCCCTTTGCCAATTCCACAAGAACAGCCTTAGCGAAAGGCTTCTTGAAGGGAAAGATGTAACTCTGTGAGATGAATTAACAGAACACAGAGCAGTTTCTCAGAAAACTTCTTTCCAGTTTTGAACGGAAGATATTTCCTTTTTCACCATAGCCCTCTATGGGCTTCCAAATATCCCTTTGCCAATTCCACAAGAACAGCCTTAGTGAAAGGCTTCTTGAAGTGAAAGATGTAACTCTGTGAGATGAATTAACAGAACACAGAACAGTTTCTCAGAAAGCTTCTTTTCAGTTTTGAACGGAAGATATTTCCTTTTTCACCATAGCCCTCTATGGGCTTCCAAATATCCCTTTGCCAATACCACAAGAACAGCCTTAGCGAAAGGCTTCTTGAAGGGAAAGATGTAATTCTGTGAGATGAATTAGCAGAACACAGAGCAGTTTCTCAGAAAGCTACTTCCCAGTTTTGAACGGAAGATATTTCCTTTTTCACCATAGCCCTCTATGGGCTTCCAAATATCCCTTTGCCAATTCCACAAGAACAGCCTTAGCGAAAGGCTTCTTGAAGGGAAAGATGTAACACTGTGAGATGAATTAACAGAACACAGAACAGTTTCTCAGAAAGCTTCTTTCTAGTTTTGAACGGAAGATATTTCCTTTTTCACCATTGCCCTCTATGGGCTTCCAAATATCCCTTTGCGAATTCCACAAGAGCAGCCTTAGCGAAAGGCTTCTTGAACGGAAAGATGTAACTCTGTGAGATGAATTAACAGAACACAGACCAGTTTCTCAGAAAGCTTCTTTCCAGTTTTGAACCGAAGATATTTCCTTTTTCACCATAGCCCTCTATGGGCTTCCAAATATCCCTTTGCCAATTCCACAAGAACAGCCTTAGCGAAAGGCTTCTTGAAGTGAAAGATGTAACTCTGCGAGATGAATTAACAGAACACAGAACAGTTTCTCAGAAAGCTTCTTTTGAGTTTTCAACGGAAGATATTTCCTTTTTCACCATAGCCCTCTATGGGCTTCCAAATATCCCTTTGCCAATTCCACAAGAACAGCCTTAGCGAATGGCTTCTTGAAGGGAAAGATGTAACTCTGTGAGATGAACTAACAGAACACAGAGCAGTTTCTCAGATAGCTTCTTTCCAGTTTAGAACGGAAGATATTTCCTTTTTCACCATAGCCCTCTATGGGCTTCCAAATATCCCTTTGCCAATTCCACAAGAACAGCCTTACCGAAAGGCTTCTTGAAGGGAAAGATGTAACTCTGTGAGATGAATTAACAGAACACAGAGCAGTTTCTCAAAAGCTTCTTTCCAGTTTTGAACGGAAGATATTTCCTTTTTCACCATAGCCGTCTATGGGCTTCCAAATATCCCTTTGCCAATTCCACAAGAACAGCCTTAGCGAAAGGCTTCTTGAAGGGAAAGATGTAACTCTGTGAGATGAATTAACAGAACACAGAGCAGTTTCTCAGAAAGCTTCTTTCCAGTTTTGAACGGAAGATATTTCCTTTTTCACCATAGCCCTCTATGGGCTTCCAAGTATCCCTTTGCCAATTCCACAAGAACAGACTTGGCGAAAGGCTTCTTGAAGGGAAAGATGTAACTCTGTGAGATGAATTAACAGAACACAGAGCAGTTTCTCAGAAAGCTTCTTTCCAGTTTTGAACGGAAGATATTGCCTTTTTCACCATAGCCCTCTATGGGCTTCCAAATATCCCTTTGCCAATTCCACAAGAACAGCCTTAGTGAAAGGATTCTTGAAGGGAAAGATGTAACTCTGTGAGATGAATTAACAGAACACAGAGCAGTTTCTCAGAAAGCTTCTTTCCAGTTTTGAAAGGAAGATATTTCCTTTTTCCCCATAGCCCTCTATGGGCTTCCAAATATCCCTTTGCCAATTCCACAAGAACAGCCTTAGCGAAAGGCTTCTTCAAGGGAAAGATGTAACTCTGTGAGATGAATTAACAGAACACAGAGCAGTTTCTCAGAAAGCGTCTTTCCAGTTTTGAACGGAAGATATTTCCTTTTTCACCATAGCCCTCTATGGGCTTCCAAATATCCCTTTGCCAATTCCACAAGAACAGCCTTAGCGAAAGGCTTCTGCAAGGGAAAGATGTAACTCTGTGAGATGAATTAACAGAACACAGAGCAGTTTCTCCGAAAGCTTCTTTCCAGTTTTGAACGGAAGATATTTCCTTTTTCACCATAGCCCTCTATGGGCTTCCAAATATCCCTTTGCCAATTCCACAAGAACAGCCTTAGCGAAAGCCTTCTTCAAGGGAAAGATGTAACTCTGTGAGATGAATTAACAGAACACAGAGCAGTTTCTCAAAAGCTTCTTTCCAGTTTTGAACGGAAGATATTTCCTTTTTCACCATAGCCGTCTATGGGCTTCCAAATATCCTTTTGCCAATTCCACAAGAACAGCCTTAGCGAAAGGCTTCTTTAAGGGAAAGATGTAACTCTGTGAGATGAATTAACAGAACACAGAGCAGTTTCTCAGAAAGCTTCTTTCCAGTTTTGAACGGAAGATATTTCCTTTTTCACCATAGCCCTCTATGGGCTTCCAAATATCCCTTTGCCAATTCCACAAGAACAGCCTTAGCGAAAGGCTTCTTGAAGGGAAAGATGTAACTCTGTGAGATGAACTAACAGAACACAGAACAGTTTCTCAGAAAGCTTCTTTCCAGTTTTGAACGGAAGATATTTCCTTTTTCACCATAGCCCTCTATGGGCTTCCAAATATCCCTTTGCCAATTCCACAAGAACAGCCTTAGCGAAAGGCTTCTTGAAGGGAAAGATGTAACTCTGTGAGATGAATTAACAGAACACAGAGCAGTTTCTCAGAAAGCTTCTTTCCAGTTTTGAACGGAAGATATTTCCTTTTTCACCATAGGCCTCTATGGGCTTCCAAATATCCCTTTGCCAATTCCACAAGAACAGCCTTAGTGAAAGGCTTCTTGAAGGGAAAGATGTAACTCTGTGAGATGAATTAACAGAACACAGAGCAGTTTCTCAGAAAGCTTCTTTCCAGTTTTGAAAGGAAGATATTTCCTTTTTCACCATAGCCCTCTATAGGCTTCCAAATATCCCTTTGCCAATTCCACAAGAACAGCCTTAGCGAAAGGCTTCTTGAAGGGAAAGATGTAACTCTGTGAGATGAATTAACAGAACACAGAGCAGTTTCTCAGAAAGCGTCTTTACAGTTTTGAACGGAAGATATTTCCTTTTTCACCATAGCCCTCTATGGGCTTCCAAATATCCCTTTGCCAATTCCACAAGAACAGCCTTAGCGAAAGGCTTCTTGAAGTGAAAGATGTAACTCTGTGAGATGAATTAACAGAACACAGAACAGTTTCTCAGAAAGCTTCTTTCCAGTTTTGAACGGAAGATATTTCCTTTTTCACCATAGCCCTCTATGGGCTTCCAAATATCCCTTTGCCAATTCCCCAAGAACAGCCTTAGTGAGAGGCTTCTTGAAGGGAAGGATGTAACTCTGTGAGATGAATTAACAGAACACAGAGCAGTTTCTCAGAAAGCTTCTTTCCAGTTTTGAAAGGAAGATATTTCCTTTTTCACCATAGACCTCTATGGGCTTCAAATATCCCTTTGCCAATTCCACAAGAACAGCCTTAGCGAAAGGCTTCTTGAAGGGAAAGATGTAACTCTGTGAGATGAATTAACAGAACACAGAGCAGTTTCTCAGAAAGCGTCTTTCCAGTTTTGAACGGAAGATATTTCCTTTTTCACCATAGCCCTCTATGGGCTTCCAAATATCCCTTTGCCAATTCCACAAGAACAGCCTTAGCGAAAGGCTTCTTGAAGGGAAAGATGTAACTCTGTGAGATGAATTAACAGAACACAGAGCAGTTTCTCAGAAAGCTTCTTTCCACTTTTGAACGGAAGATATTTCCTTTTTCACCATAGCCCTCTATGGGCTTCCAAGTATCCCTTTGCCAATTCCAAAAGAACAGCCTTAGCGAAAGGCTTCTTGAAGGGAAAGATGTAACACTGTGAGATGAATTAACAGAACACAGAGCAGTTTCTCAGAAAGCTTCTTTCCAGTTTTGAACGGAAGATATTTCCTTTTTCACCATAGCCCTCTATGGGCTTCCAAATATCCCTTTGCCAATTCCACAAGAACAGACTTAGCGAAAGGCTTCTTGAAGGGAAAGATGTAACTCTGTGAGATGAACTAACAGAACACAGAGCAGTTTCTCAGAAAGCTTCTTTCCAGTTTTGAACGGAAGATATTTCCTTTTTCACCATAGCCCTCTATTGGCTTCCAAATATCCCTTTGCCAATTCCACAAGAACAGCCTTAGCGAAAGGCTTCTTGAAGGGAAATATGTAACTCTGTGAGATGAATTAACAGAACACAGAACAGTTTCTCAGAAAGCTTCTTTCCACTTTTGAACGGAAGATATTTCCTTTTTCACCATAGCCCTCTATGGGCTTCCAAATATCCCTTTGCCAATTCCACAAGAACAGCCTTAGCGAAAGGCTTCTTGAAGGGAAAGATGTAACTCTGTGAGTTGAATTAACAGAACACAGAGCAGTTTCTCAGAAAGCTTCTTTCCAGTTTTGAACGGAAGATATTTCCTTTTTCACCATAGCCCTCTATGGGCTTCCAAATATCCCTTTGCCAATTCCACAAGAACAGCCTTAGCGAAAGGCTTCTTGAAGGGAAAGATGTAACTCTGTGAGATGAACTAACAGAACACAGAGCAGTTTCTCAGAAAGCTTCTTTCCAGTTTTGAACGGAAGATATTTCCTTTTTCACCATAGCCCTCTATTGGCTTCCAAATATCCCTTTGCCAATTCCACAAGAACAGCCTTAGCGAAAGGCTTCTTGAAGGGAAATATGTAACTCTGTGAGATGAATTAACAGAACACAGAACAGTTTCTCAGAAAGCTTCTTTCCACTTTTGAACGGAAGATATTTCCTTTTTCACCATAGCCCTCTATGGGCTTCCAAATATCCCTTTGCCAATTCCACAAGAACAGCCTTAGCGAAAGGCTTCTTGAAGGGAAAGATGTAACTCTGTGAGATGAATTAACAGAACACAGAGCAGTTTCTCAGAAAGCTTCTATCCAGTTTTGAACGGAAGATATTTCCTTTTTCACCATAGCCCTCTATGGGCTTCCAAATATCCCTTTGCCAATTCCACAAGAACAGCCTTAGCGAAAGGCTTCTTGAAGGGAAAGATGTAACTCTCTGAGATGAATTAACAGAACACAGAGCAGTTTCTCAGAAAGCTTCTTTCCAGTTTTGAACGGAAGATATTTCCTTTTTCACCATAGCCCTCT
Organism: Chlorocebus sabaeus; assembly: GCF_047675955.1. Lineage (NCBI taxonomy): Eukaryota > Metazoa > Chordata > Mammalia > Primates > Cercopithecidae > Chlorocebus > Chlorocebus sabaeus. Next base: position 119,067 of record NW_027328136.1, on the reverse strand, counting down.
ATGGGCTTCCAAATATCCCTTTGCCAATTCCACAAGAACAGCCTTAGCGAAAGGCTTCTTGAAGGGAAAGATGTAACTCTGTGAGATGAATTAACAGAACACAGAGCAGTTTCTCAAAAGCTTCTTTCCAGTTTTGAACGGAAGATATTTCCTTTTTCACCATAGCCGTCTATGGGCTTCCAAATATCCTTTTGCCAATTCCACAAGAACAGCCTTAGCGAAAGGCTTCTTGAAGGGAAAGATGTAACTCTGTGAGATGAATTAACAGAACACAGAGCAGTTTCTCAGAAAGCTTCTTTCCAGTTTTGAACGGAAGATATTTCCTTTTTCACCATAGCCCTCTATGGGCTTCCAAATATCCCTTTGCCAATTCCAGAAGAACAGCCTTACCGAAAGGCTTCTTGAAGGGAAAGATGTAACTCTGTGAGATGAACTAACAGAACACAGAGCAGTTTCTCAGAAAGCTTCTTTCCAGTTTTGAACGGAAGATATTTCCTTTTTCACCATAGCCGTCTATGGGCTTCCAAATATCCCTTTGCCAATTCCACAAGAACAGCCTTAGCGAAAGGCTTCTTGAAGGGAAAGATGTAACTCTGTGAGATGAATTAACAGAACACAGAACAGTTTCTCAGAAAGCTTCTTTCCAGTTTTGAACGGAAGATATTTCCTTTTTCGCCATAGCCCTCTATGGGCTTCCAAATATCCCTTTGCCAATTCCACAAGAACAGCCTTAGCGAAAGGCTTCTTGAAGTGAAAGATGTAACTCTGTGAGATGAATTAACAGAACACAGAACAGTTTCTCAGAAAGCTTCTTTTCAGTTTTGAACGGAAGATATTTCCTTTTTCACCATAGCCCTCTATGGGCTTCCAAATATCCCTTTGCCAATACCACAAGAACAGCCTTAGCGAAAGGCTTCTTGAAGGGAAAGATGTAACTCTGTGAGATGAATTAACAGAACACAGAACACTTTCTCAGAAAGCTTCTTTCCAGTTTTGAACGGAAGATATTTCCTTTTTCACCATAGCCCTCTTTGGGCTTCCAAATATCCCTTTGCCAATTCCACAAGAACAGCCTTAGCGAAAGGCTTCTTGAAGGGAAAGATGTAACTCTGTGAGATGAATTAACAGAACACAGAGCAGTTTCTCAGAAAGCTACTTTCCAGTTTTGAACGGAAGATATTTCCTTTTTCACCATAGCCCTCTATGGGCTTCCAAATATCCCTTTGCCAATTCCACAAGAACAGCCTTAGCGAAAGGCTTCTTGAAGGGAAAGATGTAACTCTGTGAGATGAATTAACAGAACACAGAGCAGTTTCTCAGAAAGCTTCTTTCTAGTTTTGAACGGAAGATATTTCCTTTTTCACCATAGCCCTCTATGGGCTTCCAAATATCCCTTTGCGAATTCCACAACAACAGCCTTAGCCAAAGGCTTCTTGAACGGAAAGATGTAACTCTGTGAGATGAATTAACAGAACACAGAGCAGTTTCTCAGAAAGCTTCTTTCCAGTTTTGAACCGAAGATATTCCCTTTTTCACCATAGCCCTCTATGGGCTTCCAAATATCCCTTTGCCAATTCCACAAGAACAGCCTTAGCGAAAGGCTTCTTGAAGTGAAAAATGTAACTCTGTGAGATGAATTAACAGAACACAGAACAGTTTCTCAGAAAGCTTCTTTTCAGTTTTGAACGGAAGATATTTCCTTTTTCACCATAGCCCTCTATGGGCTTCCAAATATCCCTTTGCCAATTCCACAAGAACAGCCTTAGCGAAAGGCTTCTTGAAGGGAAAGATGTAACTCTGTGACATGAACTAACAGAACACAGAGCAGTTTCTCAGAAAGTTTCTTTCCAGTTTTGAACGGAAGATATTTCCTTTTTCACCATAGCCCTCTATGGGCTTCCAAATATCCCTTTTCCAATTCCACAAGAACAGCCTTACCGAAAGGCTTCTTGAAGGGAAAGATGTAACTCTGTGAGATGAATTAACAGAACACAGAGCCGTTTCTCAAAAGCTTCTTTCCAGTTTTGAACGGAAGATATTTCCTTTTTCACCATAGCCGTCTATGGGCTTCCAAATATCCCTTTGCCAATTCCACAAGAACAGCCTTAGCGAAAGGCTTCTTGAAGGGAAAGATGTAACTCTGTGAGATGAATTAACAGAACACAGAGCAGTTTCTCAGAAAGCTTCTTTCCAGTTTTGAACGGAAGATATTTCCTTTTTCACCATAGCCCTCTATGGGCTTCCAAATATCCCTTTGCCAATTCCACAAGAACAGCCTTAGCGAAAGGCTTCTTCAAGGGAAAGATGTAACTCTGTGAGTTGAATTAACAGAACACAGAGCAGTTTCTCAGAAAGCGTCTTTCCAGTTTTGAATGGAAGATATTTCCTTTTTCACCATAGCCCTCTATGGGCTTCCAAATATCCCTTTGCCAATTCCACAAGAACAGCCTTAGCGAAAGGCTTCTTGAAGGGAAAGATGTAACTCTGTGAGATGAATTAACAGAACACAGAGCAGTTTCTCAGAAAGCTTCTTTCCAGTTTTGAACGGAAGATATTTCCTTTTTCACCATAGCCCTCTATGGGCTTCCAAATATCCCTTTGCCAATTCCACAAGAACAGCCTTAGCGAAAGGCTTCTTGAAGGGAAAGATGTAACACTGTGAGATGAATTAACAGAACACAGAGCAGTTTCTCAGAAAGCTTCTTTCCAGTTTTGAACGGAAGATATTTCCTTTTTCACCATAGCCCTCTATGGGCTTCCAAATATCCCTTTGCCAATTCCACAAGAACAGCCTTAGCGTAAGGCTTCTTGAAGGGAAAGATGTAACTCTGTGAGTTGAATTAACAGAACACAGAGCAGTTTCTCAGAAAGCTTCTTTCCAGTTTTGAACGGAAGATATTTCCTTTTTCACCATAGCCCTCTATGGGCTTCCAAATATCCCTTTGCCAATTCCACAAGAACAGCCTTAGCGAAAGGCTTCTTGAAGGGAAAGATGTAACTCTGTGAGATGAACTAACAGAACACAGAGCAGTTTCTCAGAAAGCTTCTTTCCAGTTTTGAACGGAAGATATTTCCTTTTTCACCATAGCCCTCTATTGGCTTCCAAATATCCCTTTGCCAATTCCACAAGAACAGCCTTAGCGAAAGGCTTCTTGAAGGGAAATATGTAACTCTGTGAGATGAATTAACAGAACACAGAACAGTTTCTCAGAAAGCTACTTTCCAGTTTTGAACGGAAGATATTTCCTTTTTCACCATAGCCCTCTATGGGCTTCCAAATATCCCTTTGCCAATTCCACAAGAACAGCCTTAGCGAAAGGCTTCTTGAAGGGAAAGATGTAACTCTGTGAGATGAATTAACAGAACACAGAGCAGTTTCTCAGAAAGCTTCTATCCAGTTTTGAACGGAAGATATTTCCTTTTTCACCATAGCCCTCTATGGGCTTCCAAATATCCCTTTGCCAATTCCACAAGAACAGCCTTAGCGAAAGGCTTCTTGAAGGGAAAGATGTAACTCTATGAGATGAATTAACAGAACACAGAACAGTTTCTCAGAAAGCTTCTTTTCAGTTTTGAACGGAAGATATTTCCTTTTTCACCATAGCCCTCTATGGGCTTCCAAATATCCCTTTGCCAGTTCCACAAGAACAGCCTTAGCGAAAGGCTTCTTGAAGGGAAAGAAGTAACTCTGTGAGATGAACTAACAGAACACAGAGCAGTTTCTCAGAAAGCTTCTTTCCAGTTTTGAACGGAAGATATTTCCTTTTTCACCATAGCCCTCTAAGTGCTTCCAAATATCCCTTTGCCAATTCCACAAGAACAGCCTTAGCGAAACGATTCTTGAAGGGAAAGATGTAACTCTGTGAGATGAATTAACAGAACACAGAGCAGTTTCTCAGAAAGCTTCTTTCCAGTTTTGAACGGAAGATATTTCCTTTTTCACCATAGCCCTCTATGGGCTTCCAAATATCCCTTTGCCAATTCCACAAGAACAGCCTTAGTGAAAGGCTTCTTGAAGGGAAAGATGTAACTCTGTGAGTTGAATTAACAGAACACAGAGCAGTTTCTCAGAAAGCTTCTTTCCTGTTTTGAACGGAAGATATTTCCTTTTTCACCATAGCCCTCTATGGGCTTCCAAATATCCCTTTGCCAATTCCACAAGAACAGCCTTAGCGAAAGGCTTCTTGAAGGGAAAGATGTAACTCTGTGAGATGAACTAACAGAACACAGAGCAGTTTCTCAGAAAGCTTCTTTCCAGTTTTGAACGGAAGATATTTCCTTTTTCACCATAGCCCTCTATTCGCTTCCAAATATCCCATTGCCAATTCCACAAGAACAGCCTTAGCGAAAGGCTTCTTGAAGGGAAATATGTAACTCTGTGAGATGAATTAACAGAACACAGAACAGTTTCTCAGAAAGCTTCTTTCCAGTTTTGAACGGAAGATATTTCCTTTTTCACCATAGCCCTCTATGGGCTTCCAAATATCCCTTTGCCAATTCCACAAGAACAGCCTTAGCGAAAGGCTTCTTGAAGGGAAAGATGTAACTCTGTGAGATGAATTAACAGAACACAGAGCAGTTTCTCAGAAAGCTTCTATCCAGTTTTGAACGGAAGATATTTCCTTTTTCACCATAGCCCTCTATGGGCTTCCAAATATCCCTTTGCCAATTCCACAAGAACAGCCTTAGCGAAAGGCTTCTTGAAGTGAAAGATGTAACTCTGTGAGATGAATTAACAGAACACAGAGCAGTTTCTCAGAAAGCTTCTTTCCAGTTTTGAACGGAAGATATTTCCTTTTTCACCATAGCCCTCTGTGGTCTTCCAAATATCCCTTTGCCAATTCCACAAGAACAGCCTTAGCGAAAGGCTTCTTGAAGGGAAAGATGTAACTCTGTGAGATGAATTAACAGAACACAGAGCAGTTTCTCAAAAGCTTCTTTCCAGTTTTGAACGGAAGATATTTCCTTTTTCACCATAGCCGTCTATGGGCTTCCAAATATCCTTTTGCCAATTCCACAAGAACAGCCTTAGCGAAAGGCTTCTTGAAGGGAAAGATGTAACTCTGTGAGATGAATTAACAGAACACAGAGCAGTTTCTCAGAAAGCTTCTTTCCAGTTTTGAACGGAAGATATTTCCTTTTTCACCATAGCCCTCTATTGGCTTCCAAATATCCCTTTGCCAATTCCACAAGAACAGCCTTAGCGAAAGGCTTCTTGAAGGGAAATATGTAACTCTGTGAGATGAATTAACAGAACACAGAACAGTTTCTCAGAAAGCTTCTTTCCAGTTTTGAACGGAAGATATTTCCTTTTTCACCATAGCCCTCTATGGGCTTCCAAATATCCCTTTGCCAATTCCACAAGAACAGCCTTAGCGAAAGGCTTCTTGAAGGGAAAGATGTAACTCTGTGAGATGAATTAACAGAACACAGAGCAGTTACTCAGAAAGCTTCTTTCCAGTTTTGAACGGAAGATATTTCCTTTTTCACCATAGCCCTCTGTGGGCTTCCAAATATCCCTTTGCCAATTCCACAAGAACAGCCTTAGCGAAAGGCTTCTTGAAGGGAAAGATGTAACTCTGTGAGATGAACTAACAGAACACAGAGCAGTTTCTCAGAAAGCTTCTTTCCAGTTTTGAACGGAAGATATTTCCTTTTTCACCATAGCCGTCTATGGGCTTCCAAATATCCCTTTGCCAATTCCACAAGAACAGCCTTAGCGAAAGGCTTCTTGAAGGGAAAGATGTAACTCTGTGAGATGAATTAACAGAACACAGAACAGTTTCTCAGAAAGCTTCTTTCCAGTTTTGAACGGAAGATATTTCCTTTTTCACCATAGCCCTCTATGGGCTTCCAAATATCCCTTTGCCAATTCCACAAGAACACCCTTAGCGAAAGGCTTCTTGAAGTGAAAGATGTAACTCTGTGAGATGAATTAACAGAACACAGAACAGTTTCTCAGAAAGCTTCTTTTCAGTTTTGAACGGAAGATATTTCCTTTTTCACCATAGCCCTCTATGGGCTTCCAAATATCCCTTTGCCAATTCCACAAGAACAGCCTTAGCGAAAGGCTTTTTCAAGGGAAAGATGTAACTCTGTGAGATGAATTAACAGAACACAGAGCAGTTTCTCAGAAAGCTTCTTTCCAGTTTTGAACGGAAGATATTTCCTTTTTCACCATAGCCCTCTATGGGCTTACAAATATCCCTTTGCCAATTCCACAAGAACAGCCTTAGCGAAAGGCTTCTTGAAGGGAAAGATGTAACTCTGTGAGATGAACTAACAGAACACAGAGCAGTTTCTCAGAAAGCTTCTTTCCAGTTTTGAACAGAAGATATTTCCTTTTTCACCATAGCCGTCTATGGGCTTCCAAATATCCCTTTGCCAATTCCACAAGAACAGCCTTAGCGAAAGGCTTCTTGAACGGAAAGATGTAACTCTGTGAGATGAATTAACAGAACACAGAACAGTTTCTCAGAAAGTTTCTTTCCAGTTTTGAACGGAAGATATTTCCTTTTTCACCATAGCCCTCTATGGGCTTCCAAATATCCCTTTGCCAATTCCACAAGAACAGCCTTAGCGAAAGGCTTCTTGAAGTGAAAGATGTAACTCTGTGAGATGAATTAACAGAACACAGAGCAGTTTCTCAGAAAGCTACTTCCCAGTTTTGAACGGAAGATATTTCCTTTTTCACCATAGCCCTCTATGGGCTTCCAAATATCCCTTTGCCAATTCCACAAGAACAGCCTTAGCGAAAGGCTTCTTGAAGGGAAAGATGTAACTCTGTGAGATGAATTAACAGAACACAGAGCAGTTTCTCAGAAAGCTTCTTTCTAGTTTTGAACGGAAGATATTTCCTTTTTCACCATAGCCCTCTATGGGCTTCCAAATATCCCTTTGCGAATTCCACAAGAGCAGCCTTAGCGAAAGGCTTCTTGAACGGAAAGATGTAACTCTGTGAGATGAATTAACAGAACACAGAGCAGTTTCTCAGAAGGCTTCTTTCCAGTTTTGAACCGAAGATATTTCCTTTTTCACCATAGCCCTCTATGGGCTTCCAAATATCCCTTTGCCAATTCCACAAGAACAGCCTTAGCGAAAGGCTTCTTGAAGTGAAAGATGTAACTCTGCGAGATGAATTAACAGAACACAGAACAGTTTCTCAGAAAGCTTCTTTTCAGTTTTGAACGGAAGATATTTCCTTTTTCACCATAGCCCTCTATGGGCTTCCAAATATCCCTTTGCCAATTCCACAAGAACAGCCTTAGCGAAAGGCTTCTTGAAGGGAAAGATGTAACTCTGTGAGATGAACTAACAGAACACAGAGCAGTTTCTCAGAAAGCTTCTTTCCAGTTTTGAACGGAAGATATTTCCTTTTTCACCATAGCCCTCTATGGGCTTCCAAATATCCCTTTGCCAATTCCACAAGAACAGCCTTACCGAAAGGCTTCTTGAAGGGAAAGATGTAACTCTGAGAGATGAATTAACAGAACACAGAGCAGTTTCTCAAAAGCTTCTTTCCAGTTTTGAACGGAAGATATTTCCTTTTTCACCATAGCCGTCTATGGGCTTCCAAATATCCCTTTGCCAATTCCACAAGAACAGCCTTAGCGAAAGGCTTCTTGAAGGGAAAGATGTAACTCTGTGAGATGAACTAACAGAACACAGAGCAGTTTCTCAGAAAGCTTCTTTCCAGTTTTGAACGGAAGATATTTCCTTTTTCACCATAGCCCTCTATTGGCTTCCAAATATCCCTTTGCCAATTCCACAAGAACAGCCTTAGCGAAAGGCTTCTTGAAGGGAAATATGTAACTCTGTGAGATGAATTAACAGAACACAGAGCAGTTTCTCAGAAAGCTTCTATCCAGTTTTGAACGGAAGATATTTCCTTTTTCACCATAGCCCTCTATGGGCTTCCAAATATCCCTTTGCCAATTCCACAAGAACAGCCTTAGCGAAAGGCTTCTTGAAGGGAAAGATGTAACTCTATGAGATGAATTAACAGAACACAGAACAGTTTCTCAGAAAGCTTCTTTTCAGTTTTGAACGGAAGATATTTCCTTTTTCACCATAGCCCTCTATGGGCTTCCAAATATCCCTTTGCCAGTTCCACAAGAACAGCCTTAGCGAAAGGCTTCTTGAAGGGAAAGATGTAACTCTGTGAGATGAACTAACAGAACACAGAGCAGTTTCTCAGAAAGCTTCTTTCCAGTTTTGAACGGAAGATATTTCCTTTTTCACCATAGCCCTCTAAGTGCTTCCAAATATCCCTTTGCCAATTCCACAAGAACAGCCTTAGCGAAACGATTCTTGAAGGGAAAGATGTAACTCTGTGAGATGAATTAACAGAACACAGAGCAGTTTCTCAGAAAGCTTCTTTCCAGTTTTGAACGGAAGATATTTCCTTTTTCACCATAGCCCTCTATGGGCTTCCAAATATCCCTTTGCCAATTCCACAAGAACAGCCTTAGTGAAAGGCTTCTTGAAGGGAAAGATGTAACTCTGTGAGTTGAATTAACAGAACACAGAGCAGTTTCTCAGAAAGCTTCTTTCCAGTTTTGAACGGAAGATATTTCCTTTTTCACCATAGCCCTCTATGGGCTTCCAAATATCCCTTTGCCAATTCCACAAGAACAGCCTTAGCGAAAGGCTTCTTGAAGGGAAAGATGTAACTCTGTGAGATGAACTAACAGAACACAGAGCAGTTTCTCAGAAAGCTTCTTTCCAGTTTTGAACGGAAGATATTTCCTTTTTCACCATAGCCCTCTATTCGCTTCCAAATATCCCTTTGCCAATTCCACAAGAACAGCCTTAGCGAAAGGCTTCTTGAAGGGAAATATGTAACTCTGTGAGATGAATTAACAGAACACAGAACAGTTTCTCAGATAGCTTCTTTCCAGTTTTGAACGGAAGATATTTCCTTTTTCACCATAGCCCTCTATGGGCTTCCAAATATCCCTTTGCCAATTCCACAAGAACAGCCTTAGCGAAAGGCTTCTTGAAGGGAAAGATGTAACTCTGTGAGATGAATTAACAGAACACAGAGCAGTTTCTCAAAAGCTTCTTTCCAGTTTTGAACGGAAGATATTTCCTTTTTCACCATAGCCGTCTATGGGCTTCCAAATATCCTTTTGCCAATTCCACAAGAACAGCCTTAGCGAAAGGCTTCTTGAAGGGAAAGATGTAACTCTGTGAGATGAATTAACAGAACACAGAGCAGTTTCTCAGAAAGCTTCTTTCCAGTTTTGAACGGAAGATATTTCCTTTTTCACCATAGCCCTCTATTGGCTTCCAAATATCCCTTTGCCAATTCCACAAGAACAGCCTTAGCGAAAGGCTTCTTGAAGGGAAATATGTAACTCTGTGAGATGAATTAACAGAACACAGAACAGTTTCTCAGAAAGCTTCTTTCCAGTTTTGAACGGAAGATATTTCCTTTTTCACCATAGCCCTCTATGGGCTTCCAAATATCCCTTTGCCAATTCCACAAGAACAGCCTTAGCGAAAGGCTTCTTGAAGGGAAAGATGTAACTCTGTGAGATGAATTAACAGAACACAGAGCAGTTTCTCAGAAAGCTTCTTTCCAGTTTTGAACGGAAGATATTTCCTTTTTCACCATAGCCCTCTATGGGCTTCCAAATATCCCTTTGCCAATTCCACAAGAACAGCCTTAGCGAAAGGCTTCTTGAAGGGAAAGATGTAACTCTGTGAGATGAATTAACAGAACACAGAGCAGTTTCTCAGAAAGCTTCCTTCCAGTTTTGAACGGAAGATATTTCCTTTTTCACCATAGCCCTCTATTGGCTTCCAAATATCCCTTTGCCAATTCCACAAGAACAGCCTTAGCGAAAGGCTTCTTGAAGGGAAAGATGTAACACTGTGAGATGAATTAACAGAACACAGAGCAGTTTCTCAAAAGCTTCTTTCCAGTTTTGAACGGAAGATATTTCCTTTTTCACCATAGCCGTCTATGGGCTTCCAAATATCCTTTTGCCAATTCCACAAGAACAGCCTTAGCGAAAGGCTTCTTGAAGGGAAAGATGTAACTCTGTGAGATGAATTAACAGAACACAGAGCAGTTTCTCAGAAAGCTTCTTTCCAGTTTTGAACGGAAGATATTTCCTTTTTCACCATAGCCCTCTATGGGCTTCCAAATATCCCTTTGCCAATTCCACAAGAACAGCCTTAGCGAAAGGCTTCTTGAAGGGAAAGATGTAACTCTGTGAGATGAACTAACAGAACACAGAGCAGTTTCTCAGAAAGCTTCTTTCCAGTTTTGAACGGAAGATATTTCCTTTTTCACCATAGCCGTCTATGGGCTTCCAAATATCCCTTTGCCAATTCCACAAGAACAGCCTTAGCGAAAGGCTTCTTGAAGGGAAAGATGTAACTCTGTGAGATGAATTAACAGAACACAGAACAGTTTCTCAGAAAGCTTCTTTCCAGTTTTGAACGGAAGATATTTCCTTTTTCACCATAGCCCTCTATGGGCTTCCAAATATCCCTTTGCCAATTCCACAAGAACAGCCTTAGCGAAAGGCTTCTTGAAGTGAAAGATGTAACTCTGTGAGATGAATTAACAGAACACAGAACAGTTTCTCAGAAACTTCTTTTCAGTTTTGAACGGAAGATATTTCCTTTTTCACCATAGCCCTCTATGGGCTTCCAAATATCCCTTTGCCAATTCCACAAGAACAGCCTTAGCGAAAGGCTTCTTCAAGGGAAAGATGTAACTCTGTGAGATGAATTAACAGAACACAGAGCAGTTTCTCAGAAAGCTTCTTTCCAGTTTTGAACGGAAGATATTTCCTTTTTCACCATAGCCCTCTATGGGCTTACAAATATCCCTTTGCCAATTCCACAAGAACAGCCTTAGCGAAACGATTCTTGAAGGGAAAGATGTAACTCTGTGAGATGAACTAACAGAACACAGAGCAGTTTCTCAGAAAGCTTCTTTCCAGTTTTGAACGGAAGATATTTCCTTTTTCACCATAGCCGTCTATGGGCTTCCAAATATCCCTTTGCCAATTCCACAAGAACAGCCTTAGCGAAAGGCTTCTTGAAGGGAAAGATGTAACTCTGTGAGATGAATTAACAGAACACAGAACAGTTTCTCAGAAAGTTTCTTTCCAGTTTTGAACGGAAGATAATTCCTTTTTCACCATAGCCCTCTATGGGCTTCCAAATATCCCTTTGCCAATTCCACAAGAACAGCCTTAGCGAAAGGCTTCTTGAAGTGAAAGATGTAACTCTGTGAGATGAATTAACAGAACACAGAGCAGTTTCTCAGAAAGCTACTTCCCAGTTTTGAACGGAAGATATTTCCTTTTTCACCATAGCCCTCTATGGGCTTCCAAATATCCCTTTGCCAATTCCACAAGAACAGCCTTAGCGAAAGGCTTCTTGAAGGGAAAGATGTAACTCTGTGAGATGAATTAACAGAACACAGAGCAGTTTCTCAGAAAGCTTCTTTCTAGTTTTGAACGGAAGATATTCCCTTTTTCACCATAGCCCTCTATGGGCTTCCAAATATCCCTTTGCGAATTCCACAAGAGCAGCCTTAGCGAAAGGCTTCTTGAACGGAAAGATGTAACTCTGTGAGATGAATTAACAGAACACAGAGCAGTTTCTCAGAAGGCTTCTTTCCAGTTTTGAACCGAAGATATTTCCTTTTTCACCATAGCCCTCTATGGGCTTCCAAATATCCCTTTGCCAATTCCACAAGAACAGCCTTAGCGAAAGGCTTCTTGAAGTGAAAGATGTAACTCTGCGAGATGAATTAACGGAACACAGAACAGTTTCTCAGAAAGCTTCTTTTCAGTTTTGAACGGAAGATATTTCCTTTTTCACCATAGCCCTCTATGGGCTTCCAAATATCCCTTTGCCAATTCCACAAGAACAGCCTTAGCGAAAGGCTTCTTGAAGGGAAAGATGTAACTCTGTGAGATGAACTAACAGAACACAGAGCAGTTTCTCAGAAAGCTTCTTTCCAGTTTTGAACGGAAGATATTTCCTTTTTCACCCTAGCCCTCTATGGGCTTCCAAATATCCCTTTGCCAATTCCACAAGAACAGCCTTACCGAAAGGCTTCTTGAAGGGAAAGATGTAACTCTGTGAGATGAATTAACAGAACACAGAGCAGTTTCTCAAAAGCTTCTTTCCAGTTTTGAACGGAAGATATTTCCTTTTTCACCATAGACCTCTATGGGCTTCCAAATATCCCTTTGCCAATTCGACAAGAACAGCCTTAGCGAAAGGCTTCTTGAAGGGAAAGATGTAACTCTGTGAGATGAATTAACAGAACACAGAGCAGTTTCTCAGAAAGCTTCTTTCCAGTTTTGAACGGAAGATATTTCCTTTTTCACCATAGGCCTCTATGGGCTTCCAAATATCCCTTTGCCAATTCCACAAGAACAGCCTTAGTGAAAGGCTTCTTGAAGGGAAAGATGTAACTCTGTGAGATGAATTAACAGAACACAGAGCAGTTTCTCAGAAAGCTTCTTTCCAGTTTTGAAAGGAAGATATTTCCTTTTTCACCATAGCCCTCTATGGGCTTCCAAATATCCCTTTGCCAATTCCACAAGAACAGCCTTAGCGAAAGGCTTCTTGAAGGGAAAGATGTAACTCTGTGAGATGAACTAACAGAACACAGAGCAGTTTCTCAGAAAGCTTCTTTCCAGATTTGAACGGAAGATATTTCCTTTTTCACCATAGCCCTCTATTGGCTTCCAAATATCCCTTTGCCAATTCCACAAGAACAGCCTTAGCGAAAGGCTTCTTGAAGGGAAATATGTAACTCTGTGAGATGAATTAACAGAACACAGAACAGTTTCTCAGAAAGCTTCTTTCCAGTTTTGAACGGAAGATATTTCCTTTTTCACCATAGCCCTCTATGGGCTTCCAAATATCCCTTTGCCAATTCCACAAGAACAGCCTTATCGAAAGGCTTCTTGAAGGGAAAGATGTAACTCTGTGAGATGAATTAACAGAACACAGAGCAGTTTCTCAGAAAGCTTCTATCCAGTTTTGAACGGAAGATATTTCCTTTTTCACCATAGCCCTCTATGGGCTTCCAAATATCCCTTTGCCAATTCCACAAGAACAGCCTTAGCGAAAGGCTTCTTGAAGGGAAAGATGTAACTCTATGAGATGAATTAACAGAACACAGAACAGTTTCTCAGAAAGCTTCTTTTCAGTTTTGAACGGAAGATATTTCCTTTTTCACCATAGCCCTCTATGGGCTTCCAAATATCCCTTTGCCAGTTCCACAAGAACAGCCTTAGCGAAAGGCTTCTTGAAGGGAAACATGTAACTCTGTGAGATGAACTAACAGAACACAGAGCAGTTTCTCAGAAAGCTTCTTTCCAGTTTTGAACGGAAGATATTTCCTTTTTCACCATTGCCCTCTAAGGGCTTCCAAATATCCCTTTGCCAATTCCACAAGAACAGCCTTAGCGAAAGGCTTCTTGAAGGGAAAGATGTAACTCTGTGAGATGAATTAACAGAACACAGAGCTGTTTCTCAAAAGCTTCTTTCCAGTTTTGAACGGAAGATATTTCCTTTTTCACCATAGCCGTCTATGGGCTTCCAAATATCCTTTTGCCAATTCCACAAGAACAGCCTTAGCGAAAGGCTTCTTGAAGGGAAAGATGTAACTCTGTGAGATGAATTAAGAGAACACAGAGCAGTTTCTCAGAAAGCTTCTTTCTAGTTTTGAACGGAAGATATTTCCTTTTTCACCATAGCCGTCTATGGGCTTCCAAATATCCCTTTGCCAATTCCACAAGAACAGCTTTAGCGAAAGGCTTCTTGAAGGGAAAGATGTAACTCTGTGAGATGAATTAACAGAACACAGAGCAGTTTCTCAGAAAGCTTCTTTCCAGTTTTGAACGGAAGATATTTCCTTTTTCACCATAGCCCTCTATGGGCTTCCAAATATCCCTTTGCGAATTCCACAAGAACAGCCTTAGCGAAAGGCTTCTTCAAGGGAAAGATGTAACTCTGTGAGATGAATTAACAGAACACAGAGCAGTTTCTCAGAAAGCTTCTTTCCAGTTTTGAACGGAAGATATTTCCTTTTTCACCATAGCCCTCTATGGGCTTCCAAATATCCCTTTGCCAATTCCACAAGAACAGCCTTAGCGAAAGGCTTCTTGAAGGGAAAGATGTAACTCTGTGAGATGAATTAACAGAACACAGAGCAGTTTCTCAGAAAGCTTCTTTCCAGTTTTGAAAGGAAGATATTTCCTTTTTCACCATAGCCCTCTATTGGCTTCCAAATATCCATTTGCCAATTCCACAAGAACAGCCTTAACGAAAGGCTTCTTGAAGGGAAATATGTAACTCTGTGAGATGAATTAACAGAACACAGAACAGTTTCTCAGAAAGCTTCTTTCCAGTTTTGAACGGAAGATATTTCCTTTTTCACCATAGCCGTCTATGGGCTTCCAAATATCCCTTTGCCAATTCCACAAGAACAGCCTTAGCGAAAGGCTTCTTGAAGGGAAAGATGTAACTCTGTGAGATGAATTAACAGAACACAGAGCAGTTTCTCAGAAAGCTTCTTTCCAGTTTTGAACGGAAGATATTTCCTTTTTCACCATAGCCCTCTATGGGCTTCCAAATATCCCTTTGCCAATTCCACAAGAACAGCCTTAGCGAAAGGCTTCTTGAAGGGAAAGATGTAACTCTGTGAGATGAATTAACAGAACACAGAGCAGTTTCTCAGAAAGCTTCTTTCCAGTTTTGAACGGAAGATATTTCCTTTTTCACCATAGCCCTCTATTGGCTTCCAAATATCACTTTGCCAATTCCACAAGAACAGCCTTAGCGAAAGGCTTCTTGAAGGGAAAGATGTAACTCTGTGAGATGAATTAACAGAACACAGAGCAGTTTCTCAAAAGCTTCTTTCCAGTTTTGAACGGAAGATATTTCCTTTTTCACCATAGCCGTCTATGGGCTTCCAAATATCCTTTTGCCAATTCCACAAGAACAGCCTTAGCGAAAGGCTTCTTGAAGGGAAAGATGTAACTCTGTGAGATGAATTAACAGAACACAGAGCAGTTTCTCAGAAAGCTTCTTTCCAGTTTTGAACGGAAGATATTTCCTTTTTCACCATAGCCCTCTATGGGCTTCCAAATATCCCTTTGCCAATTCCACAAGAACAGCCTTAGTGAAAGGCTTCTTGAAGGGAAAGATGTAACTCTGTGAGTTGAATTAACAGAACACAGAGCAGTTTCTCAGAAAGCTTCTTTCCAGTTTTGAACGGAAGATATTTCCTTTTTCACCATAGCCCTCTATGGGCTTCCAAATATCCCTTTGCCAATTCCACAAGAACAGCCTTAGCGAAAGGCTTCTTGAAGGGAAAGATGTAACTCTGTGAGATGAACTAACAGAACACAGAGCAGTTTCTCAGAAAGCTTCTTTCCAGTTTTGAACGGAAGATATTTCCTTTTTCACCATAGCCCTCTATTCTCTTCCAAATATCCCTTTGCCAATTCCACAAGAACAGCCTTAGCGAAAGGCTTCTTGAACTGAAAGATGTAACTCTGTGAGATGAATTAACAGAACACAGAACAGTTTCTCAGAAAGCTTCTTTTCAGTTTTGAACGGAAGATATTTCCTTTTTCACCATAGCCCTCTATGGGCTTCCAAATATCCCTTTGCCAATTCCACAAGAACAGCCTTAGCGAAAGGCTTCTTGAAGGGAAAGATGTAACTCTGTGAGTTGAATTAACAGAACACAGAGCAGTTTCTCAGAAAGCTTCTTTCCAGTTTTGAACGGAAGATATTTCCTTTTTCACCATAGCCCTCTATGGGCTTCCAAATATCCCTTTGCCAATTCCACAAGAACAGCCTTAGCGAAAGGCTTCTTGAAGGGAAAGATGTAACTCTGTGAGATGAACTAACAGAACACAGAGCAGTTTCTCAGAAAGCTTCTTTCCAGTTTTGAACGGAAGATATTTCCTTTTTCACCATAGCCCTCTATGGGCTTCCAAATATCCCTTTGCCAATTCCACAAGAACAGCCTTAGCGAAAGGCTTCTTGAAGGGAAATATGTAACTCTGTGAGATGAATTAACAGAACACAGAACAGTTTCTCAGAAAGCTTCTTTCCAGTTTTGAACGGAAGATATTTCCTTTTTCACCATAGCCCTCTATGGGCTTCCAAATATCCCTTTGCCAATTCCACAAGAACAGCCTTAGCGAAAGGCTTCTTGAAGGGAAAGATGTAACTCTGTGAGATGAATTAACAGAACACAGAGCAGTTTCTCAGAAAGCTTCTATCCAGTTTTGAACGGAAGATATTTCCTTTTTCACCATAGCCCTCTATGGGCTTCCAAATATCCCTTTGCCAATTCCACAAGAACAGCCTTAGCGAAAGGCTTCTTCAAGGGAAAGATGTAACTCTATGAGATGAATTAACAGAACACAGAACAGTTTCTCAGAAAGCTTCTTTTCAGTTTTGAACGGAAGATATTTCCTTTTTCACCATAGCCCTCTATGGGCTTCCAAATATCCCTTTGCCAGTTCCACAAGAACAGCCTTAGCGAAAGGCTTCTTGAAGGGAAAGATGTAACTCTGTGAGATGAACTAACAGAACACAGAGCAGTTTCTCAGAAAGCTTCTTTCCAGTTTTGAACGGAAGATATTTCCTTTTTCACCATAGCCCTCTAAGTGCTTCCAAATATCCCTTTGCCAATTCCACAAGAACAGCCTTAGCGAAACGATTCTTGAAGGGAAAGATGTAACTCTGTGAGATGAATTAACAGAACACAGAGCAGTTTCTCAGAAAGCTTCTTTTCAGTTTTGAACGGAAGATATTTCCTTTTTCACCATAGCCCTCTATGGGCTTCCAAATATCCCTTTGCCAATTCCACAAGAACAGCCTTAGCGAAAGGCTTCTTGAAGGGAAAGATGTAACTCTGTGAGATGAACTAACAGAACACAGAGCAGTTTCTCAGAAAGCTTCTTTCCAGTTTTGAACGGAAGATATTTCCTTTTCACCATAGCCCTCTATGGGCTTCCAAATATCCCTTTGCCAATTCCACAAGAACAGCCTTACCGAAAGGCTTCTTGAAGGGAAAGATGTAACTCTGTGAGATGAATTAAGAGAACACAGAGCAGTTTCTCAAAATCTTCTTTCCAGTTTTGAACGGAAGATATTTCCTTTTTCACCATAGCCGTCTATGGGCTTCCAAATATCCCTTTGCCAATTCCACAAGAACAGCTTTAGCGAAAGGCTTCTTGAAGGGAAAGATGTAACCCTGTGAGATGAATTAACAGAACACAGAGCAGTTTCTCAGAAAGCTTCTTTACAGTTTTGAACGGAAGATATTTCCTTTTTCACCAAAGCCCTCTATGGGCTTCCAAGTATCCCTTTGCCAATTCCACAAGAACACACTTAGCGAAAGGCTTCTTGAAGGGAAAGATGTAACTCTGTGAGATGAATTAACAGAACACAGAGCAGTTTCTCAGAAAGCTTCTTTCCAGTTTTGAACGGAAGATATTTCCTTTTTCACCATAGCCCTCTATGGGCTTCCAAGTATCCCTTTGCCAATTCCACAAGAACA
The DNA here is from genome assembly GCF_047675955.1 of Chlorocebus sabaeus. Classification (NCBI taxonomy): domain Eukaryota; kingdom Metazoa; phylum Chordata; class Mammalia; order Primates; family Cercopithecidae; genus Chlorocebus; species Chlorocebus sabaeus. The sequence continues at coordinate 101,495 of NW_027328136.1, read as the reverse complement.
CACTTAGCGAAAGGCTTCTTGAAGGGAACGATGTAACTCTGTGAGATGAATTAACAGAACACAGAGCAGTTTCTCAGAAAGCTTCTTTCCAGTTTTGAACGGAAGATATTTCCTTTTTCACCATAGCCCTCTATGGGCTTCCAAATATCCCTTTGCCAATTCCACAAGAACAGCCTTAGTGAAAGGATTCTTGAAGGGAAAGATGTAACTCTGTGAGATGAATTAACAGAACACAGAGCAGTTTCTCAGAAAGCTTCTTTCCAGTTTTGAACGGAAGATATTTCCTTTTTCACCATAGCCCTCTATGGGCTTCCAAATATCCCTTTGCCAATTCCACAAGAACAGCCTTAGCGAAAGGCTTCTTGAAGGGAAAGATGTAACTCTGTGAGATGAATTAACAGAACACAGAGCAGTTTCTCAGAAAGCTTCTATCCAGTTTTGAACGGAAGATATTTCCTTTTTCACCATAGCCCTCTATGGGCTTCCAAATATCCCTTTGCCAATTCCACAAGAACAGCCTTAGCGAAAGGCTTCTTGAAGGGAAAGATGTAACTCTGTGAGATGAATTAACAGAACACAGAGCAGTTTCTCAGAAAGCTTCTTTCCAGTTTTGAACGGAAGATATTTCCTTTTTCACCATAGCCCTCTATGGGCTTCCAAATATCCCTTTGCCAATTCCACAAGAACAGCCTTAGCGAAAGGCTTCTTGATGGGAAATATGTAACTCTGTGAGATGAATTAACAGAACACAGAACAGTTTCTCAGAAAGCTTCTTTCCAGTTTTGAACGGAAGATATTTCCTTTTTCACCATAGCCCTCTATGGGCTTCCAAATATCCCTTTGCCAATTCCACAAGAACAGCCTTAGCGAAAGGCTTCTTGAAGGGAAAGATGTAACTCTGTGAGATGAATTAACAGAACACAGAGCAGTTTCTCAGAAAGCTTCTTTCCAGTTTTGAACGGAAGATATTTCCTTTTTCACCATAGCCCTCTATGGGCTTCCAAATATCCCTTTGCCAATTCCACAAGAACAGCCTTAGCGAAAGGCTTCTTGAAGGGAAAGATGTAACTCTGTGAGATGAATTAACAGAACACAGAGCAGTTTCTCAGAAAGCTTCTTTCCAATTTTGAACGGAAGATATTTCCTTTTTCACCATAGCCCTCTATTGGCTTCCAAATATCCCTTTGCCAATTCCACAAGAACAGCCTTAGCGAAAGGCTTCTTGAAGGGAAAGATGTAACTCTGTGAGATGAATTAACAGAACACAGAGCAGTTTCTCAAAAGCTTCTTTCCAGTTTTGAACGGAAGATATTTCCTTTTTCACCATAGCCGTCTATGGGCTTCCAAATATCCTTTTGCCAATTCCACAAGAACAGCCTTAGCGAAAGGCTTCTTGAAGGGAAAGATGTAACTCTGTGAGTTGAATTAACAGAACACAGAGCAGTTTCTCAGAAAGCTTCTTTCCAGTTTTGAACGGAAGATATTTCCTTTTTCACCATAGCCCTCTATGGGCTTCCAAATATCCCTTTGCCAATTCCACAAGAACAGCCTTAGCGAAAGGCTTCTTGAAGGGAAAGATGTAACTCTGTGAGATGAATTAACAGAACACAGAGCAGTTTCTCAGAAAGCTTCTATCCAGTTTTGAACGGAAGATATTTCCTTTTTCACCATAGCCCTCTATGGGCTTCCAAATATCCCTTTGCCAATTCCACAAGAACAGCCTTAGCGAAAGGCTTCTTGAAGGGAAAGATGTAACTCTGTGAGATGAATTAACAGAACACAGAGCAGTTTCTCAGAAAGCTTCTTTCCAGTTTTGAACGGAAGATATTTCCTTTTTCACCATAGCCCTCTATGGGCTTCCAAATATCCCTTTGCCAATTCCACAAGAACAGCCTTAGCGAAAGGCTTCTTGAAGGGAAAGATGTAACTCTGTGAGATGAATTAACAGAACACAGAGCAGTTTCTCAAAAGCTTCTTTCCAGTTTTGAACGGAAGATATTTCCTTTTTCACCATAGCCGTCTATGGGCTTCCAAATATCCCTTTGCCAATTCCACAAGAACAGCCTTACCGAAAGGCTTCTTGAAGGGAAAGATGTAACTCTGTGAGATGAATTAACAGAACACAGAGCAGTTTCTCAGAAAGCTTCTTTCCAGTTTTGAACGGAAGATATTTCCTTTTTCACCATAGCCCTATATGGGCTTCCAAATATCCCTTTGCCAATTCCAGAAGAACAGCCTTAGCGAAAGGCTTCTTGAAGGGAAAGATGTAACTCTGTGAGATGAACTAACAGAACACAGAGCAGTTTCTCAGAAAGCTTCTTTCCAGTTTTGAACGGAAGATATTTCCTTTTTCACCATAGCCGTCTATGGGCTTCCAAATATCCCTTTGCCAATTCCACAAGAACAGCCTTAGCGAAAGGCTTCTTGAAGGGAAAGATGTAACTCTGTGAGATGAATTAACAGAACACAGAACAGTTTCTCAGAAAGGTTCTTTCCAGTTTTGAACGGAAGATATTTCCTTTTTCACCATAGCCCTCTATGGGCTTCCAAATATCCCTTTGCCAATTCCACAAGAACAGCCTTAGCGAAAGGCTTCTTGAAGTGAAAGATGTAACTCTGTGAGATGAATTAACAGAACACAGAACAGTTTCTCAGAAAGCTTCTTTTCAGTTTTGAACGGAAGATATTTCCTTTTTCACCATAGCCCTCTATGGGCTTCCAAATATCCCTTTGCCAATTCCACAAGAACAGCCTTAGCGAAAGGCTTCTTGAAGGGAAAGATGTAACTCTGTGAGATGAATTAACAGAACACAGAACACTTTCTCAGAAAGCTTCTTTCCAGTTTTGAACGGAAGATATTTCCTTTTTCACCATAGACCTCTTTGGGCTTCCAAATATCCCTTTGCCAATTCCACAAGAACAGCCTTAGCGAAAGGCTTCTTGAAGGGAAAGATGTAACTCTGTGAGATGAATTAACAGAACACAGAGCAGTTTCTCAGAAAGCTACTTTCCAGTTTTGAACGGAAGATATTTCCTTTTTCACCATAGCCCTCTATGGGCTTCCAAATATCCCTATGCCAATTCCACAAGAACAGCCTTAGCGAAAGGCTTCTTGAAGGGAAAGATGTAACTCTGTGAGATGAATTAACAGAACACAGAGCAGTTTCTCAGAAAGCTTCTTTCTAGTTTTGAACGGAAGATATTTCCTTTTTCACCATAGCCCTCTATGGGCTTCCAAATATCCCTTTGCGAATTCCACAACAACAGCCTTAGCCAAAGGCTTCTTGAACGGAAAGATGTAACTCTGTGAGATGAATTAACAGAACACAGAGCAGTTTCTCAGAAAGCTTCTTTCCAGTTTTGAACCGAAGATATTCCCTTTTTCACCATAGCCCTCTATGGGCTTCCAAATATCCCTTTGCCAATTCCACAAGAACAGCCTTAGCGAAAGGCTTCTTGAAGTGAAAGATGTAACTATGTGAGATGAATTAACAGAACACAGAGCAGTTTCTCAGAAAGCTTCTTTCCAGTTTTGAACGGAAGATATTTCCTTTTTCACCATAAGCCTCTATGGGCTTCCAAATATCCCTTTGCCAATTCCACAAGAACAGCCTTAGTGAAAGGCTTCTTGAAGGGAAAGATGTAACTCTGTGAGATGAATTAACAGAACACAGAGCAGTTTCTCAGAAAGTTTCTTTCCAGTTTTGAAAGGAAGATATTTCCTTTTTCACCATAGCCCTCTATGGGCTTCCAAATATCCCTTTGCCAATACCCAAGAACAGCCTTAGCGAAAGGCTTCTTGAAGGGAAAGATGTAACTCTGTGAGATGAATTAACAGAACACGGAGCAGTTTCTCAGAAAGCTTCTTTCCAGTTTTGAACGGAAGATATTTCCTTTTTCACCATAGCCCTCTATGGGCTTCCAAATATCCCTTTGCCAATTCCACAAGAACAGCCTTAGCGAAAGGCTTCTTGAAGGGAAAGATGTAACTCTGTGAGATGAATTAACAGAACACAGAGCAGTTTCTCAGAAAGCTTCTTTCCAGTTTTGAACGGAAGATATTTCCTTTTTCACCATAGCCCTCTATGGGCTTCCAAATATCCCTTTGCCAATTCCACAAGAACAACCTTAGCGAAAGGCTTCTTGAAGGGAAAGATGTAACTCTGTGAGATGAACTAAGAGAACACAGAGCAGTTTCTCAGAAAGCTTCTTTCCAGTTTTGAACGGAAGATATTTCCTTTTTCACCATAGCCCTCTATGGGCTTCCAAATATCCCTTTGCCAATTCCACAAGAACAGCCTTAGCGAAAGGCTTCTTGAAGGGAAAGATGTAACTCTGTGAGATGAATTAACAGAACACAGAACAGTTTCTCAGAAAGCTTCTTTCCAGTTTTGAACGGAAGATATTTCCTTTTTCACCATAGCCCTCTATGGGCTTCCAAATATCCCTTTGCCAATTCCACAAGAACAGCCTTAGCGAAAGGCTTCTTGGAGGGAAAGATGTAACTCTGTGAGATGAATTAACAGAACACAGAGCAGTTTCTCAGAAAGCTACTTTCCAGTTTTGAACGGAAGATATTTCCTTTTTCACCATAGCCCTCTATGGGCTTCCAAATATCCCTTTGCCAATTCCACAAGAACAGCCTTAGCGAAAGGCTTCTTGAAGGGAAAGATGTAACTCTGTGAGATGAATTAACAGAACACAGAGCAGTTTCTCAGAAAGCTTCTTTCCAGTTTTGAACGGAAGATATTTCCTTTTTCACCATAGCCCTCTATGGGCTTCCAAATATCCCTTTGCCAATTCCACAAGAACAGCCTTAGCGAAAGGCTTCTTGAAGGGAAAGATGTAACTCTGTGAGATGAATTAACAGAACACAGAGCAGTTTCTCAGAAAGCTTCTTTCCAGTTTTGAACGGAAGATATTTCCTTTTTCACCATAGCCCTCTATGGGCTTCCAAATATCCCTTTGCCAATTCCACAAGAACAGCCTTAGCGAAAGGCTTCTTGAAGGGAAAGATTTAACTCTGTGAGATGAACTAACAGAACACAGAGCAGTTTCTCAGAAAGCTTCTTTCCAGTTTTGAACGGAAGATATTTCCTTTTTCACCATAGCTGTCTATGGGCTTCCAAATATCCCTTTGCCAATTCCACAAGAACAGCCTTAGCGAAAGGCTTCTTGAAGGGAAAGATGTAACTCTGTGAGATGAATTAACAGAACACAGAACAGTTTCTCAGAAAGCTTCTTTCCAGTTTTGAACGGAAGATATTTCCTTTTTCACCATAGCCCTCTATGGGCTTCCAAATATCCCTTTGCCAATTCCACAAGAACAGCCTTAGCGAAAGGCTTCTTGAAGGGAAAGATGTAACTCTGTGAGATGAATTAACAGAACACAGAGCAGTTTCTCAGAAAGCTTCTTTCCAGTTTTGAACGGAAGATATTTCCTTTTTCACCATAGCCCTCTATGGGCTTCCAAATATCCCTTTGCCAATTCCACAAGAACAGCCTTAGCGAAAGGCTTCTTGAAGGGAAAGATGTAACTCTGTGAGATGAATTAACAGAACACAGAGCAGTTTCTCAGAAAGCTTCTTTCTAGTTTTGAACGGAAGATATTTCCTTTTTCACCATAGCCCTCTATGGGCTTCCAAATATCCCTTTGCCAATTCCACAAGAACAGCCTTAGCGAAAGGCTTCTTGAAGGGAAAGATGTAACTCTGTGAGATGAATTAACAGAACACAGAGCAGTTTCTCAGAAAGCTTCTTTCCAGTTTTGAACGGAAGATATTTCCTTTTTCACCATAGCCCTCTATGGGCTTCCAAATATCCCTTTGCCAATTCCACAAGAACAGCCTTAGCGAAAGGCTTCTTGAAGTGAAAGATGTAACTCTGTGAGATGAATTAACAGAACACAGAACAGTTTCTCAGAAAGCTTCTTTTCAGTTTTGAACGGAAGATATTTCCTTTTTCACCATAGCCCTCTATGGGCTTCCAAATATCCCTTTGCCAATTCCACAAGAACAGCCTTAGCGAAAGGCTTCTTGAAGGGAAAGATGTAACTCTGTGAGATGAATTAACAGAACACAGAGCAGTTTCTCAGAAAGCTTCTTTCCAGTTTTGAACGGAAGGTATTTCCTTTTTCACCATAGCCCTCTAAGGGCTTCCAAATATCCCTTTGCCAATTCCACAAGAACAGCCTTAGCGAAAGGCTTCTTGAAGGGAAAGATGTAACTCTGTGAGATGAATTAACAGAACACAGAGCAGTTTCTCAAAAGCTTCTTTCCAGTTTTGAACGGAAGATATTTCCTTTTTCACCATAGCCGTCTATGGGCTTCCAAATATCCTTTTGCCAATTCCACAAGAACAGCCTTAGCGAAAGGCTTCTTGAAGGGAAAGATGTAACTCTGTGAGATGAATTAACAGAACACAGAGCAGTTTCTCAGAAAGCTTCTTTCCAGTTTTGAACGGAAGATATTTCCTTTTTCACCATAGCCCTCTATGGGCTTCCAAATATCCCTTTGCCAATTCCACAAGAACAGCCTTAGCGAAAGGCTTCTTGAAGGGAAAGATTTAACTCTGTGAGATGAACTAACAGAACACAGAGCAGTTTCTCAGAAAGCTTCTTTCCAGTTTTGAACGGAAGATATTTCCTTTTTCACCATAGCCCTCTATGGGCTTCCAAATATCCCTTTGCCAATTCCACAAGAACAGCCTTAGCGAAAGGCTTCTTGAAGGGAAAGATGTAACTCTGTGAGATGAATTAACAGAACACAGAGCAGTTTCTCAGAAAGCTTCTTTCCAGTTTTGAACGGAAGATATTTCCTTTTTCACCATAGCCCTCTATAGGCTTCCAAATATCCCTTTGCCAATTCCACAAGAACAGCCTTAGCGAAAGGCTTCTTGAAGGGAAAGATGTAACTCTGTGAGATGAATTAACAGAACACAGAGCATTTTCTCAGAAAGCTTCTTTCCAGTTTTGAACGGAAGATATTTCCTTTTTCACCATAGCCCTCTATGGGCTTCTAAATATCCCTTTGCCAATTCCACAAGAACAGCCTTAGCGAAAGGCTTCTTGAAGGGAAAGATGTAACTCTGTGAGATGAATTAACAGAACACAGAGCAGTTTCTCAGAAAGCTTCTTTCAAGTTTTGAACGGAAGATATTCCCTTTTTCACCATAGCCCTCTATGGGCTTCCAAATATCCCTTTGCCAATTCCACAAGAACAGCCTTAGCGAAAGGCTTCTTGAAGGGAAAGATGTAACTCTGTGAGATGAATTAACAGAACACAGAGCAGTTTCTCAAAAGCTTCTTTCCAGTTTTGAACGGAAGATATTTCCTTTTTCACCATAGCCGTCTATGGGCTTCCAAATATCCTTTTGCCAATTCCACAAGAACAGCCTTAGCGAAAGGCTTCTTGAAGTGAAAGATGTAACTCTGTGAGATGAATTAACAGAACACAGACCAGTTTCTCAGAAAGCTTCTTTCCAGTTTTGAACGGAAGATATTTCCTTTTTCACCATAGCCCTCTATGAGCTTCCAAATATCCCTTTGCCAATTCCACAAGAACAGACTTAGCGAAAGGTTTCTTGAAGGGAAAGATGTAACTCTGTGAGATGAATTAACAGAACACAGAGCAGTTTCTCAGAAAGCTTCTTTCCAGTTTTGAACGGAAGATATTTCCTTTTTCACCATAGCCCTCTATGGGCTTCCAAATATCCCTTTGCCAATTCCACAAGAACAGCCTTAGTGAAAGGCTTCTTGAAGGGAAAGATGTAACTCTGTGAGATGAATTAACAGAACACAGAGCAGTTTCTCAGAAAGCTTCTTTCCAGTTTTGAACGGAAGATATTTCCTTTTTCACCATAGCCCTCTATAGGCTTCCAAATATCCCTTTGCCAATTCCACAAGAACAGCCTTAGCGAAAGGCTTCTTGAAGGGAAAGATGTAACTCTGTGAGATGAATTAACAGAACACAGAGCAGTTTCTCAGAAAGCTTCTTTCTAGTTTTGAACGGAAGATATTTCCTTTTTCACCATAGCCCTCTATGGGCTTCCAAATATCCCTTTGCCAATTCCACAAGAACAGCCTTAGCGAAAGGCTTCTTGAAGGGAAAGATGTAACTCTGTGAGATGAATTAACAGAACACAGAGCAGTTTCTCAGAAAGCTTCTTTCCAGTTTTGAACGGAAGATATTTCCTTTTTCACCATAGCCCTCTATGGGCTTCCAAATATCGCTTTGCCAATTCCACAAGAACAGCCTTAGCGAAAGGCTTCTTGAAGTGAAAGACGTAACTCTGTGAGATGAATTAACAGAACACAGAACAGTTTCTCAGAAAGCTTCTTTCCAGTTTTGAACGGAAGATATTTCCTTTTTCACCATAGCCCTCTGTGGTCTTCCAAATATCCCTTTGCCAATTCCACAAGAACAGCCTTAGCGAAAGGCTTCTTGAAGGGAAAGATGTAACTCTGTGAGATGAATTAACAGAACACAGAGCAGTTTCTCAGAAAGCTTCTATCCAGTTTTGAACGGAAGATATTTCCTTTTTCACCATAGCCCTCTATGGGCTTCCAAATATCCCTTTGCCAATTCCACAAGAACAGCCTTAGCGAAAGGCTTCTTGAAGGGAAAGATGTAACTCTGTGAGATGAATTAACAGAACACAGAACAGTTTCTCAGAAAGCTTCTTTCCAGTTTTGAACGGAAGATATTTCCTTTTTCACCAAAGCCCTCTATGGGCTTCCAAATATCCCTTTGCCAATTCCACAAGAACAGCCTTAGCGAAAGGCTTCTTGAAGGGAAAGACGTAACTCTGTGAGATGAACTAACAGAACACAGAGCAGTTTCTCAGAAAGCTTCTTTCCAGTTTTGAACGGAAGATATTTCCTTTTTCACCATAGCCCTCTATTGGCTTCCAAATATCCCTTTACCAATTCCACAAGAACAGCCTTAGCGAAAGGCTTCTTGAAGGGAAAGATGTAACTCTGTGAGATGAATTAACAGAACACAGAGCAGTTTCTCAGAAAGCTTCTTTCCAGTTTTGAACGGAAGATATTTCCTTTTTCACCATAGCACTCTATGGGCTTCCAAATATCCCTTTGCCAATTCCACAAGAACAGCCTTAGCGAAAGGCTTCTTGAAGTGAAAGATGTAACTCTGTGAGATGAATTAACAGAACACAGAGCAGTTTCTCAGAAAGCTTCTTTCCAGTTTTGAACGGAAGATATTTCCTTTTTCACCATAGCCCTCTATGGGCTTCCAAATATCCCTTTGCCAATTCCACAAGAACAGCCTTAGCGAAAGGCTTCTTGAAGGGAAAGATGTAACTCTGTGAGATGAATTAACAGAACACAGAGCAGTTTCTCAAAAGCTTCTTTCCAGTTTTGAACGGAAGATATTTCCTTTTTCACCATAGCCGTCTATGGGCTTCCAAATATCCTTTTGCCAATTCCACAAGAACAGCCTTAGCGAAAGGCTTCTTGAAGGGAAAGATGTAACTCTGTGAGATGAATTAACAGAACACAGAGCAGTTTCTCAGAAAGCTTCTTTCCAGTTTTGAACGGAAGATATTTCCTTTTTCACCATAGCCCTCTATGGGCTTCCAAATATCCCTTTCCAATTCCACAAGAACAGCCTTAGCGAAAGGCTTCTTGAAGGGAAAGATGTAACTCTGTGAGATGAACTAACAGAACACAGGGCAGTTTCTCAGAAAGCTTCTTTCCAGTTTTCAACGGAAGATATTTCCTTTTTCACCATAGCCGTCTATGGGCTTCCAAATATCCCTGTGCCAATTCCACAAGAACAGCCTTAGCGAAAGGCTTCTTGAAGTGAAAGATGTAACTCTGTGTGATGAATTAACAGAACACAGAACAGTTTCTCAGAAAGCTTCTTTTCAGTTTTGAACGGAAGATATTTCCTTTTTCACCATAGCCCTCTATGGGCTTCCAAATATCCCTTTGCCAATTCCACAAGAACAGCCTTAGCGAAAGGCTTCTTGAAGGGAAAGATGTAACTCTGTGAGATGAATTAACAGAACACAGAGCATTTTCTCAGAAAGCTTCTTTCCAGTTTTGAACGGAAGATATTTCCTTTTTCACCATAGCCCTCTATGGGCTTCTAAATATCCCTTTGCCAATTCCACAAGAACAGCCTTAGCGAAAGGCTTCTTGAAGGGAAAGATGTAACTCTGTGAGATGAATTAACAGAACACAGAGCAGTTTCTCAGAAAGCTTCTTTCAAGTTTTGAACGGAAGATATTCCCTTTTTCACCATAGCCCTCTATGGGCTTCCAAATATCCCTTTGCCAATTCCACAAGAACAGCCTTAGCGAAAGGCTTCTTGAAGGGAAAGATGTAACTCTGTGAGATGAATTAACAGAACACAGAGCAGATTCTCAAAAGCTTCTTTCCAGTTTTGAACGGAAGATATTTCCTTTTTCACCATAGCCGTCTAGGGGCTTCCAAATATCCCTTTTCCAATTCCACAAGAACAGCCTTAGCGAAAGGCTTCTTGAAGGGAAAGATGTAACTCTGTGAGATGAATTCACAGAACACAGAACAGTTTCTCAGAAGGCTTCTTTCCAGTTTTGAACGAAGATATTTCCTTTTTCACCATAGCCCTCTAAGGGCTTCCAAATATCCCTTTGCCAATTCCACAAGAACAGCCTTAGCGAAAGGCTTCTTGAAGGGAAAGATGTAACTCTGTGAGATGAATTAACAGAACACAGAGCAGTTTCTCAAAAGCTTCTTTCCAGTTTTGAACGGAAGATATTTCCTTTTTCACCATAGCCGTCTATGGGCTTCCAAATATCCTTTTGCCAATTCCACAAGAACAGCCTTATCGAAAGGCTTCTTGAAGGGAAAGATGTAAATCTGTGAGATGAATTAACAGAACACAGAACAGTTTCTCAGAAAGCTTCTTTCCAGTTTTGAACGGAAGATATTTCCTTTTTCACCATAGCCCTCTATGGGCTTCCAAATATCCCTTTGCCAATTCCACAAGAACAGCCTTAGCGAAGGGCTTCTTGAAGGGAAAGATTTAACTCTGTGAGATGAACTAACAGAACACAGAGCAGTTTCTCAGAAAGCTTCTTTCTAGTTTTGAACGGAAGATATTTCCTTTTTCACCATAGCCCTCTATGGGCTTCCAAATATCCCTTTGCCAATTCCACAAGAACAGCCTTAGCGAAAGGCTTCTTGAACGGAAAGATGTAACTCTGTGAGATGAATTAACAGAACACAGAGCAGTTTCTCAGAAAGCTTCTTTCCAGTTTTGAACCGAAGATATTTCCTTTTTCACCATAGCCCTCTATAGGGTTCCAAATATCCCTTTGCCAATTCCACAAGAACAGCCTTAGCGAAAGGCTTCTTGAAGTGAAAAATGTAACTCTGTGAGATGAATTAACAGAACACAGAACAGTTTCTCAGAAAGCTTCTTTTCAGTTTTGAACGGAAGATATTTCCTTTTTCACCATAGCCCTCTATGGGCTTCCAAATATCCCTTTGCCAATTCCACAAGAACAACCTTAGCGAAAGGCTTCTTGAAGGGAAAGATGTAACTCTGTGAGATGAACTAAGAGAACACAGAGCAGTTTCTCAGAAAGCTTCTTTCCAGTTTTGAACGGAAGATATTTCCTTTTTCACCATAGCCCTCTATGGGCTTCCAAATATCCCTTTGCCAATTCCACAAGAACAGCCTTAGCGAAAGGCTTCTTGAAGGGAAAGATGTAACTCTGTGAGATGAATTAACAGAACACAGAGCAGTTTCTCAGAAAGCTTCTTTCCAGTTTTGAACGGAAGATATTTCCTTTTTCACCATAGCTGTCTATGGGCTTCCAAATATCCCTTTGCCAATTGCACAAGAACAGCCTTAGCGAAAGGCTTCTTGAAGGGAAAGATGTAACTCTGTGAGATGAATTAACAGAACACAGAGCAGTTTCTCAGAAAGCTTCTTTCCAGTTTTGAACGGAAGATATTTCCTTTTTCACCATAGCCCTCTATGGGCTTCCAAATATCCCTTTGCCAATTCCACAAGAACAGCCTTAGTGAAAGGCTTCTTGAAGGGAAAGATGTAACTCTGTGAGATGAATTAACAGAACACAGAGCAGTTTCTCAAAAGCTTCTTTCCAGTTTTGAACGGAAGATATTTCCTTTTTCACCATAGCCGTCTATGGGCTTCCAAATATCCTTTTGCCAATTCCACAAGAACAGCCTTAGCGAAAGGCTTCTTGAAGGGAAAGATGTAACTCTGTGAGATGAATTAACAGAACACAGACCAGTTTCTCAGAAAGCTTCTTTCCAGTTTTGAACGGAAGATATTTCCTTTTTCACCATAGCCCTCTATGGGCTTCCAAATATCCCTTTGCCAATTCCACAAGAACAGCCTTAGCGAAAGGCTTCTTGAAGGGAAAGATTTAACTCTGTGAGATGAACTAACAGAACACAGAGCAGTTTCTCAGAAAGCTTCTTTCCAGTTTTGAACGGAAGATATTTCCTTTTTCACCATAGCTGTCTATGGGCTTCCAAATATCCCTTTGCCAATTCCACAAGAACAGCCTTAGCGAAAGGCTTCTTGAAGGGAAAGATGTAACTCTGTGAGATGAATTAACAGAACACAGAACAGTTTCTCAGAAAGCTTCTTTCCAGTTTTGAACGGAAGATATTTCCTTTTTCACCATAGCCCTCTATGAGCTTCCAAATATCCCTTTGCCAATTCCACAAGAACAGCCTTAGCGAAAGGCTTCTTGAAGGGAAAGATGTAACTCTGTGAGATGAATTAACAGAACACAGAGCAGTTTCTCAGAAAGCTACTTTCCAGTTTTGAACGGAAGATATTTCCTTTTTCACCATAGCCCTCTATGGGCTTCCAAATATCCCTTTGCCAATTCCACAAGAACAGCCTTAGCGAAAGGCTTCTTGAAGGGAAAGATGTAACTCTGTGAGATGAATTAACAGAACACAGAGCAGTTTCTCAAAAGCTTCTTTCCAGTTTTGAACGGAAGATATTTCCTTTTTCACCATAGCCGTCTATGGGCTTCCAAATATCCTTTTGCCAATTCCACAAGAACAGCCTTAGCGAAAGGCTTCTTGAAGTGAAAGATGTAACTCTGTGAGATGAATTAACAGAACACAGACCAGTTTCTGAGAAAGCTTCTTTCCAGTTTTGAACGGAAGATATTTCCTTTTTCACCATAGCCCTCTATGAGCTTCCAAATATCCCTTTGCCAATTCCACAAGAGCAGACTTAGCGAAAGGTTTCTTGAAGGGAAAGATGTAACTCTGTGAGATGAATTAACAGAACACAGAGCAGTTTCTCAGAAAGCTTCTTTCCAGTTTTGAACGGAAGATATTTCCTTTTTCACCATAGCCCACTATGGGCTTCCAAATATCCCTTTGCCAATTCCACAAGAACAGACTTATCGAAAGGCTTCTTGAAGGGAAAGATGTAACTCTGTGAGATGAATTAACAGAACACAGAGCAGTTTCACAGAAAGCTTCTTTCCAGTTTTGAACGGAAGATATTTCCTTTTTCACCATAGCCCTCTATGGGCTTCCAAATATCCCTTTGCCAATTCCACAAGAACAGCCTAAGCGAAAGGCTTCTTGAAGGGAAAGACGTAACTCTGTGAGATGAACTAACAGAACACAGAGCAGTTTCTCAGAAACCTTCTTTCCAGTTTTGAACGGAAGATATTTCCTTTTTCAACATAGCCCTCTATGGGCTTCCAAATATCCCTTTGCCAATTCCACAAGAACAGCCTTAGCGAAAGGCTTCTTGAAGGGAAAGATGTAACTCTGTGAGATTAATTCACAGAACACAGAACAGTTTCTCAGAAGGCTTCTTTCCAGTTTTGAACGAAGATATTTCCTTTTTCACCATAGCCCTCTAAGGGCTTCCAAATATCCCTTTGCCAATTCCACAAGAACAGCCTTAGCGAAAGGCTTCTTGAAGGGAAAGATGTAACTCTGTGAGATGAATTAACAGAACACAGAGCAGTTTCTCAAAAGCTTCTTTCCAGTTTTGAACGGAAGATATTTCCTTTTTCACCATAGCCGTCTATGGGCTTCCAAATATCCTTTTGCCAATTCCACAAGAACAGCCTTATCGAAAGGCTTCTTGAAGGGAAAGATGTAACTCTGTGAGATGAATTAACAGAACACAGAACAGTTTCTCAGAAAGCTTCTTTCCAGTTTTGAACGGAAGATATTTCCTTTTTCACCATAGCCCTCTATGGGCTTCCAAATATCCCTTTGCCAATTCCACAAGAACAGCCTTAGCGAAGGGCTTCTTGAAGGGAAAGATTTAACTCTGTGAGATGAACTAACAGAACACAGAGCAGTTTCTCAGAAAGCTTCTTTCTAGTTTTGAACGGAAGATATTTCCTTTTTCACCATAGCCCTCTATGGGCTTCCAAATATCCCTTTGCCAATTCCACAAGAACAGCCTTAGCGAAAGGCTTCTTGAACGGAAAGATGTAACTCTGTGAGATGAATTAACAGAACACAGAGCAGTTTCTCAGAAAGCTTCTTTCCAGTTTTGAACCGAAGATATTTCCTTTTTCACCATAGCCCTCTATAGGGTTCCAAATATCCCTTTGCCAATTCCACAAGAACAGCCTTAGCGAAAGGCTTCTTGAAGTGAAAAATGTAACTCTGTGAGATGAATTAACAGAACACAGAACAGTTTCTCAGAAAGCTTCTTTTCAGTTTTGAACGGAAGATATTTCCTTTTTCACCATAGCCCTCTATGGGCTTCCAAATATCCCTTTGCCAATTCCACAAGAACAACCTTAGCGAAAGGCTTCTTGAAGGGAAAGATGTAACTCTGTGAGATGAACTAAGAGAACACAGAGCAGTTTCTCAGAAAGCTTCTTTCCAGTTTTGAACGGAAGATATTTCCTTTTTCACCATAGCCCTCTATGGGCTTCCAAATATCCCTTTGCCAATTCCACAAGAACAGCCTTAGCGAAAGGCTTCTTGAAGGGAAAGATGTAACTCTGTGAGATGAATTAACAGAACACAGAGCAGTTTCTCAGAAAGCTTCTTTCCAGTTTTGAACGGAAGATATTTCCTTTTTCACCATAGCTGTCTATGGGCTTCCAAATATCCCTTTGCCAATTGCACAAGAACAGCCTTAGCGAAAGGCTTCTTGAAGGGAAAGATGTAACTCTGTGAGATGAATTAACAGAACACAGAGCAGTTTCTCAGAAAGCTTCTTTCCAGTTTTGAACGGAAGATATTTCCTTTTTCACCATAGCCCTCTATGGGCTTCCAAATATCCCTTTGCCAATTCCACAAGAACAGCCTTAGTGAAAGGCTTCTTGAAGGGAAAGATGTAACTCTGTGAGATGAATTAACAGAACACAGAGCAGTTTCTCAAAAGCTTCTTTCCAGTTTTGAACGGAAGATATTTCCTTTTTCACCATAGCCGTCTATGGGCTTCCAAATATCCTTTTGCCAATTCCACAAGAACAGCCTTAGCGAAAGGCTTCTTGAAGGGAAAGATGTAACTCTGTGAGATGAATTAACAGAACACAGACCAGTTTCTCAGAAAGCTTCTTTCCAGTTTTGAACGGAAGATATTTCCTTTTTCACCATAGCCCTCTATGGGCTTCCAAATATCCCTTTGCCAATTCCACAAGAACAGCCTTAGCGAAAGGCTTCTTGAAGGGAAAGATTTAACTCTGTGAGATGAACTAACAGAACACAGAGCAGTTTCTCAGAAAGCTTCTTTCCAGTTTTGAACGGAAGATATTTCCTTTTTCACCATAGCTGTCTATGGGCTTCCAAATATCCCTTTGCCAATTCCACAAGAACAGCCTTAGCGAAAGGCTTCTTGAAGGGAAAGATGTAACTCTGTGAGATGAATTAACAGAACACAGAACAGTTTCTCAGAAAGCTTCTTTCCAGTTTTGAACGGAAGATATTTCCTTTTTCACCATAGCCCTCTATGAGCTTCCAAATATCCCTTTGCCAATTCCACAAGAACAGCCTTAGCGAAAGGCTTCTTGAAGGGAAAGATGTAACTCTGTGAGATGAATTAACAGAACACAGAGCAGTTTCTCAGAAAGCTACTTTCCAGTTTTGAACGGAAGATATTTCCTTTTTCACCATAGCCCTCTATGGGCTTCCAAATATCCCTTTGCCAATTCCACAAGAACAGCCTTAGCGAAAGGCTTCTTGAAGGGAAAGATGTAACTCTGTGAGATGAATTAACAGAACACAGAACAGTTTCTCAGAAAGCTTCTTTCCAGTTTTGAACGGAAGATATTTCCTTTTTCACCATAGCCCTCTATGGGCTTCCAAATATCCCTTTGCCAATTCCACAAGAACAGCCTTAGCGAAAGGCTTCTTGGAGGGAAAGATGTAACTCTGTGAGATGAATTAACAGAACACAGAGCAGTTTCTCAGAAAGCTACTTTCCAGTTTTGAACGGAAGATATTTCCTTTTTCACCATAGCCCTCTATGGGCTTCCAAATATCCCTTTGCCAATTCCACAAGAACAGCCTTAGCGAAAGGCTTCTTGAAGGGAAAGATGTAACTCTGTGAGATGAATTAACAGAACACAGAGCAGTTTCTCAGAAAGCTTCTTTCCAGTTTTGAACGGAAGATATTTCCTTTTTCACCATAGCCCTCTATGGGCTTCCAAATATCCCTTTGCCAATTCCACAAGAACAGCCTTAGCGAAAGGCTTCTTGAAGGGAAAGATGTAACTCTGTGAGATGAATTAACAGAACACAGAGCAGTTTCTCAGAAAGCTTCTTTCCAGTTTTGAACGGAAGATATTTCCTTTTTCACCATAGCCCTCTATGGGCTTCCAAATATCCCTTTGCCAATTCCACAAGAACAGCCTTAGCGAAAGGCTTCTTGAAGGGAAAGATTTAACTCTGTGAGATGAACTAACAGAACACAGAGCAGTTTCTCAGAAAGCTTCTTTCCAGTTTTGAACGGAAGATATTTCCTTTTTCACCATAGCTGTCTATGGGCTTCCAAATATCCCTTTGCCAATTCCACAAGAACAGCCTTAGCGAAAGGCTTCTTGAAGGGAAAGATGTAACTCTGTGAGATGAATTAACAGAACACAGAACAGTTTCTCAGAAAGCTTCTTTCCAGTTTTGAACGGAAGATATTTCCTTTTTCACCATAGCCCTCTATGGGCTTCCAAATATCCCTTTGCCAATTCCACAAGAACAGCCTTAGCGAAAGGCTTCTTGAAGGGAAAGATGTAACTCTGTGAGATGAATTAACAGAACACAGAGCAGTTTCTCAGAAAGCTTCTTTCCAGTTTTGAACGGAAGATATTTCCTTTTTCACCATAGCCCTCTATGGGCTTCCAAATATCCCTTTGCCAATTCCACAAGAACAGCCTTAGCGAAAGGCTTCTTGAAGGGAAAGATGTAACTCTGTGAGATGAATTAACAGAACACAGAGCAGTTTCTCAGAAAGCTTCTTTCTAGTTTTGAACGGAAGATATTTCCTTTTTCACCATAGCCCTCTATGGGCTTCCAAATATCCCTTTGCCAATTCCACAAGAACAGCCTTAGCGAAAGGCTTCTTGAAGGGAAAGATGTAACTCTGTGAGATGAATTAACAGAACACAGAGCAGTTTCTCAGAAAGCTTCTTTCCAGTTTTGAACGGAAGATATTTCCTTTTTCACCATAGCCCTCTATGGGCTTCCAAATATCCCTTTGCCAATTCCACAAGAACAGCCTTAGCGAAAGGCTTCTTGAAGTGAAAGATGTAACTCTGTGAGATGAATTAACAGAACACAGAACAGTTTCTCAGAAAGCTTCTTTTCAGTTTTGAACGGAAGATATTTCCTTTTTCACCATAGCCCTCTATGGGCTTCCAAATATCCCTTTGCCAATTCCACAAGAACAGCCTTAGCGAAAGGCTTCTTGAAGGGAAAGATGTAACTCTGTGAGATGAATTAACAGAACACAGAGCAGTTTCTCAGAAATCTTCTTTCCAGTTTTGAACGGAAGATATTTCCTTTTTCACCATAGCCCTCTAAGGGCTTCCAAATATCCCTTTGCCAATTCCACAAGAACAGCCTTAGCGAAAGGCTTCTTGAAGGGAAAGATGTAACTCTGTGAGATGAATTAACAGAACACAGAGCAGTTTCTCAAAAGCTTCTTTCCAGTTTTGAACGGAAGATATTTCCTTTTTCACCATAGCCGTCTATGGGCTTCCAAATATCCTTTTGCCAATTCCACAAGAACAGCCTTAGCGAAAGGCTTCTTGAACGGAAAGATGTAACTCTGTGAGATGAATTAACAGAACACAGAGCAGTTTCTCAGAAAGCTTCTTTCCAGTTTTGAACGGAAGATATTTCCTTTTTCACCATAGCCCTCTATGGGCTTCCAAATATCCCTTTGCCAATTCCACAAGAACAGCCTTAGCGAAAGGCTTCTTGAAGGGAAAGATTTAACTCTGTGAGATGAACTAACAGAACACAGAGCAGTTTCTCAGAAAGCTTCTTTCCAGTTTTGAACGGAAGATATTTCCTTTTTCACCATAGCCCCCTATGGGCTTCCAAATATCCCTTTGCCAATTCCACAAGAACAGCCTTAGCGAAAGGCTTCTTGAAGGGAAAGATGTAACTCTGTGAGATGAATTAACAGAACACAGAGCAGTTTCTCAGAAAGCTTCTTTCCAGTTTTGAACAGAAGATATTTCCTTTTTCACCATAGCCCTCTATAGGCTTCCAAATATCCCTTTGCCAATTCCACAAGAACAGCCTTAGCGAAAGGCTTCTTGAAGGGAAAGATGTAACTCTGTGAGATGAATTAACAGAACACAGAGCAGTTTCTCAGAAAGCTTCTTTCTAGTTTTGAACGGAAGATATTTCCTTTTTCACCATAGCCCTCTATGGGCTTCCAAATATCCCTTTGCCAATTCCACAAGAACAGCCTTAGCGAAAGGCTTCTTGAAGGGAAAGATGTAACTCTGTGAGATGAATTAACAGAACACAGAGCAGTTTCTCAGAAAGCTTCTTTCCAGTTTTGAACGGAAGATATTTCCTTTTTCACCATAGCCCTCTATGGGCTTCCAAATATCGCTTTGCCAATTCCACAAGAACAGCCTTAGCGAAAGGCTTCTTGAAGTGAAAGATGTAACTCTGTGAGATGAATTAACAGAACACAGAACAGTTTCTCAGAAAGCTTCTTTCCAGTTTTGAACGGAAGATATTTCCTTTTTCACCATAGCCCTCTGTGGTCTTCCAAATATCCCTTTGCCAATTCCACAAGAACAGCCTTAGCGAAAGGCTTCTTGAAGGGAAAGATGTAACTCTGTGAGATGAATTAACAGAACACAGAGCAGTTTCTCAGAAAGCTTCTATCCAGTTTTGAACGGAAGATATTTCCTTTTTCACCATAGCCCTCTATGGGCTTCCAAATATCCCTTTGCCAATTCCACAAGAACAGCCTTAGCGAAAGGCTTCTTGAAGGGAAAGATGTAACTCTGTGAGATGAATTAACAGAACACAGAACAGTTTCTCAGAAAGCTTCTTTCCAGTTTTGAACGGAAGATATTTCCTTTTTCACCAAAGCCCTCTATGGGCTTCCAAATATCCCTTTGCCAATTCCACAAGAACAGCCTTAGCGAAAGGCTTCTTGAAGGGAAAGATGTAACTCTGTGAGATGAACTAACAGAACACAGAGCAGTTTCTCAGAAAGCTTCTTTCCAGTTTTGAACGGAAGATATTTCCTTTTTCACCATAGCCCTCTATTGGCTTCCAAATATCCCTTTACCAATTCCACAAGAACAGCCTTAGCGAAAGGCTTCTTGAAGGGAAAGATGTAACTCTGTGAGATGAATTAACAGAACACAGAGCAGTTTCTCAGAAAGCTTCTTTCCAGTTTTGAACGGAAGATATTTCCTTTTTCACCATAGCACTCTATGGGCTTCCAAATATCCCTTTGCCAATTCCACAAGAACAGCCTTAGCGAAAGGCTTCTTGAAGTGAAAGATGTAACTCTGTGAGATGAATTAACAGAACACAGAGCAGTTTCTCAGAAAGCTTCTTTCCAGTTTTGAACGGAAGATATTTCCTTTTTCACCATAGCCCTCTATGGGCTTCCAAATATCCCTTTGCCAATTCCACAAGAACAGCCTTAGCGAAAGGCTTCTTGAAGGGAAAGATGTAACTCTGTGAGATGAATTAACAGAACACAGAGCAGTTTCTCAAAAGCTTCTTTCCAGTTTTGAACGGAAGATATTTCCTTTTTCACCATAGCCGTCTATGGGCTTCCAAATATCCTTTTGCCAATTCCACAAGAACAGCCTTAGCGAAAGGCTTCTTGAAGGGAAAGATGTAACTCTGTGAGATGAATTAACAGAACACAGAGCAGTTTCTCAGAAAGCTTCTTTCCAGTTTTGAACGGAAGATATTTCCTTTTTCACCATAGCCCTCTATGGGCTTCCAAATATCCCTTTGCCAATTCCACAAGAACAGCCTTAGCGAAAGGCTTCTTGAAGGGAAAGATGTAACTCTGTGAGATGAACTAACAGAACACAGAGCAGTTTCTCAGAAAGCTTCTTTCCAGTTTTCAACGGAAGATATTTCCTTTTTCACCATAGCCGTCTATGGGCTTCCAAATATCCCTGTGCCAATTCCACAAGAACAGCCTTAGCGAAAGGCTTCTTGAAGTGAAAGATGTAATTCTGTGTGATGAATTAACAGAACACAGAACAGTTTCTCAGAAAGCTTCTTTTCAGTTTTGAACGGAAGATATTTCCTTTTTCACCATAGCCCTCTATGGGCTTCCAAATATCCCTTTGCCAATTCCACAAGAACAGCCTTAGCGAAAGGCTTCTTGAAGGGAAAGATGTAACTCTGTGAGATGAATTAACAGAACACAGAGCATTTTCTCAGAAAGCTTCTTTCCAGTTTTGAACGGAAGATATTTCCTTTTTCACCATAGCCCTCTATGGGCTTCTAAATATCCCTTTGCCAATTCCACAAGAACAGCCTTAGCGAAAGGCTTCTTGAAGGGAAAGATGTAACTCTGTGAGATGAATTAACAGAACACAGAGCAGTTTCTCAGAAAGCTTCTTTCAAGTTTTGAACGGAAGATATTCCCTTTTTCACCATAGCCCTCTATGGGCTTCCAAATATCCCTTTGCCAATTCCACAAGAACAGCCTTAGCGAAAGGCTTCTTGAAGGGAAAGATGTAACTCTGTGAGATGAATTAACAGAACACAGAGCAGTTTCTCAAAAGCTTCTTTCCAGTTTTGAACGGAAGATATTTCCTTTTTCACCATAGCCGTCTATGGGCTTCCAAATATCCTTTTGCCAATTCCACAAGAACAGCCTTAGCGAAAGGCTTCTTGAAGTGAAAGATGTAACTCTGTGAGATGAATTAACAGAACACAGACCAGTTTCTCAGAAAGCTTCTTTCCAGTTTTGAACGGAAGATATTTCGTTTTTCACCATAGCCCTCTATGAGCTTCCAAATATCCCTTTGCCAATTCCACAAGAACAGACTTAGCGAAAGGTTTCTTGAAGGGAAAGATGTAACTCTGTGAGATGAATTAACAGAACACAGAGCAGTTTCTCAGAAAGCTTCTTTCCAGTTTTGAACGGAAGATATTTCCTTTTTCACCATAGCCCTCTATGGGCTTCCAAATATCCCTTTGCCAATTCCACAAGAACAGCCTTAGTGAAAGGCTTCTTGAAGGGAAAGATGTAACTCTGTGAGATGAATTAACAGAACACAGAGCAGTTTCTCAGAAAGCTTCTTTCCAGTTTTGAACGGAAGATATTTCCTTTTTCACCATAGCCCACTATGGGCTTCCAAATATCCCTTTGCCAATTCCACAAGAACAGCCTTAGCGAAAGGCTTCTTGATGGGAAAGATGTAACTCTGTGAGATGAACTAACAGAACACAGAGCAGTTTCTCAGAAAGCTTCTTTCCAGTTTTGAACGGAAGATATTTCCTTTTTCACCATAGCCGTCTATGGGCTTCCAAATATCCCTTTGCGAATTCCACAATAACAGCCTTAGCGAAAGGCTTCTTGAAGGGAAAGATGTAACTCTGTGAGATGAATTAACAGAACACAGAACAGTTTCTCAGAAAGCTTCTTTCCAGTTTTGAACGGAAGATATTTCCTTTTTCACCATAGCCCTCTGTGGGCTTCCAAATATCCCTTTGCCAATTCCACAAGAACAGCCTTAGCGAAAGGCTTCTTGAAGGGAAAGATGTAACTCTGTGAGATGAATTAACAGAACACAGAACAGTTTCTCAGAAAGCTTCTTTCCAGTTTTGAACGGAAGATATTTCCTTTTTCACCATAGCCCTCTATGAGCTTCCAAATATCCCTTTGCCAATTCCACAAGAACAGCCTTAGCGAAAGGCTTCTTGAAGGGAAAGATGTAACTCTGTGAGATGAATTAACAGAACACAGAGCAGTTTCTCAGAAAGCTACTTTCCAGTTTTGAACGGAAGATATTTCCTTTTTCACCATAGCCCTCTATGGGCTTCCAAATATCCCTTTGCCAATTCCACAAGAACAGCCTTAGCGAAAGGCTTCTTGAAGGGAAAGATGTAACTCTGTGAGATGAATTAACAGAACACAGAACAGTTTCTCAGAAAGCTTCTTTCCAGTTTTGAACGGAAGATATTTCCTTTTTCACCATAGCCCTCTATGGGCTTCCAAATATCCCTTTGCCAATTCCACAAGAACAGCCTTAGCGAAAGGCTTCTTGGAGGGAAAGATGTAACTCTGTGAGATGAATTAACAGAACACAGAGCAGTTTCTCAGAAAGCTACTTTCCAGTTTTGAACGGAAGATATTTCCTTTTTCACCATAGCCCTCTATGGGCTTCCAAATATCCCTTTGCCAATTCCACAAGAACAGCCTTAGCGAAAGGCTTCTTGAAGGGAAAGATGTAACTCTGTGAGATGAATTAACAGAACACAGAGCAGTTTCTCAGAAAGCTTCTTTCCAGTTTTGAACGGAAGATATTTCCTTTTTCACCATAGCCCTCTATGGGCTTCCAAATATCCCTTTGCCAATTCCACAAGAACAGCCTTAGCGAAAGGCTTCTTGAAGGGAAAGATGTAACTCTGTGAGATGAATTAACAGAACACAGAGCAGTTTCTCAGAAAGCTTCTTTCCAGTTTTGAACGGAAGATATTTCCTTTTTCACCATAGCCCTCTATGGGCTTCCAAATATCCCTTTGCCAATTCCACAAGAACAGCCTTAGCGAAAGGCTTCTTGAAGGGAAAGATTTAACTCTGTGAGATGAACTAACAGAACACAGAGCAGTTTCTCAGAAAGCTTCTTTCCAGTTTTGAACGGAAGATATTTCCTTTTTCACCATAGCTGTCTATGGGCTTCCAAATATCCCTTTGCCAATTCCACAAGAACAGCCTTAGCGAAAGGCTTCTTGAAGGGAAAGATGTAACTCTGTGAGATGAATTAACAGAACACAGAACAGTTTCTCAGAAAGCTTCTTTCCAGTTTTGAACGGAAGATATTTCCTTTTTCACCATAGCCCTCTATGGGCTTCCAAATATCCCTTTGCCAATTCCACAAGAACAGCCTTAGCGAAAGGCTTCTTGAAGGGAAAGATGTAACTCTGTGAGATGAATTAACAGAACACAGAGCAGTTTCTCAGAAAGCTTCTTTCCAGTTTTGAACGGAAGATATTTCCTTTTTCACCATAGCCCTCTATGGGCTTCCAAATATCCCTTTGCCAATTCCACAAGAACAGCCTTAGCGAAAGGCTTCTTGAAGGGAAAGATGTAACTCTGTGAGATGAATTAACAGAACACAGAGCAGTTTCTCAGAAAGCTTCTTTCTAGTTTTGAACGGAAGATATTTCCTTTTTCACCATAGCCCTCTATGGGCTTCCAAATATCCCTTTGCCAATTCCACAAGAACAGCCTTAGCGAAAGGCTTCTTGAAGGGAAAGATGTAACTCTGTGAGATGAATTAACAGAACACAGAGCAGTTTCTCAGAAAGCTTCTTTCCAGTTTTGAACGGAAGATATTTCCTTTTTCACCATAGCCCTCTATGGGCTTCCAAATATCCCTTTGCCAATTCCACAAGAACAGCCTTAGCGAAAGGCTTCTTGAAGTGAAAGATGTAACTCTGTGAGATGAATTAACAGAACACAGAACAGTTTCTCAGAAAGCTTCTTTTCAGTTTTGAACGGAAGATATTTCCTTTTTCACCATAGCCCTCTATGGGCTTCCAAATATCCCTTTGCCAATTCCACAAGAACAGCCTTAGCGAAAGGCTTCTTGAAGGGAAAGATGTAACTCTGTGAGATGAATTAACAGAACACAGAGCAGTTTCTCAGAAATCTTCTTTCCAGTTTTGAACGGAAGATATTTCCTTTTTCACCATAGCCCTCTAAGGGCTTCCAAATATCCCTTTGCCAATTCCACAAGAACAGCCTTAGCGAAAGGCTTCTTGAAGGGAAAGATGTAACTCTGTGAGATGAATTAACAGAACACAGAGCAGTTTCTCAAAAGCTTCTTTCCAGTTTTGAACGGAAGATATTTCCTTTTTCACCATAGCCGTCTATGGGCTTCCAAATATCCTTTTGCCAATTCCACAAGAACAGCCTTAGCGAAAGGCTTCTTGAACGGAAAGATGTAACTCTGTGAGATGAATTAACAGAACACAGAGCAGTTTCTCAGAAAGCTTCTTTCCAGTTTTGAACGGAAGATATTTCCTTTTTCACCATAGCCCTCTATGGGCTTCCAAATATCCCTTTGCCAATTCCACAAGAACAGCCTTAGCGAAAGGCTTCTTGAAGGGAAAGATTTAACTCTGTGAGATGAACTAACAGAACACAGAGCAGTTTCTCAGAAAGCTTCTTTCCAGTTTTGAACGGAAGATATTTCCTTTTTCACCATAGCCCTCTATGGGCTTCCAAATATCCCTTTGCCAATTCCACAAGAACAGCCTTAGCGAAAGGCTTCTTGAAGGGAAAGATGTAACTCTGTGAGATGAATTAACAGAACACAGAGCAGTTTCTCAGAAAGCTTCTTTCCAGTTTTGAACAGAAGATATTTCCTTTTTCACCATAGCCCTCTATAGGCTTCCAAATATCCCTTTGCCAATTCCACAAGAACAGCCTTAGCGAAAGGCTTCTTGAAGGGAAAGATGTAACTCTGTGAGATGAATTAACAGAACACAGAGCAGTTTCTCAGAAAGCTTCTTTCTAGTTTTGAACGGAAGATATTTCCTTTTTCACCATAGCCCTCTATGGGCTTCCAAATATCCCTTTGCCAATTCCACAAGAACAGCCTTAGCGAAAGGCTTCTTGAAGGGAAAGATGTAACTCTGTGAGATGAATTAACAGAACACAGAGCAGTTTCTCAGAAAGCTTCTTTCCAGTTTTGAACGGAAGATATTTCCTTTTTCACCATAGCCCTCTATGGGCTTCCAAATATCGCTTTGCCAATTCCACAAGAACAGCCTTAGCGAAAGGCTTCTTGAAGTGAAAGATGTAACTCTGTGAGATGAATTAACAGAACACAGAACAGTTTCTCAGAAAGCTTCTTTCCAGTTTTGAACGGAAGATATTTCCTTTTTCACCATAGCCCTCTGTGGTCTTCCAAATATCCCTTTGCCAATTCCACAAGAACAGCCTTAGCGAAAGGCTTCTTGAAGGGAAAGATGTAACTCTGTGAGATGAATTAACAGAACACAGAGCAGTTTCTCAGAAAGCTTCTATCCAGTTTTGAACGGAAGATATTTCCTTTTTCACCATAGCCCTCTATGGGCTTCCAAATATCCCTTTGCCAATTCCACAAGAACAGCCTTAGCGAAAGGCTTCTTGAAGGGAAAGATGTAACTCTGTGAGATGAATTAACAGAACACAGAACAGTTTCTCAGAAAGCTTCTTTCCAGTTTTGAACGGAAGATATTTCCTTTTTCACCAAAGCCCTCTATGGGCTTCCAAATATCCCTTTGCCAATTCCACAAGAACAGCCTTAGCGAAAGGCTTCTTGAAGGGAAAGATGTAACTCTGTGAGATGAACTAACAGAACACAGAGCAGTTTCTCAGAAAGCTTCTTTCCAGTTTTGAACGGAAGATATTTCCTTTTTCACCATAGCCCTCTATTGGCTTCCAAATATCCCTTTACCAATTCCACAAGAACAGCCTTAGCGAAAGGCTTCTTGAAGGGAAAGATGTAACTCTGTGAGATGAATTAACAGAACACAGAGCAGTTTCTCAGAAAGCTTCTTTCCAGTTTTGAACGGAAGATATTTCCTTTTTCACCATAGCACTCTATGGGCTTCCAAATATCCCTTTGCCAATTCCACAAGAACAGCCTTAGCGAAAGGCTTCTTGAAGTGAAAGATGTAACTCTGTGAGATGAATTAACAGAACACAGAGCAGTTTCTCAGAAAGCTTCTTTCCAGTTTTGAACGGAAGATATTTCCTTTTTCACCATAGCCCTCTATGGGCTTCCAAATATCCCTTTGCCAATTCCACAAGAACAGCCTTAGCGAAAGGCTTCTTGAAGGGAAAGATGTAACTCTGTGAGATGAATTAACAGAACACAGAGCAGTTTCTCAAAAGCTTCTTTCCAGTTTTGAACGGAAGATATTTCCTTTTTCACCATAGCCGTCTATGGGCTTCCAAATATCCTTTTGCCAATTCCACAAGAACAGCCTTAGCGAAAGGCTTCTTGAAGGGAAAGATGTAACTCTGTGAGATGAATTAACAGAACACAGAGCAGTTTCTCAGAAAGCTTCTTTCCAGTTTTGAACGGAAGATATTTCCTTTTTCACCATAGCCCTCTATGGGCTTCCAAATATCCCTTTGCCAATTCCACAAGAACAGCCTTAGCGAAAGGCTTCTTGAAGGGAAAGATGTAACTCTGTGAGATGAACTAACAGAACACAGAGCAGTTTCTCAGAAAGCTTCTTTCCAGTTTTCAACGGAAGATATTTCCTTTTTCACCATAGCCGTCTATGGGCTTCCAAATATCCCTGTGCCAATTCCACAAGAACAGCCTTAGCGAAAGGCTTCTTGAAGTGAAAGATGTAATTCTGTGTGATGAATTAACAGAACACAGAACAGTTTCTCAGAAAGCTTCTTTTCAGTTTTGAACGGAAGATATTTCCTTTTTCACCATAGCCCTCTATGGGCTTCCAAATATCCCTTTGCCAATTCCACAAGAACAGCCTTAGCGAAAGGCTTCTTGAAGGGAAAGATGTAACTCTGTGAGATGAATTAACAGAACACAGAGCATTTTCTCAGAAAGCTTCTTTCCAGTTTTGAACGGAAGATATTTCCTTTTTCACCATAGCCCTCTATGGGCTTCTAAATATCCCTTTGCCAATTCCACAAGAACAGCCTTAGCGAAAGGCTTCTTGAAGGGAAAGATGTAACTCTGTGAGATGAATTAACAGAACACAGAGCAGTTTCTCAGAAAGCTTCTTTCAAGTTTTGAACGGAAGATATTCCCTTTTTCACCATAGCCCTCTATGGGCTTCCAAATATCCCTTTGCCAATTCCACAAGAACAGCCTTAGCGAAAGGCTTCTTGAAGGGAAAGATGTAACTCTGTGAGATGAATTAACAGAACACAGAGCAGTTTCTCAAAAGCTTCTTTCCAGTTTTGAACGGAAGATATTTCCTTTTTCACCATAGCCGTCTATGGGCTTCCAAATATCCTTTTGCCAATTCCACAAGAACAGCCTTAGCGAAAGGCTTCTTGAAGTGAAAGATGTAACTCTGTGAGATGAATTAACAGAACACAGACCAGTTTCTCAGAAAGCTTCTTTCCAGTTTTGAACGGAAGATATTTCCTTTTTCACCATAGCCCTCTATGAGCTTCCAAATATCCCTTTGCCAATTCCACAAGAACAGACTTAGCGAAAGGTTTCTTGAAGGGAAAGATGTAACTCTGTGAGATGAATTAACAGAACACAGAGCAGTTTCTCAGAAAGCTTCTTTCCAGTTTTGAACGGAAGATATTTCCTTTTTCACCATAGCCCTCTATGGGCTTCCAAATATCCCTTTGCCAATTCCACAAGAACAGCCTTAGTGAAAGGCTTCTTGAAGGGAAAGATGTAACTCTGTGAGATGAATTAACAGAACACAGAGCAGTTTCTCAGAAAGCTTCTTTCCAGTTTTGAACGGAAGATATTTCCTTTTTCACCATAGCCCACTATGGGCTTCCAAATATCCCTTTGCCAATTCCACAAGAACAGCCTTAGCGAAAGGCTTCTTGATGGGAAAGATGTAACTCTGTGAGATGAACTAACAGAACACAGAGCAGTTTCTCAGAAAGCTTCTTTCCAGTTTTGAACGGAAGATATTTCCTTTTTCACCATAGCCGTCTATGGGCTTCCAAATATCCCTTTGCGAATTCCACAATAACAGCCTTAGCGAAAGGCTTCTTGAAGGGAAAGATGTAACTCTGTGAGATGAATTAACAGAACACAGAACAGTTTCTCAGAAAGCTTCTTTCCAGTTTTGAACGGAAGATATTTCCTTTTTCACCATAGCCCTCTGTGGGCTTCCAAATATCCCTTTGCCAATTCCACAAGAACAGCCTTAGCGAAAGGCTTCTTGAAGGGAAAGATGTAACTCTGTGAGATGAATTAACAGAACACAGAGCAGTTTCTCAGAAATCTTCTTTCCAGTTTTGAACGGAAGATATTTCCTTTTTCACCATAGCCCTCTATGGGCTTCCAAATATCCCTTTGCCAATTCCACAAGAACAGCCTTAGCGAAAGGCTTCTGGAAGGGAAAGATGTAACTCTGTGAGATGAATTAACAGAACACAGAGCAGTTTCTCAGAAAGCTTCTTTCCAGTTTTGAACGGAAGATATTTCCTTTTTCACCATAGCCGTCTATGGGCTTCCAAATATCCCTTTGCCAAATCCACAAGAACAGCCTTAGCGAAAGGCTTCTTGAAGGGAAAGATGTAACTCTGTGAGATGAATTAACAGAACACAGAGCAGTTTCTCAGAAAGCTTCTTTCCAGTTTTGAACGGAAGATATTTCCTTTTTCACCATAGCCCTCTATGGGCTTCCAAATATCCCTTTGCGAATTCCACAAGAACAGCCTTAGCGAAAGGCTTCTTGAAGGGAAAGATGTAACTCTGTGAGATGAATTAACAGAACACAGAACAGTTTCTCAGAAAGCTTCTTTCCAGTTTTGAACGGAAGATATTTCCTTTTTCACCATAGCCCTCTACGGGCTTCCAAATATCCCTTTGCCAATTCCACAAGAACAGACTTAGCGAAAGGCTTCTTGAAGGGAAAGATGTAACTCTGTGAGATGAATTAACAGAACACAGAGCAGTTTCTCAGAAAGCTTCTTTCCAGTTTTGAACGGAAGATATTTCCTTTTTCACCATAGCCCTCTAAGGGCTTCTAAATATCCCTTTGCCAATTCCACAAGAACAGCCTTAGCGAAAGGCTTCTTGAAGGGAAAGATGTAACTCTGTGAGATGAATTAACAGAACACAGAGCAGTTTCTCAGAAAGCTTCTTTCCAGTTTTGAACGGAAGATATTTCCTTTTTCACCATAGCCCTCTATGGCCTTCCAAATATCCCTTTGCCAATTCCACAAGAACAGCCTTAGCGAAAGGCTTCTTGAAGGGAAAGATGTAACTCTGTGAGATGAATTAACAGAACACAGAGCAGTTTCTCAAAAGCTTCTTTCCAGTTTTGAACGGAAGATATTTCCTTTTTCACCATAGCCGTCTATGGGCTTCCAAATATCCTTTTGCCAATTCCACAAGAACAGCCTTAGCGAAAGGCTTCTTGAAGGGAAAGATGTAACTCTGTGAGATGAATTAACAGAACACAGACCAGTTTCTCAGAAAGCTTCTTTCCAGTTTTGAACGGAAGATATTTCCTTTTTCACCATAGCCCTCTATGGGCTTCCAAATATCCCTTTGCCAATTCCACAAGAACAGACTTAGCGAAAGGTTTCTTGAAGGGAAAGATGTAACTCTGTGAGATGAATTAACAGAACACAGAGCAGTTTCTCAGAAAGCTTCTTTCCAGTTTTGAACGGAAGATATTTCCTTTTTCACCATAGCCCTCTATGTGCTTCCAAATATCCCTTTGCCAATTCCACAAGAACAGCCTTAGCGAAAGGCTACTTGAAGGGAAAGATGTAACTCTGTGAGATGAATTAACAGAACACAGAGCAGTTTCTCAGAAAGCTTCTTTCCAGTTTTGAACGGAAGATATTTCCTTTTTCACCATAGACCTCTATGGGCTTCCAAATATCCCTTTGCCAATTCCACACGAACAGCCTTACCGAAAGGCTTCTTGAAGGGAAAGATGTAACTCTGTGATATGAATTAACAGAACACAGAGCAGTTTCTCAGAAAGCTTCTTTCCAGTTTTGAACGGAAGATATTTCCTTTTTCACCATAGCCCTCTATGGGCTTCCAAATATCCCTTTGCCAATTCCACAAGAACAGCCTTAGCGAAAGGCTTCTTGAAGGGAAAGATGTAACTCTGTGAGATGAATTAACAGAACACAGAGCAGTTTCTCAGAAAGCTTCTTTCCAGTTTTGAACGGAAGATATTTCCTTTTTCACCATAGCCGTCTATGGGCTTCCAAATATCCCTTTGCCAAATCCACAAGAACAGCCTTAGCGAAAGGCTTCTTGAAGGGAAAGATGTAACTCTGTGAGATGAATTAACAGAACACAGAGCAGTTTCTCAGAAAGCTTCTTTCCAGTTTTGAACGGAAGATATTTCCTTTTTCACCATAGCCCTCTATGGGCTTCCAAATATCCCTTTGCGAATTCCACAAGAACAGCCTTAGCGAAAGGCTTCTTGAAGGGAAAGATGTAACTCTGTGAGATGAATTAACAGAACACAGAACAGTTTCTCAGAAAGCTTCTTTCCAGTTTTGAACGGAAGATATTTCCTTTTTCACCATAGCCCTCTACGGGCTTCCAAATATCCCTTTGCCAATTCCAAAAGAACAGACTTAGCGAAAGGCTTCTTGAAGGGAAAGATGTAACTCTGTGAGATGAATTAACAGAACACAGAGCAGTTTCTCAGAAAGCTTCTTTCCAGTTTTGAACGGAAGATATTTCCTTTTTCACCATAGCCCTCTATGGGCTTCCAAATATCCCTTTGCCAATTCCACAAGAACAGCCTTAGCGAAAGGCTTCTTGAAGGGAAAGATGTAACTATGTGAGATGAATTAACAGAACACAGAGCAGTTTCTCAGAAAGCTTCTTTCCAGTTTTGAACGGAAGATATTTCCTTTTTCACCATAGCCCTCTATGGGCTTCTAAATATCCCTTTGCCAATTCCACAAGAACAGCCTTAGCGAAAGGCTTCTTGAAGGGAAAGATGTAACTCTGTGAGATGAATTAACAGAACACAGAGCAGTTTCTCAGAAAGCTTCTTTCCAGTTTTGAACGGAAGATATTTCCTTTTTCACCATAGCCCTCTATGGGCTTCCAAATATCCCTTTGCCAATTCCACAAGAACAGCCTTAGCGAAAGGCTTCTTGAAGGGAAAGATGTAACTCTGTGAGATGAATTAACAGAACACAGAGCAGTTTCTCAAAAGCTTCTTTCCAGTTTTGAACGGAAGATATTTCCTTTTTCACCATAGCCCTCTATGGGCTTCCAAATATCCTTTTGCCAATTCCACAAGAACAGCCTTAGCGAAAGGCTTCTTGAAGGGAAAGATGTAACTCTGTGAGATGAATTCACAGAACACAGACCAGTTTCTCAGAAAGCTTCTTTCCAGTTTTGAACGGAAGATATTTCCTTTTTCACCATAGCCCTCTATGGGCTTCCAAATATCCCTTTGCCAATTCCACAAGAACAGACTTAGCGAAAGGTTTCTTGAAGGGAAAGATATAACTCTGTGAGATGAATTAACAGAACACAGAGCAGTTTCTCAGAAAGCTTCTTTCCAGTTTTGAACGGAAGATATTTCCTTTTTCACCATAGCCCTCTATGGGCTTCCAAATATCCCTTTGCCAATTCCACAAGAACAGCCTTAGTGAACGGCTTCTTGAAGGGAAAGATGTAACTCTGTGAGATGAACTAACAGAACACAGAGCAGTTTCTCAGAAAGCTTCTTTCCAGTTTTGAACGGAAGATATTTCGTTTTTCACCATAGCCCTCTATGGGCTTCCAAATATCCCTTTGCGAATTCCACAATAACAGCCTTAGCGAAAGGCTTCTTGAAGGGAAAGATGTAACTCTCTGAGATGAATTAACAGAACACAGAACAGTTTCTCAGAAAGCTTCTTTCCAGTTTTGAACGGAAGATATTTCCTTTTTCACCATAGCCCTCTGTGGGCTTCCAAATATCCCTTTGCCAATTCCACAAGAACAGCCTTAGCGAAAGGCTTCTTGAAGGGAAAGATGTAACTCTGTGAGATGAATTAACAGAACACAGAGCAGTTTCTCAAAAGCTTCTTTCCAGTTTTGAACGGAAGATATTTCCTTTTTCACCATAGCCGTCTATGGGCTTCCAAATATCCTTTTGCCAATTCCACAAGAACAGCCTTAGCGAAAGGCTTCTTGAAGGGAAAGATGTAACTCTGTGAGATGAATTAACAGAACACAGACCAGTTTCTCAGAAAGCTTCTTTCCAGTTTTGAACGGAAGATATTTCCTTTTTCACCATAGCCCTCTATGGGCTTCCAAATATCCCTTTGCCAATTCCACAAGAACAGACTTAGCGAAAGGTTTCTTGAAGGGAAAGATGTAACTCTGTGAGATGAATTAACAGAACACAGAGCAGTTTCTCAGAAAGCTTCTTTCCAGTTTTGAACGGAAGATATTTCCTTTTTCACCATAGCCCTCTATGTGCTTCCAAATATCCCTTTGCCAATTCCACAAGAACAGCCTTAGCGAAAGGCTACTTGAAGGGAAAGATGTAACTCTGTGAGATGAATTAACAGAACACAGAGCAGTTTCTCAGAAAGCTTCTTTCCAGTTTTGAACGGAAGATATTTCCTTTTTCACCATAGACCTCTATGGGCTTCCAAATATCCCTTTGCCAATTCCACACGAACAGCCTTACCGAAAGGCTTCTTGAAGGGAAAGATGTAACTCTGTGATATGAATTAACAGAACACAGAGCAGTTTCTCAGAAAGCTTCTTTCCAGTTTTGAACGGAAGATATTTCCTTTTTCACCATAGCCCTCTATGGGCTTCCAAATATCCCTTTGCCAATTCCACAAGAACAGCCTTAGCGAAAGGCTTCTTGAAGGGAAAGATGTAACTCTGTGAGATGAATTAACAGAACACAGAGCAGTTTCTCAGAAAGCTTCTTTCCAGTTTTGAACGGAAGATATTTCCTTTTTCACCATAGCCGTCTATGGGCTTCCAAATATCCCTTTGCCAAATCCACAAGAACAGCCTTAGCGAAAGGCTTCTTGAAGGGAAAGATGTAACTCTGTGAGATGAATTAACAGAACACAGAGCAGTTTCTCAGAAAGCTTCTTTCCAGTTTTGAACGGAAGATATTTCCTTTTTCACCATAGCCCTCTATGGGCTTCCAAATATCCCTTTGCGAATTCCACAAGAACAGCCTTAGCGAAAGGCTTCTTGAAGGGAAAGATGTAACTCTGTGAGATGAATTAACAGAACACAGAACAGTTTCTCAGAAAGCTTCTTTCCAGTTTTGAACGGAAGATATTTCCTTTTTCACCATAGCCCTCTACGGGCTTCCAAATATCCCTTTGCCAATTCCAAAAGAACAGACTTAGCGAAAGGCTTCTTGAAGGGAAAGATGTAACTCTGTGAGATGAATTAACAGAACACAGAGCAGTTTCTCAGAAAGCTTCTTTCCAGTTTTGAACGGAAGATATTTCCTTTTTCACCATAGCCCTCTATGGGCTTCCAAATATCCCTTTGCCAATTCCACAAGAACAGCCTTAGCGAAAGGCTTCTTGAAGGGAAAGATGTAACTATGTGAGATGAATTAACAGAACACAGAGCAGTTTCTCAGAAAGCTTCTTTCCAGTTTTGAACGGAAGATATTTCCTTTTTCACCATAGCCCTCTATGGGCTTCTAAATATCCCTTTGCCAATTCCACAAGAACAGCCTTAGCGAAAGGCTTCTTGAAGGGAAAGATGTAACTCTGTGAGATGAATTAACAGAACACAGAGCAGTTTCTCAGAAAGCTTCTTTCCAGTTTTGAACGGAAGATATTTCCTTTTTCACCATAGCCCTCTATGGGCTTCCAAATATCCCTTTGCCAATTCCACAAGAACAGCCTTAGCGAAAGGCTTCTTGAAGGGAAAGATGTAACTCTGTGAGATGAATTAACAGAACACAGAGCAGTTTCTCAAAAGCTTCTTTCCAGTTTTGAACGGAAGATATTTCCTTTTTCACCATAGCCCTCTATGGGCTTCCAAATATCCTTTTGCCAATTCCACAAGAACAGCCTTAGCGAAAGGCTTCTTGAAGGGAAAGATGTAACTCTGTGAGATGAATTCACAGAACACAGACCAGTTTCTCAGAAAGCTTCTTTCCAGTTTTGAACGGAAGATATTTCCTTTTTCACCATAGCCCTCTATGGGCTTCCAAATATCCCTTTGCCAATTCCACAAGAACAGACTTAGCGAAAGGTTTCTTGAAGGGAAAGATATAACTCTGTGAGATGAATTAACAGAACACAGAGCAGTTTCTCAGAAAGCTTCTTTCCAGTTTTGAACGGAAGATATTTCCTTTTTCACCATAGCCCTCTATGGGCTTCCAAATATCCCTTTGCCAATTCCACAAGAACAGCCTTAGTGAACGGCTTCTTGAAGGGAAAGATGTAACTCTGTGAGATGAACTAACAGAACACAGAGCAGTTTCTCAGAAAGCTTCTTTCCAGTTTTGAACGGAAGATATTTCGTTTTTCACCATAGCCCTCTATGGGCTTCCAAATATCCCTTTGCGAATTCCACAATAACAGCCTTAGCGAAAGGCTTCTTGAAGGGAAAGATGTAACTCTGTGAGATGAATTAACAGAACACAGAACAGTTTCTCAGAAAGCTTCTTTCCAGTTTTGAACGGAAGATATTTCCTTTTTCACCATAGCCCTCTGTGGGCTTCCAAATATCCCTTTGCCAATTCCACAAGAACAGCCTTAGCGAAAGGCTTCTTGAAGGGAAAGATGTAACTCTGTGAGATGAATTAACAGAACACAGAGCAGTTTCTCAGAAATCTTCTTTCCAGTTTTGAACGGAAGATATTTCCTTTTTCACCATAGCCCTCTATGGGCTTCCAAATATCCCTTTGCCAATTCCACAAGAACAGCCTTAGCGAAAGGCTTCTTGAAGGGAAAGATGTAACTCTGTGAGATGAATTAACAGAACACAGAGCAGTTTCTCAGAAAGCTTCTTTCCAGTTTTGAACGGAAGATATTTCCTTTTTCACCATAGCCGTCTATGGGCTTCCAAATATCCCTTTGCCAAATCCACAAGAACAGCCTTAGCGAAAGGCTTCTTGAAGGGAAAGATGTAACTCTGTGAGATGAATTAACAGAACACAGAGCAGTTTCTCAGAAAGCTTCTTTCCAGTTTTGAACGGAAGATATTTCCTTTTTCAACATAGCCCTCTATGGGCTTCCAAATATCCCTTTGCGAATTCCACAAGAACAGCCTTAGCGAAAGGCTTCTTGAAGGGAAAGATGTAACTCTGTGAGATGAATTAACAGAACACAGAACAGTTTCTCAGAAAGCTTCTTTCCAGTTTTGAACGGAAGATATTTCCTTTTTCACCATAGCCCTCTACGGGCTTC
This sequence comes from Chlorocebus sabaeus, assembly GCF_047675955.1. Taxonomy (NCBI): domain Eukaryota; kingdom Metazoa; phylum Chordata; class Mammalia; order Primates; family Cercopithecidae; genus Chlorocebus; species Chlorocebus sabaeus. The sequence goes on along the minus strand of NW_027328136.1, from coordinate 65,775 downwards.
CAAATATCCCTTTGCCAATTCCACAAGAACAGACTTAGCGAAAGGCTTCTTGAAGGGAAAGATGTAACTCTGTGAGATGAATTAACAGAACACAGAGCAGTTTCTCAGAAAGCTTCTTTCCAGTTTTGAACGGAAGATATTTCCTTTTTCACCATAGCCCTCTATGGGCTTCCAAATATCCCTTTGCCAATTCCACAAGAACAGCCTTAGCGAAAGGCTTCTTGAAGGGAACGATGTAACTCTGTGAGATGAATTAACAGAACACAGAGCAGTTTCTCAGAAAGCTTCTTTCCAGTTTTGAACGGAAGATATTTCCTTTTTCACCATAGCCCTCTATGGGCTTCTAAATATCCCTTTGCCAATTCCACAAGAACAGCCTTAGCGAAAGGCTTCTTGAAGGGAAAGATGTAACTCTGTGAGATGAATTAACAGAACACAGAGCAGTTTCTCAGAAAGCTACTTTCCAGTTTTGAACGGAAGATATTTCCTTTTTCACCATAGCCCTCTATGGGCTTCCAAATATCCCTTTGCCAATTCCACAAGAACAGCCTTAGCAAAAGGCTTCTTGAAGGGAACGATGTAACTCTGTGAGATGAATTAACAGAACACAGAGCAGTTTCTCAGAAAGCTTCTTTCCAGTTTTGAACGGAAGATATTTCCTTTTTCACCATAGCCCTCTATGGGCTTCTAAATATCCCTTTGCCAATTCCACAAGAACAGCCTTAGCGAAAGGCTTCTTGAAGGGAAAGATGTAACTCTGTGAGATGAATTAACAGAACACAGAGCAGTTTCTCAGAAAGCTACTTTCCAGTTTTGAACGGAAGATATTTCCTTTTTCACCATAGCCCTCTATGGGCTTCCAAATATCCCTTTGCCAATTCCACAAGAACAGCCTTAGCGAAAGGCTTCTTGAAGGGAAAGATGTAACTCTGTGAGATGAATTAACAGAACACAGAGCAGTTTCTCAGAAAGCTTCTTTCTAGTTTTGAACGGAAGATATTTCCTTTTTCACCATAGCCCTCTATGGGCTTCCAAATATCCCTTTGCGAATTCCAAAAGAACAGCCTTAGCGAAAGGCTTCTTGAACGGAAAGATGTAACTCTGTGAGATGAATTAACAGAACACAGAGCAGTTTCTCAGAAAGCTTCTTTCCAGTTTTGAACCGAAGATATTTCCTTTTTCACCATAGCCCTCTATGGGCTTCCAAATATCCCTTTGCCAATTCCACAAGAACAGCCTTAGCGAAAGGCTTCTTGAAGGGAAAGATGTAACTCTGTGAGATGAATTAACAGAGCACAGAGCAGTTTCTCAGAAAGCTTCTTTCTAGTTTTGAACGGAAGATATTTCCTTTTTCACCATAGCCCTCTATGGGCTTCCAAATATCCCTTTGCGAATTCCACAAGAACAGCCTTAGCGAAAGGCTTCTTGAACGGAAAGATTTAACTCTGTGAGATGAATTAACAGAACACAGAGCAGTTTCTCAGAAAGCTTCTTTCCAGTTTTGAACCGAAGATATTTCCTTTTTCACCATAGCCCTCTATGGGCTTCCAAATATCCCTTTGCCAATTCCACAAGAACGGCCTTAGCGAAAGGCTTCTTGAAGGGAAAGATGTAACTCTGTGAGATGAATTAACAGAACACAGAACAGTTTCTCAGAAAGCTTCTTTTCAGTTTTGAACGGAAGATATTTCCTTTTTCACCATAGCCCTCTATGGGCTTCCAAATATCCCTTTGCCAATTCCACAAGAACAGCCTTAGCGAAAGGCTTCTTGAAGGGAAAGATGTAACTCTGTGAGATGAACTAACAGAACACAGAGCAGTTTCTCAGAAAGCTTCTTTCCAGTTTTGAACGGAAGATATTTCCTTTTTCACCATAGCCCTCTATGGGCTTCCAAATATCCCTTTGCCAATTCCACAAGAACAGCCTTACCGAAAGGCTGCTTGAAGGGAAAGATGTAACTCTGTGAGATGAATTAACAGAACACAGAGCAGTGTCTCAAAAGCTTCTTTCCAGTTTTGAACGGAAGATATTTCCTTTTTCACTATAGCCGTCTATGGGCTTCCAAATATCCCTTTGCCAATTCCACAAGAACAGCCTTAGCGAAAGGCTTCTTGAAGGGAAAGATGTAACTCTGTGAGATGAATTAACAGAACACAGAGCAGTTTCTCAGAAAGCTTCTTTCCAGTTTTGAACGGAAGATATTTCCTTTTTCACCATAGCCCTCTATGGGCTTCCAAATATCCCTTTGCCAATTCCACAAGAACAGACTTAGCGAAAGGCTTCTTGAAGGGAAAGATGTAACTCTGTGAGATGAATTAACAGAACACAGAGCAGTTTCTCAGAAAGCTTCTTTCCAGTTTTGAACGGAAGATATTTCCTTTTTCACCATAGGCCTCTATGGGCTTCCAAATATCCCTTTGCCAATTCCACAAGAACAGCCTTAGTGAAAGTCTTCTTGAAGAGAAAGATGTAACTCTGTGAGATGAATTAACAGAACACAGAGCAGTTTCTCAGAAAGCTTCTTTCCAGTTTTGAAAGGAAGATATTTCCTTTTTCACCATAGCCCTCTATGGGCTTCCAAATATCCCTTTGCCAATTCCACAAGAACAGCCTTAGCGAAAGGCTTCTTCAAGGGAAAGATGTAACTCTGTGAGATGAATTAACAGAACACAGAGCAGTTTCTCAGAAAGCGTCTTTCCAGTTTTGAACGGAAGATATTTCCTTTTTCACCATAGCCGTCTATGGGCTTCCAAATATCCCTTTGCCAATTCCACAAGAACAGCCTTAGCGAAAGGCTTCTTGAAGTGAAAGATGTAACTCTGTGAGATGAATTAACAGAACACAGAACAGTTTCTCAGAAAGCTTCTTTCCAGTTTTGAACGGAAGATATTTCCTTTTTCACCATAGCCCTCTATGGGCTTCCAAATATCCCTTTGCCAATTCCCCAAGGACAGCCTTAGTGAAAGGCTTCTTGAAGGGAAAGATGTAACTCTGTGAGATGAATTAACAGAACACAGAGCAGTTTCTCAGAAAGCTTCTTTCCAGTTTTGAAAGGAAGATATTTCCTTTTTCACCATAGCCCTCTATGGGCTTCCAAATATCCCTTTGCCAATTCCACAAGAACAGCCTTAGCGAAAGGCTTCTTGAAGGGAAAGATGTAACTCTGTGAGATGAATTAACAGAACACAGAGCAGTTTCTCAGAAAGCGTCTTTCCAGTTTTGAACGGAAGATATTTCCTTTTTCACCATAGCCCTCTATGGGCTTCCAAATATCCCTTTGCCAATTCCACAAGAACAGCCTTAGCGAAAGGCTTCTTGAAGGGAAAGATGTAACTCTGTGAGATGAATTAACAGAACACAGAGCAGTTTCTCAGAAAGCTTCTTTCCAGTTTTGAACGGAAGATATTTCCTTTTTCACCATAGCCCTCTATTGGCTTCCAAATATCCCTTTGCCAATTCCACAAGAACAGCCTTAGCGAAAGGCTTCTTGAAGGGAAATATGTAACTCTGTGAGATGAATTAACAGAACACAGAACAGTTTCTCAGAAAGCTTCTTTCCAGTTTTGAACGGAAGATATTTCCTTTTTCACCATAGCCCTCTATGGGCTTCCAAATATCCCTTTGCCAATTCCACAAGAACAGCCTTAGCGAAAGGCTTCTTGAAGGGAAAGATGTAACTCTGTGAGATGAATTAACAGAACACAGAGCAGTTTCTCAGAAAGCTTCTTTCCAGTTTTGAACGGAAGATATTTCCTTTTTCACCATAGCCCTCTATGGGCTTCCAAATATCCCTTTGCCAATTCCACAAGAACAGCCTTAGCGAAAGGCTTCTTGAAGGGAAAGATGTAACACTGTGAGATGAATTAACAGAACACAGAGCAGTTTCTCAGAAAGCTTCTTTCCAGTTTTGAACGGAAGATATTTCCTTTTTCACCATAGCCCTCTATGGGCTTCCAAATATCCCTTTGCCAATTCCACAAGAACAGCCTAAGCGAAAGGCTTCTTGAAGGGAAAGATGTAACACTGTGAGATGAATTAACAGAACACAGAGCAGTTTCTCAGAAAGCTTCTTTCCAGTTTTGAACGGAAGATATTTCCTTTTGCACCATAGCCCTCTAAGGGCTTCCAAATATCCCTTTGATGATTCCAAAAGAACAGCCTTAGCGAAAGGCTTCTTGAAGGGAAAGATGTAACTCTGTGAGATGAATTAACAGAACACAGAGCAGTTTCTCAAAAGCTTCTTTCCAGTTTTGAACGGAAGATATTTCCTTTTTCACCATAGCCGTCTATGGGCTTCCAAATATCCTTTTGCCAATTCCACAAGAACAGACTTAGCGAAAGGCTTCTTGAAGGGAAAGATGTAACTCTGTGAGATGAATTAACAGAACACAGAGCAGTTTCTCAGAAAGCTTCTTTCCAGTTTTGAACGGAAGATATTTCCTTTTTCACCATAGCCCTCTATGGGCTTCCAAATATCCCTTTGCCAATTCCACAAGAACAGCCTTAGCGAAAGGCTTCTTGAAGGGAAAGATGTAACTCTGTGAGATGAATTAACAGAACACAGAGCAGTTTCTCAGAAAGCGTCTTTCCAGTTTTGAACGGAAGATATTTCCTTTTTCACCATAGTCCTCTATGGGCTTCTAAATATCCCTTTGCCAATTCCACAAGAACAGCCTTAGCGAAAGGCTTCTTGAAGGGAAAGATGTAACTCTGTGAGATGAATTAACAGAACACAGAGCAGTTTCTCAGAAAGCTTCTTTCCAGTTTTGAACGGAAGATATTTCCTTTTTCACCATAGCCCTCTATGGGCTTCCAAATATCCCTTTGCCAATTCCACAAGAACAGACTTAGCGAAAGGCTTCTTGAAGGGAAAGATGTAACTCTGTGAGATGAATTAACAGAACACAGAGCAGTTTCTCAAAAGCTTCTTTCCAGTTTTGAACGGAAGATATTTCCTTTTTCACCATAGCCGTCTATGGGCTTCCAAATATCCTTTTGCCAATTCCACAAGAACAGCCTTAGCGAAAGGCTTCTTGAAGGGAAAGATGTAACTCTGTGAGATGAATTAACAGAACACAGACCAGTTTCTCAGAAAGCTTCTTTCCAGTTTTGAACGGAAGATATTTCCTTTTTCACCATAGCCCTCTATGGGCTTCCAAATATCCCTTTGCCAATTCCACAAGAACAGACTTAGCGAAAGGTTTCTTGAAGGGAAAGATGTAACTCTGTGAGATGAATTAACAGAACACAGAGCAGTTTCTCAGAAAGCTTCTTTCCAGTTTTGAACGGAAGATATTTCCTTTTTCACCATAGCCCTCTATGGGCTTCCAAATATCCCTTTGCCAATTCCACAAGAACAGCCTTAGTGAAAGGCTTCTTGAAGGGAAAGATGTAACTCTGTGAGATGAATTAACAGAACACAGAGCAGTTTCTCAGAAAGCTTCTTTCCAGTTTTGAACGGAAGATATTTCCTTTTTCACCATAGCCCACTATGGGCTTCCAAATATCCCTTTGCCAATTCCACAAGAACAGCCTTAGCGAAAGGCTTCTTGAAGGGAAAGATGTAACTCTGTGAGATGAATTAACAGAACACAGAGCAGTTTCTCAGAAAGCTTCTTTCCAGTTTTGAACGGAAGATATTTCCTTTTTCACCATAGCCCTCTATGGGCTTCCAAATATCCCTTTGCGAATTCCACAATAACAGCCTTAGCGAAAGGCTTCTTGAAGGGAAAGATGTAACTCTGTGAGATGAATTAACAGAACACAGAACAGTTTCTCAGAAAGCTTCTTTCCAGTTTTGAACTTAAGATATTTCCTTTTTCACCATAGCCCTCTATGGGCTTCCAAATATCCCTTTGCCAATTCCACAAGAACAGCCTTAGCGAAAGGCTTCTTGAAGGGAAAGATGTAACTCTGTGAGATGAATTAACAGAACACAGAGCTGTTTCTCAGAAATCTTCTTTCCAGTTTTGAACGGAAGATATTTCCTTTTTCACCATAGCCCTCTATGGGCTTCCAAATATCCCTTTGCCAATTCCACAAGAACAGCCTTAGCGAAAGGCTTCTTGAAGGGAAAGATGTAACTCTGTGAGATGAATTAACAGAACACAGAGCAGTTTCTCAGAAATCTTCTTTCCCGTTTTGAACGGAAGATATTTCCTTTTTCACCATAGCCCTCTATGGGCTTCCAAATATCCCTTTGCGAATTCCACAAGAACAGCCTTAGCGAAAGGCTTCTTGAAGGGAAAGATGTAACTCTGTGAGATGAATTAACAGAACACAGAACAGTTTCTCAGAAAGCTTCTTTCCAGTTTTGAACGGAAGATATTTCCTTTTTCACCATAGCCCTCTATGGGCTTTCAAATATCCCTTTGCCAATTCCACAAGAACAGCCTTAGTGAAAGGCTTCTTGAAGGGAAAGATGTAACTCTGTGAGTTGTATAACTGAACACAGAGCAGTTTCTCAGAAAGCTTCTTTCTAGTTTTGAACGGAAGATATTTCCTTTTTCACCTTAGCCCTCTATGGGCTTCCAAATATCCCTTTGCCAATTCCACAAGAACAGCCTTAGCGAAAGGCTTCTTGAAGGGAAAGATGTAACTCTGTGAGATGAATTAACAGAACACAGAGCAGTTTCTCAAAAGCTTCTTTCCAGTTTTGAACGGAAGATATTTCCTTTTTCACCATAGCCGTCTATGGGCTTCCAAATATCCTTTTGCCAATTCCACAAGAACAGCCTTAGCGAAAGGCTTCTTGAAGGGAAAGATGTAACTCTGTGAGATGAATTAACAGAACACAGAGCAGTTTCTCAGAAAGCTTCTTTCCAGTTTTGAACGGAAGATATTTCCTTTTTCACCATAGCCCTCTATGGGCTTCCAAATATCCCTTTGCCAATTCCACAAGAACAGCCTTAGCGAAAGGCTTCTTGAAGGGAAAGATGTAACTCTGTGAGATGAACTAACAGAACACAGAGCAGTTTCTCAGAAAGCTTCTTTCCAGTTTTGAACGGAAGATATTTCCTTTTTCACCATAGCCGTCTATGGGCTTCCAAATATCCCTTTGCCAATTCCACAAGAACAGCCTTAGCGAAAGGGTTCTTGAAGGGAAAGATGTAACTCTGTGAGATGAATTAACAGAACACAGAACACTTTCTCAGAAAGCTTCTTTCCAGTTTTGAACGGAAGATATTTCCTTTTTCACCATAGCCCTCTATGGGCTTCCAAATATCCCTTTGCCAATTCCACAAGAACAGCCTTAGCGAAAGGCTTCTTGAAGGGAAAGATGTAACTCTGTGAGATGAATTAACAGAACACAGAGCAGTTTCTCAGAAAGCTACTTTCCAGTTTTGAACGGAAGATATTTCCTTTTTCACCATAGCCCTCTATGGGCTTCCAAATATCCCTTTGCCAATTCCACAAGAACAGCCTTAGCGAAAGGCTTCTTGAAGGGAAAGATGTAACTCTGTGAGATGAATTAACAGAACACAGAGCAGTTTCTCAGAAAGCTTCTTTCTAGTTTTGAACGGAAGATATTTCCTTTTTCACCATAGCCCTCTATGGGCTTCCAAATATCCCTTTGCGAATTCCACAAGAACAGCCTTAGCGAAAGGATTCTTGAACGGAAAGATGTAACTCTGTGAGATGAATTAACAGAACACAGAGCAGTTTCTCAGAAAGCTTCTTTCCAGTTTTGAACCGAAGATATTTCCTTTTTCACCATAGCCCTCTATGGGCTTCCAAATATCCCTTTGCCAATTCCACAAGAACAGCCTTAGCGAAAGGCTTCTTGAAGTGAAAGATGTAACTCTGTGAGATGAATTAACAGAACACAAAAGAGTTTCTCAGAAAGCTTCTTTTCAGTTTTGAACGGAAGATATTTCCTTTTTCACCATAGCCCTCTATGGGCTTCCAAATATCCCTTTGCCAATTCCACAAGAACAGCCTTAGCGAAAGGCTTCTTGAAGGGAAAGATGTAACTCTGTGAGATGAATTAACAGAACACAGAACACTTTCTCAGAAAGCTTCTTTCCAGTTTTGAACGGAAGATATTTCCTTTTTCACCATAGCCCTCTATGGGCTTCCAAATATCCCTTTGCCAATTCCACAAGAACAGCCTTAGTGAAAGGCTTCTTGAAGGGAAAGATGTAACTCTGTGAGATGAATTAACAGAACACAGAGCAGTTTCTCAGAAAGCTTCTTTCCAGTTTTGAACGGAAGATATTTCCTTTTTCACCATAGCCCACTATGGGCTTCCAAATATCCCTTTGCCAATTCCACAAGAACAGCCTTAGCGAAAGGCTTCTTGAAGGGAAAGATGTAACTCTGTGAGATGAATTAACAGAACACAGAGCAGTTTCTCAGAAAGCTTCTTTCCAGTTTTGAACGGAAGATATTTCCTTTTTCACCATAGCCCTCTATGGGCTTCCAAATATCCCTTTGCCAATTCCACAAGAACAGCCTTAGCGAAAGGCTTCTTGAAGGGAAAGATGTAACTCTGTGAGATGAATTAACAGAGCACAGAGCAGTTTCTCAGAAAGCTTCTTTCTAGTTTTGAACGGAAGATATTTCCTTTTTCACCATAGCCCTCTATGGGCTTCCAAATATCCCTTTGCCAATTCCACAAGAACAGCCTTAGCGAAAGGCTTCTTGAACGGAAAGATTTAACTCTGTGAGATGAATTAACAGAACACAGAGCAGTTTCTCAGAAAGCTTCTTTCCAGTTTTCAACCGAAGATATTTCCTTTTTCACCATAGCCCTCTATGGGCTTCCAAATATCCCTTTGCCAATTCCACAAGAACGGCCTTAGCGAAAGGCTAATTGAAGGGAAAGATGTAACTCTGTGAGATGAATTAACAGAACACAGAACAGTTTCTCAGAAAGCTTCTTTTCAGTTTTGAACGGAAGATATTTCCTTTTTCACCATAGCCCTCTATGGGCTTCCAAATATCCCTTTGCCAATTCCACAAGAACAGCCTTAGCGAAAGGCTTCTTGAAGGGAAAGATGTAACTCTGTGAGATGAACTAACAGAACACAGAGCAGTTTCTCAGAAAGCTTCTTTCCAGTTTTGAACGGAAGATATTTCCTTTTTCACCATAGCCCTCTATGGGCTTCCAAATATCCCTTTGCCAATTCCACAAGAACAGCCTTACCGAAAGGCTTCTTGAAGGGAAAGATGTAACTCTGTGAGATGAATTAACAGAACACAGAGCAGTTTCTCAAAAGCTTCTTTCCAGTTTTGAACGGAAGATATTTCCTTTTTCACCATAGCCGTCTATGGGCTTCCAAATATCCCTTTGCCAATTCCACAAGAACAGCCTTAGCGAAAGGCTTCTTGAAGGGAAAGATGTAACTCTGTGAGATGAATTAACAGAACACAGAGCAGTTTCTCAGAAAGCTTCTTTCCAGTTTTGAACGGAAGATATTTCCTTTTTCACCATAGCCCTCTATGGGCTTCCAAATATCCCTTTGCCATTTCCACAAGAACAGACTTAGCGAAAGGCTTCTTGAAGGGAAAGATGTAACTCTGTGAGATGAATTAACAGAACACAGAGCAGTTTCTCAGAAAGCTTCTTTCCGGTTTTGAACGGAAGATATTTCCTTTTTCACCATAGGCCTCTATGGGATTCCAAATATCCCTTTGCCAATTCCACCAGAACAGCCTTAGTGAAAGGCTTCTTGAAGGGAAAGATGTAACTCTGTGAGATGAATTAACAGAACACAGAGCAGTTTCTCAGAAAGCTTCTTTCCAGTTTTGAACGGAAGATATTTCCTTTTTCACCATAGCCCTCTATGGGCTTCCAAATATCCCTTTGCCAATTCCACAAGAACAGCCTTAGCGAAAGGCTTCTTCAAGGGAAAGATGTAACTCTGTGAGATGAATTAACAGAACACAGAGCAGTTTCTCAGAAAGCGTCTTTCCAGTTTTGAACGGAAGATATTTCCTTTTTCACCATAGCCCTCTATGGGCTTCCAAATATCCCTTTGCCAATTCCACAAGAACAGCCTTAGCGAAAGGCTTCTTGAAGTGAAAGATGTAACTCTGTGAGATGAATTAACAGAACACAGAACAGTTTCTCAGAAAGCTTCTTTCCAGTTTTGAACGGAAGATATTTCCTTTTTCACCATAGCCCTCTATGGGCTTCCAAATATCCCTTTGCCAATTCCCCAAGAACAGCCTTAGTGAAAGGCTTCTTGAAGGGAAAGATGTAACTCTGTGAGATGAATTAACAGAACACAGAGCAGTTTCTCAGAAAGCTTCTTTCCAGTTTTGAAAGGAAGATATTTCCTTTTTCACCATAGCCCTCTATGGGCTTCCAAATATCCCTTTGCCAATTCCACAAGAACAGCCTTAGCGAAAGGCTTCTTGAAGGGAAAGATGTAACTCTGTGAGATGAATTAACAGAACACAGAGCAGTTTCTCAGAAAGCGTCTTTCCAGTTTTGAACGGAAGATATTTCCTTTTTCACCATAGCCCTCTATGGGCTTCCAAATATCCCTTTGCCAATTCCACAAGAACAGCCTTAGCGAAAGGCTTCTTGAAGGGAAAGATGTAACTCTGTGAGATGAATTAACAGAACACAGAGCAGTTTCTCAGAAAGCTTCTTTCCAGTTTTGAACGGAAGATATTTCCTTTTTCACCATAGCCCTCTATGGGCTTCCTAATATCCCTTTGCCAATTCCACAAGAACAGCCTTAGCGAAAGGCTTCTTGAAGGGAAATATGTAACTCTGTGAGATGAATTAACAGAACACAGAACAGTTTCTCAGAAAGCTTCTTTCCAGTTTTGAACGGAAGATATTTCCTTTTTCACCATAGCCCTCTACGGGCTTCCAAATATCCCTTTGCCAATTCCACAAGAACAGCCTTAGCGAAAGGCTTCTTGAAGGGAAAGATGTAACTCTGTGAGATGAATTAACAGAACACAGAGCAGTTTCTCAGAAAGCTTCTTTCCAGTTTTGAACGGAAGATATTTCCTTTTTCACCATAGCCCTCTATGGGCTTCCAAATATCCCTTTGCCAATTCCACAAGAACAGCCTTAGCGAAAGGCTTCTTGAAGGGAAAGATGTAACACTGTGAGATGAATTAACAGAACACAGAGCAGTTTCTCAGAAAGCTTCTTTCCAGTTTTGAACGGAAGATATTTCCTTTTTCACCATAGCCCTCTATGGGCTTCCAAATATCCCTTTGCCAATTCCACAAGAACAGCCTTAGCGAAAGGCTTCTTGAAGGGAAAGATGTAACTCTGTGAGATGAATTAACAGAACACAGAGCAGTTTCTCAAAAGCTTCTTTCCAGTTTTGAACGGAAGATATTTCCTTTTTCACCATAGCCGTCTATGGGCTTCCAAATATCCTTTTGCCAATTCCACAAGAACAGCCTTAGCGAAAGGCTTCTTGAAGGGAAAGATGTAACTCTGTGAGATGAATTAACAGAACACAGAGCAGTTTCTCAGAAAGCTTCTTTCCAGTTTTGAACGGAAGATATTTCCTTTTTCACCATAGCCCTCTATGGGCTTCCAAATATCCCTTTGAAAATTCCACAAGAACAGACTTAGCGAAAGTCTTCTTGAAGGGAAAGATGTAACTCTGTGAGATGAATTAACAGAACACAGAGCAGTTTCTCAGAAAGCTTCTTTCCAGTTTTGAACGGAAGATATTTCCTTTTTCACCATAGGCCTCTATGGGCTTCCAAATATCCCTTTGCCAATTCCACAAGAACAGCCTTAGTGAAAGGCTTCTTGAAGGGAAAGATGTAACTCTGTGAGATGAATTAACAGAACACAGAGCAGTTTCTCAGAAAGCTTCTTTCCAGTTTTGAAAGGAAGATATTTCCTTTTTCACCATAGCCCTCTATGGGCTTCCAAATATCCCTTTGCCAATTCCACAAGAACAGCCTTAGCGAAAGGCTTCTTCAAGGGAAAGATGTAACTCTGTGAGATGAATTAACAGAACACAGAGCAGTTTCTCAGAAAGCGTCTTTCCAGTTTTGAACGGAAGATATTTCCTTTTTCACCATAGCCCTCTATGGGCTTCCAAATATCCCTTTGCCAATTCCACAAGAACAGCCTTAGCGAAAGGCTTCTTGAAGTGAAAGATGTAACTCTGTGAGATGAATTAACAGAACACAGAACAGTTTCTCAGAAAGCTTCTTTCCACTTTTGAACGGAAGATATTTCCTTTTTCACCATAGCCCTCTATGGGCTTCCAAATATCCCTTTGCCAATTCCCCAAGAACAGCCTTAGTGAAAGGCTTCTTGAAGGGAAAGATGTAACTCTGTGAGATGAATTAACAGAACACAGAGCAGTTTCTCAGAAAGCTTCTTTCAAGTTTTGAAAGGAAGATATTTCCTTTTTCACCATAGCCCTCTATGGGCTTCCAAATATCCCTTTGCCAATTCCACAAGAACAGCCTTAGCGAAAGGCTTCTTCAAGGGAAAGATGTAACTCTGTGAGATGAATTAACAGAACACAGAGCAGTTTCTCAGAAAGCGTCTTTCCAGTTTTGAACGGAAGATATTTCCTTTTTCACCATAGCCCTCTATGGGCTTCCAAATATCCCTTTGCCAATTCCACAAGAACAGCCTTAGCGAAAGGCCTCTTGAAGGGAAAGATGTAACTCTGTGAGATGAACTAACAGAACACAGAGCAGTTTCTCAGAAAGCTTCTTTCCAGTTTTGAACGGAAGATATTTCCTTTTTCACCATAGCCCTCTAAGGGCTTCCAAATATCCCTTTGCCAATTCCACAAGAACAGCCTTAGCGAAACGATTCTTGAAGGGAAAGATGTAACTCTGTGAGATGAATTAACAGAACACAGAGCAGTTTCTCAGAAAGCTTCTTTCCAGTTTTGAACGGAAGATATTTCCTTTTTCACCATAGCCCTCTATGGGCTTCCAAATATCCCTTTGCCAATTCCACAAGAACAGCCTTAGCGAAAGGCTTCTTGAAGGGAAAGATGTAACTCTGTGAGATGAATTAACAGAACACAGAGCTGTTTCTCAAAAGCTTCTTTCCAGTTTTGAACGGAAGATATTTCCTTTTTCACCATAGCCGTCTATGGGCTTCCAAATATCCTTTAGCCAATTCCACAAGAACAGCCTTAGCGAAAGGCTTCTTGAAGGGAAAGATGTAACTCTGTGAGATGAATTAACAGAACACAGAGCAGTTTCTCAGAAAGCTTCTTTCCAGTTTTGAACGGAAGATATTTCCTTTTTCACCATAGCCCTCTATTGGCTTCCAAATATCCCTTTGCCAATTCCACAAGAACAGCCGTAGCGAAAGGCTTCTTGAAGTGAAAGATGTAACTCTGTGAGATGAATTAACAGAACACAGAACAGTTTCTCAGAAAGCTTCTTTTCAGTTTTGAACGGAAGATATTTCCTTTTTCACCATAGCCCTCTATGGGCTTCCAAATATCCCTTTGCCAATTCCACAAGAACAGCCTTAGCGAAAGGCTTCTTGAAGGGAAAGATGTAACTCTGTGAGATGAACTAACAGAACACAGAGCAGTTTCTCAGAAAGCTTCTTTCCAGTTTTGAACGGAAGATATTTCCTTTTTCACCATAGCCCTCTATGGGCTTCCAAATATCCCTTTGCCAATTCCACAAGAACAGCCTTACCGAAAGGCTTCTTGAATGGAAAGATGTAACTCTGTGAGATGAATTAACAGAACACAGAGCAGTTTCTCAAAAGCTTCTTTCCAGTTTTGAACGGAAGATATTTCCTTTTTCACCATAGCCGTCTATGGGCTTCCAAATATCCCTTTGCCAATTCCACAAGAACAGCCTTAGCGAAAGGCTTCTTGAAGGGAAAGATGTAACTCTGTGAGATGAATTAACAGAACACAGAGCAGTTTCTCAGAAAGCTTCTTTCCAGTTTTGAACGGAAGATATTTCCTTTTTCACCATAGCCCTCTATGGGCTTCCAAGTATCCCTTTGCCAATTCCACAAGAACAGACTTAGCGAAAGGCTTCTTGAAGGGAAAGATGTAACTCTGTGAGATGAATTAACAGAACACAGAGCAGTTTCTCAGAAAGCTTCTTTCCAGTTTTGAACGGAAGATATTTCCTTTTTCACCATACCCCTCTATGGGCTTCCAAATATCCCTTTGCCAATTCCACAAGAACAGCCTTAGCGAAAGGCTTCTTGAAGGGAAAGATGTAACTCTGTGAGATGAACTAACAGAACACAGAGCAGTTTCTCAGAAAGCTTCTTTCCAGTTTTGAACGGAAGATATTTCCTTTTTCACCATAGCCCTCTATGGGCTTCCAAATATCCCTTTGCCAATTCCACAAGAACAGCCTTAGCGAAAGGCTTCTTGAAGGTAAAGATGTAACACTGTGAGATGAATTAACAGAACACAGAGCAGTTTCTCAGAAAGCTTCTTTCCAGTTTTGAACGGAAGATATTTCCTTTTTCACCATAGCCCTCTATGGGCTTCCAAATATCCCTTTGCCAATTCCACAAGAACAGCCTTAGCGAAAGGCTTCTTGAAGGGAAAGATGTAACTCTGTGAGTTGAATTAACAGAACACAGAGCAGTTTCTCAGAAAGCTTCTTTCCAGTTTTGAACGGAAGATATTTCCTTTTTCACCATAGCCCTCTATGGGCTTCCAAATATCCCTTTGCCAATTCCACAAGAACAGCCTTAGCGAAGGGCTTCTTGAAGGGAAAGATGTAACTCTGTGAGATGAACTAACAGAACACAGAGCAGTTTCTCAGAAAGCTTCTTTCCAGTTTTGAACGGAAGATATTTCCTTTTTCACCATAGCCCTCTATTGGCTTCCAAATATCCCTTTGCCAATTCCACAAGAACAGCCTTAGCGAAAGGCTTCTTGAAGGGAAATATGTAACTCTGTGAGATGAATTAACAGAACACAGAGCAGTTTCTCAGAAAGCTTCTATCCAGTTTTGAACGGAAGATATTTCCTTTTTCACCATAGCCCTCTATGGGCTTCCAAATATCCCTTTGCCAATTCCACAAGAACAGCCTTAGCGAAAGGCTTCTTGAAGGGAAAGATGTAACTCTGTGAGATGAATTAACAGAACACAGAGCAGTTTCTCAGAAAGCTTCTTTCCAGTTTTGAACGGAAGATATTTCCTTTTTCACCATAGCCCTCTATGAGCTTCCAAATATCCCTTTGCCAATTCCACAAGAACAGCCTTAGCGAAAGGCTTCTTGAAGGGAAAGATGTAACTCTGTGAGATGAATTAACAGAACACAGAGCAGTTTCTCAAAAGCTTCTTTCCAGTTTTGAACGGAAGATATTTCCTTTTTCACCATAGCCGTCTATGGGCTTCCAAATATCCTTTTGCCAATTCCACAAGAACAGCCTTAGCAAAAGGCTTCTTGAAGGGAAAGATGTAACTCTGTGAGATGAATTAACAGAACACAGAGCAGTTTCTCAGAAAGCTTCTTTCCAGTTTTGAACGGAAGATATTTCCTTCTTCACCATAGCCCTCTATGGGCTTCCAAATATCCCTTTGCCAATTCCACAAGAACAGCCTTAGCGAAAGGCTTCTTGAAGGGAAAGATGTAACTCTGTAAGATGAACTAACAGAACACAGAGCAGTTTCTCAGAAAGCTTCTTTCCAGTTTTGAACGGAAGATATTTCCTTTTTCACCATAGCCCTCTAACGGCTTCCAAATATCCCTTTGCCAATTCCACAAGAACTGCCTTAGCGAAAGGCTTCTTGAAGGGAAAGATGTAACACTGTGAGATGAATTAACAGAACACAGAGCAGTTTCTCAGAAAGCTTCTTTCCAGTTTTGAACGGAAGATATTTCCTTTTTCACCATAGCCCTCTATGGGCTTCCAAATATCCCTTTGCCAATTCCACAAGAACAGCCTTAGCGAAAGGCTTCTTGAAGGGAAAGATGTAACTCTGTGAGTTGAATTAACAGAACACAGAGCAGTTTCTCAGAAAGCTTCTTTCCAGTTTTGAACGGAAGATATTTCCTTTTTCACCATAGCCCTCTATGGGCTTCCAAATATCCCTTTGCCAATTCCACAAGAACAGCCTTAGCGAAGGGCTTCTTGAAGGGAAAGATGTAACTCTGTGAGATGAACTAACAGAACACAGAGCAGTTTCTCAGAAAGCTTCTTTCCAGTTTTGAACGAAAGATATTTCCTTTTTCACCATAGCCCTCTATTGGCTTCCAAATATCCCTTTGCCAATTCCACAAGAACAGCCTTAGCGAAAGGCTTCTTGAAGGGAAATATGTAACTCTTTGAGATCAATTAACAGAACACAGAACAGTTTCTCAGAAAGCTTCTTTCCAGTTTTGAACGGAAGATATTTCCTTTTTCACCATAGCCCTCTATGGGCTTCCAAATATCCCTTTGCCAATTCCACAAGAACAGCCTTAGCGAAAGGCTTCTTGAAGGGAAAGATGTAACTCTGTGAGATGAATTAACAGAACACAGAGCAGTTTCTCAGAAAGCTTCTATCCAGTTTTGAACGGAAGATATTTCCTTTTTCACCATAACCCTCTATGGGCTTCCAAATATCCCTTTTCCAATTCCACAAGAACAGCCTTAGCGAAAGGCTTCTTGAAGGGAAAGATGTAACTCTGTGAGATGAATTAACAGAACACAGAGCAGTTTCTCAGAAAGCTTCTTTCCAGTTTTGAACGGAAGATATTTCCTTTTTCACCATAGCCCTCTATGGGCTTCCAAATATCCCTTTGCCAATTCCACAAGAACAGCCTTAGCGAAAGGCTTCTTGAAGGGAAAGATGTAACTCTGTGAGATGAATTAACAGAACACAGAGCAGTTTCTCAGAAAGCTTCTTTCCAGTTTTGAACGGAAGATATTTCCTTTTTCACCATAGCCCTCTATGGGCTTCCAAATATCCCTTTGCCAATTCCACAAGAACAGCCTTAGTGAAAGGCTTCTTGAAGGGAAAGATGTAACTCTGTGAGTTGAATTAACAGAACACAGAGCAGTTTCTCAGAAAGCTTCTTTCCAGTTTTGAACGGAAGATATTTCCTTTTTCACCATAGCCCTCTATGGGCTTCC
Source organism: Chlorocebus sabaeus (assembly GCF_047675955.1). NCBI lineage: Eukaryota > Metazoa > Chordata > Mammalia > Primates > Cercopithecidae > Chlorocebus > Chlorocebus sabaeus. The sequence continues at coordinate 48,756 of NW_027328136.1, read as the reverse complement.
AAATATCCCTTTGCCAATTCCACAAGAACAGCCTTAGCGAAAGGCTTCTTGAAGGGAAAGATGTAACTCTGTGAGATGAACTAACAGAACACAGAGCAGTTTCTCAGAAAGCTTCTTTCCAGTTTTGAACGGAAGATATTTCCTTTTTCACCATAGCCCTCTATTGGCTTCCAAATATCCCTTTGCCAATTCCACAAGAACAGCCTTAGCGAAAGGCTTCTTGAAGGGAAATATGTAACTCTGTGAGATGAATTAACAGAACACAGAACAGTTTCTCAGAAAGCTTATTTCCAGTTTTGAACGGAAGATATTTCCTTTTTCACCATAGCCCTCTATGGGCTTCCAAATATCCCTTTGCCAATTCCACAAGAACAGCTTAGCGAAAGGCTTCTTGAAGGGAAAGATGTAACTCTGTGAGATGAATTAACAGAACACAGAGCAGTTTCTCAGAAAGCTTCTATCCAGTTTTGAACGGAAGATATTTCCTTTTTCACCATAGCCCTCTATGGGCTTCCAAATATCCCTTTGCCAATTCCACAAGAACAGCCTTAGCGAAAGGCTTCTTAAAGGGAAAGATGTAACTCTGTGAGATGAATTAACAGAACACAGAGCAGTTTCTCAGAAAGCTTCTTTCCAGTTTTGAACGGAAGATATTTCCTTTTTCACCATAGCCCTCTATGAGCTTCCAAATATCCCTTTGCCAATTCCACAAGAACAGCCTTAGCGAAAGGCTTCTTGAAGGGAAAGATGTAACTCTGTGAGATGAATTAACAGAACACAGAGCAGTTTCTCAAAAGCTTCTTTCCAGTTTTGAACGGAAGATATTTCCTTTTTCACCATAGCCGTCTATGGGCTTCCAAATATCCTTTTGCCAATTCCACAAGAACAGCCTTAGCAAAAGGCTTCTTGAAGGGAAAGATGTAACTCTGTGAGATGAATTAACAGAACACAGAGCAGTTTCTCAGAAAGCTTCTTTCCAGTTTTGAACGGAAGATATTTCCTTTTTCACCATAGCCCTCTATGGGCTTCCAAATATCCCTTTGCCAATTCCACAAGAACAGCCTTAGCGAAAGGCTTCTTGAAGGGAAAGATGTAACTCTGTGAGATGAACTAACAGAACACAGAGCAGTTTCTCAGAAAGCTTCTTTCCAGTTTTGAACGGAAGATATTTCCTTTTTCACCATAGCCCTCTATGGGCTTCCAAATATCCCTTTGCCAATTCCACAAGAACAGCCTTAGCGAAAGGCTTCTTGAAGGGAAAGATGTAACACTGTGAGATGAATTAACAGAACACAGAGCAGTTTCTCAGAAAGCTTCTTTCCAGTTTTGAACGGAAGATATTTCCTTTTTCACCATAGCCCTCTATGGGCTTCCAAATATCCCTTTGCCAATTCCACAAGAACAGCCTTAGCGAAAGGCTTCTTGAAGGGAAAGATGTAACTCTGTGAGTTGAATTAACAGAACACAGAGCAGTTTCTCAGAAAGCTTCTTTCCAGTTTTGAACGGAAGATATTTCCTTTTTCACCATAGCCCTCTATGGGCTTCCAAATATCCCTTTGCCAATTCCACAAGAACAGCCTTAGCGAAGGGCTTCTTGAAGGGAAAGATGTAACTCTGTGAGATGAACTAACAGAACACAGAGCAGTTTCTCAGAAAGCTTCTTTCCAGTTTTGAACGGAAGATATTTCCTTTTTCACCATAGCCCTCTATTGGCTTCCAAATATCCCTTTGCCAATTCCACAAGAACAGCCTTAGCGAAAGGCTTCTTGAAGGGAAATATGTAACTCTGTGAGATGAATTAACAGAACACAGAACAGTTTCTCAGAAAGCTTCTTTCCAGTTTTGAACGGAAGATATTTCCTTTTTCACCATAGCCCTCTATGGGCTTCCAAATATCCCTTTGCCAATTCCACAAGAACAGCCTTAGCGAAAGGCTTCTTGAAGGGAAAGATGTAACTCTGTGAGATGAATTAACAGAACACAGAGCAGTTTCTCAGAAAGCTTCTATCCAGTTTTGAACGGAAGATATTTCCTTTTTCACCATAGCCCTCTATGGGCTTCCAAATATCCCTTTGCCAATTCCACAAGAACAGCCTTAGCGAAAGGCTTCTTGAAGGGAAAGATTTAACTCTATGAGATGAATTAACAGAACACAGAACAGTTTCTCAGAAAGCTTCTTTTCAGTTTTGAACGGAAGATATTTCCTTTTTCACCATAGCCCTCTATGGGCTTCCAAATATCCCTTTGCCAATTCCACAAGAGCAGCCTTAGCGAAAGGCTTCTTGAAGGGAAAGATGTAACTCTGTGAGATGAACTAACAGAACACAGAGCAGTTTCTCAGAAAGCTTCCTTCCAGTTTTGAACGGAAGATATTTCCTTTTTCACCATAGCCCTCTAAGGGCTTCCAAATATCCCTTTGCCAATTCCACAAGAACAGCCTTAGCGAAACGATTCTTGAAGGGAAAGATGTAACTCTGTGAGATGAATTAACAGAACACAGAGCAGTTTCTCAGAAAGCTTCTTTCCAGTTTTGAACGGAAGATATTTCCTTTTTCACCATAGCCCTCTATGGGCTTCCAAATATCCCTTTGCCAATTCCACAAGAACAGCCTTAGCGAAAGGCTTCTTGAAGGGAAAGATGTAACTCTGTGAGATGAATTAACAGAACACAGAGCTGTTTCTCAAAGCTTCTTTCCAGTTTTGAACGGAAGATATTTCCTTTTTCACCATAGCCGTCTATGGGCTTCCAAATATCCTTTTGCCAATTCCACAAGAAAAGCCTTAGCAAAAGGCTTCTTGAACGGAAAGATGTAACTCTGTGAGATGAATTAACAGAACACAGAGCAGTTTCTCAGAAAGCTTCTTTCCAGTTTTGAACGGAAGATATTTCCTTTTTCACCATAGCCCTCTATTGGCTTCCAAATATCCCTTTGCCAATTCCACAAGAACAGCCTTAGCGAAAGGATTCTTGAAGTGAAAGATGTAACTCTGTGAGATGAATTAACAGAACACAGAACAGTTTCTCAGAAAGCTTCTTTTCAGTTTTGAACGGAAGATATTTCCTTTTTCACCATAGCCCTCTATGGGCTTCCAAATATCCCTTTGCCAATTCCACAAGAACAGCCTTAGCGAAAGGCTTCTTGAAGGGAAAGATGTAACTCTGTGAGATGAACTAACAGAACACAGAGCAGTTTCTCAGAAAGCTTCTTTCCAGTTTTGAACGGAAGATATTTCCTTTTTCACCATAGCCCTCTATGGGCTTCCAAATATCCCTTTGCCAATTCCACAAGAACAGCCTTACCGAAAGGCTTCTTGAAGGGAAAGATGTAACTCTGTGAGATGAATTAACAGAACACAGAGCAGTTTCTCAAAAGCTTCTTTCCAGTTTTGAACGGAAGATATTTCCTTTTTCACCATAGCCCTCTATGGGCTTCCAAATATCCCTTTGCCAATTCCACAAGAACAGCCTTAGCGAAAGACTTCTTGAAGGGAAAGATGTAACTCTGTGAGATGAATTAACAGAACACAGAGCAGTTTCTCAGAAAGCTTCTTTCCAGTTTTGAACGGAAGATATTTCTTTTTCACCATAGCCCTCTATGGGCTTCCAAGTATCCCTTTGCCAATTCCACAAGAACAGACTTAGCGAAAGGCTTCTTGAAGGGAAAGATGTAACTCTGTGAGATGAATTAAGAGAACACAGAGCAGTTTCTCAGAAAGCTTCTTTCCAGTTTTGAACGGAAGATATTTCCTTTTTCACCATAGCCCTCTAAGGGCTTCCAAATATCCCTTTGCCAATTCCACAAGAACAGCCTTAGTGAACTGATTCTTGAAGGGAAAGATGTAACTCTGTGAGATGAATTAACAGAACACAGAGCAGTTTCTCAGAAAGCTTCTTTCCAGTTTTGAAAGGAAGATATTTCCTTTTTCACCATAGCCCTCTATGGGCTTCCAAATATCCCTTTGCCAATTCCACAAGAACAGCCTTAGCGAAAGGCTTCTTCAAGGGAAAGATGTAACTCTGTGAGATGAATTAACAGAACACAGAGCAGTTTCTCAGAAAGCGTCTTTCCAGTTTTGAACGGAAGATATTTCCTTTTTCACCATAGCCCTCTATGGGCTTCCAAATATCCCTTTGCCAATTCCACAAGAACAGCCTTAGCGAAAGGCTTCTTGAAGGGAAAGATGTAACTCTGTGAGATGAATAAACAGAACACAGAGCAGTTTCTCAGAAAGCTTCTTTCCAGTTTTGAACGGAAGATATTTCCTTTTTCACCATAGCCCTCTATGGGCTTCCAAATATCCCTTTGCCAATTCCACAAGAACAGCCTTAGCGAAAGGCTTCTTGAAGGGAAATATGTAACTCTGTGAGATGAATTAACAGAACACAGAGCAGTTTCTCAGAAAGCTTCTTTCCAGTTTTGAACGGAAGATATTTCCTTTTTCACCATAGCCCTCTATGGGCTTCCAAATATCCCTTTGCCAATTCCACAAGAACAGCCTTAGCGAAAGGCTTCTTGAAGGGAAAGATGTAACTCTGTGAGATGAATTAACAGAACACAGAGCAGTTTCTCAGAAAGCTTCTTTCCAGTTTTGAACGGAAGATATTTCCTTTTTCACCATAGCCCTCTATTGGCTTCCAAATATCCCTTTGCGAATTCCACAAGAGCAGCCTTAGCGAAAGGCTTCTTGAAGGGAAAGATGTAACTCTGTGAGATGAATTAACAGAACACAGAGCAGTTTCTCAGAAAGCTTCTATCCAGTTTTGAACGGAAGATATTTCCTTTTTCACCATAGCCCTCTATGGGCTTCCAAATATCCCTTTGCCAATTCCACAAGAACAGCCTTAGCGAAAGGCTTCTTGAAGGGAAAGATGTAACTCTGTGAGATGAATTAACAGAACACAGAGCAGTTTCTCAGAAAGGTTCTTTCCAGTTTTTAACGGAAGATATTTCCTTTTTCACCATAGCCCTCTATGGGCTTCCAAATATCCCTTTGCCAATTCCACAAGAACAGCCTTAGCGAAAGGCTTCTTGAAGGGAAAGATGTAACTCTGTGAGATGAATTAACAGAACATAGAGCAGTTTCTCAGAAAGCTTCTTTCCAGTTTTGAACGGAAGATATTTCCTTTTTCACCATAGCCCTCTATGGGCTTCCAAATATCCCTTTGCCAATTCCACAAGAACAGCCTTAGTGAAAGGCTTCTTGAAGGGAAAGATGTAACTCTGTGAGTTGAATTAACAGAACACAGAGCAGTTTCTCAGAAAGCTTCTTTCCAGTTTTGAACGGAAGATATTTCCTTTTTCACCATAGCCCTCTATGGGCTTTCTAATATCCCTTTGCCAATTCCACAAGAACAGCCTTAGAGAAAGGCTTCTTGAAGGGAAAGATGTAACTCTGTGAGATGAACTACCAGAACACAGAGCAGTTTCTCAGAAAGCTTCTTTCCAGTTTTGAACGGAAGATATTTCCTTTTTCACCATAGCCCTCTATTCGCTTCCAAATATCCCTTTGCCAATTCCACAAGAACAGCCTTAGCGAAAGGCTTCTTGAAGGGAAATATGTAACTCTGTGAGATGAATTAACAGAACACAGAACAGTTTCTCAGAAAGCTTCTTTCCAGTTTTGAACGGAAGATATTTCCTTTTTCACCATAGCCCTCTATGGGCTTCCAAATATCCCTTTGCCAATTCCACAAGAACAGCCTTAGTGAAAGGATTCTTGAAGGGAAAGATGTAACTCTGTTAGATGAATTAACAGAACACAGAGCAGTTTCTCAGAAAGCTTCTTTCCAGTTTTGAAAGGAAGATATTTCCTTTTTCACCATAGCCCTCTATGGGCTTCCAAATATCCCTTTGCCAATTCCACAAGAACAGCCTTAGCGAAAGGCTTCTTCAAGGGAAAGATGTAACTCTGTGAGATGAATTAACAGAACACAGAGCAGTTTCTCAGAAAGCGTCTTTCCAGTTTTGAACGGAAGATATTTCCTTTTTCACCATAGCCCTCTATGGGCTTCCAAATATCCCTTTGCCAATTCCACAAGAACAGCCTTAGCGAAAGGCTTCTTGAAGGGAAAGATGTAACTCTGTGAGATGAATTAACAGAACACAGAGCAGTTTCTCAGAAAGCTTCTTTCCAGTTTTGAACGGAAGATATTTCCTTTTTCACCATAGCCCTCTATGGGCTTCCAAATATCCCTTTGCCAATTCCACAAGAACAGCCTTAGCGAAAGGCTTCTTCAAGGGAAAGATGAAACTCTGTGAGATGTATTAACAGAACACAGAGCAGTTTCTCAGAAAGCGTCTTTCCAGTTTTGAACGGAAGATATTTCCTTTTTCACCATAGCCCTCTATGGGCTTCCAAATATCCCTTTGCCAATTCCACAAGAACAGCCTTAGCGAAAGGCTTCTTGAAGGGAAAGATGTAACTCTGTGAGATGAATTAACAGAACACAGAGCAGTTTCTCAGAAAGCTTCTTTCCAGTTTTGAACGGAAGATATTTCCTTTTTCACCATAGCCCTCTATGGGCTTCCAAATATCCCTTTGCCAATTCCACAAGAACAGCCTTAGCGAAAGGCTTCTTCAAGGGAAAGATGTAACTCTGTGAGATGAATTAACAGAACACAGAGCAGTTTCTCAGAAAGCGTCTTTCCAGTTTTGAACGGAAGATATTTCCTTTTTCACCATAGCCCTCTATGGGCTTCCAAATATCCCTTTGCCAATTCCACAAGAACAGCCTTAGCGAAAGGCTTCTTGAAGGGAAAGATGTAACTCTGTGAGATGAATTAACAGAACACAGAGCAGTTTCTCAGAAAGCTTCTTTCCAGTTTTGAACGGAAGATATTTCCTTTTTCACCATAGCCCTCTATTGGCTTCCAAATATCCCTTTGCCAATTCCACAAGAACAGCCTTAGCGAAAGGCTTCTTGAAGGGAAAGATGTAACTCTGTGAGATGAATTAACAAAACACAGAACAGTTTCTCAGAAAGCTTCTTTCCAGTTTTGAACGGAAGATATTTCCTTTTTCACCATAGCCCTCTATGGGCTTCCAAATATCCCTTTGCCAATTCCACAAGAACAGCCTTAGCGAAAGGCTTCTTGAAGGGAAAGATGTAACTCTGTGAGATGAATTAACAGAACACAGAGCAGTTTCTCAGAAAGCTTCTTTCCAGTTTTGAACGGAAGATATTTCCTTTTTCACCATAGCCCTCTATGGGCTTCCAAATATCCCTTTGCCAATTCCACAAGAACAGCCTTAGCGAAAGGCTTCTTGAAGGGAAAGATGTAACACTGTGAGATGAATTAACAGAACACAGAGCAGTTTCTCAGAAAGCTTCTTTCCAGTTTTGAACGGAAGATATTTCCTTTTGCACCATAGCCCTCTATGGGCTTCCAAATATCCCTTTGCCAATTCCACAAGAACAGCCTTAGCGAAAGGCTTCTTGAAGGGAAAGATGTAACTCTGTGAGATGAATTAACAGAACACAGAGCAGTTTCTCAAAAGCTTCTTTCCAGTTTTGAACGGAAGATATTTCCTTTTTCACCATAGCCGTCTATGGGCTTCCAAATATCCTTTTGCCAATTCCACAAGAACAGACTTAGCGAAAGGCTTCTTGAAGGGAAAGATGTAACTCTGTGAGATGAATTAACAGAACACAGAGCAGTTTCTCAGAAAGCTTCTTTCCAGTTTTGAACGGAAGATATTTCCTTTTTCACCATAGCCCTCTATGGGCTTCCAAATATCCCTTTGCCAATTCCACAAGAACAGCCTTAGCGAAAGGCTTCTTGAAGGGAAAGATGTAACTCTGTGAGATGAATTAACAGAACACAGAGCAGTTTCTCAGAAAGCGTCTTTCCAGTTTTGAACGGAAGATATTTCCTTTTTCACCATAGCCCTCTATGGGCTTCTAAATATCCCTTTGCCAATTCCACAAGAACAGCCTTAGCGAAAGGCTTCTTGAAGGGAAAGATGTAACTCTGTGAGATGAATTAACAGAACACAGAGCAGTTTCTCAGAAAGCTTCTTTCCAGTTTTGAACGGAAGATATTTCCTTTTTCACCATAGCCCTCTATGGGCTTCCAAATATCCCTTTGCCAATTCCACAAGAACAGACTTAGCGAAAGGCTTCTTGAAGGGAAAGATGTAACTCTGTGAGATGAATTAACAGAACACAGAGCAGTTTCTCAACAGCTTCTTTCCAGTTTTGAACGGAAGATATTTCCTTTTTCACCATAGCCGTCTATGGGCTTCCAAATATCCTTTTGCCAATTCCACAAGAACAGCCTTAGCGAAAGGCTTCTTGAAGGGAAAGATGTAACTATGTGAGATGAATTAACAGAACACAGACCAGTTTCTCAGAAAGCTTCTTTCCAGTTTTGAACGGAAGATATTTCCTTTTTCACCATAGCCCTCTATGGGCTTCCCAATATCCCTTTGCCAATTCCACAAGAACAGACTTAGCGAAAGGTTTCTTGAAGGGAAAGATGTAACTCTGTGAGATGAATTAACAGAACACAGAGCAGTTTCTCAGAAAGCTTCTTTCCAGTTTTGAACGGAAGATATTTCCTTTTTCACCATAGCCCTCTATGGGCTTCCAAATATCCCTTTGCCAATTCCACAAGAACAGCCTTAGCGAAAGGCTTCTTGAAGGGAAAGATGTAACTCTGTGAGATGAATTAACAGAACACAGAGCAGTTTCTCAGAAATCTTCTTTCCAGTTTTGAACGGAAGATATTTCCTTTTTCACCATAGCCCTCTATGGGCTTCCAAATATCCCTTTGCCAATTCCACAAGAACAGCCTTAGCGAAAGGCTTCTTGAAGGGAAAGATGTAACTCTGTGAGATGAATTAACAGAACACAGAGCAGTTTCTCAGAAAGCTTCTTTCCAGTTTTGAACGGAAGATATTTCCTTTTTCACCATAGCCGTCTATGGGCTTCCAAATATCCCTTTGCCAATTCCACAAGAACAGCCTTAGCGAAAGGCTTCTTGAAGGGAAAGATGTAACTCTGTGAGATGAATTAACAGAACACAGAGCAGTTTCTCAGAAAGCTTCTTTCCAGTTTTGAACGGAAGATATTTCCTTTTTCACCATAGCCCTCTATGGGCTTCCAAATATCCCTTTGCGAATTCCACAAGAACAGCCTTAGCGAAAGGCTTCGTGAAGGGAAAGATGTAACTCTGTGAGATGAATTAACAGAACACAGAACAGTTTCTCAGAAAGCTTCTTTCCAGTTTTGAACGGAAGATATTTCCTTTTTCACCATAGCCCTCTACGGGCTTCCAAATATCCCTTTGCCAATTCCACAAGAACAGACTTAGCGAAAGGCTTCTTGAAGGGAAAGATGTAACTCTGTGAGATGAATTAACAGAACACAGAGCAGTTTCTCAGAAAGCTTCTTTCCAGTTTTGAACGGAAGATATTTCCTTTTTCACCATAGCCCTCTATGGGCTTCCAAATATCCCTTTGCCAATTCCACAAGAACAGCCTTAGCGAAAGGCTTCTTGAAGGGAAAGATGTAACTCTGTGAGATGTATTAACAGAACACAGAGCAGTTTCTCAGAAAGCTTCTTTCCAGTTTTGAACGGAAGATATTTCCTTTTTCACCATAGCCCTCTATGGGCTTCTAAATATCCCTTTGCCAATTCCACAAGAACAGCCTTAGCGAAAGGCTTCTTGAAGGGAAAGATGTAACTCTGTGAGATGAATTAACAGAACACAGAGCAGTTTCTCAGAAAGCTTCTTTCCAGTTTTGAACGGAAGATATTTCCTTTTTCACCATAGCCCTCTATGGGCTTCCAAATATCCCTTTGCCAATTCCACAAGAACAGCCTTAGCGAAAGGCTTCTTGAAGGGAAAGATGTAACTCTGTGAGATGAATTAACAGAACACAGAGCAGTTTCTCAAAAGATTCTTTCCAGTTTTGAACGGAAGATATTTCCTTTTTCACCATAGCCGTCTATGGGCTTCCACATATCCTTTTGCCAATTCCACAAGAACAGCCTTAGCGAAAGGCTTCTTGAAGGGAAAGATGTAACTCTGTGAGATGAATTAACAGAACACAGACCAGTTTCTCAGAAAGCTTCTTTCCAGTTTTGAACGGAAGATATTTCCTTTTTCACCATAGCCCTCTATGGGCTTCCAAATATCCCTTTGCCAATTCCACAAGAACAGACTTAGCGAAAGGTTTCTTGAAGGGAAAGATGTAACTCTGTGAGATGAATTAACAGAACACAGAGCAGTTTCTCAGAAAGCTTCTTTCCAGTTTTGAACGGAAGATATTTCCTTTTTCACCATAGCCCTCTATGGGCTTTCAAATATCCCTTTGCCAATTCCTCAAGAACAGCCTTAGCGAAAGGCTTCTTGAAGGGAAAGATGTAACTCTGTGAGTTGAATTAACAGAACACAGAGCAGTTTCTCAGAAAGCTTCTTTCCAGTTTTGAACGGAAGATATTTCCTTTTTCACCATAGCCCTCTATGTGCTTCCAAATATCCCTTTGCCAATTCCACAAGAACAGCCTTAGCGAAAGGCTACTTGAAGGGAAAGATGTAACTCTGTGAGATGAATTAACAGAACACATAGCAGTTTCTCAGAAAGCTTCTTTCCAGTTTTGAACGGAAGATATTTCCTTTTTCACCATAGCCCTCTATGGGCTTCCAAATATCCCTTTGCCAATTCCACAAGAACAGCCTTAGCGAAAGGCTTCTTGAAGGGAAAGATGTAACTCTGTGAGATGAATTAACAGAACACAGAGCAGTTTCTCAGAAAGCTTCTTTCCAGTTTTGAACGGAAGATATTTCCTTTTTCACCATAGCCGTCTATGGGCTTCCAAATATCCCTTTGCCAATTCCACAAGAACAGCCTTAGCGAAAGGCTTCTTGAAGGGAAAGATGTAACTCTGTGAGATGAATTAACAGAACACAGAGCAGTTTCTCAGAAAGCTTCTTTCCAGTTTTGAACGGAAGATATTTCCTTTTTCACCATAGCCCTCTATGGGCTTCCAAATATCCCTTTGCGAATTCCACAAGAACAGCCTTAGCGAAAGGCTTCTTGAAGGGAAAGATGTAACTCTGTGAGATGAATTAACAGAACACAGAACAGTTTCTCAGAAAGCTTCTTTCCAGTTTTGAACGGAAGATATTTCCTTTTTCACCATAGCCCTCTACGGGCTTCCAAATATCCCTTTGCCAATTCCACAAGAACAGACTTAGCGAAAGGCTTCTTGAAGGGAAAGATGTAACTCTGTGAGATGAATTAACAGAACACAGAGCAGTTTCTCAGAAAGCTTCTTTCCAGTTTTGAACGGAAGATATTTCCTTTTTCACCATAGCCCTCTATGGGCTTGCAAATATCCCTTTGCCAATTCCACAAGAACAGCCTTAGCGAAAGGCTTCTTGAAGGGAAAGATGTAACTCTGTGAGATGTATTAACAGAACACAGAGCAGTTTCTCAGAAAGCTTCTTTCCAGTTTTGAACGGAAGATATTTCCTTTTTCACCATAGCCCTCTATGGGCTTCTAAATATCCCTTTGCCAATTCCACAAGAACAGCCTTAGCGAAAGGCTTCTTGAAGGGAAAGATGTAACTCTGTGAGATGAACTAACAGAACACAGAGCAGTTTCTCAGAAAGCTTCTTTCCAGTTTTGAACGGAAGATATTTCCTTTTTCACCATAGCCCTCTATTGGCTTCCAAATATCCCTTTGCCAATTCCACAAGAACAGCCTTAGCGAAAGGCTTCTTGAAGGGAAAGATGTAACTCTGTGAGATGAATTAACAGAACACAGAGCAGTTTCTCAGAAAGCTTCTTTCCAGTTTTGAACGGAAGATATTTCCTTTTTCACCATAGCCCTCTATGGGCTTCCAAATATCCCTTTGCCAATTCCACAAGAACAGCCTTAGCGAAAGGCTTCTTGAAGGGAAAGATGTAACTCTGTGAGATGAATTAACAGAACACAGAGCAGTTTCTCAGAAAGCTTCTTTCCAGTTTTGAACGGAAGATATTTCCTTTTTCACCATAGCCCTCTATGGGCTTCCAAATATCCCTTTGCCAATTCCACAAGAACAGCCTTAGCGAAAGGCTTCTTGAAGGGAAAGATGTAACTCTGTGAGATGAATTAACAGAACACAGAGCAGTTTCTCAAAAGCTTCTTTCCAGTTTTGAACGGAAGATATTTCCTTTTTCACCATAGCCGTCTATGGGCTTCCAAATATCCTTTTGCCAATTCCACAAGAACAGCCTTAGCGAAAGGCTTCTTGAAGGGAAAGATGTAACTCTGTGAGATGAATTAACAGAACACAGAGCAGTTTTTCAGAAAGCTTCTTTCCAGTTTTGAACGGAAGATATTTCCTTTTTCACCATAGCCCTCTATGGGCTTCCAAATATCCCTTTGCCAATTCCACAAGAACAGCCTTAGCGAAAGGCTTCTTGAAAGGAAAGATGTAACTCTGTGAGATGAACTAACAGAACACAGAGCAGTTTCTCAGAAAGCTTCTTTCCAGTTTTGAACGGAAGATATTTCCTTTTTCACCATAGCCGTCTATGGGCTTCCAAATATCCCTTTGCCAATTCCACAAGAACAGCCTTAGCGAAAGGCTTCTTGAAGGGAAAGATGTAACTCTGTGAGATGAATTAACAGAACACAGAACACTTTCTCAGAAAGCTTCTTTCCAGTTTTGAACGGAAGATATTTCCTTTTTCACCATAGCCCTCTATGGGCTTCCAAATATCCCTTTGCCAATTCCACAAGAACAGCCTTAGCGAAAGGCTTCTTGAAGGGAAAGATGTAACTCTGTGAGATGAATTAACAGAACACAGAGCAGTTTCTCAGAAAGCTACTTTCCAGTTTTGAACGGAAGATATTTCCTTTTTCACCATAGCCCTCTATGGGCTTCCAAATATCCCTTTGCCAATTCCACAAGAACAGCTTTAGCGAAAGGCTTCTTGAAGGGAAAGATGTAACTCTGTGAGATGAATTAACAGAACACAGAGCAGTTTCTCAGAAAGCTTCTTTCTAGTTTTGAACGGAAGATATTTCCTTTTTCACCATAGCCCTCTATGGGCTTCCAAATATCCCTTTGCGAATTCCACAAGAACAGCCTTAGCGAAAGGATTCTTGAACGGAAAGATGTAACTCTGTGAGATGAATTAACAGAACACAGAGCAGTTTCTCAGAAAGCTTCTTTCCAGTTTTGAACCGAAGATATTTCCTTTTTCACCATAGCCCTCTATGGGCTTCCAAATATCCCTTTGCCAATTCCACAAGAACAGCCTTAGCGAAAGGCTTCTTGAAGTGAAAGATGTAACTCTGTGAGATGAATTAACAGAACACAGAACAGTTTCTCAGAAAGCTTCTTTTCAGTTTTGAACGGAAGATATTTCCTTTTTCACCATAGCCCTCTATGGGCTTCCAAATATCCCTTTGCCAATTCCACAAGAACAGCCTTAGCGAAAGGCTTCTTGAAGGGAAAGATGTAACTCTGTGAGATGAATTAACAGAACACAGAACACTTTCTCAGAAAGCTTCTTTCCAGTTTTGAACGGAAGATATTTCCTTTTTCACCATAGCCCTCTATGGGCTTCCAAATATCCCTTTGCCAATTCCACAAGAACAGCCTTAGCGAAAGGCTTCTTGAAGGGAAAGATGAAACTCTGTGAGATGAATTAACAGAACACAGAGCAGTTTCTCAGAAAGCTACTTTACAGTTTTGAACGGAAGATATTTCCTTTTTCACCATAGCCCTCTATGGGCTTCCAAATATCCCTTTGCCAATTCCACAAGAACAGCCTTAGCGAAAGGCTTCTTGAAGGGAAAGATGTAACACTGTGAGATGAATTAACAGAACACAGAGCAGTTCTCAGAAAGCTTCTTTCCAGTTTTGAACGGAAGATATTTCCTTTTTCACCATAGCCCTCTATGGGCTTCCAAATATCCCTTTGTCAATTCCACAAGAACAGCCTTAGCGAAAGGCTTCTTGATGGGAAAGATGTAACTCTGTGAGATGAATTAACAGAACACAGAGCAGTTTCTCAAAAGCTTCTTTCCAGTTTTGAACGGAAGATATTTCCTTTTTCACCATAGCCGTCTATGGGCTTCCAAATATCCTTTTGCCAATTCCACAAGAACAGCCTTAGCGAAAGGCTTCTTGAAGGGAAAGATGTAACTGTGTGAGATGAATTAACAGAACACAGAGCAGTTTCTCAGAAAGCTTCTTTCCAGTTTTGAACGGAAGATATTTCCTTTTTCACCATAGCCCTCTATGGGCTTCCAAATATCCCTTTGCCAATTCCACAAGAACAGACTTAGCGAAAGGCTTCTTGAAGGGAAAGATGTAACTCTGTGAGATGAATTAACAGAACACAGAGCAGTTTCTCAGAAAGCTTCTTTCCAGTTTTGAACGGAAGATATTTCCTTTTTCACCATAGGCCTCTATGGGCTTCCAAATATCCCTTTGCCAATTCCAAAAGAACAGCCTTAGTGAAAGGCTTCTTGAAGGGAAAGATGTAACTCTGTGAGATGAATTAACAGAACACAGAACAGTTTCTCAGAAAGCTTCTTTCCAGTTTTGAACGGAAGATATTTCCTTTTTCACCATAGCCCTCTATGGGCTTCCAAATATCCCTTTGCCAATTCCCCAAGAACAGCCTTAGTGAAAGGCTTCTTGAAGGGAAAGATGTAACTCTGTGAGATGAATTAACAGAACACAGAGCAGTTTCTCAGAAAGCTTCTTTCCAGTTTTGAAAAGAAGATATTTCCTTTTTCACCATAGCCCTCTATGGGCTTCCAAATATCCCTTTGCCAATTCCACAAGAACAGCCTTAGCGAAAGGCTTCTTCAAGGGAAAGATGTAACTCTGTGAGATGAATTAACAGAACACAGAGCAGTTTCTCAGAAAGCGTCTTTCCAGTTTTGAACGGAAGATATTTCCTTTTTCACCATAGCCCTCTATGGGCTTCCAAATATCCCTTTGCCAATTCCACAAGAACAGCCTTAGCGAAAGGCTTCTTGAAGGGAAAGATGTAACTCTGTGAGATGAATTAACAGAACACAGAGCAGTTTCTCAGAAAGCTTCTTTCCAGTTTTGAACGGAAGATATTTCCTTTTTCACCATAGCCCTCTATTGGCTTCCAAATATCCCTTTGCCAATTCCACAAGAACAGCCGTAGCGAATGGCTTCTTGAAGGGAAATATGTAACTCTGTGAGATGAATTAACAGAACACAGAACAGTTTCTCAGAAAGCTTCTTTCCAGTTTTGAACGGAAGATATTTCCTTTTTCACCATAGCCCTCTATGGGCTTCCAAATATCCCTTTGCCAATTCCACAAGAACAGCCTTAGCGAAAGGCTTCTTGAAGGGAAAGATGTAACTCTGTGAGATGAATTAACAGAACACAGAGCAGTTTCTCAGAAAGCTTCTTTCCAGTTTTGAACGGAAGATATTTCCTTTTTCACCATAGCCCTCTATGGGCTTCCAAATATCCCTTTGCCAATTCCACAAGAACAGCCTTAGCGAAAGGCTTCTTGAAGGGAAAGATGTAACACTGTGAGATGAATTAACAGAACACAGAGCAGTTTCTCAGAAAGCTTCTTTCCAGTTTTGAACGGAAGATATTTCCTTTTTCACCATAGCCCTCTATGGGCTTCCAAATATCCCTTTGCCAATTCCACAAGAACAGCCTTAGCGAAAGGCTTCTTGAAGGGAAAGATGTAACTCTGTGAGATGAATTAACAGAACACAGAGCAGTTTCTCAAAAGCTTCTTTCCAGTTTTGAACGGAAGATATTTCCTTTTTCACCATAGCCGTCTATGGGCTTCCACATATCCTTTTGCCAATTCCACAAGAACAGCCTTAGCGAAAGGCTTCTTGAAGGGAAAGATGTAACTCTGTGAGATGAATTAACAGAACACAGAGAAGTTTCTCAGAAAGCTTCTTTCCAGTTTCGAACGGAAGATATTTCCTTTTTCACCATAGCCCTCTATGGGCTTCCAAATATCCCTTTGCCAATTCCACAAGAACAGCCTTAGCGAAAGGCTTCTTGAAGGGAAAGATGTAACTCTGTGAGATGAATTAACAGAACACAGAGCAGTTTCTCAGAAAGCTTCTTTCCAGCTTTGAACGGAAGATATTTCCTTTTTCACCATAGCCCTCTATGGGCTTCCAAATATCCCTTTGCCAATTCCACAAGAACAGCCTTAGCGAAAGGCTTCTTGAAGGGAAAGATGTAACACTGTGAGATGAATTAACAGAACACAGAGCAGTTTCTCAGAAAGCTTCTTTCCAGTTTTGAACGGAAGATATTTCCTTTTTCACCATAGCCCTCTATGGGCTTCCAAATATCCCTTTGCCAATTCCACAAGAACAGCCTTAGCGAAAGGCTTCTTGAAGGGAAAGATGTAACTCTGTGAGATGAATTAACAGAACACAGAGCAGTTTCTCAAAAGCTTCTTTCCAGTTTTGAACGGAAGATATTTCCTTTTTCACCATAGCCGTCTATGGGCTTCCAAATATCCTTTTGCCAATTCCACAAGAACAGCCTTAGCGAAAGGCTTCTTGAAGGGAAAGATGTAACTCTGTGAGATGAATTAACAGAACACAGAGAAGTTTCTCAGAAAGCTTCTTTCCAGTTTCGAACGGAAGATATTTCCTTTTTCACCATAGCCCTCTATGGGCTTCCAAATATCCCTTTGCCAATTCCACAAGAACAGCCTTAGTGAAAGGCTTCTTGAAGGGAAAGATGTAACTCTGTGAGTTGAATTAACAGAACACAGAGCAGTTTCTCAGAAAGCTCCTTTCCAGTTTTGAACGGAAGATATTTCCTTTTTCACTATAGCCCTCTATGGGCTTCCAAATATCCCTTTGCCAATTCCACAAGAACAGCCTTAGCGAAAGGCTTCTTGAAGGGAAAGATGTAACTCTGTGAGATGAACTAACAGAACACAGAGCAGTTTCTCAGAAAGCTTCTTTCCAGTTTTGAACGGAAGATATTTCCTTTTTCACCATAGCCCTCTATGGGCTTCCAAATATCCCTTTGCGAATTCCACAAGAACAGCCTTAGCGAAAGGCTTATTGAAGGGAAATATGTAACTCTGTGAGATGAATTAACAGAACACAGAACAGGTTCTCAGAAAGCTTCTTTCCAGTTTTGAACGGAAGATATTTCCTTTTTCACCATAGCCCTCTATGGGCTTCCAAATATCCCTTTGCCAATTCCACAAGAACAGCCTTAGCGAAAGGCTTCTTGAAGGGAAAGATGTAACTCTGTGAGATGAATTAACAGAACACAGAGCAGTTTCTCAGAAAGCCTCTATCCAGTTTTGAACGGAAGATATTTCCTTTTTCACCATAGCCCTCTATGGGCTTCCAAATATCCCTTTGCCAATTCCACAAGAACAGCCTTAGCGAAAGGCTTCTTGAAGGGAAAGATGTAACTCTATGAGATGAATTAACAGAACACAGAACAGTTTCTCAGAAAGCTTCTTTTCAGTTTTGAACGGAAGATATTTCCTTTTTCACCATAGCCCTCTATGGGCTTCCAAATATCCCTTTGCCAATTCCACAAGAACAGCCTTAGCGAAAGGCTTCTTGAAGGGAAATATGTAACTCTGTGAGATGAACTAACAGAACACAGAGCAGTTTCTCAGAAAGCTTCTTTCCAGTTTTGAACGGAAGATATTTCCTTTTTCACCATAGCCCTCTAAGGGCTTCCAAATATCCCTTTGCCAATTCCACAAGAACAGCCTTAGCGAAACGATTCTTGAAGGGAAAGATGTAACTCTGTGAGATGAATTAACAGAACACAGAGCAGTTTCTCAGAAAGCTTCTTTCCAGTTTTGAACGGAAGATATTTCCTTTTTCACCATAGCCCTCTATGGGCTTCCAAATATCCCTTTGCCAATTCCACAAGAACAGCCTTAGCGAAAGGCTTCTTGAAGGGAAAGATGTAACTCTGTGAGATGAATTAACAGAACACAGAGCTGTTTCTCAAAAGCTTCTTTCCAGTTTTGAACGGAAGATATTTCCTTTTTCACCATAGCCCTCTATGGGCTTCCAAATATCCTTTTGCCAATTCCACAAGAACAGCCTTAGCGAAAGGCTTCTTGAAGGGAAAGATGTAACTCTGTGAGATGAATTAACAGAACACAGAGCAGTTTCTCAGAAAGCTTCTTTCCAGTTTTGAACGGAAGATATTTCCTTTTTCACCATAGCCCTCTATTGGCTTCCAAATATCCCTTTGCCAATTCCACAAGAACAGCCTTAGCGAAAGGCTTCTTGAAGTGAAAGATGTAACTCTGTGAGATGAATTAACAGAACACAGAACAGTTTCTCAGAAAGCTTCTTTTCAGTTTTGAACGGAAGATATTTCCTTTTTCACCATAGCCCTCTATGGGCTTCCAAATATCCCTTTGCCAATTCCACAAGAACAGCCTTAGTGAAAGGCTTCTTGAAGGGAAAGATGTAACTCTGTGAGTTGAATTAACAGAACACAGAGCAGTTTCTCAGAAAGCTCCTTTCCAGTTTTGAACGGAAGATATTTCCTTTTTCACTATAGCCCTCTATGGGCTTCCAAATATCCCTTTGCCAATTCCACAAGAACAGCCTTAGCGAAAGGCTTCTTGAAGGGAAAGATGTAACTCTGTGAGATGAACTAACAGAACACAGAGCAGTTTCTCAGAAAGCTTCTTTCCAGTTTTGAACGGAAGATATTTCCTTTTTCACCATAGCCCTCTATGGGCTTCCAAATATCCCTTTGCCAATTCCACAAGAACAGCCTTAGCGAAAGGCTTATTGAAGGGAAATATGTAACTCTGTGAGATGAATTAACAGAACACAGAACAGGTTCTCAGAAAGCTTCTTTCCAGTTTTGAACGGAAGATATTTCCTTTTTCACCATAGCCCTCTATGGGCTTCCAAATATCCCTTTGCCAATTCCACAAGAACAGCCTTAGCGAAAGGCTTCTTGAAGGGAAAGATGTAACTCTGTGAGATGAATTAACAGAACACAGAGCAGTTTCTCAGAAAGCCTCTATCCAGTTTTGAACGGAAGATATTTCCTTTTTCACCATAGCCCTCTATGGGCTTCCAAATATCCCTTTGCCAATTCCACAAGAACAGCCTTAGCGAAAGGCTTCTTGAAGGGAAAGATGTAACTCTATGAGATGAATTAACAGAACACAGAACAGTTTCTCAGAAAGCTTCTTTTCAGTTTTGAACGGAAGATATTTCCTTTTTCACCATAGCCCTCTATGGGCTTCCAAATATCCCTTTGCCAATTCCACAAGAACAGCCTTAGCGAAAGGCTTCTTGAAGGGAAATATGTAACTCTGTGAGATGAACTAACAGAACACAGAGCAGTTTCTCAGAAAGCTTCTTTCCAGTTTTGAACGGAAGATATTTCCTTTTTCACCATAGCCCTCTAAGGGCTTCCAAATATCCCTTTGCCAATTCCACAAGAACAGCCTTAGCGAAACGATTCTTGAAGGGAAAGATGTAACTCTGTGAGATGAATTAACAGAACACAGAGCAGTTTCTCAGAAAGCTTCTTTCCAGTTTTGAACGGAAGATATTTCCTTTTTCACCATAGCCCTCTATGGGCTTCCAAATATCCCTTTGCCAATTCCACAAGAACAGCCTTAGCGAAAGGCTTCTTGAAGGGAAAGATGTAACTCTGTGAGATGAATTAACAGAACACAGAGCTGTTTCTCAAAAGCTTCTTTCCAGTTTTGAACGGAAGATATTTCCTTTTTCACCATAGCCCTCTATGGGCTTCCAAATATCCTTTTGCCAATTCCACAAGAACAGCCTTAGCGAAAGGCTTCTTGAAGGGAAAGATGTAACTCTGTGAGATGAATTAACAGAACACAGAGCAGTTTCTCAGAAAGCTTCTTTCCAGTTTTGAACGGAAGATATTTCCTTTTTCACCATAGCCCTCTATTGGCTTCCAAATATCCCTTTGCCAATTCCACAAGAACAGCCTTAGCGAAAGGCTTCTTGAAGTGAAAGATGTAACTCTGTGAGATGAATTAACAGAACACAGAACAGTTTCTCAGAAAGCTTCTTTTCAGTTTTGAACGGAAGATATTTCCTTTTTCACCATAGCCCTCTATGGGCTTCCAAATATCCCTTTGCCAATTCCACAAGAACAGCCTTAGCGAAAGGCTTCTTGAAGGGAAAGATGTAACTCTGTGAGATGAACTAACAGAACACAGAGCAGTTTCTCAGAAAGCTTCTTTCCAGTTTTGAACGGAAGATATTTCCTTTTTCACCATAGCCCTCTATGGGCTTCCAAATATCCCTTTGCCAATTCCACAAAAACAGCCTTACCGAAAGGCTTCTTGAAGGGAAAGATGTAACTCTGTGAGATGAATTAACAGAACACAGAGCAGTTTCTCAAAAGCTTCTTTCCAGTTTTGAACGGAAGATATTTCCTTTTTCACCATAGCCGTCTATGGGCTTCCAAATATCCTTTTGCCAATTCCACAAGAACAGCCTTAGCGAAAGGCTTCTTGAAGGGAAAGATGTAACTCTGTGAGATGAATTAACAGAACACAGAGCAGTTTCTCAGAAAGCTTCTTTCCAGTTTTGAACGGAAGATATTTCCTTTTTCACCATAGCCCTCTATGGGCTTCCAAGTATCCCTTTGCCAATTCCACAAGAACAGACTTAGCGAAAGGCTTCTTGAAGGGAAAGATGTAACTCTGTGAGATGAATTAACAGAACACAGAGCAGTTTCTCAGAAAGCTTCTTTCCAGTTTTGAACGGAAGATATTTCCTTTTTCACCATAGCCCTCTATGGGCTTCCAAATATCCCTTTGCCAATTCCACAAGAACAGCCTTAGCGAAAGGCTTCTTGAAGGGAAAGATGTAACTCTGTGAGATGAATTAACAGAACACAGAGCAGTTTCTCAGAAAGCTTCTTTCCAGTTTTGAACGGAAGATATTTCCTTTTTCACCATAGCCCTCTATTGGCTTCCAAATATCCCTTTGCCAATTCCACAAGAGCAGCCTTAGCGAAAGGCTTCTTGAAGGGAAAGATGTAACTCTGTGAGATGAATTAACAGAACACAGAGCTGTTTCTCAAAAGCTTCTTTCCAGTTTTGAACGGAAGATATTTCCTTTTTCACCATAGCCGTCTATGGGCTTCCAAATATCCTTTTGCCAATTCCACAAGAACAGCCTTAGCGAAAGGCTTCTTGAAGGGAAAGATGTAACTCTGTGAGATGAATTAACAGAACACAGAGCAGTTTCTCAGAAAGCTTCTTTCCAGTTTTGAACGGAAGATATTTCCTTTTTCACCATAGCCCTCTATGGGCTTCCAAGTATCCCTTTGCCAATTCCACAAGAACAGCCTTAGTGAAAGGCTTCTTGAAGGGAAATATGTAACTCTGTGAGTTGAATTAACAGAACACAGAGCAGTTTCTCAGAAAGCTTCTTTCCAGTTTTGAACGGAAGATATTTCCTTTTTCACCATAGCCCTCTATGGGCTTACTAATATCCCTTTGCCAATTCCACAAGAACAGCCTTAGCGAAAGGCTTCTTGAAGGGAAAGATGTAACTCTGTGAGATGAACTAACGGAACACAGAACAGTTTCTCAGAAAGCTTCTTTCCAGTTTTGAACGGAAGATATTTCCTTTTTCACCATAGCCCTCTATTGGCTTCCAAATATCCCTTTGCCAATTCCACAAGAACAGCCTTAGCGAAAGGCTTCTTGAAGGGAAATATGTAACTCTGTGAGATCAATTAACAGAACACAGAACAGTTTCTCAGAAAGCTTCTTTCCAGTTTTGAACGGAAGATATTTCCTTTTTCACCATAGCCCTCTATGGGCTTCCAAATATCCCTTTGCCAATTCCACAAGAACAGCCTTAGCGAAAGGCTTCTTGAAGGGAAAGATGTAACTCTGTGAGATGAATTAACAGAACACAGAGCAGTTTCTCAGAAAGCTTCTATCCAGTTTTGAACGGAAGATATTTCCTTTTTCACCATAGCCCTCTATGGGCTTCCAAATATCCCTTTGCCAATTCCACAAGAACAGCCTTAGCGAAAGGCTTCTTGAAGGGAAAGATGTAACTCTGTGAGATGAATTAACAGAACACAGAGCAGTTTCTCAGAAAGCTTCTTTCCAGTTTTGAACGGAAGATATTTCCTTTTTCACCATAGCCGTCTATGGGCTTCCAAATATCCCTTTGCCAATTCCACAAGAACAGCCTTAGCGAAAGGCTTCTTGAAGGGAAAGATGTAACTCTGTGAGATGAATTAACAGAACACAGAGCAGTTTCTCAGAAAGCTTCTTTCCAGTTTTGAACGGAAGATATTTCCTTTTTCACCATAGCCCTCTATGGGCTTCCAAATATCCCTTTGCCAATTCCACAAGAACAGCCTTAGTGAGAGGCTTCTTGAAGGGAAAGATGTAACTCTGTGAGTTGAATTAACAGAACACAGAGCAGTTTCTCAGAAAGCTTCTTTCCAGTTTTGAACGGAAGATATTTCCTTTTTCACCATAGCCCTCTATGGGCTTCCAAATATCCCTTTGCCAATTCCACAAGAACAGCCTTAGCGAAAGGCTTCTTGAAGGGAAAGATGTAACTCTGTGAGATGAACTAACAGAACACAGAGCAGTTTCTCAGAAAGCTTCTTTCCAGTTTTGAACGGAAGATATTTCCTTTTTCACCATAGCCCTCTATTGGCTTCCAAATATCCCTTTGCCAATTCCACAAGAACAGCCTTAGCGAAAGGCTTCTTGAAGGGAAATATGTAACTCTGTGAGATGAATTAACAGAACACAGAACAGTTTCTCAGAAAGCTTATTTCCAGTTTTGAACGGAAGATATTTCCTTTTTCACCATAGCCCTCTATGGGCTTCCAAATATCCCTTTGCCAATTCCACAAGAACAGCCTTAGCGAAAGGCTTCTTGAAGGGAAAGATGTAACTCTGTGAGATGAATTAACAGAACACAGAGCAGTTTCTCAGAAAGCTTCTTTCCAGTTTTGAACGGAAGATATTTCCTTTTTCACCATAGCCCTCTATTGGCTTCCAAATATCCCTTTGCCAATTCCACAAGAGCAGCCTTAGCGAAAGGCTTCTTGAAGGGAAAGATGTAACTCTGTGAGATGAATTAACAGAACACAGAGCAGTTTCTCAAAAGCTTCTTTCCAGTTTTGAACGGAAGATATTTCCTTTTTCACCATAGCCGTCTATGGGCTTCCAAATATCCTTTTGCCAATTCCACAAGAACAGCCTTAGCGAAAGGCTTCTTGAAGGGAAAGATGTAACTCTGTGAGATGAATTAACAGAACACAGAGCAGTTTCTCAGAAAGCTTCTTTCCAGTTTTGAACGGAAGATATTTCCTTTTTCACCATAGCCCTCTATGGGCTTCCAAGTATCCCTTTGCCAATTCCACAAGAACAGCCTTAGTGAAAGGCTTCTTGAAGGGAAATATGTAACTCTGTGAGTTGAATTAACAGAACACAGAGCAGTTTCTCAGAAAGCTTCTTTCCAGTTTTGAACGGAAGATATTTCCTTTTTCACCATAGCCCTCTATGGGCTTCCTAATATCCCTTTGCCAATTCCACAAGAACAGCCTTAGCGAAAGGCTTCTTGAAGGGAAAGATGTAACTCTGTGAGATGAACTAACGGAACACAGAACAGTTTCTCAGAAAGCTTCTTTCCAGTTTTGAACGGAAGATATTTCCTTTTTCACCATAGCCCTCTATTGGCTTCCAAATATCCCTTTGCCAATTCCACAAGAACAGCCTTAGCGAAAGGCTTCTTGAAGGGAAATATGTAACTCTGTGAGATCAATTAACAGAACACAGAACAGTTTCTCAGAAAGCTTCTTTCCAGTTTTGAACGGAAGATATTTCCTTTTTCACCATAGCCCTCTATGGGCTTCCAAATATCCCTTTGCCAATTCCACAAGAACAGCCTTAGCGAAAGGCTTCTTGAAGGGAAAGATGTAACTCTGTGAGATGAATTAACAGAACACAGAGCAGTTTCTCAGAATGCTTCTATCCAGTTTTGAACGGAAGATATTTCCTTTTTCACCATAGCCCTCTATGGGCTTCCAAATATCCCTTTGCCAATTCCACAAGAACAGCCTAAGCGAAAGGCTTCTTGAAGGGAAAGATGTAACTCTGTGAGATGAATTAACAGAACACAGAGCAGTTTCTCAGAAAGCTTCTTTCCAGTTTTGAACGGAAGATATTTCCTTTTTCACCATAGCCGTCTATGGGCTTCCAAATATCCCTTTGCCAATTCCACAAGAACAGCCTTAGCGAAAGGCTTCTTGAAGGGAAAGATGTAACTCTGTGAGATGAATTAACAGAACACAGAGCAGTTTCTCAGAAAGCTTCTTTCCAGTTTTGAACGGAAGATATTTCCTTTTTCACCATAGCCCTCTATGGGCTTCCAAATATCCCTTTGCCAATTCCACAAGAACAGCCTTAGTGAAAGGCTTCTTGAAGGGAAAGATGTAACTCTGTGAGTTGAATTAACAGAACACAGAGCAGTTTCTCAGAAAGCTTCTTTCCAGTTTTGAACGGAAGATATTTCCTTTTTCACCATAGCCCTCTATGGGCTTCCAAATATCCCTTTGCCAATTCCACAAGAACAGCCTTAGCGAAAGGCTTCTTGAAGGGAAAGATGTAACTCTGTGAGATGAACTAACAGAACACAGAGCAGTTTCTCAGAAAGCTTCTTTCCAGTTTTGAACGGAAGATATTTCCTTTTTCACCATAGCCCTCTATTGGCTTCCAAATATCCCTTTGCCAATTCCACAAGAACAGCCTTAGCGAAAGGCTTCTTCAAGGGAAATATGTAACTCTGTGAGATGAATTAACAGAACACAGAACAGTTTCTCAGAAAGCTTATTTCCAGTTTTGAACGGAAGATATTTCCTTTTTCACCATAGCCCTCTATGGGCTTCCAAATATCCCTTTGCCAATTCCACAAGAACAGCTTAGCGAAAGGCTTCTTGAAGGGAAAGATGTAACTCTGTGAGATGAATTAACAGAACACAGAGCAGTTTCTCAGAAAGCTTCTTTCCAGTTTTGAACGGAAGATATTTCCTTTTTCACCATAGCCGTCTATGGGCTTCCAAATATCCCTTTGCCAATTCCACAAGAACAGCCTTAGCGAAAGGCTTCTTGAAGGGAAAGATGTAACTCTGTGAGATGAATTAACAGAACACAGAACAGTTTCTCAGAAAGCTTCTTTCCAGTTTTGAACGGAAGATATTTCCTTTTTCACCATAGCCCTCTATGGGCTTCCAAATATCCCTTTGCCAATTCCACAAGAACAGCCTTAGCGAAAGGCTTCTTGAAGTGAAAGATGTAATTCTGTGAGATGAATTAACAGAACACAGAACAGTTTCTCAGAAAGCTTCTTTTCAGTTTTGAACGGAAGATATTTCCTTTTTCACCATAGCCCTCTATGGGCTTCCAAATATCCCTTTGCCAATTCCACAAGAACAGCCTTAGCGAAAGGCTTCTTGAAGGGAAAGATGTAACTCTTTGAGATGAATTAACAGAACACAGAACACTTTCTCAGAAAGCTACTTTCCAGTTTTGAACGGAAGATATTTCCTTTTTCACCATAGCCCTCTTTGGGCTTCCAAATATCCCTTTGCCAATTCCACAAGAACAGCCTTAGCGAAAGGCTTCTTGAAGGGAAAGATGTAACTCTGTGAGATGAATTAACAGAACACAGAGCAGTTTCTCAGAAAGCTACTTTCCAGTTTTGAACGGAAGATATTTCCTTTTTCATCATAGCCCTCTATGGGCTTCCAAATATCCATTTGCCAATTCCACAAGAACAGCCTTAGCGAAAGGCTTCTTGAAGGGAAAGATGTAACTCTGTGAGATGAATTAACAGAACACAGAACAGTTTCTCAGAAAGCTTCTTTCTAGTTTTGAACGGAAGATATTTCCTTTTTCACCATAGCCCTCTATGGGCTTCCAAATATCCCTTTGCGAATTCCACAAGAGCAGCCTTAGCGAAAGGCTTCTTGAACGGAAAGATGTAACTCTGTGAGATGAATTAACAGAACACAGAGCAGTTTCTCAGAAAGCTTCTTTCCAGTTTTGAACCGAAGATATTTCCTTTTTCACCATAGCCCTCTATGGGCTTCCAAATATCCCTTTGCCAATTCCACAAGAACAGCCTTAGCGAAAGGCTTCTTGAAGTGAAAGATGTAACTCTGCGAGATGAATTAACAGAACACAGAACAGTTTCTCAGAAAGCTTCTTTTCAGTTTTGAACGGAAGATATTTCCTTTTTCACCATAGCCCTCTATGGGCTTCCAAATATCCCTTTGCCAATTCCACAAGAACAGCCTTAGCGAAAGGCTTCTTGAAGGGAAAGATGTAACTCTGTGAGATGAACTAACAGAACACAGAGCAGTTTCTCAGAAAGCTTCTTTCCAGTTTTGAACGGAAGATATTTCCTTTTTCACCATAGCCCTCTATGGGCTTCCAAATATCCCTTTGCCAATTCCACAAGAACAGCCTTACCGAAAGGCTTCTTGAAGGGAAAGATGTAACTCTTTGAGATGAATTAACAGAACACAGAGCAGTTTCTCAAAAGCTTCTTTCCAGTTTTGAACGGAAGATATTTCCTTTTTCACCATAGCCGTCTATGGGCTTCCAAATATCCCTTTGCCAATTCCACAAGAACAGCCTTAGCGAAAGGCTTCTTGAAGGGAAAGATGTAACTCTGTGAGATGAATTAACAGAACACAGAGCAGTTTCTCAGAAAGCTTCTTTCCAGTTTTGAACGGAAGATATTTCCTTTCTCACCGTAGCCCTCTATGGGCTTCCAAATATCCCTTTGCCAATTCCACAAGAACAGACTTAGCGAAAGGCTTCTTGAAGGGAAAGATGTAACTCTGTGAGATGAATTAACAGAACACAGAGCAGTTTATCAGAAAGCTTCTTTCCAGTTTTGAACGGAAGATATTTCCTTTTTCACCATAGGCCTCTATGGGCTTCCAAATATCCCTTTGCCAATTCCACAAGAACAGCCTTAGTGAAAGGCTTCTTGAAGGGAAAGATGTAACTCTGTGAGATGAATTAACAGAACACAGAGCAGTTTCTCAGAAAGCTTCTTTCCAGTTTTGAAAGGAAGATATTTCCTTTTTCACCATAGCCCTCTATGGGCTTCCAAATATCCCTTTGCCAATTCCACAAGAACAGCCTTAGCGAAAGGCTTCTTCAAGGGAAAGATGTAACTCTGTGAGATGAATTAACAGAACACAGACCAGTTTCTCAGAAAGCGTCTTTCCAGTTTTGAACGGAAGATATTTCCTTTTTCACCATAGCCCTCTATGGGCTTCCAAATATCCCTTTGCCAATTCCACAAGAACAGCCTTAGTGAAAGGCTTCTTCAAGGGAAAGATGTAACTCTGTGAGATGAACTAACAGAACACAGAGCAGTTTCTCAGAAAGCTTCTTTCCAGTTTTGAACGGAAGATATTTCCTTTTTCACCATAGCCCCCTATTGGCTTCCAAATATCCCTTTGCCAATTCCACAAGAACAGCCTTAGCGAAAGGCTTCTTGAAGGGAAATATGTAACTCTGTGAGATGAATTAACAGAACACAGAACAGTTTCTCAGAAAGCTTCTTTCCAGTTTTGAACGGAAGATATTTCCTTTTTCACCATA
Organism: Chlorocebus sabaeus; assembly: GCF_047675955.1. Lineage (NCBI taxonomy): Eukaryota > Metazoa > Chordata > Mammalia > Primates > Cercopithecidae > Chlorocebus > Chlorocebus sabaeus. The sequence continues at coordinate 21,102 of NW_027328136.1, read as the reverse complement.
GCCCTCTATGGGCTTCCAAATATCCCTTTGCCAATTCCAAAAGAACAGCCTTAGCGAAAGGCTTCTTGAAGGGAAAGATGTAACTCTGTGAGATGAATTAACAGAACACAGAGCAGTTTCTCAGAAAGCTTCTATCCAGTTTTGAACGGAAGATATTTCCTTTTTCACCATAGCCCTCTATGGGCTTCCAAATATCCCTTTGCCAATTCCACAAGAACAGCCTTAGCGAAAGGCTTCTTGAAGGGAAAGATGTAACTCTGTGAGATGAACTAACAGAACACAGAGCAGTTTCTCAGAAAGCTTCTTTCCAGTTTTGAACGGAAGATATTTCCTCTTTCACCATAGCCCTCTAAGGGCTTCCAAATATCCCTTTGCCAATTCCACAAGAACAGCCTTAGCGAAACGATTCTTGAAGGGAAAGATGTAACTCTGTGAGATGAATTAACAGAACACAGAGCAGTTTCTCAGAAAGCTTCTTTCCAGTTTTGAACGGAAGATATTTCCTTTTTCACCATAGCCCTCTATGGGCTTCCAAATATCCCTTTGCCAATTCCACAAGAACAGCCTTAGCGAAAGGCTTTTTGAAGGGAAAGATGTAACTCTGTGAGATGAATTAACAGAACACAGAGCTGTTTCTCAAAAGCTTCTTTCCAGTTTTGAACGGAAGATATTTCCTTTTTCACCATAGCCGTCTATGGGCTTCCAAATATCCTTTTGCCAATTCCACAAGAACAGCCTTAGCGAAAGGCTTCTTGAAAGGAAAGATGTAACTCTGTGAGATGAATTAACAGAACACAGAGCAGTTTCTCAGAAAGCTTCTTTCCAGTTTTGAACGGAAGATATTTCCTTTTTCACCATAGCCCTCTATTGGCTTCCAAATATCCCTTTTCCAATTCCACAAGAACAGCCTTAGCGAAAGGCTTCTTGAAGTGAAAGATGTAACTCTGTGAGATGAATTAACAGAACACAGAACAGTTTCTCAGAAAGCTTCTTTTCAGTTTTGAACGGAAGATATTTCCTTTTTCACCATAGCCCTCTATGGGCTTCCAAATATCCCTTTGCCAATTCCACAAGAACAGCCTTAGCGAAAGGCTTCTTGAAGGGAAAGATGTAACTCTGTGAGATGAACTAACAGAACACAGAGCAGTTTCTCAGAAAGCTTCTTTCCAGTTTTGAACGGAAGATATTTCCTTTTTCACCATAGCCCTCTATGGGCTTCCAAATATCCCTTTGCCAATTCCACAAGAACAGCCTTACCGAAAGGCTTCTTGAAGGGAAAGATGTAACTCTGTGAGATGAGTTAACAGAACACAGAGCAGTTTCTCAAAAGCTTCTTTCCAGTTTTGAACGGAAGATATTTCCTTTTTCACCATAGCCCTCTATGGGCTTCCAAATATCCCTTTGCCAATTCCACAAGAACAGCCTTAGCGAAAGGCTTCTTGAAGGGAAAGATGTAACTCTGTGAGATGAATTAACAGAACACAGAGCAGTTTCTCAGAAAGCGTCTTTCCAGTTTTGAACGGAAGATATTTCCTTTTTCACCATAGCCCTCTATGGGCTTCCAAATATCCCTTTGCCAATTCCACAAGAACAGCCTTAGCGAAAGGCTTCTTGAAGGGAAAGATGTAACTCTGTGAGATGAATTAACAGAACACAGAGCAGTTTCTCAGAAAGCTTCTTTCCAGTTTTGAACGGAAGATATTTCCTTTTTCAACATAGCCCTCTATGGGCTTCCAAATATCCCTTTGCCAATTCCACAAGAACAGCCTTAGCGAAAGGCTTCTTGAAGGGAAAGATGTAACTCTGTGAGATGAACTAACAGAACACAGAGCAGTTTCTCAGAAAGCTTCTTTCCAGTTTTGAACGGAAGATATTTCCTTTTTCACCATAGCCGTCTATGGGCTTCCAAATATCCCTTTGCCAATTCCACAAGAACAGCCTTAGCGAAAGGCTTCTTGAAGGGAAAGATGTAACTCTGTGAGATGAATTAACAGAACACAGAACAGTTTCTCAGAAAGCTTCTTTCCAGTTTTGAACGGAAGATATTTCCTTTTTCAGCATAGCCCTCTATGGGCTTCCAAATATCCCTTTGCCAATTCCACAAGAACAGCCTTAGCGAAAGGCTTCTTGAAGTGAAAGATGTAATTCTGTGAGATGAATTAACAGAACACAGAACGGTTTCTCAGAAAGCTTCTTTTCAGTTTTGAACGGAAGATATTTCCTTTTTCACCATAGCCCTCTATGGGCTTCCAAATATCCCTTTGCCAATTCCACAAGAACAGCCTTAGCGAAAGGCTTCTTGAAGGGAAAGATGTAACTCTTTGAGATGAATTACCAGAACACAGAACACTTTCTCAGAAAGCTTCTTTCCAGTTTTGAACGGAACATATTTCCTTTTTCACCATAGCCCTCTTTGGGCTTCCAAATATCCCTTTGCCAATTCCACAAGAACAGCCTTAGCGAAAGGCTTCTTGAAGGGAAAGATGTAACTCTGTGAGATGAATTAACAGAACACAGAGCAGTTTCTCAGAAAGCTACTTTCCAGTTTTGAACGGAAGATATTTCCTTTTTCACCATAGCCCTCTATGGGCTTCCAAATATCCATTTGCCAATTCCACAAGAACAGCCTTAGCGAAAGGCTTCTTGAAGGGAAAGATGTAACTCTGTGAGATGAATTAACAGAACACAGAACAGTTTCTCAGAAAGCTTCTTTCTAGTTTTGAACGGAATATATTTCCTTTTTCACCATAGCCCTCTATGGGCTTCCAAATATCCCTTTGCGAATTCCACAAGAGCAGCCTTAGCGAAAGGCTTCTTGAACGGAAAGATGTAACTCTGTGAGATGAATTAACAGAACACAGAGCAGTTTCTCAGAAAGCTTCTTTCCAGTTTTGAACCGAAGATATTTCCTTTTTCACCATAGCCCTCTATGGGCTTCCAAATATCCCTTTGCAATTCCACAAGAACAGCCTTAGCGAAAGGCTTCTTGAAGTGAAAGATGTAACTCTGCGAGATGAATTAACAGAACACAGAACAGTTTCTCAGAAAGCTTCTTTTCAGTTTTGAACGGAAGATATTTCCTTTTTCACCATAGCCCTCTATGGGCTTCCAAATATCCCTTTGCCAATTCCACAAGAACAGCCTTAGCGAAAGGCTTCTTGAAGGGAAAGATGTAACTCTGTGAGATGAACTAACAGAACACAGAGCAGTTTCTCAGAAAGCTTCTTTCCAGTTTTGAACGGAAGATATTTCCTTTTTCACCATAGCCCTCTATGGGCTTCCAAATATCCCTTTGCCAATTCCACAAGAACAGCCTTACCGAAAGGCTTCTTGAAGGGAAAGATGTAACTCTTTGAGATGAATTAACAGAACACAGAGCAGTTTCTCAAAAGCTTCTTTCCAGTTTTGAACGGAAGATATTTCCTTTTTCACCATAGCCGTCTATGGGCTTCCAAATATCCCTTTGCCAATTCCACAAGAACAGCCTTAGCGAAAGGCTTCTTGAAGGGAAAGATGTAACTCTGTGAGATGAATTAACAGAACACAGAGCAGTTTCTCAGAAAGCTTCTTTCCAGTTTTGAACGGAAGATATTTCCTTTTTCACCGTAGCCCTCTATGGGCTTCCAAATATCCCTTTGCCAATTCCACAAGAACAGACTTAGCGAAAGGCTTCTTGAAGGGAAAGATGTAACTCTGTGAGATGAATTAACAGAACACAGAGCAGTTTATCAGAAAGCTTCTTTCCAGTTTTGAACGGAAGATATTTCCTTTTTCACCATAGGCCTCTATGGGCTTCCAAATATCCCTTTGCCAATTCCACAAGAACAGCCTTAGTGAAAGGCTTCTTGAAGGGAAAGATGTAACTCTGTGAGATGAATTAACAGAACACAGAGCAGTTTCTCAGAAAGCTTCTTTCCAGTTTTGAAAGGAAGATATTTCCTTTTTCACCATAGCCCTCTATGGGCTTCCAAATATCCCTTTGCCAATTCCACAAGAACAGCCTTAGCGAAAGGCTTCTTCAAGGGAAAGATGTAACTCTGTGAGATGAATTAACAGAACACAGACCAGTTTCTCAGAAAGCGTCTTTCCAGTTTTGAACGGAAGATATTTCCTTTTTCACCATAGCCCTCTATGGGCTTCCAAATATCCCTTTGCCAATTCCACAAGAACAGCCTTAGTGAAAGGCTTCTTCAAGGGAAAGATGTAACTCTGTGAGATGAACTAACAGAACACAGAGCAGTTTCTCAGAAAGCTTCTTTCCAGTTTTGAACGGAAGATATTTCCTTTTTCACCATAGCCCCCTATTGGCTTCCAAATATCCCTTTGCCAATTCCACAAGAACAGCCTTAGCGAAAGGCTTCTTGAAGGGAAATATGTAACTCTGTGAGATGAATTAACAGAACACAGAACAGTTTCTCAGAAAGCTTCTTTCCAGTTTTGAACGGAAGATATTTCCTTTTTCACCATAGCCCTCTATGGGCTTCCAAATATCCCTTTGCCAATTCCAAAAGAACAGCCTTAGCGAAAGGCTTCTTGAAGGGAAAGATGTAACTCTGTGAGATGAATTAACAGAACACAGAGCAGTTTCTCAGAAAGCTTCTATCCAGTTTTGAACGGAAGATATTTCCTTTTTCACCATAGCCCTCTATGGGCTTCCAAATATCCCTTTGCCAATTCCACAAGAACAGCCTTAGCGAAAGGCTTCTTGAAGGGAAAGATGTAACTCTGTGAGATGAACTAACAGAACACAGAGCAGTTTCTCAGAAAGCTTCTTTCCAGTTTTGAACGGAAGATATTTCCTGTTTCACCATAGCCCTCTAAGGGCTTCCAAATATCCCTTTGCCAATTCCACAAGAACAGCCTTAGCGAAACGATTCTTGAAGGGAAAGATGTAACTCTGTGAGATGAATTAACAGAACACAGAGCAGTTTCTCAGAAAGCTTCTTTCCAGTTTTGAACGGAAGATATTTCCTTTTTCACCATAGCCCTCTATGGGCTTCCAAATATCCCTTTGCCAATTCCACAAGAACAGCCTTAGCGAAAGGCTTTTTGAAGGGAAAGATGTAACTCTGTGAGATGAATTAACAGAACACAGAGCTGTTTCTCAAAAGCTTCTTTCCAGTTTTGAACGGAAGATATTTCCTTTTTCACCATAGCCGTCTATGGGCTTCCAAATATCCTTTTGCCAATTCCACAAGAACAGCCTTAGCGAAAGGCTTCTTGAAAGGAAAGATGTAACTCTGTGAGATGAATTAACAGAACACAGAGCAGTTTCTCAGAAAGCTTCTTTCCAGTTTTGAACGGAAGATATTTCCTTTTTCACCATAGCCCTCTATTGGCTTCCAAATATCCCTTTGCCAATTCCACAAGAACAGCCTTAGCGAAAGGCTTCTTGAAGGGAAAGATGTAACTCTGTGAGATGAATTAACAGAACACAGAGCAGTTTCTCAAAAGCTTCTTTCCAGTTTTGAACGGAAGATATTTCCTTTTTCACCATAGCCCTCTATGGGCTTCCAAATATCCCTTTGCCAATTCCACAAGAACAGCCTTAGCGAAAGGCTTCTTGAAGGGAAAGATGTAACTCTGTGAGATGAATTAACAGAACACAGAGCAGTTTCTCAGAAAGCTTCTATCCAGTTTTGAACGGAAGATATTTCCTTTTTCACCATAGCCCTCTATGGGCTTCCAAATATCCCTTTGCCAATTCCACAAGAACAGCCTTAGCGAAAGGCTTCTTGAAGGGAAAGATGTAACTCTGTGAGATGAATTAACAGAACACAGAGCAGTTTCTCAGAAAGCTACTTTCCAGTTTTGAACGGAAGATATTTCCTTTTTCACCATAGCCCTCTATGGGCTTCCAAATATCCCTTTGCCAATTCCACAAGAACAGCCTTAGCGAAAGGCTTCTTGAAGGGAAAGATGTAACTCTGTGAGATGAACTAACAGAACACAGAGCAGTTTCTCAGAAAGCTTCTTTCCAGTTTTGAACGGAAGATATTTCCTTTTTCACCATAGCCGTCTATGGGCTTCCAAATATCCCTTTGCCAATTCCACAAGAACAGCCTTAGCGAAAGGCTTCTTGAAGGGAAAGATGTAACTCTGTGAGATGAATTAACAGAACACAGAACAGTTTCTCAGAAAGCTTCTTTCCAGTTTTGAACGGAAGATATTTTCTTTTTCACCATAGCCCTCTATGGGCTTCCAAATATCCCTTTGCCAATTCCACAAGAACAGCCTTAGCGAAAGGCTTCTTGAAGTGAAAGATGTAACTCTGTGAGATGAATTAACAGAACACAGAACAGTTTCTCAGAAAGCTTCTTTTCAGTTTTGAACGGAAGATATTTCCTTTTTCACCATAGCCCTCTATGGGCTTCCAAATATCCCTTTGCCAATTCCACAAGAACAGCCTTAGAGAAAGGCTTCTTGAAGGGAAAGATGTAACTCTTTGAGATGAATTAACAGAACACAGAACACTTTCTCAGAAAGCTTCTTTCCAGTTTTGAACGGAAGATATTTCCTTTTTCACCATAGCCCTCTTTGGGCTTCCAAATATCCCTTTGCCAATTCCACAAGAACAGCCTTAGCGAAAGGCTTCTTGAAGGGAAAGATGTAACTCTGTGAGATGAATTAACAGAACACAGAGCAGTTTCTCAGAAAGCTACTTTCCAGTTTTGAACGGAAGATATTTCCTTTTTCACCATAGCCCTCTATGGGCTTCCAAATATCCCTTTGCCAATTCCACAAGAACAGCCTTAGCGAAAGGCTTCTTCAAGGGAAAGATGTAACTCTGTGAGATGAATTAACAGAACACAGAGCAGTTTCTCAGAAAGCGTCTTTCCAGTTTTGAACGGAAGATATTTCCTTTTTCACCATAGCCCTCTATGGGCTTCCAAATATCCCTTTGCCAATTCCACAAGAACAGCCTTAGCGAAAGCCTTCTTGAAGTGAAAGATGTAACTCTGTGAGATGAATTAACAGAACACAGAACAGTTTCTCAGAAAGCTTCTTTCCAGTTTTGAACGGAAGATAATTCCTTTTTCACCATAGCCCTCTATGGGCTTCCAAATATCCCTTTGCCAATTCCCCAAGAACAGCCTTAGTGAAAGGCTTCTTGAAGGGAAAGATGTAACTCTGTGAGATGAATTAACAGAACACAGAACAGTTTCTCAGAAAGCTTCTTTTCAGTTTTGAACGGAAGATATTTCCTTTTTCACCATAGCCCTCTATGGGCTTCCAAATATCCCTTTGCCAATTCCACAAGAACAGCCTTAGAGAAAGGCTTCTTGAAGGGAAAGATGTAACTCTTTGAGATGAATTAACAGAACACAGAACACTTTCTCAGAAAGCTTCTTTCCAGTTTTGAACGGAAGATATTTCCTTTTTCACCATAGCCCTCTTTGGGCTTCCAAATATCCCTTTGCCAATTCCACAAGAACAGCCTTAGCGAAAGGCTTCTTGAAGGGAAAGATGTAACTCTGTGAGATGAATTAACAGAACACAGAGCAGTTTCTCAGAAAGCTACTTTCCAGTTTTGAACGGAAGATATTTCCTTTTTCACCATAGCCCTCTATGGGCTTCCAAATATCCCTTTGCCAATTCCACAAGAACAGCCTTAGCGAAAGGCTTCTTCAAGGGAAAGATGTAACTCTGTGAGATGAATTAACAGAACACAGAGCAGTTTCTCAGAAAGCGTCTTTCCAGTTTTGAACGGAAGATATTTCCTTTTTCACCATAGCCCTCTATGGGCTTCCAAATATCCCTTTGCCAATTCCACAAGAACAGCCTTAGCGAAAGCCTTCTTGAAGTGAAAGATGTAACTCTGTGAGATGAATTAACAGAACACAGAACAGTTTCTCAGAAAGCTTCTTTCCAGTTTTGAACGGAAGATAATTCCTTTTTCACCATAGCCCTCTATGGGCTTCCAAATATCCCTTTGCCAATTCCCCAAGAACAGCCTTAGTGAAAGGCTTCTTGAAGGGAAAGATGTAACTCTGTGAGATGAATTAACAGAACACAGAGCAGTTTCTCAGAAAGCTTCTTTCCAGTTTTGAAAGGAAGATATTTCCTTTTTCACCATAGACATCTATGGGCTTCAAATATCCCTTTGCCAATTCCACAAGAACAGCCTTAGCGAAAGGCTTCTTCAAGGGAAAGATGTAACTCTGTGAGATGAATTAACAGAACACAGAGCAGTTTCTCAGAAAGCTTCTTTCCAGTTTTGAACGGAAGATATTTCCTTTTTCACCATAGCCCTCTATGGGCTTCCAAATATCCCTTTGCCAATTCCACAAGAACAGCCTTAGCGAAAGGCTTCTTGAAGGGAAAGATGTAACTCTGTGAGATGAATTAACAGAACACAGAGCAGTTTCTCAGAAAGCGTCTTTCCAGTTTTGAACGGAAGATATTTCCTTTTTCACCATAGACCTCTATGGGCTTCCAAATATCCCTTTGCCAATTCCACAAGAACAGCCTTAGCGAAAGGCTTCTTGAAGGGAAAGATGTAACTCTGTGAGATGAATTAACAGAACACAGAGCAGTTTCTCAGAAAGCTTCTTTCCAGTTTTGAACGGAAGATATTTCCTTTTTCACCATAGCCCTCTATGGGCTTCCAAATATCCCTTTGCCAATTCCACAAGAACAGCCTTAGCGAAAGGCTTCTTAAGGGAAAGATGTAACACTGTGAGATGAATTAACAGAACACAGAGCAGTTTCTCAGAAAGCTTCTTTCCAGTTTTGAACGGAAGATATTTCCTTTTTCACCATAGCCCTCTATGGGCTTCCAAATATCCCTTTGCCAATTCCACAAGAACAGACTTAGCTAAAGGCTTCTTGAAGGGAAAGATGTAACTCTGTGAGATGAATTAACAGAACACAGAGCAGTTTCTCAGAAAGCTTCTTTCCAGTTTTGAACGGAAGATATTTCCTTTTTCACCATAGGCCTCTATGGGCTTCCAAATATCCCTTTGCCAATTCCACAAGAACAGCCTTAGTGAAAGGCTTCTTGAAGGGAAAGATGTAACTCTGTGAGATGAATTAACAGAACACAGAGCAGTTTCTCAGAAAGCTTCTTTCCAATTTTGAAAGGAAGATATTTCCTTTTTCACCATAGCCCTCTATGGGCTTCCAAATATCCCTTTGCCAATTCCACAAGAACAGCCTTAGCGAAAGGCTTCTTCAAGGGAAAGATGTAACTCTGTGAGATGAATTAACAGAACACAGAGCAGTTTCTCAGAAAGCGTCTTTCCAGTTTTGAACGGAAGATATTTCCTTTTTCACCATAGCCCTCTATGGGCTTCCAAATATCCCTTTGCCAATTCCACAAGAACAGCCTTAGCGAAAGGCTTCTTGAAGTGAAAGATGTAACTCTGTGAGATGAATTAACAGAACACAGAACAGTTTCTCAGAAAGCTTCTTTCCAGTTTTGAACGGAAGATAATTCCTTTTTCACCATAGCCCTCTATGGGCTTCCAAATATCCCTTTGCCAATTCCCCAAGAACAGCCTTAGTGAAAGGCTTATTGAAGGGAAAGATGTAACTCTGTGAGATGAATTAACAGAACACAGAGCAGTTTCTCAGAAAGCTTCTTTCCAGTTTTGAAAGGAAGATATTTCCTTTTTCACCATAGACCTCTAGGGGCTTCAAATATCCCTTTGCCAATTCCACAAGAACAGCCTTAGCGAAAGGCTTCTTCAAGGGAAAGATGTAACTCTGTGAGATGAATTAACAGAACACAGAGCAGTTTCTCAGAAAGCGTCTTTCCAGTTTTGAACGGAAGATATTTCCTTTTTCACCATAGCCCTCTATGGGCTTCCAAATATCCCTTTGCCAATTCCACAAGAACAGCCTTAGCGAAAGGCTTCTTGAAGGGAAAGATGTAACTCTGTGAGATGAATTAACAGAACACAGAGCAGTTTCTCAGAAAGCGTCTTTCCAGTTTTGAACGGAAGATATTTCCTTTTTCACCATAGCCCTCTATGGGCTTCCAAATATCCCTTTGCCAATTCCACAAGAACAGCCTTAGCGAAAGGCTTCTTGAAGGGAAAGATGTAACTCTGTGAGATGAATTAACAGAACACAGAGCAGTTTCTCAGAAAGCTTCTTTCCAGTTTTGAACGGAAGATATTTCCTTTTTCACCATAGCCCTCTATGGGCTTCCAAATATCCCTTTGCCAATTCCACAAGAACAGCCTTAGCGAAAGGCTTCTTGAAGGGAAAGATGTAACACTGTGAGATGAATTAACAGAACACAGAGCAGTTTCTCAGAAAGCTTCTTTCCAGTTTTGAACGGAAGATATTTCCTTTTTCACCATAGCCCTCTATGGGCTTCCAAATATCCCTTTGCCAATTCCACAAGAACAGCCTTAGCGAAAGGCTTCTTGAAGGGAAAGATGTAACTCTGTGAGATGAATTAACAGAACACAGAGCTGTTTCTCAAAAGCTTCTTTCCAGTTTTGAACGGAAGATATTTCCTTTTTCACCATAGCCGTCTATGGGCTTCCAAATATCCTTTTGCCAATTCCACAAGAACAGCCTTAGCGAAAGGCTTCTTGAAGGGAAAGATGTAACTCTGTGAGATGAATTAAGAGAACACAGAGCAGTTTCTCAGAAAGCTTCTTTCCAGTTTTGAACGGAAGATATTTCCTTTTTCACCATAGCCCTCTATTGGCTTCCAAATATCCCTTTGCCAATTCCACAAGAACAGCCTTAGCGAAAGGCTTCTTGAAGTGAAAGATGTAACTCTGTGAGATGAATTAACAGAACACAGAACAGTTTCTCAGAAAGCTTCTTTTCAGTTTTGAACGGAAGATATTTCCTTTTTCACCATAGCCCTCTATGGGCTTCCAAATATCCCTTTGCCAATTCCACAAGAACAGCCTTAGCGAAAGGCTTCTTGAAGGGAAAGATGTAACTCTGTGAGATGAACTAACAGAACACAGAGCAGTTTCTCAGAAAGCTTCTTTCCAGTTTTGAACGGAAGATATTTCCTTTTCAACATAGCCCTCTATGGGCTTCCAAATATCCCTTTGCCAATTCCACAAGAACAGCCTTACCGAAAGGCTTCTTGAAGGGAAAGATGTAACTCTGTGAGATGAATTAACAGAACACACAGCAGTTTCTCAAAAGCTTCTTTCCAGTTTTGAACGGAAGATATTTCCTTTTTCACCATAGCCGTCTATGGGCTTCCAAATATCCCTTTGCCAATTCCACAAGAACAGCCTTAGCGAAAGGCTTCTTGAAGGGAAAGATGTAACTCTGTGAGATGAATTAACAGAACACAGAGCAGTTTCTCAGAAAGCTTCTTTCCAGTTTTGAACGGAAGATATTTCCTTTTTCACCATAGCCCTCTATGGGCTTCCAAGTATCCCTTTGCCAATTCCACAAGAACAGACTTAGCGAAAGGCTTCTTGAAGGGAAAGATGTAACTCTGTGAGATGAATTAACCGAACACAGAGCAGTTTCTCAGAAAGCTTCTTTCCAGTTTTGAACGGAAGTTATTTCCTTTTTCACCATAGCCTTCTATGGGCTTCCAAATATCCCTTTGCCAATTCCACAAGAACAGCCTTAGCGAAAGGCTTCTTGAAGTGAAAGATGTAACTCTGTGAGATGAATTAACAGAACACAGAACAGTTTCTCAGAAAGCTTCTTTCCAGTTTTGAACGGAAGATAATTCCTTTTTCACCATAGCCCTCTATGGGCTTCCAAATATCCCTTTGCCAATTCCCCAAGAACAGCCTTAGTGAAAGGCTTCTTGAAGGGAGAGATGTAACTCTGTGAGATGAATTAACAGAACACAGAGCAGTTTCTCAGAAAGCTTCTTTCCAGTTTTGAACGGAAGATATTTCCTTTTTCACCATAGCCCTCTATGGGCTTCCAAATATCCCTTTGCCAATTCCACAAGAACAGCCTTAGCGAAAGGCTTCTTGAAGGGAAAGATGTAACTCTGTGAGATGAATTAACAGAACACAGAGCAGTTTCTCAGAAAGCTTCTTTCCAGTTTTGAACGGAAGATATTTCCTTTTTCAACATAGCCCTCTATGGGCTTCCAAATATCCCTTTGCCAATTCCACAAGAACAGCCTTAGCGAAAGGCTTCTTGAAGGGAAAGATGTAACTCTGTGAGATGAACTAACAGAACACAGAGCAGTTTCTCAGAAAGCTTCTTTCCAGTTTTGAACGGAAGATATTTCCTTTTTCACCATAGCCGTCTATGGGCTTCCAAATATCCCTTTGCCAATTCCACAAGAACAGCCTTAGCGAAAGGCTTCTTGAAGGGAAAGATGTAACTCTGTGAGATGAATTAACAGAACACAGAACAGTTTCTCAGAAAGCTTCTTTCCAGTTTTGAACGGAAGATATTTCCTTTTTCACCATAGCCCTCTATGGGCTTCCAAATATCCCTTTGCCAATTCCACAAGAACAGCCTTAGCGAAAGGCTTCTTGAAGTGAAAGATGTAATTCTGTGAGATGAATTAACAGAACACAGAACGGTTTCTCAGAAAGCTTCTTTTCAGTTTTGAACGGAAGATATTTCCTTTTTCACCATAGCCCTCTATGGGCTTCCAAATATCCCTTTGCCAATTCCACAAGAACAGCCTTAGCGAAAGGCTTCTTGAAGGGAAAGATGTAACTCTTTGAGATGAATTAACAGAACACAGAACACTTTCTCAGAAAGCTTCTTTCCAGTTTTGAACGGAAGATATTTCCTTTTTCACCATAGCCCTCTTTGGGCTTCCAAATATCCCTTTGCCAATTCCACAAGAACAGCCTTAGCGAAAGGCTTCTTGAAGGGAAAGATGTAACTCTGTGAGATGAATTAACAGAACACAGAGCAGTTTCTCAGAAAGCTACTTTCCAGTTTTGAACGGAAGATATTTCCTTTTTCACCATAGCCCTCTATGGGCTTCCAAATATCCATTTGCCAATTCCACAAGAACAGCCTTAGCGAAAGGCTTCTTGAAGGGAAAGATGTAACTCTGTGAGATGAATTAACAGAACACAGAACAGTTTCTCAGAAAGCTTCTTTCTAGTTTTGAACGGAAGATATTTCCTTTTTCACCATAGCCCTCTATGGGCTTCCAAATATCCCTTTGCGAATTCCACAAGAGCAGCCTTAGCGAAAGGCTTCTTGAACGGAAAGATGTAACTCTGTGAGATGAATTAACAGAACACAGAGCAGTTTCTCAGAAAGCTTCTTTCCAGTTTTGAACCGAAGATATTTCCTTTTTCACCATAGCCCTCTATGGGCTTCCAAATATCCCTTTGCAATTCCACAAGAACAGCCTTAGCGAAAGGCTTCTTGAAGTGAAAGATGTAACTCTGCGAGATGAATTAACAGAACACAGAACAGTTTCTCAGAAAGCTTCTTTTCAGTTTTGAACGGAAGATATTTCCTTTTTCACCATAGCCCTCTATGGGCTTCCAAATATCCCTTTGCCAATTCCACAAGAACAGCCTTAGCGAAAGGCTTCTTGAAGGGAAAGATGTAACTCTGTGAGATGAACTAACAGAACACAGAGCAGTTTCTCAGAAAGCTTCTTTCCAGTTTTGAACGGAAGATATTTCCTTTTTCACCATAGCCCTCTATGGGCTTCCAAATATCCCTTTGCCAATTCCACAAGAACAGCCTTACCGAAAGGCTTCTTGAAGGGAAAGATGTAACTCTTTGAGATGAATTAACAGAACACAGAGCAGTTTCTCAAAAGCTTCTTTCCAGTTTTGAACGGAAGATATTTCCTTTTTCACCATAGCCGTCTATGGGCTTCCAAATATCCCTTTGCCAATTCCACAAGAACAGCCTTAGCGAAAGGCTTCTTGAAGGGAAAGATGTAACTCTGTGAGATGAATTAACAGAACACAGAGCAGTTTCTCAGAAAGCTTCTTTCCAGTTTTGAACGGAAGATATTTCCTTTTTCACCGTAGCCCTCTATGGGCTTCCAAATATCCCTTTGCCAATTCCACAAGAACAGACTTAGCGAAAGGCTTCTTGAAGGGAAAGATGTAACTCTGTGAGATGAATTAACAGAACACAGAGCAGTTTATCAGAAAGCTTCTTTCCAGTTTTGAACGGAAGATATTTCCTTTTTCACCATAGGCCTCTATGGGCTTCCAAATATCCCTTTGCCAATTCCACAAGAACAGCCTTAGTGAAAGGCTTCTTGAAGGGAAAGATGTAACTCTGTGAGATGAATTAACAGAACACAGAGCAGTTTCTCAGAAAGCTTCTTTCCAGTTTTGAAAGGAAGATATTTCCTTTTTCACCATAGCCCTCTATGGGCTTCCAAATATCCCTTTGCCAATTCCACAAGAACAGCCTTAGCGAAAGGCTTCTTCAAGGGAAAGATGTAACTCTGTGAGATGAATTAACAGAACACAGACCAGTTTCTCAGAAAGCGTCTTTCCAGTTTTGAACGGAAGATATTTCCTTTTTCACCATAGCCCTCTATGGGCTTCCAAATATCCCTTTGCCAATTCCACAAGAACAGCCTTAGTGAAAGGCTTCTTCAAGGGAAAGATGTAACTCTGTGAGATGAACTAACAGAACACAGAGCAGTTTCTCAGAAAGCTTCTTTCCAGTTTTGAACGGAAGATATTTCCTTTTTCACCATAGCCCCCTATTGGCTTCCAAATATCCCTTTGCCAATTCCACAAGAACAGCCTTAGCGAAAGGCTTCTTGAAGGGAAATATGTAACTCTGTGAGATGAATTAACAGAACACAGAACAGTTTCTCAGAAAGCTTCTTTCCAGTTTTGAACGGAAGATATTTCCTTTTTCACCATAGCCCTCTATGGGCTTCCAAATATCCCTTTGCCAATTCCAAAAGAACAGCCTTAGCGAAAGGCTTCTTGAAGGGAAAGATGTAACTCTGTGAGATGAATTAACAGAACACAGAGCAGTTTCTCAGAAAGCTTCTATCCAGTTTTGAACGGAAGATATTTCCTTTTTCACCATAGCCCTCTATGGGCTTCCAAATATCCCTTTGCCAATTCCACAAGAACAGCCTTAGCGAAAGGCTTCTTGAAGGGAAAGATGTAACTCTGTGAGATGAACTAACAGAACACAGAGCAGTTTCTCAGAAAGCTTCTTTCCAGTTTTGAACGGAAGATATTTCCTGTTTCACCATAGCCCTCTAAGGGCTTCCAAATATCCCTTTGCCAATTCCACAAGAACAGCCTTAGCGAAACGATTCTTGAAGGGAAAGATGTAACTCTGTGAGATGAATTAACAGAACACAGAGCAGTTTCTCAGAAAGCTTCTTTCCAGTTTTGAACGGAAGATATTTCCTTTTTCACCATAGCCCTCTATGGGCTTCCAAATATCCCTTTGCCAATTCCACAAGAACAGCCTTAGCGAAAGGCTTTTTGAAGGGAAAGATGTAACTCTGTGAGATGAATTAACAGAACACAGAGCTGTTTCTCAAAAGCTTCTTTCCAGTTTTGAACGGAAGATATTTCCTTTTTCACCATAGCCGTCTATGGGCTTCCAAATATCCTTTTGCCAATTCCACAAGAACAGCCTTAGCGAAAGGCTTCTTGAAAGGAAAGATGTAACTCTGTGAGATGAATTAACAGAACACAGAGCAGTTTCTCAGAAAGCTTCTTTCCAGTTTTGAACGGAAGATATTTCCTTTTTCACCATAGCCCTCTATTGGCTTCCAAATATCCCTTTGCCAATTCCACAAGAACAGCCTTAGCGAAAGGCTTCTTGAAGGGAAAGATGTAACTCTGTGAGATGAATTAACAGAACACAGAGCAGTTTCTCAAAAGCTTCTTTCCAGTTTTGAACGGAAGATATTTCCTTTTTCACCATAGCCCTCTATGGGCTTCCAAATATCCCTTTGCCAATTCCACAAGAACAGCCTTAGCGAAAGGCTTCTTGAAGGGAAAGATGTAACTCTGTGAGATGAATTAACAGAACACAGAGCAGTTTCTCAGAAAGCTTCTATCCAGTTTTGAACGGAAGATATTTCCTTTTTCACCATAGCCCTCTATGGGCTTCCAAATATCCCTTTGCCAATTCCACAAGAACAGCCTTAGCGAAAGGCTTCTTGAAGGGAAAGATGTAACTCTGTGAGATGAATTAACAGAACACAGAGCAGTTTCTCAGAAAGCTACTTTCCAGTTTTGAACGGAAGATATTTCCTTTTTCACCATAGCCCTCTATGGGCTTCCAAATATCCCTTTGCCAATTCCACAAGAACAGCCTTAGCGAAAGGCTTCTTGAAGGGAAAGATGTAACTCTGTGAGATGAATTAACAGAACACAGAGCAGTTTCTCAAAAGCTTCTTTCCAGTTTTGAACGGAAGATATTTCCTTTTTCACCATAGCCGTCTATGGGCTTCCAAATATCCTTTTGCCAATTCCACAAGAACAGCCTTAGCGAAAGGCTTCTTGAAGGGAAAGATGTAACTCTGTGAGATGAATTAACAGAACACAGAGCAGTTTCTCAGAAAGCTTCTTTCCAGTTTTGAACGGAAGATATTTCCTTTTTCACCATAGCCCTCTATGGGCTTCCAAATATCCCTTTGCCAATTCCACAAGAACAGCCTTAGCGAAAGGCTTCTTGAAGGGAAAGATGTAACTCTGTGAGATGAACTAACAGAACACAGAGCAGTTTCTCAGAAAGCTTCTTTCCAGTTTTGAACGGAAGTTATTTCCTTTTTCACCATAGCCGTCTATGGGCTTCCAAATATCCCTTTGCCAATTCCACAAGAACAGCCTTAGCGAAAGGCTTCTTGAAGGGAAAGATGTAACTCTGTGAGATGAATTAACAGAACACAGAACAGTTTCTCAGAAAGCTTCTTTCCAGTTTTGAACGGAAGATATTTCCTTTTTCACCATAGCCCTCTATGGGCTTCCAAATATCCCTTTGCCAATTCCACAAGAACAGCCTTAGCGAAAGGCTTCTTGAAGTGAAAGATGTAACTCTGTGAGATGAATTAACAGAACACAGAGCAGTTTCTCAGAAAGCTTCTTTCCAGTTTTGAACGGAAGATATTTCCTTTTTCACCATAGCCCTCTATGGGCTTCCAAATATCCCTTTGCCAATTCCACAAGAACAGCCTTGGCGAAAGGCTTCTTGAAGGGAAAGATGTAACTCTGTGAGATGAACTAACAGAACACAGAGCAGTTTCTCAGAAAGCTTCTTTCCAGTTTTGAACGGAAGATATTTCCTTTTTCACCATAGCCGTCTATGGGCTTCCAAATATCCCTTTGCCAATTCCACAAGAACAGCCTTAGCGAAAGGCTTCTTGAAGGGAAAGATGTAACTCTGTGAGATGAATTAACAGAACACAGAACAGTTTCTCAGAAAGCTTCTTTCCAGTTTTGAACGGAAGATATTTTCTTTTTCACCATAGCCCTCTATGGGCTTCCAAATATCCCTTTGCCAATTCCACAAGAACAGCCTTAGCGAAAGGCTTCTTGAAGTGAAAGATGTAACTCTGTGAGATGAATTAACAGAACACAGAACAGTTTCTCAGAAAGCTTCTTTTCAGTTTTGAACGGAAGATATTTCCTTTTTCACCATAGCCCTCTATGGGCTTCCAAATATCCCTTTGCCAATTCCACAAGAACAGCCTTAGAGAAAGGCTTCTTGAAGGGAAAGATGTAACTCTTTGAGATGAATTAACAGAACACAGAACACTTTCTCAGAAAGCTTCTTTCCAGTTTTGAACGGAAGATATTTCCTTTTTCACCATAGCCCTCTTTGGGCTTCCAAATATCCCTTTGCCAATTCCACAAGAACAGCCTTAGCGAAAGGCTTCTTGAAGGGAAAGATGTAACTCTGTGAGATGAATTAACAGAACACAGAGCAGTTTCTCAGAAAGCTACTTTCCAGTTTTGAACGGAAGATATTTCCTTTTTCACCATAGCCCTCTATGGGCTTCCAAATATCCCTTTGCCAATTCCACAAGAACAGCCTTAGCGAAAGGCTTCTTCAAGGGAAAGATGTAACTCTGTGAGATGAATTAACAGAACACAGAGCAGTTTCTCAGAAAGCGTCTTTCCAGTTTTGAACGGAAGATATTTCCTTTTTCACCATAGCCCTCTATGGGCTTCCAAATATCCCTTTGCCAATTCCACAAGAACAGCCTTAGCGAAAGCCTTCTTGAAGTGAAAGATGTAACTCTGTGAGATGAATTAACAGAACACAGAACAGTTTCTCAGAAAGCTTCTTTCCAGTTTTGAACGGAAGATAATTCCTTTTTCACCATAGCCCTCTATGGGCTTCCAAATATCCCTTTGCCAATTCCCCAAGAACAGCCTTAGTGAAAGGCTTCTTGAAGGGAAAGATGTAACTCTGTGAGATGAATTAACAGAACACAGAGCAGTTTCTCAGAAAGCTTCTTTCCAGTTTTGAAAGGAAGATATTTCCTTTTTCACCATAGACATCTATGGGCTTCAAATATCCCTTTGCCAATTCCACAAGAACAGCCTTAGCGAAAGGCTTCTTCAAGGGAAAGATGTAACTCTGTGAGATGAATTAACAGAACACAGAGCAGTTTCTCAGAAAGCTTCTTTCCAGTTTTGAACGGAAGATATTTCCTTTTTCACCATAGCCCTCTATGGGCTTCCAAATATCCCTTTGCCAATTCCACAAGAACAGCCTTAGCGAAAGGCTTCTTGAAGGGAAAGATGTAACTCTGTGAGATGAATTAACAGAACACAGAGCAGTTTCTCAGAAAGCGTCTTTCCAGTTTTGAACGGAAGATATTTCCTTTTTCACCATAGACCTCTATGGGCTTCCAAATATCCCTTTGCCAATTCCACAAGAACAGCCTTAGCGAAAGGCTTCTTGAAGGGAAAGATGTAACTCTGTGAGATGAATTAACAGAACACAGAGCAGTTTCTCAGAAAGCTTCTTTCCAGTTTTGAACGGAAGATATTTCCTTTTTCACCATAGCCCTCTATGGGCTTCCAAATATCCCTTTGCCAATTCCACAAGAACAGCCTTAGCGAAAGGCTTCTTAAGGGAAAGATGTAACACTGTGAGATGAATTAACAGAACACAGAGCAGTTTCTCAGAAAGCTTCTTTCCAGTTTTGAACGGAAGATATTTCCTTTTTCACCATAGCCCTCTATGGGCTTCCAAATATCCCTTTGCCAATTCCACAAGAACAGACTTAGCTAAAGGCTTCTTGAAGGGAAAGATGTAACTCTGTGAGATGAATTAACAGAACACAGAGCAGTTTCTCAGAAAGCTTCTTTCCAGTTTTGAACGGAAGATATTTCCTTTTTCACCATAGGCCTCTATGGGCTTCCAAATATCCCTTTGCCAATTCCACAAGAACAGCCTTAGTGAAAGGCTTCTTGAAGGGAAAGATGTAACTCTGTGAGATGAATTAACAGAACACAGAGCAGTTTCTCAGAAAGCTTCTTTCCAATTTTCAAAGGAAGATATTTCCTTTTTCACCATAGCCCTCTATGGGCTTCCAAATATCCCTTTGCCAATTCCACAAGAACAGCCTTAGCGAAAGGCTTCTTCAAGGGAAAGATGTAACTCTGTGAGATGAATTAACAGAACACAGAGCAGTTTCTCAGAAAGCGTCTTTCCAGTTTTGAACGGAAGATATTTCCTTTTTCACCATAGCCCTCTATGGGCTTCCAAATATCCCTTTGCCAATTCCACAAGAACAGCCTTAGCGAAAGGCTTCTTGAAGTGAAAGATGTAACTCTGTGAGATGAATTAACAGAACACAGAACAGTTTCTCAGAAAGCTTCTTTCCAGTTTTGAACGGAAGATAATTCCTTTTTCACCATAGCCCTCTATGGGCTTCCAAATATCCCTTTGCGAATTCCACAAGAGCAGCCTTAGCGAAAGGCTTCTTGAACGGAAAGATGTAACTCTGTGAGATGAATTAACAGAACACAGAGCAGTTTCTCAGAAAGCTTCTTTCCAGTTTTGAACCGAAGATATTTCCTTTTTCACCATAGCCCTCTATGGGCTTCCAAATATCCCTTTGCAATTCCACAAGAACAGCCTTAGCGAAAGGCTTCTTGAAGTGAAAGATGTAACTCTGCGAGATGAATTAACAGAACACAGAACAGTTTCTCAGAAAGCTTCTTTTCAGTTTTGAACGGAAGATATTTCCTTTTTCACCATAGCCCTCTATGGGCTTCCAAATATCCCTTTGCCAATTCCACAAGAACAGCCTTAGCGAAAGGCTTCTTGAAGGGAAAGATGTAACTCTGTGAGATGAACTAACAGAACACAGAGCAGTTTCTCAGAAAGCTTCTTTCCAGTTTTGAACGGAAGATATTTCCTTTTTCACCATAGCCCTCTATGGGCTTCCAAATATCCCTTTGCCAATTCCACAAGAACAGCCTTACCGAAAGGCTTCTTGAAGGGAAAGATGTAACTCTTTGAGATGAATTAACAGAACACAGAGCAGTTTCTCAAAAGCTTCTTTCCAGTTTTGAACGGAAGATATTTCCTTTTTCACCATAGCCGTCTATGGGCTTCCAAATATCCCTTTGCCAATTCCACAAGAACAGCCTTAGCGAAAGGCTTCTTGAAGGGAAAGATGTAACTCTGTGAGATGAATTAACAGAACACAGAGCAGTTTCTCAGAAAGCTTCTTTCCAGTTTTGAACGGAAGATATTTCCTTTTTCACCGTAGCCCTCTATGGGCTTCCAAATATCCCTTTGCCAATTCCACAAGAACAGACTTAGCGAAAGGCTTCTTGAAGGGAAAGATGTAACTCTGTGAGATGAATTAACAGAACACAGAGCAGTTTATCAGAAAGCTTCTTTCCAGTTTTGAACGGAAGATATTTCCTTTTTCACCATAGGCCTCTATGGGCTTCCAAATATCCCTTTGCCAATTCCACAAGAACAGCCTTAGTGAAAGGCTTCTTGAAGGGAAAGATGTAACTCTGTGAGATGAATTAACAGAACACAGAGCAGTTTCTCAGAAAGCTTCTTTCCAGTTTTGAAAGGAAGATATTTCCTTTTTCACCATAGCCCTCTATGGGCTTCCAAATATCCCTTTGCCAATTCCACAAGAACAGCCTTAGCGAAAGGCTTCTTCAAGGGAAAGATGTAACTCTGTGAGATGAATTAACAGAACACAGACCAGTTTCTCAGAAAGCGTCTTTCCAG